>NC_091466.1:37065580-37665580 GCF_027789765.1 Dendropsophus ebraccatus
TCAGCTTTCTTGTCCATGGGATCATTAAGTGTACCCAAATCCTCAAAGGGTAAAGCTGCCTTTTTGGATTCTTTAGCAATTGCCGCGTCTATTTTAGGAGGGCAATCCCAGGATGGATTCTCTACTTCATCAAACGGATACTTCCGCTTAACGGCTCGAGGGATAAAGCCTTTCCGATCTGGCTTGGTCCACTCTCTATTAATCAGAGATGACACTGATTTATGCACAGGAAATACCCTCCTTTTCTTACACTCTAGGCCACTGAACATGAAGTCCTGTACGGACTTAGGTTCTTTCTGCTCCTCAATTTCTATAGTGGTACGCACTTCCTTAACTAAAGTGTCCACATCTTCTACTGCAAACAAAGGTTTGCCAGTAGCTTCATCATCAGAACAATCCACTTCTCCTTCATTAATTGCCCCCTCCTCTGACTCATTATCTGGAATGGCTACTGCTTCCTGAGAGGTACTCTGAGCAGTGGAGATAGTAGCTGGAGCAGGTGTAGCCACCGGAGGTGTATACTTAAGGGATTTTTTTATTTCCTCTCTGATCAAATCCCTAAGGGGAGATAGAAAGAAATGCCCTGAGAGTACTGTTTCATTTTTAACAGACCATCATGTATATATATATATATATATATATATATATATATATGTAATAAAGAAAGGGCTGTCTCACTTCATAGAAGATAAAAAAAGAGGACATATTAGGTGTCTATGCTGCGACCATTTTATTGACACAAGATTCACATGTTGGTCGTTCATAGTCAGCCGGCAGCCTCCCTCTGCAAATCCTACAATCCCTCCTTGCAGACTTAGATTTTCTAGCTTCCTCCTCCTAGAACAACATAATCTATCAGTATAAAATACAATTTAGGAGAGATACAGCTCACCGGTTGCTGGCTGGTTACCCTGGGTTTCTCTGGGCCAGGAGCCTCCCTTCTCCCCTCAGTGCTCATGATGCTGGTCCCAGAACTCTGGATGCTGGCCACCGCTCACCCCTGCACGCTGTCTCTTATGAATGTTGCCGGGCCGCCCTGCACTGCCGAGCGCCTGGCGTCTGACGTCACTTCCGGACGTGTGCGCGCTCCGAGAATCCCGTGGCGCGTCACTTCCGGGATTCACCTGCCATCCGGAAACATGCTCCTGCCGCGTTCACCGGCGCGCGTGAGCCTCCGGACGGTATCTCCAGGCCTGCTCCATGAACCGGATTGTCTGGAGGGGTGAGTGTGGTCTTCTGGACCCAACCAGGGCCCGTTTGAGTCTCCCCCTCGGCCGTACAGCGCCACCAGGGAATAGAGGGAGCTCCAGCATGCTTCATCTCTAGGCTTCCTGCAGGGACAGGAAACCACTGAGGGTGGAGAGGAGGGCCTTTCCTTTTATTCTCTAGGTTTACTGTCCCTGGGGGGCGGAGTCCCTCTATCTTTGGTGGTGCTGTCATGTCGCTGGGGAAAGCATTGATTCATTTTAATTATGCTATTGAACAACGAAAATAGCTTTATTAGAATGAAAATGTGCTTTATTAATTAAATATTAACAATTACAGGAAGTTGTATTAATGCCGGCAATTCCTATTGCCGGTAATGGTGCGTTTACACAGACAGATTTATCTGACAGATCTTTAAAGCCATAACCAGGAACAGACTATAAACAGGGATCAGGTCATAAAGGAAAGACTGGGATCTATCCTCTTTTTAAATCCATTCTTGGCTTTAGCTTCCAAAATCTGTCAGATAAATCTTTCTGTGTAAACGCACCCTAATACAGTTCAATAAAATACTTGATTAATACTTTAATTAAAACAGCAAATGTTTTCTTCTAATTATGTAATTTTTTTTATTACAATAGCAGATTTAGAAGAAACATATAGGTTTATATGTCTGCTCAGCTGATTGGCTGAGCGGACATATAAAGAGCCGGTCCCTGTCACACTCAGCCCTTCCCACCCTGGTGTTGCTAGGCTGCTGTTGCTTGGTTTTTAACCCGGCTGGTTTTGAAAATAGGAGGAACCCTACACGTTTTTTTATAATAATTTTTTTTTTTTTTTTAAATCCCGCATAGGGTTGCCCTTATTTTCATGACCAGCCGGGTTAAAAACCAAACAACACCACCCTAGTAACACCAGGGTGGGAAGGGGCATTTCTTTTGGCCCTCCCCAGCCTTAATATTACCAGCCTGCAGCTGCCCAGTCCAGGAGCGCCAATTTTGACGCTCCGGGACCACTGGCACCCCCGCTCTTCCCAGTACCCTTGGTGACATTGGGTACTGGGGTAATAATGGGGGGGTTAGTGTTAGTCATTTTATACCGGCTAACACTAAGCCCCGACTTAGTAGATGGCTTCCACTACTAAGTCTATATAGTAAAGAAATAAAGACAAGACACCAGTGAATTTTTTTTTTATTCAAATAAAAACACCCCCACACCACTTGTTGACCATTTTATTAAAAAAAAGAAAATCCAAACAACCGCTGGTCATCGACGTAGTCCACCGAATACGTCGTAATCCACAGGATACCGATATGTGAGAAACACAAAAAATACACAAACAGGAGCACAACACCCATCATTGTGAGCGGTGTTGTGCACCTTACAGCATGCAGCGTCTTTACAGATCGCTGCTTACAGTGTTGCACCAAAGGGGTTTAAGGGAGATGCATTGCATCCCCCTTAACCCTTTGGGTGCCATACTGAACAATCTGGCCCCCAGGGGGTTGTGTAAGGGTCTCCACTTAACCCCTTGGGGGCCAGACTGATGTCAGACTGCATGCATACCAGCAAGGAAAGGGTTAAGTGGCCCCCCTTCCTTGCTGGGATGGGTGCAGTGCAGGGGAGAGGGGGAGAGCTTTCTACTCACCCTCCCAGGTCTTGTCTCTTCGACGGTCCCTGGCACACTGAGCTCAGTGTGTCGGCACTGGCTCTTTATATGTCCGCTCAGCCAATCAGCTGGGAAGACATATAAATCTAAATGTTTCTTCTAATTTTGCTATTGTGATAAAAAAAATTGCATAATTAGAACGAACATTTGCTGTTTTAATTAAAGTAAAGTATTAATTATTACATTGAACTGTATTACCAGCAATAGTAATTGCTGACATTAAACAGCTCCCTGTAATTGTTAATATTTAATTAATAAAGCACATTTTCGTTCTAATAAAGCTATCTTCATTATTCAATAGCATAATTAAAACAAATCAATGCTTTTGTAATTAAATATACTGCAGATAAATATATATATATATATATATATATATATATACATTTATTTATATATTTATTTTTTATTAACAGTATATTTAATTGCAAAAGCATTGATTTGTTTTAATTATGCTATTGATCAACGAAAATAGCTTTTTTAGAATGAAAGTTTGTTTTAATAATTAAATATTAACTATTAAAGGGTGCAGTATTATTGCCGGGGATCACTAACCCCGGAAATACAATTCACTGTTAACATGCATCCGCAAATTGTTGATTTATTACATGACATGTGAAGTAAACCCGGACCAGGTGACCAACAGCCGTATATTTGTACTACTATACCGTGGCAAATTCTTTTCAAGAAAACAGACACGCTGCTGCCATCTATATATGACAGTTAAAACAATAAGTCAACACACTTCTCATCCCAGCAGTATGACACTGCTGCCATCTAGTGAAACTGATATATAATGCATGATTACTTTATATCTTACACATACAGTACTTGTCAAATTAAGTTATGAAATAACACATCAAAAAGTGCTGCCTCAATAGTATCCAAAGTAAATCAAGATATTGGTTATTCAACAATACAAACCTGAGATAATAAAATACCTCAAAAATTGCACATTAATATATTGATATAACATTAATAAAATTCATGAAATAATAAGGATAACTAAATTTGCATTTCCAGGGAAATACATAGTGCTTGAAAAGAGCACCCCTTTAACAGTGACTTCCTAAAGTAAAACTTTAACCCTGGGAACAGTGCCTTTAAGAGCGACTTGGGTCCCGTCCCTTTAAGAGCGACTTGGGCCCTGTCCCTTTTAAGAGTGACTTGGATCCCGTCCCTTTAAGAGCGACTTGGGTCCCGTCCCTTTAAGAGCGACTTGGGTCCCGTCCCTTTAAGAGCGACTTGGGTCCCGTCCCTTTAAGAGCGACTTGGGCCCCGTCCCTTTAAGAGCGACTTGGATCCCGTCCCTTTAAGAGCGACTTGGGTCCCGTCCTTTAAGAGCGACTTGGGTCCCGTCCCTTTAAGAGCAACTTGGGTCCCGTCCCTTTAAGAGCGACTTGGGTCCCGTCCCTTTAAGAGCGACTTGGGTCCTGTCACTTTAAGAGGGGGGGGGAGAGAGGGGAGGAGGAGGGTCATTGTGGCAAACACTTCTTCAATAGTAAATCACTGCTGCCATCTGGTGGTAGCTGTGCATACAGCATCACAATAATCTGCAATTAATCCCAATAAAGGAATGTTGCTGCCATCTAGTGGAAATAGTATAGATTACATAACCAATATACTCATGTTGTTTTGTTTTTTAGTTATCATTCTTTAAAGCAAAGCTATACTTATTTGAAATCCAGATCCAGTCTCTGGAAGGCAGCTTTGTAACCCTCTGCTTATTGAAAAAACGCAGGAAGTACTGGACAGTACAGAGTATCACAGCTCAATGCGTCCATCAATCAAGCAGATATCTCTGAAGAGTAACAGTCACTAGGACAAAAAGGGGGATCCATAGATTATAGAAATACGTAATCCTTACTGGAGTTGATGACCCAGGCCATAAGAAGCACATACAATCGCTTAGTTCCTTAATCCAATGCATTTTTCACTATATGGATTTTTCTAGCTAACACAGTACAATACTATATATTTAATCCATTGGGGAAAATCGTTCACCTCATATGCAAACGCACAAATACCCCTTTAATAGGATAGATGGACAAGGCAGCTCTCATTGTGGCAAACAGAGCTTCAATAGCAAATCACTGCTGCCATCTGGTGGAAGCTGTGTATACAGCATCACAATAAATAGGCAAGTAAACCCAATAATGGAATGTTGCTGCCATCTAGTGGGAGTTGTGCATATAGCATCACAATAATCTGCAATTAATCTCAATAATGGAATGTTGCTGCCATCTAGTGGAAATAGTATGAATTACATAACCAATTTACTTATTATGCTCAAGACGCAACATGGAAGACTTAAAGTGTCAATGTCATTATAACTTCTATATCTAAATCAGGGGATGTGACATAAAGCATGTTTGCTTTTGTTTTTTTTTGTTTTGTTTTTTTAGTTATCATTCTTTAAAGCAAAGCTATACTTATATGAAATCGAGATCCAGTGTGCTAAAGGCAGCTTTTTAACCCTCTGCTTATTAAGAAAACACAGGAAGTACAGGACAGCACAGAGTATCACAGCTCATTGCGTCCATCAATCAAGCAGGTTTTTCTCAAGAGTAACAGGCACTAGGACAAGAAGGGGGATCCATAGATTATAGAAATACGTAATCCTTACTGGAGTTGATGATTCAGGCCTTAAAGGGGTTCTCCAGCGCTACAAAAACACAGCCACTTTCCCCCTACTGTTGGCTCCAGTTTGGGTGGGGTTTTGAAACTCAGTTCCATTGAAGTAAATGGAGCTTAATTGCAAACCGCACCTGAACTGGAGACAACAGTAGGGGGGAAAAAGGCCATGTTTTTGTAGCGCTGGATAACCCCTTTAAGAAGCACAGACAATGGCTGAGTTCCTTAATCCATAAAGCTGACATAAAGCTTGTTTGCTTTTGGTTTTTTTTAAATTATCATTCTTTATAACAAAGCTATACTTATTTAAAATTTAGTTCCAGTCTCCGGAAGGCAGCTTTTTAGTCTTGTACTTGATGAGAAAAAAAGACTTAACACGGGAAATTCTGGACAGGATAGAGTGTCACAGCTGACTGCGTCCATCAATCAAGCAGATATCTCTGAAGAGTAACAGTCACTAGGACAAAAAGGGGGATCCATAGATTATAGAAATACCTAATCCTTACTGGAGTTGATGACGCAGGCGTTAACCCTTAGAGGACCCTGCCAATTTCAATTTTTTTGCTTTCGTTTTTACCTCCTTGTGCTTAAAAGGCCATAGCACTTGTACTTTTTCACCTAGAAACCCACATGAGCCCTTATTTTTTGCGCCACTAATTGTACTTTGCAATGACAGGCTGATTTTTTTCATAAAGTACACTGCGAAACAAGAAAAAAAAATTCAAAGTGTGGTGAAATTGAAAAAAACCCCGCATTTCCTTTATTTGGGGGGTATTCGTTTTTAGGCTGTTCGCCCTTGGGTAAAACTGACTTAAGAGCGACTTAGGTCCCTTTTTAGAGCGACTTGGGTCCCGTCCCTTTAAGAGCGACTTGGGTCCCGTCCCTTTAAGAGCGACTTGGGCCCCGTCCCTTTAAGAGCGACTTGGGCACCGTCCCTTTAAGAGCGACTTGGGCCCCGTCCCTTTAAGAGCGACTTGGGTCCCGTCCCTTTAAGAGCGACTTAAGTCCCGTCCCTTTAAGAGCGACTTGGGTCCCGTCCCTTTAAGATCGACTTGGGTCCCGTCCCTTTAAGAGCAACTTGGGTCCCGTCACTTTAAGAGGGGGGGGGGGGGGGGGGGGAGAGAGGAGGAGGAGGGTCATTGTGGCAAACACATCTTCAATAGTAAATCACTGCTGCCATCTGGTGGTAGCTGCGCATACAGCATCACAATAATCTGCAATTAATCCCAATAAAGGAATGTTGCTGCCATCTAGTGGAAATAGTATAGATTACATAACCAATATACTCATGTTGTTTTGTTTTTTAGTTATCATTCTTTAAAGCAAAGCTATACTTATTTGAAATCCAGATCCAGTCTCTGGAAGGCAGCTTTGTAACCCTCTGCTTATTGAAAAAATGCAGGAAGTACTGGACAGCACAGAGTATCACAGCTCAATGCGTCCATCAATCAAGCAGATATCTCTGAAGAGTAACAGTCACTAGGACAAAAAGGGGGATCCATAGATTATAGAAATACGTAATCCTTACTGGAGTTGATGACCCAGGCCATAAGAAGCACATACAATCGCTTAGTTCCTTAATCCAATGCATTTTTCACTATATGGATTTTTCTAGCTAACACAGTACAATACTATATATTTAATCCATTGGGGAAAGTCGTTCACCTCATATGCAAACGCACAAATACCCCTTTAATAGGATAGATGGACAAGGCAGCTCTCATTGTGGCAAACAGAGCTTCAATAGCAAATCACTGCTGCCATCTGGTGGAAGCTGTGTATACAGCATCACAATAAATAGGCAAGTAAACCCAATAATGGAATGTTGCTGCCATCTAGTGGAAATAGTATGAATTACATAACCAATTTACTTATTATGCTCAAGATGCAACATGGAAGACTTAAAGTGTCAATGTCATTATAACTTCTATATCTAACTCAGGGGATGTGACATAAAGCATGTTTGCTTTTGTTTTTCTTTGTTTTGTTTTTTTAGTTATCATTCTTTAAAGCAAAGCTATATTTATATGAAATCGAGATCCAGTGTGCTAAAGGCTGCTTTTTAACCCTCTGCTTATTAAGAAAACGCAGGAAGTACAGGACAGCACAGAGTATCACAGCTCATTGCGTCCATCAATCAAGCAGATTTTTCTCAAGAGTAACAGGCACTAGGGCAAGAAGGGGGATCCATAGATTATAGAAATACCTAATCCTTATTGGAGTTGATGACCCAGGCGTTAACCCTTAGAGGACCCTGCCAATTTCAATTTTTTTGCTTTCGTTTTTACCTCCTTGTGCTTAAAAGGCCATAGCACTTGTACTTTTTCACCTAGAAACCCACATGAGCCCTTATTTTTTGCGCCACTAATTGTACTTTGCAATGAAAGGCTGAATTTTTTCTTAAAGTACACTGCGAAACAAGAAAAAAAAAATCAAAGTGTGGTGAAATTGAAAACCCCCCCCGCATTTCCTTTATTTGGGGGGTATTCGTTTTTAGGCTGTTCGTCCTGGGGTAAAACTGACTTAAGAGCGACTTAGGTCCCTTTTAAGAGCGACTTGGATCCCGTCGCTTTAAGAGCGACTTGGGTTCCCGTCCCTTTAAGAGCGACTTGGGTCCCGTCCCTTTAAGAGCGACTTGGGTCCCGTCCCTTTAAGAGCGACTTGGGTCCCGTCCCTTTAAGAGCAACTTGGGTCCCGTCACTTTAAGAGGGGGGGGGGGGAGAGAGAGGAGGAGGAGGGTCATTATGGCAAACACAGCTTCAATAGTAAATCACTGCTGCCATCTGGTGGTAGCTGTGCATACAGCATCACAATAATCTGCAATTAATCCCAATAAAGGAATGTTGCTGCCATCTAGTGGAAATAGTATAGATTACATAACCAATATACTCATGTTGTTTTGTTTTTTAGTTATCATTCTTTAAAGCAAAGCTATACTTATTTGAAATCCAGATCCAGTCTCTGGAAGGCAGCTTTGTAACCCTCTGCTTATTGAGAAAACGCAGGAAGTACTGGACAGCACAGAGTATCACAGCTCAATGCGTCCATCAATCAAGCAGATATCTCTGAAGAGTAACAGTCACTAGGACAAAAAGGGGGATCCATAGATTATAGAAATACGTAATCCTTACTGGAGTTGATGACCCAGGCCATAAGAAGTACATACAATCGCTTAGTTCCTTAATCCAATGCATTTTTCACTATATGGATTTTTCTAGCTAACACAGTACAATACTATATATTTAATCCATTGGGGAAAGTCGTTCACCTCATATGCAAACGCACAAATACCCCTTTAATAGGATAGATGGACAAGGCAGCTCTCATTGTGGCAAACAGAGCTTCAATAGCAAATCACTGCTGCCATCTGGTGGAAGCTGTTTATACAGCATCACAATAAATAGGCAAGTAAACCCAATAATGGAATGTTGCTGCCATCTAGTGGGAGTTGTGCATATAGCATCACAATAATCTGCAATTAATCTCAATAATGGAATGTTGCTGCCATCTAGTGGAAATAGTATGAATTACATAACCAATTTACTTATTATGCTCAAGACGCAACATGGAAGACTTAAAGTGTCAATGTCATTATAACTTCTATATCTAAATCAGGGGATGTGACATAAAGCATGTTTGCTTTTGTTTTTTTTTGTTTTGTTTTTTTAGTTATCATTCTTTAAAGCAAAGCTATACTTATATGAAATCGAGATCCAGTGTGCTAAAGGCAGCTTTTTAACCCTCTGCTTATTAAGAAAACGCAGGAAGTACAGGACAGCACAGAGTATCACAGCTCATTGCGTCCATCAATCAAGCAGGTTTTTCTCAAGAGTAACAGGCACTAGGACAAGAAGGGGGATCCATAGATTATAGAAATACGTAATCCTTACTGGAGTTGATGATTCAGGCCTTAAAGGGGTTCTCCAGCGCTACAAAAACACAGCCACTTTCCCCCTACTGTTGGCTCCAGTTTGGGTGGGGTTTTGAAACTCAGTTCCATTGAAGTAAATGGAGCTTAATTGCAAACCGCACCTGAACTGGAGACAACAGTAGGGGGGAAAAAGGCCATGTTTTTGTAGCGCTGGATAACCCCTTTAAGAAGCACAGACAATGGCTGAGTTCCTTAATCCATAAAGCTGACATAAAGCTTGTTTGCTTTTGTTTTTTTTTAAATTATCATTCTTTATAACAAAGCTATACTTATTTAAAATTTAGTTCCAGTCTCCGGAAGGCAGCTTTTTAGTCTTGTACTTGATGAGAAAAAAAGACTTAACACGGGAAATTCTGGACAGGATAGAGTGTCACAGCTGACTGCGTCCATCAATCAAGCAGATATCTCTGAAGAGTAACAGTCACTAGGACAAAAAGGGGGATCCATAGATTATAGAAATACCTAATCCTTACTGGAGTTGATGACGCAGGCGTTAACCCTTAGAGGACCCTGCCAATTTCAATTTTTTTGCTTTCGTTTTTACCTCCTTGTGCTTAAAAGGCCATAGCACTTGTACTTTTTCACCTAGAAACCCACATGAGCCCTTATTTTTTGCGCCACTAATTGTACTTTGCAATGACAGGCTGATTTTTTTCATAAAGTACACTGCGAAACAAGAAAAAAAAATTCAAAGTGTGGTGAAATTGAAAAAAACCCCGCATTTCCTTTATTTGGGGGGTATTCGTTTTTAGGCTGTTCGCCCTTGGGTAAAACTGACTTAAGAGCGACTTAGGTCCCTTTTTAGAGCGACTTGGATCCCGTCCCTTTAAGAGCGACTTGGGTCCCGTCCCTTTAAGAGCGACTTGGGCCCCGTCCCTTTAAGAGCGACTTGGGCACCGTCCCTTTAAGAGCGACTTGGGCCCCGTCCCTTTAAGAGCGACTTGGGTCCCGTCCCTTTAAGAGCGACTTAAGTCCCGTCCCTTTAAGAGCGACTTGGGTCCCGTCCCTTTAAGATCGACTTGGGTCCCGTCCCTTTAAGAGCAACTTGGGTCCCGTCACTTTAAGAGGGGGGGGGGGGGGGAGAGAGAGGAGGAGGAGGGTCATTGTGGCAAACACATCTTCAATAGTAAATCACTGCTGCCATCTGGTGGTAGCTGCGCATACAGCATCACAATAATCTGCAATTAATCCCAATAAAGGAATGTTGCTGCCATCTAGTGGAAATAGTATAGATTACATAACCAATATACTCATGTTGTTTTGTTTTTTAGTTATCATTCTTTAAAGCAAAGCTATACTTATTTGAAATCCAGATCCAGTCTCTGGAAGGCAGCTTTGTAACCCTCTGCTTATTGAAAAAATGCAGGAAGTACTGGACAGCACAGAGTATCACAGCTCAATGCGTCCATCAATCAAGCAGATATCTCTGAAGAGTAACAGTCACTAGGACAAAAAGGGGGATCCATAGATTATAGAAATACGTAATCCTTACTGGAGTTGATGACCCAGGCCATAAGAAGCACATACAATCGCTTAGTTCCTTAATCCAATGCATTTTTCACTATATGGATTTTTCTAGCTAACACAGTACAATACTATATATTTAATCCATTGGGGAAAGTCGTTCACCTCATATGCAAACGCACAAATACCCCTTTAATAGGATAGATGGACAAGGCAGCTCTCATTGTGGCAAACAGAGCTTCAATAGCAAATCACTGCTGCCATCTGGTGGAAGCTGTGTATACAGCATCACAATAAATAGGCAAGTAAACCCAATAATGGAATGTTGCTGCCATCTAGTGGAAATAGTATGAATTACATAACCAATTTACTTATTATGCTCAAGATGCAACATGGAAGACTTAAAGTGTCAATGTCATTATAACTTCTATATCTAACTCAGGGGATGTGACATAAAGCATGTTTGCTTTTGTTTTTCTTTGTTTTGTTTTTTTAGTTATCATTCTTTAAAGCAAAGCTATATTTATATGAAATCGAGATCCAGTGTGCTAAAGGCTGCTTTTTAACCCTCTGCTTATTAAGAAAACGCAGGAAGTACAGGACAGCACAGAGTATCACAGCTCATTGCGTCCATCAATCAAGCAGATTTTTCTCAAGAGTAACAGGCACTAGGGCAAGAAGGGGGATCCATAGATTATAGAAATACCTAATCCTTATTGGAGTTGATGACCCAGGCGTTAACCCTTAGAGGACCCTGCCAATTTCAATTTTTTTGCTTTCGTTTTTACCTCCTTGTGCTTAAAAGGCCATAGCACTTGTACTTTTTCACCTAGAAACCCACATGAGCCCTTATTTTTTGCGCCACTAATTGTACTTTGCAATGAAAGGCTGAATTTTTTCTTAAAGTACACTGCGAAACAAGAAAAAAAAATTCAAAGTGTGGTGAAATTGAAAACCCCCCCCGCATTTCCTTTATTTGGGGGGTATTCGTTTTTAGGCTGTTCGTCCTGGGGTAAAACTGACTTAAGAGCGACTTAGGTCCCTTTTAAGAGCGACTTGGATCCCGTCGCTTTAAGAGCGACTTGGGTTCCCGTCCCTTTAAGAGCGACTTGGGTCCCGTCCCTTTAAGAGCGACTTGGGTCCCGTCCCTTTAAGAGCGACTTGGGTCCCGTCCCTTTAAGAGCAACTTGGGTCCCGTCACTTTAAGAGGGGATGGGGGGGAGAGAGAGGAGGAGGAGGGTCATTATGGCAAACACAGCTTCAATAGTAAATCACTGCTGCCATCTGGTGGTAGCTGTGCATACAGCATCACAATAATCTGCAATTAATCCCAATAAAGGAATGTTGCTGCCATCTAGTGGAAATAGTATAGATTACATAACCAATATACTCATGTTGTTTTGTTTTTTAGTTATCATTCTTTAAAGCAAAGCTATACTTATTTGAAATCCAGATCCAGTCTCTGGAAGGCAGCTTTGTAACCCTCTGCTTATTGAGAAAACGCAGGAAGTACTGGACAGCACAGAGTATCACAGCTCAATGCGTCCATCAATCAAGCAGATATCTCTGAAGAGTAACAGTCACTAGGACAAAAAGGGGGATCCATAGATTATAGAAATACGTAATCCTTACTGGAGTTGATGACCCAGGCCATAAGAAGTACATACAATCGCTTAGTTCCTTAATCCAATGCATTTTTCACTATATGGATTTTTCTAGCTAACACAGTACAATACTATATATTTAATCCATTGGGGAAAGTCGTTCACCTCATATGCAAACGCACAAATACCCCTTTAATAGGATAGATGGACAAGGCAGCTCTCATTGTGGCAAACAGAGCTTCAATAGCAAATCACTGCTGCCATCTGGTGGAAGCTGTTTATACAGCATCACAATAAATAGGCAAGTAAACCCAATAATGGAATGTTGCTGCCATCTAGTGGGAGTTGTGCATATAGCATCACAATAATCTGCAATTAATCTCAATAATGGAATGTTGCTGCCATCTAGTGGAAATAGTATGAATTACATAACCAATTTACTTATTATGCTCAAGACGCAACATGGAAGACTTAAAGTGTCAATGTCATTATAACTTCTATATCTAAATCAGGGGATGTGACATAAAGCATGTTTGCTTTTGTTTTTTTTTGTTTTGTTTTTTTAGTTATCATTCTTTAAAGCAAAGCTATACTTATATGAAATCGAGATCCAGTGTGCTAAAGGCAGCTTTTTAACCCTCTGCTTATTAAGAAAACGCAGGAAGTACAGGACAGCACAGAGTATCACAGCTCATTGCGTCCATCAATCAAGCAGGTTTTTCTCAAGAGTAACAGGCACTAGGACAAGAAGGGGGATCCATAGATTATAGAAATACGTAATCCTTACTGGAGTTGATGATTCAGGCCTTAAAGGGGTTCTCCAGCGCTACAAAAACACAGCCACTTTCCCCCTACTGTTGGCTCCAGTTTGGGTGGGGTTTTGAAACTCAGTTCCATTGAAGTAAATGGAGCTTAATTGCAAACCGCACCTGAACTGGAGACAACAGTAGGGGGGAAAAAGGCCATGTTTTTGTAGCGCTGGATAACCCCTTTAAGAAGCACAGACAATGGCTGAGTTCCTTAATCCATAAAGCTGACATAAAGCTTGTTTGCTTTTGTTTTTTTTTAAATTATCATTCTTTATAACAAAGCTATACTTATTTAAAATTTAGTTCCAGTCTCCGGAAGGCAGCTTTTTAGTCTTGTACTTGATGAGAAAAAAAGACTTAACACGGGAAATTCTGGACAGGATAGAGTGTCACAGCTGACTGCGTCCATCAATCAAGCAGATATCTCTGAAGAGTAACAGTCACTAGGACAAAAAGGGGGATCCATAGATTATAGAAATACCTAATCCTTACTGGAGTTGATGACGCAGGCGTTAACCCTTAGAGGACCCTGCCAATTTCAATTTTTTTGCTTTCGTTTTTACCTCCTTGTGCTTAAAAGGCCATAGCACTTGTACTTTTTCACCTAGAAACCCACATGAGCCCTTATTTTTTGCGCCACTAATTGTACTTTGCAATGACAGGCTGATTTTTTTCATAAAGTACACTGCGAAACAAGAAAAAAAAATTCAAAGTGTGTGAAATTGAAAAAAACCCCGCATTTCCTTTATTTGGGGGGTATTCGTTTTTAGGCTGTTCGCCCTTGGGTAAAACTGACTTAAGAGCGACTTAGGTCCCTTTTTAGAGCGACTTGGATCCCGTCCCTTTAAGAGCGACTTGGGTCCCGTCCCTTTAAGAGCGAATTGGGCCCCGTCCCTTTAAGAGCGACTTGGGCACCGTCCCTTTAAGAGCGACTTGGGCCCCGTCCCTTTAAGAGCGACTTGGGTTCCCGTCCCTTTAAGAGCGACTTGGGTCCCGTCCCTTTAAGAGCGACTTGGGTCCCGTCCCTTTAAGAGCGACTTGGGTCCCGTCCCTTTAAGAGCAACTTGGGTCCCGTCACTTTAAGAGGGGATGGGGGGGAGAGAGAGGAGGAGGAGGGTCATTATGGCAAACACAGCTTCAATAGTAAATCACTGCTGCCATCTGGTGGTAGCTGTGCATACAGCATCACAATAATCTGCAATTAATCCCAATAAAGGAATGTTGCTGCCATCTAGTGGAAATAGTATAGATTACATAACCAATATACTCATGTTGTTTTGTTTTTTAGTTATCATTCTTTAAAGCAAAGCTATACTTATTTGAAATCCAGATCCAGTCTCTGGAAGGCAGCTTTGTAACCCTCTGCTTATTGAAAAAACGCAGGAAGTACTGGACAGCACAGAGTATCACAGCTCAATGCGTCCATCAATCAAGCAGATATCTCTGAAGAGTAACAGTCACTAGGACAAAAAGGGGGATCCATAGATTATAGAAATACGTAATCCTTACTGGAGTTGATGACCCAGGCCATAAGAAGTACATACAATCGCTTAGTTCCTTAATCCAATGCATTTTTCACTATATGGATTTTTCTAGCTAACACAGTACAATACTATATATTTAATCCATTGGGGAAAGTCGTTCACCTCATATGCAAACGCACAAATACCCCTTTAATAGGATAGATGGACAAGGCAGCTCTCATTGTGGCAAACAGAGCTTCAATAGCAAATCACTGCTGCCATCTGGTGGAAGCTGTTTATACAGCATCACAATAAATAGGCAAGTAAACCCAATAATGGAATGTTGCTGCCATCTAGTGGGAGTTGTGCATATAGCATCACAATAATCTGCAATTAATCTCAATAATGGAATGTTGCTGCCATCTAGTGGAAATAGTATGAATTACATAACCAATTTACTTATTATGCTCAAGACGCAACATGGAAGACTTAAAGTGTCAATGTCATTATAACTTCTATATCTAAATCAGGGGATGTGACATAAAGCATGTTTGCTTTTGTTTTTTTTTGTTTTGTTTTTTTAGTTATCATTCTTTAAAGCAAAGCTATACTTATATGAAATCGAGATCCAGTGTGCTAAAGGCAGCTTTTTAACCCTCTGCTTATTAAGAAAACGCAGGAAGTACAGGACAGCACAGAGTATCACAGCTCATTGCGTCCATCAATCAAGCAGGTTTTTCTCAAGAGTAACAGGCACTAGGACAAGAAGGGGGATCCATAGATTATAGAAATACGTAATCCTTACTGGAGTTGATGATTCAGGCCTTAAAGGGGTTCTCCAGCGCTACAAAAACACAGCCACTTTCCCCCTACTGTTGGCTCCAGTTTGGGTGGGGTTTTGAAACTCAGTTCCATTGAAGTAAATGGAGCTTAATTGCAAACCGCACCTGAACTGGGGACAACAGTAGGGGGGAAAAAGGCCATGTTTTTGTAGCGCTGGATAACCCCTTTAAGAAGCACAGACAATGGCTGAGTTCCTTAATCCATAAAGCTGACATAAAGCTTGTTTGCTTTTGTTTTTTTTTAAATTATCATTCTTTATAACAAAGCTATACTTATTTAAAATTTAGTTCCAGTCTCCGGAAGGCAGCTTTTTAGTCTTGTACTTGATGAGAAAAAAAGACTTAACACGGGAAATTCTGGACAGGACAGAGTGTCACAGCTCACTGCGTCCATCAATCAAGCAGATATCTCTGAAGAGTAACAGTCACTAGGACAAAAAGGGGGATCCATAGATTATAGAAATACCTAATCCTTACTGGAGTTGATTACGCAGGCGTTAACCCTTAGAGGACCCTGCCAATTTCAATTTTTTTGCTTTCGTTTTTACCTCTTTGTGCTTAAAAGGCCATAGCACTTGTACTTTTTCACCTAGAAACCCACATGAGCCCTTACTTTTTGCGCCACTAATTGTACTTTGCAATGACAGGCTGAATTTTTTCATAAAGTACACTGCGAAACAAGAAAAAAAAATTCAAAGTGTGGTGAAATTGAAAAAACCCCCGCATTTCCTTTATTTGGGGGGTATTCGTTTTTAGGCTGTTCGCCCTGGGGTAAAACTGACTTAAGAGCGACTTAGGTCCCTTTTAAGAGCGACTTGGATCCCGTCCCTTTAAGAGCGACTTGGGTCCCGTCCCTTTAAGAGCGACTTGGGCCCCGTCCCTTTAAGAGCGACTTGGGCCCCGTCCCTTTAAGAGCGACTTGGGTCCCGTCCCTTTAAGAGCGACTTGGGTCCCGTCCCTTTAAGAGCGACTTGGGTCCCGTCCCTTTAAGAGCAACTTGGGTCCCGTCACTTTAAGAGGGGGGGGGAGAGAGAGGAGGAGGAGGGTCATTGTGGCAAACACATCTTCAATAGTAAATCACTGCTGCCATCTGGTGGTAGCTGTGTATACAGCATCACAATAATTTGCAATTAATCCCAATAAAGGAATGTTGCTGCCATCTAGTGGAAATAGTATAGATTACATAACCAATATACTCATGTTGTTTTGTTTTTTAGTTATCATTCTTTAAAGCAAAGCTATACTTATTTGAAATCCAGATCCAGTCTCTGGAAGGCAGCTTTGTAACCCTCTGCTTATTGAAAAAACGCAGGAAGTACTGGACAGCACAGAGTATCACAGCTCAATGCGTCCATCAATCAAGCAGATATCTCTGAAGAGTAACAGTCACTAGGACAAAAAGGGGGATCCATAGATTATAGAAATACGTAATCCTTACTGGAGTTGATGACCCAGGCCATAAGAAGCACATACAATCGCTTAGTTCCTTAATCCAATGCATTTTTCACTATATGGATTTTTCTAGCTAACACAGTACAATACTATATATTTAATCCATTGGGGAAAGTCGTTCACCTCATATGCAAACGCACAAATACCCCTTTAATAGGATAGATGGACAAGGCAGCTCTCATTGTGGCAAACAGAGCTTCAATAGCAAATCACTGCTGCCATCTGGTGGAAGCTGTGTATACAGCATCACAATAAATAGGCAAGTAAACCCAAAAATGGAATGTTGCTGCCATCTAGTGGGAGTTGTGCATATAGCATCACAATAATCTGCAATTAATCCCAATAATGGAATGTTGCTGCCATCTAGTGGAAATAGTATGAATTACATAACCAATTTACTTATTATGCTCAAGACGCAACATGGAAGACTTTGTAACTTTGTAACCCTCTGCTTATTGAAAAAACGCAGGAAGTACTGGACAGCACAGAGTATCACAGCTCAATGCGTCCATCAATCAAGCAGATATCTCTGAAGAGTAACAGTCACTAGGACAAAAAGGGGGATCCATAGGTTATAGAAATACGTAATCCTTACTGGAGTTGATGACCCAGGCCATAAGAAGCACATACAATCGCTTAGTTCCTTAATCCAATGCATTTTTGCACCTCATAGGAATACTATATATTTAATCCATTGGGGAAAGTCGTTC
Organism: Dendropsophus ebraccatus; assembly: GCF_027789765.1. Classification (NCBI taxonomy): domain Eukaryota; kingdom Metazoa; phylum Chordata; class Amphibia; order Anura; family Hylidae; genus Dendropsophus; species Dendropsophus ebraccatus. The sequence continues at coordinate 37,083,362 of NC_091466.1, forward strand.
ACCTCATATGCAAACGCACAAATACCCCTTTAATAGGATAGATGGACAAGGCAGCTCTCATTGTGGCAAACAGAGCTTCAATAGCAAATCACTGCTGCCATCTGGTGGAAGCTGTGTATACAGCATCACAATAAATAGGCAAGTAAACCCAATAATGGAATGTTGCTGCCATCTAGTGGAAATAGTATGAATTACATAACCAATTTACTTATTATGCTCAAGACGCAACATGGAAGACTTAAAGTGTCAATGTCATTATAACTTCTATATCTAACTCAGGGGATGTGACATAAAGCATGTTTGCTTTTGTTTTTTTTTGTTTTGTTTTTTTAGTTATCATTCTTTAAAGCAAAGCTATACTTATATGAAATCGAGATCCAGTGTGCTAAAGGCAGCTTTTTAACCCTCTGCTTATTAAGAAAACGCAGGAAGTACAGGACAGCACAGAGTATCACAGCCCATTGCGTCCATCAATCAAGCAGATTTTTCTCAAGAGTAACAGGCACTAGGACAAGAAGGGGGATCCATAGATTATAGAAATACGTAATCCTTACTGGAGTTGATGATTCAGGCCTTAAAGGGGTTATCCAGCGCTACAAAAACATGGCCACTTTCCCCCTACTGTTGGCTCCAGTTTGGGTGGGGTTTTGAAACTCAGTTATATTGAAGTAAATGGAGCTTAATTGCAAACCGCACCTGAACTGGAGACAACAGTAGGGGGGATAGTGGCCATGTTTTTGTAGCGCTGGATAACCCCTTTAAGAAGCACAGACAATGGCTGAGTTCCTTAATCCATAAAGCTGACATAAAGCTTGTTTGCTTTTGTTTTTTTTTAAATTATCATTCTTTATAACAAAGCTATACTTATTTAAAATTTAGTTCTAGTCTCCGGAAGGCAGCTTTTTAGTCTTGTACTTGATGAGAAAAAAAGACTTAACACGGGAAATTCCGGACAGGATAGAGTGTCACGGCTCACTGCGTCCATCAATCAAGCAGATATCTCTGAAGAGTAACAGTCACTAGGACAAAAAGGGGGATCCATAGATTATAGAAATACCTAATCCTTACTGGAGTTGATGACGCAGGCGTTAACCCTTAGAGGACCCTGCCAATTTAAATTTTTTTGCTTTCGTTTTTACTTCCTTGTGCTTAAAAGGCCATAGCACTTGTATTTTTTCACCTAGAAACCCACATGAGCTCTTATTTTTTGCGCCACTAATTGTACTTTGCAATGACAGGCTGAATTTTTTCATAAAGTACTCTGCGAAACAAGAAAAAAAAGTGTAGTGAAATTGAAAAAAAAAAAACGCATTTCCTTTATTTGGGGGGTATTCGTTTTTAGGCTGTTCGCCCTGGGGTAAAACTGACTTGTTATATATGTTCCTCAAGTCGTAACGATTACAATGAAATGTAACATGTATAACTTTTATATTATCTGATGGCCTGTAAAAAATTCAAACCATTGTTAACAAATTTATGTTCCTAAAAATCGCTCCATTCCCAGGCTTATAGCGCTTTTATCCTTTGGTCTATGGGACTGTGTGAGGTGTCATTTTTTGCACCATTATGTGTTCTTTCTATTGGTACCTTGATTGCGCATATGCGACTTTTTGATCGCTTTTTATTGAAATTTTTATTTATTTATTTATTTATTTATTTGTTTATTTTTATTTATAACATGGGAAAAGGGGGTGATTCTGACTTTTATTAGGGGATGGGGCTTTTTACTTATAATAACACTTTTATTTTAACTTTTACACTTATACTAGAAGCCCCCTGGGGGACTTCTAGTATAAGTGCACTGATCTCTCATTCAGATCTGTGCTGCATAGATATGCAGCACAGATAAATGAGAAAGGCACATTGATTGCTTCCAGCTGCTGCAGCTGGAAGCAATCGAGTGCTGAGGTAAGATGTGTGGATCGCTCCTCCGGGACAACGATCCTCCCCACTAGACACCAGCGAACGGCTGTATTCGGTAATCGGATGCAGCTGTCAACTTTGACAGCTGCATCCGATACCTGTATTAGCGGGCACGGTGATCAGACCGTGCCCGCTAATACCCGCGGTCCCGGGCTACAAGCTGCATCCGGGACCGCGGCGGTTCAGAGCGCGGCCGCCGCGCGCCCCCGCTAAGAGCGTGGTGTGGTGAGGGTAGCCTAAGGGTTAAAGGGGTTGTCCCGCGCTACAAAAACATGGCCACTTTTTACCCTCTCTTGTCTCCAGATTGGGTGGGGTTTCAAACTCAGTTCCATTGAAGTAAATGGAGCTTAATTGCAAACCCCACCCAATCTGGAGACAAGAGAGGTGGAAAAGTGGCCATGTTTTTGTAGCGCTGGATAACCCCTTTAAGACGCACATGCAATGGCTTTGTTCCTTAATAGAGATTAGTGAACTGGGTTCGGGTTCGAGTCCATCCGAACCCAATCGTTCGGCATTTGATTAGCGGGGGCTGCTGAACTTGGATAAAGCTCTAAGGTTGTCTGGAAAACATGGATGCAGCTAATGACTTTATCCATGATTTCCACATAGCCTTAGGGCTTTATCCAACTTCAGCAGCCACCGCTAATCAAATGCCGAAAGTTCGGGTTCGGATGCACTCGAGCATGCTGGAGGTTCGCTCATCTCTATTCCTTAATCCAATAATGCATTTACCACGATATGGATTTTTCTAGCTAACACAATACTATACTATATATTTAATCAAATGGAGAAAGTCATCCACCTCATATGCAAACACACAGATACCCTTTTAACCCCTAGACGACCCTGGATGTAGGGTTACGTCATGGAAGTCTGTCCCCAGACGACCCTGGACGTAACCCTACGTCCTGGGTGTTTCTCCGGCTACGAAGCGCGCTCTGGAGTGGAGCGCGCTTCATAGCAGGTGGGGGCCGGCTGCAGTGAGCAGCCGGGACCTCACCGGTAATGACACGCTGCAGCGATCGCGCTGCCGCGTGTCATTAACCCCTTAAACGCCGCGGCTCGACCGCGGCATTTAAGTGCAAGTGACAGGGGGAGTCCCCTGTCACTTACCGATCGGGACCCCCGCAGTGTGACTGCGGGGGTCCCGATGGTTGAAACGGACCGCCGGAGGTCTCTTACCTGCCTCCGTGCGGTCCGATCGGCGATCTGCTGCACTGAGCCTGCACAGGCAGGCTCAATGAGCAGATCGCCGGTAACACTGATCAATGCTGTGCCTATGGCATAGCAATGATCAGTGTAAAAATCAAAGTACTGTATGTAAAAGTCCCCCAAAGGGACTTCAAATGTGTAAAAAAAAAAAAGTTCAAAACACTATTACACTACCCCAAAACCCCTCCCCCAATAAAAGTTAAAATCACCCCCCTTTCCCATAATATAAATAAAACATATAAAAATAAATAAATAGATAAACATATAATATACCGTAGCGTGCGTAATTGTCCGATCTATTAAAATATAACAAGCGTCATTGCGAAACACGAAAAGAGGGGAAAAAGTGCGCAGATTACCGATTTTATGTTACATTATATATTAAAAAAAATCAATAAAAAGTGATCAAAACGTCCGATCTTCACAAATATGGTATTAATAAAAACTAGAGATCATGGCGGAAAAAATGACACCCCATACAGCCCCGTAGGTGAAAAAATAAAACCGTTATAAGCGTCACAATAGGCCCATTTTATTAATATTTAATTGCCAAAAAAAAGGATTTCATAAAAAAAAAATATATATATAACATTAGAGAATCTGTGTAAACCTGCATATGGTTGTGTTCGGACTGACCTATAGAATAATAGTGTCATGTCGCTGTTACCATATAGTGCATTAAGTAGACACAGGAACCCCCCAAACGTTACCATATTGCATTCTTTTTTACAATGTCACCTATTTATATCTTCATAAATAATATATTTGGAATTCCGTCATACATGTTATGGTAAAATGAATGACGCCATTACAAAGTACAACTATTCCTGTAAAAAACAAGCACTTACATGGCCTGTAGATAGAAAACTGAGAGTGCTAGAGCTCTTAGAAGGGGAGGAGGGAAAAACGAAAACACTAAGATCAAAATTTGTGTGGTCCACTGGGTCATTTTGGGCCTGGTCCTCAAAGGGTTAATAGTATAGGTGGAAAAGGCAGATCTCATAGTGGCACACACATAGCTTCAAAACGTAATCACTGCTGCCATCTAGTGGGAGCTGTGCATATAACAAAACAATAATCTGCAATTTATCCCATTAATGGAATGTTGCTGCCATCTAGTGGGAGCTGTGCATATAGCATCACAATAATCTGCAATTAATCCAAATAATGGAATGTTGCTGCCATCTAGTGGAAATAGTATGTATTACATAGCCAATTTACTTGGCCGCGCAGCTTCTCGGGATGCACAGATCGCTTTGATGTTCCGCTCGCACAGTGAGCGGGCTGAACATTAAAGCGAGCAGAATGCAGGAACAGGACCTGTCAGCGTCCTGCTCCTACATTCACTCCCATAGGCAGCCGACACTTCATACCAGCAGCCTATGGGACGCCGGGACGTGACCTCTCCGGCAGGCGTCATCACGCCTGCCGGAGGTCCCGTCCCTGCGGCTCGCAAGATGGAGCCAGAAGAGGAGGAAAGCTGCTTCCTGCAGCCACACAGCCCAGATTAGGTGAGTAGGATGTTTGTTTTTTTAGAGGCACCTCTGGGGGCATTATTAGTTCATAGGGGGCACCTCTGGGGGCATTATTAGTTCATAGGGGGCACCTCTGGGGGCATTATTAGTTCATGGGGGCACCTCTGGTGGCATTATTAGCTCATGGGGGCACCTCTGGGGGCATTATTAGTTCATGGGGGAACCTCTGGGAGCATTATTAGCTCATGGGGGCAACTCTGGGGGCATTATTAGTTCATGGGGGAACCTCTGGGGGCATTATTCGTTCATGGGGGAACCTCTGGGGGCAATATTAGTTCATGGGGCACCTCTGGGGGCATTATTAGTTCATGGGGGCACCTCTGGGGGCATTATTAGTTCATGGGTGCACCTCTGGGGGCATTATTAGTTCATGGGGGCACCTCTGGGGGCATTATTAGTTCATGGGGGCACCTCTGGGGGCATTATTAGTTCATATGGGCACCTCTGGGGGCATTATTAGCTCATGGGGAACCTCTGGGGGCATTATTAGCTCATGGGGCACAGCAGGGGATCCTACATACAGGGGGCATCCCACATTCCTAGCCGCTTTACTGCACATAACACCAAACAGTGCAGTTACTTTGGGAGCCGACAGGAGGGAGAAAGGAAGTTGCTAGAAATGTGCGGAGCCTAAATTGTTTGTCTCGCAGGTTCTGAAAAGATGAAACGTAGCTGGAAGAAATCATCATGGAGGACTGGACTGGATAGAAAGGAAAAGGGAAAGTGATGCCTCAGATCAAAGAAGACGTCACCTGTGAGTCACTGTATGACGGTTTTCTTATTTTGTAGAACATTATTTAGTAGGGGTGCCCCGAGCTAATTTCTTTTTCCAAGGGGTGCCCCAAGGTGGAAAAGGTTGGGAAGTACAGAGTGTCTGTAGAGTAACAGTTACTAGGACAAGAAGGGGGATCCATAGATTATAGAAAAATGTACTCCTTACTGGAGTTGATGACCAGGGCCCTAAGAAGCATAGAGAATGGCCTAGCTCCTTAATCCAATGGAGAAAGTCGTCCACCTCATATGCAAACGCACAAATACCCATTTAATAGTATAGGTGGAAAAGGCAGATCTATTTGTGGCACACACAGAGCTTCAATACTAAATGCCATCTAGTTAGAGCTGTGCATATAACATCACAATAATCTGCAATTAATTCCAATAATGGAATGTTACTGCCATCTAGTGGAAATAGTATGAATTACATAACCAATTTACTCATTATGCTCAAGTCTCAACATGGCAGACTTAAGGTGTCACTGTCACTATAACTTCCATATCTAAATCAACAGGGGATGTGACATAAAGCATGTTTGCAAACTTTATTTTTAAAATTTTAGTTATCAGGCTTTAAAACAAAGCTATACTTATTTGAAATTCAGATCCAATCTCCAGAAGGCAGCTTTTAATCTTGTACTTGTTAAAAAAAAAAGACTGAATGTAGGAAGTACCAGACAGTACAGAGTGTCTGTAGAGTAACAGTTACTATTAAAAGAAGGGGGATCCACAGACTATAGAAATACGTAATCCTTACTGGAGTTGATGGCCCAGGTCTTAAATTCCTTAATCCAATGCATTTTCCACTATATAGATTTTTCTAGCTAACACAGTACTATACTAAATACATTTAATCCATTGGAGAAAGTCGTCCACCTCATATGCAAACGCACAAATACCCATTTAGGGTTCAAACCTACTTGCCGGATCTGCAGCGAGTCTCCTTGCTGCGTTTTTGCAGCGAGACTCGCTGCAGATCCTGGCCCTATACTTTCATTAGCAGAGAAACTCGCAGCAGGGATGTATATCCCTGCTGCGATTTTGTCTGCAGCCCTCCCCATTAACCCCCTAGCCGCCGGACATTATACATTACTGGGTCCCCGTACCTGCTTGCTTCGGGGCTCCCGGTGTCTACAGTGCGCTGCGGCAGGGCGGCGCACTGATTGACCGGGCGGAACGTGCCGGGAGCCGCCGAAGCAAGCAGGAGCGGGAACCTGGTAATGTATATCCTGCCCGCCCCCCTGCAGCCCCGATCGCCCCCGGCCGCAAGATCGCCCCTCGCACCCCCTGGCCGCACGATTGCCCCCCGCAGCCCCCGGCTGCACGATCGCCCCCCCGCAGCCCCCGGCCGCATGATCCCCCCCCCGCAGCCCCCGCCCCGCGATCGGAGCTGCAGGGGAGCAATCAGTGCTGGGGGGGGGGGGAAGGTGGCGGTCGTGCGTCCGGGGGCTGTGTAGGACGATGGTGCGGCCGGGGGGTGCGGGGGGCGATGGTGCGGCCGGGGGCTGCGGGGGCCTATCGTGCGGCCGGGGGCTGCGGGGGGGGCGATCGTGCGGCCGGGGTGTGCGGGGGGCAATCATGCGGTCGGGGGCTGCGGGGGGCGATCGTGCGGCCGGGGGCGATCGGGGCTGCAGGGGGGTGGGCAGGATATACATTACCTGATCCCGGCTCCTGCATGCTTCGGCGGCTCCTGGCACGTTGGGCCCGGCCAATCAGTGTGCTGCCCCGCCGCAGCGCACTGATTGGCCGGGCGGGCCGTGAAGACACCGGGAGCCCCGAAGCAAGCAGGAACGGGGAGCCGGTAATGTATAATGTCCGGCGGCTAGGGGGTTAATGGGGAGGGCTGCAGACAAAATTGCAGCAGGGATATACATCCCTGCTGCGAGTTTCTCTGCTAATGAAAGTATAGGGCTGGGATCTGCAGGTGGAAAAGGCAGATCTCATTGTGGCACACAAGAGAGGGGAAAAAGTGGCCATGTTTTTGTAGCGCTTGATAACCCCTTTAATAGGATAGATGGACAAGGCAGCTCTCATTGTGGCAAACAGAGCTTCAATAGTAAATCACTGCTGCCATCTGGTGGGAGCTGTGCATACAGCATCACAATAAATTGGCAAGTAAACCCAATAATGGAATGTTGCTGCCATCTAGTGGGAGCTGTGCATATAGCATCACAATAATCTGCAGATAATCCCAATAATGGAATGTTGCTGCCATCTACTGGAAATAGTATGAATTACATAACCAATTTACTTATTATGCTCAAGACTCGTGATGAGGGAGTACTAAAATGCTCATGTGCTCGTTAGTCGAGACAAGTATTTCCCGATACTCGAGTGCTGGTTTCGAGTAACGAACCCCATTGAAGTCAATGGGAGACTCGAGATTTTTTGCAGGAGACTCGGTAGAGAGAAGGTTGTCAACCTGTCAAAATTGATGTAGACACAACGGAAATGGACAGGAAACAGCAGGGGCAGCATGTTTGCATACCTCTTAGGCTGCCTAATGGCACCATTATGCCTAATTCTGTGCAACAGCCTGGTTAAAACAGAAGTAGGCATAGGGACCACCCAAAAACTCAGCCTAACACAGCATGGCAGTGAGAACACAGGGAACATAGGGACTCAATTATTAGGGGGACAGACAGGGCAATCTGTCACAAAGACCGGGATTGTCGAACGGTGTGTTGCCTTCCTGGCGCTCGAGTTCGTCACATCGCGGATCGGGCTGACAGATTACTGGGAGGGGCTGGCGATGACCCAGCAGTCATGGTGCACATTGGCACCAATGATAAAGTTAGAGGTAGGTGGCGGTTCCTTAAAAACAATTTCAGGGACTTAGGCAGGAAGCTTAAAACTAGGACCTCCAAGGTAATATTCTCCGAAATATTACCTGTACCACGAGCCACACCTGAGAGACAGCGGGAGATTAGGGAGGTAAATAAGTGGCTCAAAAGCTGGTGTAGGATAGAGGGGTTTGGGTTCATGGAGAACTGGGCCGACTTCTTGGTCGGTTACAGGCTCTACGGTAGGGACGGGCTGCATCTCAATGGGGAGGGTGCAGCCATGCTGGGGGAGAAGATGGCTGAGAGGTTGGAGGAGTGTTTAAACTAGGGACCGGGGGGGAGGGCAACTACAATATAGTAAGTGAAGACAGAGTAGATGGAGAGCTGGGCCTAGATTATGGAACTGGGGGTGGAGCGGCGGGAGGGGTTAGAACAGTCACTAGTGACAAGAGGAAAGGGAATATGGACAAACATATTAAATGTATGTATACTAATGCTCGAAGCCTCACTAATAAAGCTGAGGAATTAGAACTCATAATGGTTGAAGAGAAATATGATATAGTGGGGATAAGCGAGACATGGCTGGATGAGAGTTATGACTGGGCTGTTATTATCCAGGGTTATAGTCTATTCAGAAATGACCGTAAAAATAAGAAAGGGGGAGGGGTCTGTCTATATCTTAAATCCTCACTTAAGCCCATTCTGCGGGAGGATATAAGTGATGATAATGTAGAATCTCTTTGGGTAGAAATAAGAGGAGGGACGAAGAATAATAAAATTCTTTTAGGAGTGAGTTATAAACCTCCAAGTATAGTGGAAGAGTCAGAAAATCTTCTTATAAGACAAATAGATGCGGCAGCGAAGCAGGGGGAAGTCATTATTATGGGGGACTTTAACTATCCAAACATAAACTGGAAAGCAGAAACCTGCAGCTCCAGGAAGGGAAGCGGGTTTTTGGAAATAGTAAAAGATAATTACCTTTCCCAACTAGTACAGGAACCAACAAGAGGGGGGGCCCTTCTGGACCTGATCTTAACCAATAGGCCAGACAGAATATCAAAAATAGAGGTGGGGGTTCACCTAGGTAATAGTGACCATAATATAGTAAGTTTTCAATTATCCTTCAATAAAATAATTAGCAGAGGGGCTACAAAAACATTAAATTTCAGGAAGGCTAATTTCCAAAAACTAAGAGAGGACCTTGGGAACATAGACTGGGACAATGCCTTCAGAAATAAAAGTACACAAGAGAAATGGGACATATTTAAGAGCATCCTGGGTAAATCGTGTGAACGACACATACCATATGGGAATAAACGTAGTAGAAATAAGAGATATCCAATGTGGTTAACTTCAGCTGTAAGGGGTGCAATAAATGATAAGAAACAAGCATTCAGACTACTAAAACAAGAAGGTAGTGGGGAAGCATTGAGCAACTATAGACAGAAGAATAGAATGTGTAAAAAGCAAATAAAAGAAGCAAAAATAGCAACAGAAAGAAGGATAGCCACAGAAAGTAAAACAAATCCCAAAATGTTCTTCACTTATATAAACAACAAAAGACTTAAAACTGAAAATGTTGGTCCCCTCAAAAATAATCTGGGTGTAATGGTGGAGGGGGAAGAGGAAAAGGACAATCTACTAAATACATTCTTCCCTACTGTATTCACAGAGGAGAATCCCATAACAGACGACATGACTAGGGATAATATAAATCCTCCCATAAATCTCACCTGCCTAACACAACAAGAAGTGGGGAGACGCCTTAAAAACATTAAAATCCATAAGTCACCGGGCCCAGAAGGTATCCATCCTAGAGTTTTGCAAGAATTAAATACTGTGTTAGACAGACCGTTATTCCTAATATTTAAAGATTCTATTACGACAGGGATTGTTCCACAGGACTGGTGCATAGCTAATGTGGTACCAATATTCAAGAAGGGGTCAAAGAGCGATCCTGGAAACTACAGGCCCGTAAGTCTAACATCTATAGTAGGTAAAGTATTTAAGGGGTTTGTAAGAGATGCTATACTGGAGTATCTTAATGAAAACAATCTTGTGACGCAGCATCAGCATGGATTTATGAGGGATCGATCCTGTCAGACTAATCTGATCGGCTTCTATGAAGAGGTAAGTTATAGACTGGACCTGGGGGAGGCTGTGGATGTTGTGTATCTGGACTTTTCAAAGGCATTTGATACTGTGCCGCATGAAAGGTTGGTCTACAAAATGAGGATGCTGGGACTCAGGGAAAACGTATGCAAATGGGTAAGTAACTGGTTGTGTGATAGAAAACAGAGGGTGGTCATTGATGGAACATATTCAGATTGGGTTTTAGTTACTAGTGGGGTACCACAGGGGTCAGTGTTGGGTCTACTTCTTTTTAATATTTTTATTAATGATCTTGTAGAGGGGCTACAGAGTAGAATCTCCATTTTTGCAGATGATACTAAACTGGGTAAAGTAATCACCACAGAGGATGATAATATCATATTACAGAGGGATTTGGAGAAGCTAGAGGCTTGGGCGGTGAAATGGCAAATGAAGTTTAATGTGGATAAATGTAAGGTTATGCACTTGGTCCATAGAAATAATAAATACAGTTATGTGCTAAATAATAAAACACTGGGTAAAACTACTTCCGAAAAGGACCTGGGGGTATTGGTGGACAGTAAACTCAACTTTAGTGATCAGTGCCAGGCAGCAGCTGCCAAGGCTAATAAAATAATGGGATGCATCAAAAGAGGTATAGATGCTAAAGATGAGAACATAGTTTTGCCTCTTTATAAATCACTAGTCAGACCACATATGGAATACTGTGTACAGTTTTGGGCACCGGTATATAAGAAGGACACAGCTGAACTAGAGCGGGTGCAGAGGAGGGCAACAAAGGTCATTAAGGGAATGGGTGGGTTACAGTACCAGGACAGGTTATCACGCTTGGGGTTATTTACACTAGAAAAAAGACGTCTTAGGGGCGATCTGATCACAATGTACAAATATATGAATGGACAGTACAGAGATCTTTGTAGTGGTCTTTTTACTCCTAGGTCTGTAACCATGACAAGGGGGAATCCTCTACGTCTAGAGGAAAGAAGATTTTATCATCAGCATCGACGCGGGTTCTTTACTGTACGAACGGTAAGACTGTGGAATTCTCTGCCACATGATGTTGTCATGGCCGATTCATTAAATAAGTTCAAGGGAGGCCTGGATGCTTTTCTTGAACAATATAATATTACAAGTTATGGGCATTAGATTTCCGGTGATACGTTGATCCAGGGATTGTTCTGGTTGCCATTGGAGTCGGGGGGGAGTTTTCTCCCTGTGGTGGGGTGGTTGTCGTCTCCCTAGTGGGGGTTTTTGTCTTCCCTGGATCAACACAGTAGGGTTTCCCTAGGTTGAACCTGATGGACTCTTGTCTTCTTTCAACCTTATTTACTATGTTACTATGTTATGTAACCATTAAAACAGAGGTAGCATATCATGAACCACCCAAATATTCAGCCTGACACAGCATAACGGTGAGGACAGAGTGAACAAGGTAGAAGCGGTAGCCAGTCAGCCTTCCAAAAATTATACCAGACCTAGCATGGCTGTGAGCACACAGAGAACCATTCAAAGTGAATGAGGAAGCAAGTGAGCCTCAACAAAATTAGGCCAAACACTGCATGGCATTGAGCACACAGAGAACTCCCGGGAGCAGCAGTAGCCAACATGGAGGCCAGGCAGGAGCAACAGTAACCAACATGGAGGCCAGGCAGGAGCAACAGTAGTTAACATAGAGGCCAGGCAGGATCAGCAGTAGCCAACGTGGAGGCAAGGGCAGGCACACCGGTAGTCAGCAGTAGTCTACATGGATGCCAGTTAAGGCCCAACAGTAGCCAACATGGAGGCAAGGGCAGGCACACCAGTAGTCAACATGGATGCCAGTTAAGGCTAAGCAGTGGCCAACATGGAGGCAAGGGCAGGTACACCAGTAGTCAGCAGTAGTCAACATGGATGCCAGTTAAGGACCAGCAGTAGCCAACATGGAGGCAAGGGCAGGCACACCAGTAGTCAACATGGATGCCATAAAAGGCCCAGCAGTAGTCAACATGGATGCCAGTTAAGGCCAGGCAGTAGCCAAAATGGAGGCAAGGGCAGACACAGCAGTATTCAACATGGATGCCAGTAAAGGCCCAGCAGTAGTCAACATGGATGCCAGTTAAGGCCAAGCAGTTGCCAATATGGAGGCAAGGGCAGGCGCACCAGTAGTCAGCAGTAGTCAATATGGATGCTAGTTAAGGCCCAGCAGTAGCCAACATGGAGAAAAGGGCAGGCACACCAGTAGTCAGCAGTAGTCAACATGGATGCCAGTTAAGGACCAGCAGTAGCCAACATGGAGGCAAGGGCAGGCACACCAGTAGTCAACATGGATGCCATAAAAGGCCCAGCAGTAGTCAACATGGATGCCAGTTAAGGCCCAGCAGTAGCCAAAATGGAGGCAAGGGCAGACACAGCAGTATTCAACATGGATGCCAGTAAAGGCCCAGCAGTAGTCAACATGGATGCCAGTTAAGGCCAAGCAGTTGCCAATATGGAGGCAAGGGCAGGCGCACCAGTAGTCAGCAGTAGTCAACATGGATGCCAGTAAAGGCCCAGCAGTAGTCTACATGGATGCCAGTTAAGGCCCAGCAGTAGCCAACATGGAGGCAAGGGCAGGCACACCAGTAGTCAACATGGATGCCAGTTAAGGCCAAGCAGTGGCCAAATGGAGGCAAGGGCAGGTACACCAGTAGTCAGCAGTAGTCAACATAGATGCCAGTTAAGGACCAGCAGTAGCCAACATGGAGGCAAGGGCAGGCACAGCAGTAGTCAACATGGATGCCAGTAAAGGCCCAGCAGTAGTCAACATGGATGCCAGTTAAGGCTAAGCAGTTGCCAACATGGAGGCAAGGGCAGGCACACCAGTAGTCAACATGGATGCCAGTTAAGGCCAAGCAGTGACCAAATGGAGGCAAGAGCAGGCACACCAGTAGTCAACATGGATGCCAGTTAAGGTTGGAGGTAGGGACGAAGAATAACAACACAGTCTTCTTAAGAGGCCCCGAGCTAAAAAATGAAAGGATGGCAGAGAACACCCGCAAGTTGACATCCACAGATTATATGGTACGAAATGGACAACACAAGGATGCTAAATTAGGATCCACCATTATCACTGTCTGTTCCACAGTGGCGTGTGCCTTGGAGATACAATAGATGACCAGACAGAACTTCAAAATTGCACTTGAATTGAAGTCGATTTGATTTTAAAATTTAAATTGAAAGTTAGAAAAAAGAAAAACATAAAGTGGCCATTACCGGCCCTTAGATGAGGCAGGTGTAGAACCTCACAAAAATTAGGCCTGACACAGTAGAGTAAGAGTAAAAAAAAATAAAAAAAATAAAACAGTTGGCTGTTTAGATGCTTCCGAGGAACTGGTGTTATTTTTCTTTTTAATATCTGCCAGATGTTCACTTATGCGTTTCTTGAGTTTACGAGTCGTGCAGCGAACATATTTAAGATTGCACGGTTGGCATATGATGATGTAAACAACAAAATCACTTTCACAGTTAATGAATTCATCTATTTTAAATGTTTTGGTTTCACTAGAATTGCTATATTCCTTAACCGTGAGTGTGTGTCTACACATATTGCACCAGGGTAAACCGCATCTGTGGTTGCCCACTATGTTTCTAGTTGTGCTGGATTGTAACGGTTTGAGCATACTAGGCGATAATAAATCACCCAGTGACTGTCCCTTTCGTGCCACGCACCTTATCCCCTGATCGATAATGTCTTTGAGGATGGTGTCCTGTCTTTAAATTTGTAAATTGTTGTGCAGTATGTGTGTAATTTGCGAGTATTCTGGGGAAATTATTTTTTTTTTTTCCAAACATATCTTTATTGTTTTCACATTTACAACAAGGCAACGAGTAAGCAAAGAAAAATGCTGTAGAATCGCACTTACATGCCAATAAGTAATCTAGATGAACTCCAGAGCGCAAGACACTCAAGCGGTGCCTGCTATATAAAATTCCTAACATCGGATACTAAAGAAAAGCAACCCCAAACTGTTCCCCCCCCTCCCCCCCTCCCCTGAAACACCCCCCTCCCCCAGAATACCCCCCCCCCCCCTAAAACATCCCACCCCCGCCCCTAAACAACCCCCCCTCTCCTGCAGGAATAGGAACTCGCATCCACCCATCCAATACATTACTTAGTCCTGGATCTTCAGGACTCCTAAGGAGCCCGCAATATCTGCCTTCAGATACCATGTGGTGTTCCGGAAGGGGAACATCACCCTCCTGATCTCTGCCTGATCTAGAAAAGTAATTATAAACGTCTTCCATTTCTTAAAGAAGGATTTCGCTCTCAGTTCCCTTGCTGGTTCAGCGTCCAATAGGTCCATTTGCAAGTAGTGTTTCATTTGCGGCAGGATGTGTTCTACAGAGGGCATCTCCCCCGTAAGCCATCTTGCCAGTATGCCACGTTTAGCTACCAAAATCCATAAATGAAAGAGATGTGTAATCTTAACATCAGGTGGGGGGATATGCAACATAAGATGGGGAGTAAGTGGACAGGTGAAATGTAATTTATTTTCCAACCAGGCCAACAATGTTGACCAAAATGTCTGGACTATAGGGCAGGAGTATAAACCATGTTCCAGATCTGTACCCACCTCCCCACATTTCGGGCATGCTATAATTCTGTTGGGATGAGTCGGTGTCCTAGGGAATGTGAACCCAAACGTGGCATGGTGCATTATTCGGAATTGGGATTCCCTCCACTGTTCTGAAATAACAATTGACTGTACAGTATTCCACCCCTTCAGGGCTTGAACCAATAGGTCCTCCATAGGCCATTTAGCTGCCCAATAGTTCAGGATAGTGGATGCCGGCCCTTTGGTAACTGCATCTCTAAGGGTCATATATAGAGCAGAGAGAGAGTGCATAGGAATAGAGGTAGTAACATACATAGATATGGGATTAGAAGACAGTTCAGTATTTAAGTTGCGCAAACGGGAGAACAAGAAACTATGAATTTGGTGGAAGGCTAGAAAATGGCCTGGGCCTAGCCCAAACTTAGTCTGCAGCTCGGGGAAGGTTAGATACCGTTTCTCAGAGGTGCACACCAAGTCCTGTACTTTCAGAATACCTCTAATCCTCCAGTGAGTAAAAAGAGGGTTTTGCTGTCCCTGTGGGAACGCTGGGTGGTGCCAAGGGTCTAAAAGGGCACTAACTTGCCATGGGAGCCCCAGGAGTTTCCGGCCTACTTGCCATGCCTTAATAGAGTCACGAAACAACAAGCTGAGTTTGATGTCACGCGGCATGTCCCCGTATTTTGTGTGGAGTAGGCTATTAAGGGACCAGGGCTGCGTCAGATGGGCCTCTAATGTATAGTTGGAGTAAGTACTAGATCCTCGTAGCCAGTCCAGCCCATGTCTCAGAAGACATGCGATATTGTATAAGCGAGCATCAGGCAAGTTTAAACCTCCCCTCTCTTTGGGCAGCATGAGCTTCTTGTGAGCTATTCTTGGCCTCTTTGCAGACCAGATGAATTTGCAAATAGCTGTTCTGATAAGATTTACATCAACATGTTTTAATAGTAACGGAATGGTCTGGAGTGGATACAGGAGCTTGGCAAATCCTACCATTTTAACTAGGGCCACTCTGGCGAAAAATGAGAGAGGTAAGTGGGACCAACGTTGAAGGTCAGAGCGGATTTTTTGTATTGTGGGAGGAAAATTTAAGGAGTAAAGGGACCCTGAGTTGGTGCCGATCTTAATACCTAAATATGTAATAAAGTACCTAGTGGATCGAACCTGTAAAGACAGTGGCGTCAGGGAGCCAGGGGCTGGATTTCGGGAGAGGTCCAATAAATTGCTCTTGTCCACGTTGACCTTGAATCCGGACTGCTGCTCAAAGTCATGCAAATACTGGAAAACTTTTGCCAGGTCTTTACGAGCGTTGTCTAAAAAGACCAGAAGGTCATCGGCGAAAAGAGCAATGCGCACCTCATGTGCCCGTACTTTGACGCCCTCAATATCTACCGCTCTCTGAAGCCTAAGGGACAGGGGTTCGATAGCCAAATTAAAGAGGAGGGGCGAAAGGGGGCACCCCTGCCATGTCCCCCTTTGCAGCAAGAAGGCGGCAGAGAGAAAACCTGGTGTATGTATCCTAGCTACGGGAGATGTATACAGAGCTCTTATATAGTTCATGAAGGGCCCCGTGAAACCCATCTGGTCCAGCACCCGCAACATCCATCCCCAGCTCACGCTGTCAAAAGCTTTCTCGGCGTCAATAGAGAGTAGAGCTGGAGATGGATGTACATGGGGCCGGAGTGTTATCTCATCCAACACTGCCATCACCTTACGTACATTCATTACTGCAGAACGTCCTCTTACAAACCCAACCTGTGAGGGAGAAATGAGATCTGGGAGAATGCAAGCTAGACGCTCTGCCATGATTTTAGATATCAATTTCAGGTCCAAGTTCATTAAAGAAATTGGCCGATAGGATGATGGGGAGTGAGGGTCCTTGCCGGGTTTCAGCAATAGCTTTATGTGAGCGGTGTTGGACACGTTAGGGATAGGGGCACCGCCCAAGTAAGAGGAAAAAAGGGATAGCAGTGTTGGGGAGATGTCGTCACTTAAGATCTTATAAAAGTCGGCTGAAAACCCATCGGGACCGGGTGCCTTATGAGATTTCAGTGTAGATAAGACTTGTTTAAGTTCCTCTAGTGTGACAGGTGAGTTGAGAATGGCTAGCTGTTCCTCTGACAACGCTGGTAGTGTATGGTCCTGGAGCCAATCCGGCGGTACATTATTATCAGTCCTAGGCGGGACTGAATATAGAGTTTCATAGTAGTTCATTAGTACAGAATTAATCATCCGAGGGTCTCTCTGTGGAAGGCCACTAGCATCAGTGAGTTGTGATATGTGTTGGGGAGTGTATGGTCCCTTTGCAAAACGGGCCAGCAATCTGCCTGCCTTACTGCCGTGGCGAAATAATAAGGCATCAAAGTAAGATCTGTTCAGGTTCTCTTTCCGCTCCAACCACTGCTCATATTGTTGACGTGTGTCTTGCCATGTCTTTTTTGTGTCTACTGAGGGGGAAGTCAGAAAAGCTGTATAAGCATCTCGTAGTGCAGTACTTAGCTGCCGCAGCTGCACTGAGACCCTTTTCTGCATAGTAGCCTTATAGGCCATTATGCGGCCCCGAAGAACCGCTTTAGCGGTGTCCCAGAACAGCTGCGGTTGGGACACATGTCCCGCATTGTCCGTGGAATATTCCAACCACCACGCCTTTAACAATGATTTAAAGTCATCATCTTTGGCTAAACCAATAGGAAATTTCCATAAGAAATCAGTACCTCTAGGTAACTGGGTATGAAAAGTACATACTAAGGGAGTGTGGTCTGATATGACCATATCTTCTAAGGTGTGTGAATTTAATCTAGGGAGAAGAGCAGCTGAGACTAACACGTAATCAATGCGGGACCATGAGCCGTGCACCGGTGAGAAATATGAATATTCTCTCGCGTCTGGGTGTAAATACCGCCATGTGTCCGTGAGGTGTTGGGACTGACAGAGGGATCGGAGCGGTGTGACAGCAGCACATGAGGAACGTGAACCTCGTTAAAGTCTCCCGCCACTAGTGTCAGTGGTAACTGAGCAGACGCCAGGTGACAGGAGAAATTGTCATAAAACGACTTGTTAGGGCCATTAGGACCGTAGACATTATAAATCAAGACCTCCTCCGTCGGGAGGCGTATACGTAATGCACACCATCTACCAGCGTCATCGCAGGAAAAATGTAAGACCTCACCTTGAAACGCTTTATGGACCAGAACGATCACACCCACCTTACCATTTACCGCAGCTGATCCATAAACCTCCCCAACCCATAGTTTCCGCAACCTGAAAAAGTCTCCGCTACCCAAATGAGTTTCCTGAAGCAGTGCTAAGTCGGGTCGAAGCCTTTTCAGGTGGCGGAGGACCTTCATCCTTTTGTGAGGGGAGCGAAGGCCTTTTATGTTCCAGGAAACCACACGTAACATAGTAATAATGAGATATGCTTAATATCTAGACAGTGCCCATGCGAGTTCTCCATTCCTGCAGGATCCCACCCAACCCCCTCCCCACCCTCCCAACCAAACCCCCCTCCCCCCCAACAGAAAGAAAAAACAAGCTCCCTTGAAAACATTCTCCTATCAAGGAAGCGCCGTTTCAGGACTTCACTTTTTTCCAGGCAGTGGGACTCTAACTAACTGCTAGAAATAACACCAGATAACATATAAACCATCACCCCGGTCCCTGAGTAAACAGAACAGTAATAAAGAGATTTGCTGCTTTGAACATGTCCCTGATCACAGCATGTTAAGCCCTTTTAGTGATTTAGTGATAACCCCGAAAAGCTTGGCGGAGTAAGTAACAAACATTCACTAGGCAAACCCTTCAGTTGAGCAGGCGTAATCCAACACGAGAGGCGTTCTTAGGCATGTGGAAGAGAAGAACGCCTGCGTCTCTGCTCCCTCGGCGGGCTGAACCAATCTGATCCCTGCCGGCGAGGTGAAGTATTGTCTCCCCACGATGCGGGAGATTTCCTGGGGCTGCGAGCTCTCCTTGGCGTGGTGGGGTCAATGTTAAGTTCCTGTGAAAGATGTTCTTTGGCATCATCAGGGGAGTGATAGGTGGAGAACGAGCCATCTGGGTGGAACACACGTAAGGTAGCTGGATGGAGGAGGGCAAAACGGATCTTCTTTTGGTACAGCACAGAGCAAATAGGGGAAAACAGCTTCCTCCGTCTTGTTGTCTCAGCGGAATAATCCCCAAAGATCAGGAGCTTGTGATCCTCATAAAACAGGCCCCCTTTTAGACGGCGGAAGACTCGCAAAATGTCAGTTTTATCCGCATAGTCTAGATAGCGCACAATCACCTGTCTCGGGCGTGCGCGATGTTGCAGCGCAGCGTGAGATGTATCACCCGGTGCAGGTCTCAGATCTGGGCCCAGGCGGTGCGCCCGCTCTACTTTACATATACGGTCGATGTTTAACCATTCAGGGATCAGTACCTCACAGAAGTGCTTTAGATCTTTTTGGAGAATCGTTTCCGGTACCCCCACGACCCGAAGGTTATTCCGACGGGAACGATCCTCCAAATCTTGGATCTTATCCCATAACTTGCGGGTTTCCTGGGCAAACATACCCTGCGGAGAGGAAAGAGTGTCCATCTGATCTTCCATATTCTGGATGCGTGTCTCTATCTCCTCTATCCGCTCGCCCTGTTGCTTTACTTCAGCTTGAAGCTGCTGAAATTGGTGGGCTATAGTAGTTGCCAGGGTCTCTTGTAGGTCAGGGGCTAACCGGGTGGCTACCTCACCTGCCAATTTTACATAGTCCACGTGCACCGAGGATGCTTCCCCCCTGCCGTCTGATGATCCTTTTGTGGAGCGAGTGGGAGAAGCTGATCTCTGACCTGCGTCATCTCGGCCTTCCGCCATGATGGTCTCCTCACGCTGTGCAAGATTTTTCACTGAACCTCGGGTTTTCGGGCCAGGAGTTTGCAGAAACCGATCCATAGTGATGGATTATACCCTCGGACACTCAGTCGGGTAAGTTGTGCCGTGGTGCGGGTGGTAGCAGCCAATTAGCAATGTCGGGACCCGGAGCTGCGGTCTGAGCCGTCCTCACTGCATGGCGCCAGAACCGGAAGTCCTGGGGAAAATTTTGTGGAAAAGGTTACTGTAGAGTTATTAGTTTTGTTATGTGGATCAAACTGTTTTGTTTTTACTTTTGCTTTCAGTAGATCCTCTCTTGTTTTTTTAGCTACCATGTCTTGGGCTCTATTTAGACAGGAGGGTTTGTAGCCTCTCACCTTCATGCGAGTACAGGCTTGTTCACTTTGAATCTTATACATATCATTTGATGAGCAGGACCTTTTGACTCGTGTGAGCTCTCCCACAGGAACAGAACGTACATTGTGGGCTGGATGGCTACTATTCGCATGTAAAATTGTATTGTCCGAAGTGGGCTTCCGATACAAGAAAGTATGTACCTTATGGGTGTTAATGTCGGACGTGAGCAATAAATCTAAAAAGGCTATTTCATGTGTGTGAACACAGTGAGTGAAATGCAGATTATTCTTGTTCTGATTGATATACGTGAGAAATGCCTCTACATCGCCCTCTCTGCCCGACCACACGATAAGCACGTCGTCAATATAACGACCGTACCATCGTATGGCCGGGGAGAAAGGGTTGGTGCGGGAGAAGATGTACAGCTCCTCCCACCACGCCATGTATAGCCCAGCTAAAGTGGGGGAGAACTTGGCTCCCATTGGAGCTCCCCTAATCTGAAGAAAAAAAGAGTTGTCAAAAGAAAAACAATTATGTTTGAGGAGAAAGGCTGTGACGTCCAAGATATATTCTCTCAATTCCAAACTGTAATTACTATACCTATATAAATGGTGGGCTAAGGCCACAAGGGCCTGTTCATGGGGTATTGAGGAATAAAGAGCTGTGACGTCACAGCTGAGCCACATGTCGCCATCTTTCCAATGGAAATTCTGGAAGGTACGTAAAACAGACCCGCTGTCTTTTAGATAGCCGGGAACACGTGTAACTAGCGGCTGGAGTAATATGTCGAGCCACTCACATAACTTTTCGTTGAGGGAGCCCACACCAGATATAATGGGTCTGAGAGGGGGGGGGAGAAACCCCCTTATGCACTTTAGGCAATCCATAGAAAACCGCTGTCATGGGATGTACGGGAATAAGATTTTTACTGTCCCTTTCGTCTAGTATGCCTAAGGCAACACCTTCTTCAACAATAGTGTATAATTCCATCTTAAATTTAGGCGTGGGGTCCCCCAATAACTTTCTGTAAGTGTCTGTATCTTCCAGAATATTGTGCGCCAAAGATCACTCACCCTACAGGTGTTTGCTACACGTCATCCAGGTCCTTTCTGTTCACCATACATGAGCTGTTTTTACTTTTTGAAATGAAATAAAGATTTTTGAATATTTTTAATACGGAGTGCTGGGACCATCACCTTTTGTTACTTCCTCACGAATAAATTTCATGTTTGGATTAACAGCAGATATCCAAAGGTACAAGTGGTTTGGAGGGTCAGATTGTGGGTACAGAGTCTCTTTAAGGAACTAGGCCATTGTCTGTGCTTCTCAAGGTCTTGGTCATCCACTCCACTGAGGATAACATATTTCTATATTCTCTGGATCCCTCTTCTAGTGACTGTTACTCATTAGAATTATCTGCTTGCTTGATTGATTGGATGTTCTGAGCCGTGACACTCTGTACTGTCCGGTACTTCCTGAGTTTAGTCTTTTTGGGGGAGATTTATCAAACTGGTGTAAAGTAGAATTGAAAATAATTAAAAGCAGCCCCTTCAACTGCCCAAAAAATTCCCACAAAAATAATGAGTCTCTTGGTTCCTATTTGCAAACAGCGTAAACTGCCTCACCACGATAAGGTGGACTCATAACGAGGCATACCCTACACTGTATGTACACTATGGCTTTTTTTTTTTTTCCTTTTTTTTCTGTGTTCCAGTTGGGGGAGTGGCTGCCTCTATTTGGTCGTGCACTCCACCTGTCTCACCCAGGTGGTGCAATTATTTTTGCAGGTATTAGACGGATCTTGCATGCCCAGAGCATAGGCGTGTTATACGCCATGGAGAGGCCATAGTGTACATACAGTGTAGGGTCTGCCTCGTTATGAGTCCACCTTATCGTGGTGAGGCAGTTTACGCTGTTTGCAAATAGTAACCAAGAGACTCATTATTTTTGTGGGAATTTTTTGGGCAGTTGGGGGGGGCTGCTTTTAATTATTTTCATGTCTATGGTGGGTCTGTATCTTGCTGTTGCGGTGAGCTGTTGCATTTTTCTGTTTTTTTGTGTGTTTGCAATTTCAGCCATGGCAACGTGCTCCTGCCTAGTGTGAACAGTGTTCTAGGAGAGCTGACCAATTTTTGTTTTTCATTTTTTTTTCTGTAAAGTAGAATTGTCTTAGTTGCCCCTAGCAACCAATCAGATTCAGAATCAGAATCAGATGGAAAGTGGAAGCTGATTGGTTACTAGGGGTAACTTAGACGACTCTACTTTGCAACAGTTTGATAAATCTCCCCCATTGTCTTAACAAGCACAAGACTAGGGGGCGTGTCTAGCCGCGGATGCAGGAGGATGTGTGAGTCCTGAGCTCCCTCTGGTACCGGCTCTAAATCGGCTCACACAAAGCCTACTGACCCGATTTCTGATCCTCATCGCTTCCTCTATGAGCTCTGACATGACGCGGTCCAGGAAAAAGAAGGGCCTGAGAAAGGTAGCCGACTTCGTCACCACTGCTGAGCGGATCCAAGATGGCGCCGGCTGGTCCCAGCAAGGCGCTGCAAAGCCGCCCCGTCATCCACAGCCTATACCGACCTCTCCGGCGGGCTCCACACAGTCACAAGCAGCCTGGGGTTCGGAGGGGAACAACGATCAGGTCTCATCCCCTCCATTGCTGGCATTAACATCATCTCCGGACATGTCTCATGCATCCAGAGGCAGTCAACAAATCCACAAAATGGCGGAACAACGTGTGAGTACCGCAACTCCCTTAGCATACAATGCAGGTACTTATGGCGAAGCGGACATCCCTTCTCTACCTCCTACACCTCTATTCTGGAAGGTGACACACTCCCAGGCTCAGACATCGACCCCAATGAATAAAGGCACACTTGAACAATACTCCCATAGAGCAGCAAACGCTACTGACATGCCAATCACAGAATCTGTCATGAGGCTTCTATTACAGGAGCTGAATACCTCGATACAGCAGAATATTGATCAAGCTATTTCTAAGGTCCATAAAGATCTGGGAGCTATAGGTGACAGAACATCCCATTTGCAATCTAAAATGGCCGAACTTACCAGATCCCACAATGAGCTCTTAGATTCACATAGCTCACTCGAGGATGAAGTTGACGCCCTGAAATTAAAACTAGCAGACATCGAAGATCGGTCTCGGCGCAATAACGTCCGACTGAGAGGCGTCTCCGAGACCGTTAAGCCGGACCAGCTAAAAGAGTTCATAACAGACTATTTTCTGTTCCTAGTGCCTGATGCCTCCGACAGAGACCTGTTTATAGACAGAACCCATCGCCTCCCTAAGCCGAGAAATCTCCCTGCAGCAACTCCCAGGGATGTGATCATAAGGATCCATTTCTACCACATTAAGGAGCAAATAATAGATGCGACAAGGAAAGCTACGAACATCCCAGAGCGTTTTTCTGCTATATCACTTTTTGCTGACCTATCAGCGATGACACTGTCCTGCAGAAGAGAATTTGCAGCTAGCATGAAGATTTTCAGGGATCAAGGTATCCCGTACAAGTGGGGGTTTCCAGTCAAACTTATCATATCCAAGGATGGCACCACTGTTATCGCTAACTCCCCAGAAGATGCTGCAAAACTTTGTAAGGAGTGGGACTTAGTTCCTGATGAAGAAGTAGAGGACCCCAGAGGGAAGCATCCTTCACAACGGCCATTGTCACCTGAATGGTTTACTGTGACCTACAGTAAAAAACGCTCTCGCTGAAGTTTGGTTTATGTTTAAACTTTCCTCTTGCCTCCTAGATGCAAGGACCTTCCTCACTCATGGTGTGTTGTTTCATAAGGACCAGTAACTTCAGTAATTGTTCGGGTCACCAGGTTGTACTGCCTGATTGCCGGTTGGGACATGGAAATTTCAGGTTTATCTTTTATGTTACCTGTCAGATATTCCCATTGGATGGGACTCTCACTCCCATCACCTAATTCTCTTTATCTGGTTATTGTACTCTTTTTGTTCTTAAGTAATATTTTATTGGGTATGTTGGTAAGTCATTCCCCATTACGTGTTCTAAAACGCAGCACTCATACCTTAATCCCATTGGTAACACTCAATTCCCTCCAACTTCTTGCCGGTAGCAATTTAGACAGTATTCTTAACGCAGCGTTATGGGTACGCGTATAGTATCCCTAAACGTCAAGGGATTAAATTCCCCATTTAAACGCTCTATCCTTTGGAAAGATTTGAAATTGCAAAAAGCGGATATTTGTTGTATTCAGGAGACTCACCTAAACCGAGAGGACCTCCATAGACTAAAATATAAGGAGTATCCACATGTCTATTCAGCTCCGGCAATGGGCAAAAGGGGTTGGAGTGTCTATCCTGATAAAGAGCACTGTTGCGTTTTAATTACAGCACCAGCTAACAGACGAGGATGGCCGATTCGTAATGCTAGTTTGCACCATTAATAACAATTTGTTCACCTTAGTGTCCATCTATGCACCCAATAAAAGGCAACACAAGTTCATTAAAAGAACGATCCAAAAAGCCCAAACAATAAAACAAGGCCATCTGATAGTTGTTGGGGACTATAATCTGACAATTTGGCCTTCGTTGGATTCTACTTCTCCAACAAATTCCCCTGAACCTACTCCACTAGCTAAAACTATGGCGTACCATAACCTAGTTGATCTTTGGAGGATTCAACACTCTCGTGAGAGAGACTTTATATTTTTTTCTAATGCCCATAAAAATCTACACTCGCCTAGATTTTTTCCTTATAGACAAAAACTTATTACCCCAAATCCGTGCCACTTCTATAGTGTCTATAATGTGGTCTGACCATTCCCCCATTACTCTCGACTTATTTGACCAATTCAACCATTCCTATGATTCTGTGTGGAGACTCAACAATTTTATTTTAACCCATAAGGCTAGGTTCACACTGCGTTTTCAGCATCCGTTTAACGCATCCGTTTTTTGCAAAAAAACACATGAAAAACGGATTGCAAAAAACGGATTCATTTGTTTGCATCCGTTTTTCCATTGACTTCCATTATAAAAAAAATGGACCAAAACGGACCAAAAAACGTTGCTGACCCTATTTTTCTGGACGTTAAAAAAAACGGATCCGTTAAACGGATGCTGAAAACGCAGTGTGAACCTAGCCTAACAAATACTCCACTGCTACAGTATTGGTTCTACAAGAGTACTTCAAACTTAACAATAACAAACAGGTGAATGACACCACATTGTGGTGCGCTCACAAAGCTACTATACGCGGCCATTTTATTAAACAAAGCGCCCATTTTAAAAGACAACATACTATGCAACTAACACGTATACAACTATTACTAGCTGATCTTCACAGACTGAACAAAGACAATTATAACCAAACAAGAGCCCACAAAATATCTAAACTATCAGCCGAATTGCATGAACTGCAATCTTACAAGTATGAATTAGCCCTGAAAAAACTTAAACTGACTCACTATTGGCATGGGAACAAAATAGGGGCTCAATTAGCGAGGCAAATCAATAATAGAGCCATCAAATCACGCATCCCATTTATTTATAATCAAACCCAACAAAAAATAGTAGACCCTAAATAATAGAATAGCCAACACTTTTGCTACTTATTACGAATCCTTATACAATTTGTGTAATGAACCTAACACACCACAGCCCAACACTGAGGACATCTGCTCTTACCTTAATTCTATTACACTCCCTTTCATATTTACTGAACAAGCAGATATCCTTTCTTCCTCAATATCCGAGGAGGAAGTCCTAGCGGCCATAAAAACCCTTTAAATCTGGAAAATCCCCTGGGCCCGATGGACTCACAAATGAGTATTTTAAACTGCACAATTCCATCTTAGCACCTTACTTAGTTAGAACCTTTAATGAAGCAATAACAAAGAGCTCATTCCCTACTGAAATGCTCATGGCATTATTAGTAACATTACCAAAACCAGGCAAGACCCCTGATGTACCAGCCAACCTTAGGCCAATATCCCTTCTTAATACTGACCTAAAGTTGAATGCAAAAATTATATCTAATCATATCTAATGATCAGGTTGGTTTTGTGAAAGGCCGCCAAACACTTGATGGCACCCGCCGCTTTATCTCTATACTGTCAGCTGTGGAACAACGGCAAACGCCTTCTCTGCTCCTCACTTTGGATGCAGAGAAGGCTTTCGACCGGGTCCACTGGGGGTATTTGGACTTGGTCCTACGCAGATTTGGATTATGCGGCGACTTTCACAAAGCAATCATGGCTTTATATTCCACACCTTCGGTTTGGGTATTTACATCAGGGATCTTGTCTGACAAGTTTTCCATAACCAATGGCACCCGTCAGGGGTGCCCTCTGTCCCCCCTGATTTTCGCTATGGTTATGGAACCACTTGCACAAAAAATTAGGGAAACTGATTCCATTCAAGGAATCACGATTGGTAACAAAGATCATCGCATTGGCCTATTTGCCGATGATGTTATACTCTGCCTATCTTCACCAGAATCCTCTCTTAAAGGGATAACACACATATTAGAGGAATTTGGCAGGCACAGCTACTATAAAGTTAATAGCACTAAATCTCTCATCCTGAACATGGGCATCCCACTCCCCACACAGCAACTTCTCCAACAAAGCTTCCCCGTCCTCTGGTCGCAGGGACAAGTCCCGTATTTAGGCATCACCCTCACATACCCCCCCTCAAAATTAGCACTCACCAACCTAAACATTCTCACATCTTTGCTTCATAAAGATATTAAGTCCTTTTCATCCATCTTGGGTAGGCCGTATTGCTGTCACGAAAATGATTTTGCTTCCCAAAGTCCTCTATTATTTTAGAAACCTTCCCATCCCCCTCCCTAGGGCACGTATACGTGGCCTGCAAAAGATCCTAATGAATTATGTATGGAATGGGCAAAAGGCGAGAGTTTCTGAGAAAATCCTCTGTTCACCTCTCAAATTAGGAGGATTGGGCTGCCCTGACCAAGCTACAATTCTTGACCAGACTAAATTCATGTGGCTAGCTGATGAAACTAAGCAATGGGTGGATATGGAACGAATTCTAGCCAACACGCCCAACTTTCGGACTCTGCTTTGGCAGGCAAGATTACCGGGCCGAATGCCCTCAACCCTATATCTTACTATCGAAGCAGCAGTTCAAATCTGGTCTACTATAGCAAATAGTCAAGAATTGGTTCCAACTAGATTAGGAGACTTGCCATTAGATGTAATACAAGCATGTATCCAAAATACAGATTACAGTGAATGGTCCAACAAGGGATTAAGAAGTTTGAAGGACCTTATGATTGATGGGAATCTGTGCTCCTTTAATCAGATAGTCCATTCACATAACATTTCTAAAAGAGATTTTTTGTGCATTATTATTACTTGAAAAAACTTTCAATAAAAATAAGTTATAAAAAAAAAAAAAAGCACAAGACTAAAATCTGCCTTCTGGAGACTGGATCTGGATTTCAAATAAGTATAGCTTTATTTAACGCATGATAGCTAAAAATAAATATAAAAATTACAATAATTTTTCATAAAACATCCCCTGTTCATTTACGTTTTGTAAGTTATAATGACGATATCACTTTAAGTATGCCTTGTGGAGTGTCTCTGTCGTTTAAATTTTTTTTTGCAGAAATCAATAGTATAGGCGATTTTAAGAAACTTTGTACTTGCTTTTATTAGCAGAAAAATGCATTTGTATCATGAAAAAGCAGTTTGAAGCTCTTCCCCCTGTCTTCATGGTTTCCAGAGCGCTATACAATAAATAGGGGTAACAGACAGGAACATTACAAGATCAAAACACATTACATGAAGGCAAATGTCAGACTGGTACATGGGGGAAGAGGACCCTGCCTGCGAGGGCTTACAATCTATAAGGTAGTGAAAGAGAAACAGGAGGTAAAGTGCAGCCGGTCAAGTGTGATGCAGAATTATTATAGGTTGTAGCCTACTTTGAAGAGATGGGTTTTCAGGTTACTTTTGAAGTACTCGATGGTGGATGAAAGGTGAATGGGTCGGGTAGTGAGTTCCAGAGTATGGGGGAGGCTCGGGGAAAAGTCTTGGAGGCGGTTGTGCAAGGTGCGAACAAGGGGAGAGTGCAGATGGAGGTCACTGGAGGGTCGAAGGTTGTGTGAGGGACGGTAGCAGGATATCAGGTCAGAGATGTACGGAGGGGACAGGTTGTGGATGGCCTTGTAAGTCATGGTCAACAATTTAAAGTAAATACGTTGGGCAATGGAGAGCCAGTGGAGGGATTGGTAGAGGGGGGAGGCAGAGGCAAAGCGAGGAGAAAGGTTGATTAGTCGGGCAGCAGAGTTAAGAATAGACTGGAGGGGAGCTAGGGAGTTAGATGGAAGGCCAGAGAAAAGGATGTTACAGTAGTCCAAGCGGGAGATAATGAGAGCATGTACCAGCAGTTTTGTGGAGTCAGGAGTTAGAGAAGAGCGAATTCTGGAAATGTTTTTGAGGTGAAGGCGGCAGGAGGTGGTCAGGCCCTGAATATGTGGTTTGAAAGACAGTGCAGAATCAAAGGTGAACCCAAGGCAGCTGACTTGGGGACAGAGGGACAGGGACAGGGGACAGAGTGCAGCCATTGAGATTAGATGGCAGGGTAGAGCGAGATGGGGGAAAGATGATTAGTTCTGTTTTGTCCATGTTGAGCTTTAGAAAGCGAGAGGAGAATAAGGAGGATATGGCCGATAGACACTCTGGAGTTTTAGATAGCAAGGAGGTGACATCCGGACCAGAGAGGTAGATCTGAGTGTCATCGGCGTAGAGGTGGTACCTGAAGCCATGGGATTCTACGATATGTCCCAGGCCAGAGGTATCGATGGAGAAGAGAAGAGGCCCGAGTACAGAGCCTTGGGGAACACCAACAGTGAGGGGACAAGGAAAGGAGGTGGTGTGGGAGTGGGAGACACTAAAAGTGCTGCTGGAAAGGTAAGAGGAGATACAGGAGAGGGCTGAGCAAGTGACGCCAAGGGATGAAAGAATTTGTAAGAGGAGAGAATGGTCAACTGTGTCGAAGGCAGAAGATAAAAGAGAAGAGAAGATAAAGGTAAAGGAAAAGAAGCACAGAGTATTGGTATGAGGCTTGGCAGTTAGCAGGTCATTGGCAACTTTGGTTAAGGCAGTTTCTGTGGAGTGGTGGGGACAAAAGCCAGATTGCAGGGGGTCAAAAAGCGAGTTGGATGAAATGTGGGAGGATAGTTCATGGTAGACATGTTGTTCCAGGAGTTTTGAGGCAAAGGGGAGAAGTGAGATGGGGCGGTAGCTGGAGGTAGGGTCAAGGGGTGGATTTTTAAGGATGGGTGTGATGGTTGCATGTTTGTATAGAGATGGGAAGACACCAGAAGTTAGTGATAGATTGAAGAGATGGGTTAGTGCTGGGACAAGAGCTGAGAAGAAGTTGGGGAGAGGGGGACATCTATAAGGGGACAATATCGGGGGAGTGGGGGCCATCTATAAGAGGACAACATAGCAGGGGCCATCTATGGGGGGGCAACATAGGGGGCCATCTATAAGGAGACAACATGGGGGGCATCTGTAAGGGGACAGCATGGGGGGATGGGGGGGCTTCTATAAGGAGGGCAACATAAGGGGGCTATCTATAAGGAGGGATGACAGAGAGAAGGGCCATATACTAAAATGGGATCACATAGAGTCAGCCTACCCACTAAAGGAGGGTTTAAAGGGGACAATACAGGTGTGCAGTGTGTATAGAGATGAGGATGGTGCCAGAGTGAGGAGCCTAATATGTCTGTCTGGCAGATTCGGTGGATTCGTGGCTCGGAGAAGTTCTAATGGCCGAGGGAAGATGGAGAAGAAAATGAAAAGGAAAGAACTCTGATCAGAGAAGACATCCCCTGTGAGACACCTAATATAACTGCACTGTAATGTATATGGAGTACAGAACCTGTATAGAGCTGCGTCCACCTCTACAGTATATGACTGGATGAGGTAATAGTGATCTGTGTACAGAGGATCTTATTCAGTAGCAGGGGTGGGGTTAGTCAGTATGCGGTGGTATTAGTCAATATGTGGTGACATTAGTCAGTATGTGGTGACATTAATACCACCACACACTGACTAATGTCACCACACACTGACTAATGTCACCACACACTGACTAATGCCACCATACACTGACTAATGCCACCACACACTGACTAGTCAGTATGCGGTGACATTAGTCAGTGTGTGTTGATATTAGTCAGTATGCGGTGGCATTAGTCAGTATGCGGTGGTATTAGTCAGTATGTGGTGGTATTAGTCAGTATACGGTGGTGGTGTTAAACTCAGCACGGTGACTGGGGCCGGAAGCAGTCTGCCTCTGTACACTGTGTAGTGGTGACGACCAGTAACTGCAGCTCAGCTACACAGTACAGAGGCAGAAGCTTCTGACCCCATTTACTGTGTTATTATCTGTAATTCCAGTCATGGCCGTGATGATACAACATGTAGCCGTGCTGCACTCACAACATCGTCTCATAACTCATCACCGCACGGCGAGTGGGCCTGTGTGCTCGGAAATGCCAGGGCTGATTTTCAGTCCCAGTCCGGCCCTACATGTTTCTATAATCTATGGATGCCTCTTCTTGTTGTAGTCACCAGGGCCGCCGATAGGGCAGTACAAGTGGTACTGCCGTATGGGGCCCGGACCCTAAGAGACACGGGGGGGGGGGGCCCGGCGGGCCCGCCGGCCGCCGCCCCCCGACCGCTACGCTAGGGGGGCCCGCACGGCCCCCCTTGCCACCTGTTTTTGAGCATCCCGAGAAGCTGTGGCCACGCAGCTTCTCGGGATGCACTGATCGCTTTAATGTGCGGGCGGAACATTAAAGCGATCAGAATACAGGAGAAGGACATGTCAGCGTCCTCCTCCTGTATTCTCTCCCATAGGCTGCCGACACTTCATACCAGCAGCCTATGGGAGGCCGGGCCGTGATCATGTGCCCCTCCGGCAGGCGTGATGATGTGACGTCATCACGTCTGCCGGAAGTCCCGTCCCTGCGGCTCGCAAGATGGAGCCCGAAGAGGAGGAAGAAGAGTTGCTGCCTGCACAGCGCGGATTAGGTGAGTAGGATGTTTGTTTTTTTTAGGGGCACCTCTGGGGGCGTTATTAGTGTATGGGGGCACCTCTGGGGGCATTATTAGTGTATGGGGGCACCTCTGGGGGCATTATTAGTATATGGGGGCACCTCTGGGGGCATTATTAGCTCATGGGGGCACCTCTGGGGGCATTATTAGTGTATGGGGGCACCTCTGGGGGCATTATTGGTGTATGGGGGCACCTCTGGGGGCATTATTGGTGTATGGGGGCACCTCTGGGGGCATTATTAGTATATGGGGGCAACTCTGGGGGCATTATTAGTATATGGGGGCACCTCTGGGGGCATTATTAGTATATGGGGGCACCTCTGGGGGCATTATTAGTATATGGGGGCACCTCTGGGGGCATTATTAGTATATGGGGGCACCTCTGGGGGCATTATTAGTGTATGGGCGCACCTCTGGGGGCATTATTAGTATATGGGGGCACCTCTGGGGGCATTAATAGTATATGGGGGCACCTCTGGGGGCATTATTAGTATATGGGGGGCACCTCTGGGGGCATTATTAGTGTATGGGGGCACCTCTGGGGGCATTATTAGTGTATGGGGGCACCTCTGGGGGCAGTATTAGTGTATGGGGGCACCTCTGGGGGCATTATTAGTGTATGGGGGGCACCTCTGGGGGCATTATTAGTATATGGGGGGCACCTCTGGGGGCATTATTAGTTCATGGGGGCACCTCTGGGGGCATTATTAGTTCATGGGGGCACCTCTGGGGGCATTATTAGTTCATGGGGGCACCTCTGGGGGCATTATTAGTATATGGGGGCACCTCTGGGGGCATTATTAGTGTATGGGGGCACCTCTGGGGGCATTATTAGTGTATGGGGGCACCTCTGGGGGCATTATTAGTGTATGGGGGCACCTCTGGGGGCATTATTAGTGTATGGGGGCACCTCTGGGGGCATTATTAGTATATGGGGGCACCTCTGGGGGCATTATTAGTGTATGGGCGCACCTCTGGGGGCATTATTAGTATATGGGGGGCACCTCTGGGGGCATTATTAGTTCATAGGGACACCTCTGGGGGCATTATTAGTTCATGGGGGCACCTCTGGGGGCATTATTAGTATATGGGGGCACCTCTGGGGGCATTATTAGTATATGGGGGCACCTCTAGGGGCATTATTAGTATATGGGGGCACCTCTGGGGGCATTATTAGTATATGGGGGCACCTCTGGGGGCATTATTAGCTCATGGGGGCACCTCTGGGGGCATTATTAGCTCATGGGGGCACCTCTGGGGGCATTATTAGTATATGGGGGCACCTCTGGGGGCATTATTAGTTCATGGGGGCACCTCTGGGGGCATTATTAACTCATGGGGGCATCTCTGGGGGCATTATTAGTGCATGGGGGTACCTCTGGGGGCATTATTAGTTCATGGGGGCACCTCTGGGGGCATTATTAGTGTGTATTAGCTGGGAATCCTACATACAGGGGGCACAGCAGGGGATCCTACATACAGGGGGCATCCCACACAGCGCAGTTACTATGGGAGCCTACAGGGGGGAGAAAGGAAAGGAAGTTGCTAGAATTGTGCGGAGCCTAAATTGTTTGTCTCGCAGGTTCTAAGGGGATGAAACGTATCTGGAAGGACTCATCATGGAGGTCTGGGCCGGATGGAGAGGAAAAGGGAAAGTGACGCCTCAGATCAAAGAAGACGTCACCTGTGAGTCCCTGTATGACACTTTTCTTATTTTGTAGAACATCATTTAGTAGGGGCGCCCCGAGGTGACAGCTACTACATTATCTGTACTCAGAGATATCACTGTGTTATCTGTAGTGTTACATAGGACTGCAGGTGACTACTACATTATCTGTACTCAGAGATATCACTGTGTTATCTGTAGTGTTACATAGGACTGCAGGTGACAGCTACTACATTATCTGTACTCAGAGATATCACTGTGTTATCTGTGGTGTTACACAGGACTGCAGGTGACTACTACATTATCTGTACTCAGAGATATCACTGTGTTATCTGTGGTGTTACACAGGACTGCAGGTGACTACTACATTATCTGTACTCAGAGATATCACTGTGTTATCTGTGCTGTTACATAGGACTGCAGGTGAAATCTACTACATTATCTGTACTCAGAGATACCACTGTGTTATGTGGTGTTACATAGGACTGCAGGTGATATCAGGTGATTTCTCCAGGTTGCAGAAGTTCAAACTTCATCGTGCCCTGGTGTGCTGGTGTCTGTATGTCTGTATACATGTGTGCTGGTGTCTGTATACATGTGTGCTGGTGTCTGTGTGTGAGATCAATTCTAGAGAACTGGCTCATATACCCCATTTTCCCCAGTGGCTTAAAATGTAACCTCTGTTATACAGTTATAAAATTGTAGAAATTAAATGTGAACAAGGTGCAATTCAAATAGACACTTGCTTGTATAGCTGTCTCTTGTGCTCTGTATGCAGTGCATTATACTCACCCTTGCAACGTACAATTTATAGCGTGTCTACAAGCCCAGCGGGGCTCATTATGATGGAGACTAAAACTTATACAAGAGTGGGGTAGGGGTTCCCCTGTATTCAGAATGCTGTTGAGTGCTAGGCAATGCCCCATCTGGGATTATTGAATTTCGAGGGTCTATGCAGAGCAGGATAAAGGCACCTCTGCTGCACAAACAGGATCTCCTAGAAAGCGTTCTCACCGCCATGTATTCGCTATCACTGGCTTGGGTGAGCTAAACTAGTCTGCCTGGGGGGGGGGGATGATTTGTACATGCTCACTAACATGGAACAGCCTCATTATATTAGCCTTATCAACATATTCTATGTTGGTGAGCATACCGGGGGGGGGGGGGGATATTGGTGAACATATACAAATCAAACAGCCCCCCAGACCCTCGAAATTCAATAACCCCAAACGGGGCATTGCCTAGTACTCAACAGCATTCTGAATACAGGGGAACCCCTACCCCACTCTTGTATAAGTTTTAGTCTCCATCATAATGAGCCCCGCTGGGCTTGTAGACACGCTATAAATTGTACGTTGCAAGGGTGAGTATAATGCACTGCATACAGAGCACAAGAGACAGCTATACAAGCAAGTGTCTATTTGAATTGCACCTTGTTCACATTTAATTTCTACAATTTTATAACTGTATAACAGAGGTTACATTTTAAGCCACTGGGGAAAATGGAGTATATGAGCCAGTTCTCTAGAATTGATCTGAACCAAATTATACCTCCCAGCAAGGCGTGGGTCGAACACACAATTTTTTTTTTTTTATTAATGTGGGGGGCCCAGACACTTTGGTTGTATGGGGCCCCGAAATTCCTGATGGCGGCCCTGGTAGTCACTGTTACTATTCAGAACTATTTGCTTGTTTGACCGACGCATTGAGCTGTGACACTCTGTGCTGTCTGTTACTGCCTCTGTTTAAACGCTTATTCTCAACAGGCACAAGACTAAAAAGCTTCCTCCCAGAGACTGGATCTGGAATTTAAAGAAGTATAACAGTTCATTATTGGGATCACTTGCCAGAATATTGTAATGTTATATGCACAGCTCCCACTAGATGGCAGCAGTGATTTAGTAGTGAGTGCCACAAGGTCAAGGAGATCTTCACTTTCCAGCTATCCTATTAAATGGGTATGTGTGCTTTTGGATATGAGATGGAAGAATTTCTCCATTAGATTAAGCAACAAGGCCATTGTCTGTGCTTCTGAAGGCTTTGGTCATCCACCCCATTGAGGATTAAGTATTTCTATAATCTATGGATCCCCCTTTTTTTCCTAGTGACTATTTTTTTTTTTTTTATAACTGTAATTTTTATTGAAAAGATTTTTCAAAATTTTTTTAGCAAAGACATAACAAAGAGGTACAGGGTATGTACAAAATAATGTAACAAACAGTAGAATGATGGGGTATCAGCAGTAGAAAACATATCAGGCACAAGTAGAGAGCAACAATGGTAACATCTAGCTCTTACATAGTCATAGTGGCACAGCGTAATTCTACAAAGAGAGGTAGTAAATGAGAATAATACAGCAGCTGCCAGCCGATGATAGATCACTGCTACTTATGGCCCAGGTGAGGAGTTGTAACCATACTACATCCCAATATTGAAACCCTTTGACAAACAAACAACACATACAAACTAAGACAGGACTCAACACCAAGGAGGTGGGGGAAGGGGAGGGAAGGGAGGGGAGGTGGGGGGAACAAGGAAACTAGGGTCTGCTGCCGGAAGTGGAAGTCCCATCAAAGGAGTCCCACGGGATCCATATGGACTCGAATTTATCAATGGCATTATTAAGGGAAGCAGTAAGCTTTTCTAGGGAGCGCAACTCCCGAATTCTGGTAAGCAAGCAGGACCGGGAAGGAGGGGACGTCTGCTTCCAAGCACGAGCAATCAAGGTCTTGGCCGCCGTCAGGATAGTGAGTAATAACTTTGTCTGCTTTTTCCGAAGAGTCTTTGGGAACAAATTCAACAGACAAATTCCTGGGTCCCTACTAATGGTAGTGCCCAAGACTGTCGAGGCCAACCTGCAAACCTCTACCCAAAATGGGCGAATAAGGGGGCAATCCCAAAATATATGAAGGAGTGACCCCACACTACCTGTGCACCTCCAACAAAGCGAAGGGATAGCATTATTTAGTTTATGGAGGAGTTCCGGTGTATGGTACCATAGCATTAACAGCTTATAGTGGGATTCTTTATATGTAGTGCAAATAGAGGATTTTGCCGCCCTTTCCCATATCACATCCCAACATTCCGGTGGAAGCTGTCTGCCCAATACTGCCTCCCACTTATCCATATAGTGATGTCTAGCCTGGGAGCCATCAGAAGGTGAATTCACAATTCGATAAATATCTGATATCAAACCCGATGTAGAAATGCCACCTCTCACTAATTGTTCGAAGGCAGTTGGTTTCGAGACTGTGAGGGATCCCAGGCGAGACAGCATAAAATGGCGGATCTGTAAATAGGTATATTGCTCTGAGGACGGTAGCTCAAATCTGTCCACAATCCTATGGAAGGGGAGAAGGGTGCGTGTAAGCGGGTCTACAACGTCGGCGAACTGGAACAGCTTTTTGGAACCCCATAGCCTAACTGTATGAGATTGCAAACCAGGCTGGAAGTCAGGATAAAGAAGGAAAGAATTTAGAGGGGACGTTTTGGAATAAAGTTTGAATTTGGATGAGCAGGTGGACCAGATGTGCAAAGTAAAGTTAATGGGGCCAAGCAGGTTTAAATGGGAGAAAGAAGGCGGGGAGGGATGCCAAAGAAAGGAGTTAGGATGGAAAGGCGCTAGCCATACTTTTTCAATCTCAGCCCATTTCTTATAGGCTAGATACTTAGACCATGCAATAATTTGTCGCAGATGAGTTGCATAATAATAATGTAGGATATTAGGAACCGCGAGGCCTCCTTGGGTTTTACTGCTCATCATAACCGAAGCGGGGATACGATGCCGCTTTGCCGCCCAGATAAATTTAAAAATGTCCCGCTGTAGGGTTTTTATCTCGGATAGTGGTATGCGCACTGGAAGGGTTTCAAAGAAGTAAAGCAACTTCGGGAGAATCGTCATCTTAACCGAAGCCACTCTACCCATGAGGGAGATGAAATGGGAGTTCCATTTGGACAGAAGAGCCCTGAGTTCTTTAAAAAGAGCAGGATAGTTGGCCGTATATAGGGAAGAGTATGCAGGTGTAAGATGAATTCCTAAATATTTAATAGAGGACTCAGACCATTTAAATCGAAAGACAGATTGAAGGTGTGTTACCGTGGAGTTAGGGAGGTTAAGGGGCATGATTTCAGATTTAGAGGTATTTACTTTATAACCAGAGAGTACTCCAAACCGGGAGAGCAAGGCCCTAAGCGCCGGCAGGGTCGTATGAGGGGATGACAAGGTGAGGAGGACATCATCTGCAAAGAGCATGATTTTGGACTCCTTGCCCCGAACTGATACACCACGGATGTCTGGGCAATTCCGGATGGCCGCCGCCAGGGGTTCGATACAAAGAACGAACAAAAGAGGAGAGAGCGGACATCCCTGGCGGGTGCCATTCCGAATTGGAAAAGTCCCAGACATCATATGTGGGAATTTGATGGCAGCAGTAGGTCGTGCATACAAGGCCTCAATCGCAGCCAGAAAGGGTCCCCGAAAACCACAACAACGGAGGGTTTCGAACATAAATGGCCACCCTAGGCGGTCAAACGCTTTCTCAGCATCTAAACTAAGTATCAGGGCCCTCTCTGACTGCTGATTGACTGCATCAATAACGTCAATTGCACGTCGAGTGTTATCCCCCCCCTGTCGTCCAGGCACAAAACCCACTTGATCGGCATTGATAAGTGATGGCAGCCAATAACCTAGGCGGGTGGCAAGTAGTTTAGTAAAGATTTTAAAGTCTGAATTTAAAAGGGAAATAGGCCTGTAATTGGCACATTCTAAAGGGTCCTTTCCCGGCTTGGGGATAAGCGTAATGTATGAGTGGGACAGTGTTGTGGGAATAGCGGAACCTTGCATAAAAGAGTTAAAAAGAGACAGAAGCCGAGGGGATAGCTCAGAGGAAAAGGTTTTGTAGTAAAGGTATGTGAATCCATCTGGCCCAGGTGCTCGTCCCGACGGGAGGGATTTCAGTACTTCTGAGAGCTCCTCCTCCGTAATAGGCGCATTTAAGGTCTCTAAGGCATCTGCAGACAAAGTCGGCAAGTTGCAGGCAGACAGGAACTCCCCAATACGTTGAGATCGAGCATCCGGGTCAGAGGGTAGGGTAGAGGGTAGTGAATACAGATCAGTGTAGTACTGCAGAAAAAGGGAGGAAATATCAGCAGGTTTATAGTGAAGTTGCCCACCGGAATCCCTAAGGACCTGAGGAGACTGAGCTAACGCCCTATCATTAAGCATTTTTGCCAGTAGCGTGTGTGCTTTATTGCCCTTCTCATAAAATCGCTGTTTAGAGTAAACAAGTAGCTTTTCAACTTTAGAGAGGGACAGTTCCTTTAGGCGGGCTCTCGCGGCTACAAGTCTCCTCAGCGTCCGAATGGAGGGGGACTGGGCAAGGGAGCGTTCTAAGGTCTGAATGTCACACTTAGCATTGTATATTGCCAATTGGGAGTCCCTCTTCTGCCGTGAACCGAGGGCTATGCAGTGTCCCCTAATAACAGCCTTATGGGCTTCCCATAGGATCGATTCAGAGGTGACTGTCCCGCTATTCTCTAGAAAGTATGTGGCAAGGCGTGATATGATCGAGTCCCGGGAAAGTGGATACTTTAACAAGCTCTCATTCAATCGCCAGTGACATTGGCGGGTGGGAGATTTAAGACTTTTAAGGCACACTAACACCGGGCCGTGGTCCGACCACGAAATCGGGTCGATAGAAGCACTTTCAAGGAGGCGTACAGTAGGGACATTGCCAAAGAAGTAGTCAATTCTAGAGTGTACGCGGTGTGGGTGTGAGTAAAACGTGTATTCCCTCTCCGTAGGGTGATCAACACGCCAGAGATCAAATAAATGGTGTCTGCGGATAAGCTTACGGAATTCAGCAGACAGTCTGGCCTGGTCAACAGGTACTGAACGACCCAAAATCGAGTGCCTATCCAACTTCTCAGAGAAGGATAAATTAAAATCGCCTCCTAGTATTCTGGGGGCTGGGGGGTATTTTGCGAGTTTATTGAGCACCCTACGGAGGAAGGGGATTTGGCATTTGTTGGGGGCATAAACATTACAAAATATAAGGGGCTTCCCATGCAATTGACCTTCTACTATAACAAAGCGACCTCCCGGATCCGAGAAGGAGGAGGAAACTTGGATGGGAAATGAGCGGGAAAAGATAATCGCTACTCCAGCTTGCTTAGAACCACTAGATGCAGCTACGACAGTGGGGAAGGTATGCTTAGCAAAAGCAAACGTAGCAGCCCCATCAAAGTGGGTTTCCTGAAGGAATGCTACATCCGCCTTCGCATGTTGCAGTTCCCTCAGAGCCAGTCTACGTTTTACATTAGAATTTAGGCCTTTCACATTTAATGTCACACACTTAGCCATAGGGATAGTATGATGAAACGACCAAGCAAATGTGGTAGCTTACCCATACAAAGGATACCTTACGGCTGGCAAGTCCTGTCTGTGTCATGTCTGGTAGTGCAACCTCTTCGGCAGGGATCCTAGAGAGGAAGGGAAGGAGACAAGAGGGGGGGGAGGATCGACAAAGACAACAAAAACACAAGACAAACAAAACAGGAACCCCATAGGGTTCGAAGCACTCGGCTCAGGTCCTGGGTATATAGTGCCAGGAAGTGGGGAAGAACAGAAAAAATAGTAGAAACTCGGTGTGGAACATAACAGAAGACACAACCAATAGGTTGAGCAACAGTATCCCCATATGGGGGGGGAAGGAATCACCAATAAAAGATACATAGTGATATGCAACGGCAGGTATGGAACTCGGGCCATCCAGCTATGAAGGAACTCTACAATCCTAAAATAAGCCAGGTGAAAAAAGGAGAAGACAAGGCCTCTCGGCAGCAGAGTGAGAGGACCGGCAGGGGGCTACAGAGAGCACAACAGTTCTGTTTAGAGGTCTCATGGAGCATTAGTCAGTTCTGCCTCTGGGTCAGGTCCAGATTCTCCAGAGCGAGGACGTCTCCTCTTCTGACGTGCAGACTGCCACACTGGTGGAGGAGGAGGGGGTGGAGGTGCAACAGTCCAGTCCGAGATCTTGGGAACAGGAATGTCAAGGAGAGCACAAAACTTCTGGAGGTCTGCCAGGTTACGGAGGACAGCGGATCTGCCATCTCTACGGGCAGATAAGGCAAAGGGAAAGTTCCACCGATATGAAGCGTCATAGTCCCGCAGAGTAGTTAGGAGTGGGCGGAGAAGGCGGCGCTTCTGCAACGTTATCCACGACAAATCGGGGTAAAGTTGTATTGACGCACCATCAAAGTCTAAATCACGGAGGGAGCGCGCCTTCGCCATAATTGCATCCTTGATGGCATAGTCATGTAGGCAACAGATAACATCTCTTGGTGACCCATTGGTAGGCTTAGGTCTGAGAGCTCGATGCGCCCTATCAAATTTTATTTTGTGACTGGATGGTTCACCTAGTATAGTGTTGAATAGGCCTTCTAGAGTGTCCATCAGATCTGTATCTTGAGTTGCCTCGGGGAGGCCCCGTATGCGGATGTTGTTGCGCCTACCCCTGTTATCCAGATCCTCAATATGGCGCTGCATATCATCAAGGGCAAGAGCCTGGGAGGAAACAGTGGAGCACAAGGCGCCGATGTAGTCCCTGGTGGAGTCATGGTCATTTTCAAGGGTATCAACTCTCAGGGATATATGCTGTATATCTTTCCGGACCTCCGCAATTTCCACTCTACAGGCCTCCTTTACCTTAGAAATCAGGGATTTAAAGTCCTGCTTAGTAGGCAGTTGAGATAGAATGTCACGCATCTCTCCTTGAGACCTGGATCCCACCACAGAAGTCTCAGATTCAGAGTCAGTGTGAGGCCAATCAGCTTCTCTTTGCGAGGCAGATCGGGTAGT
This sequence comes from Dendropsophus ebraccatus, assembly GCF_027789765.1. Taxonomy (NCBI): domain Eukaryota; kingdom Metazoa; phylum Chordata; class Amphibia; order Anura; family Hylidae; genus Dendropsophus; species Dendropsophus ebraccatus. The sequence goes on from NC_091466.1 coordinate 37,124,090, forward strand.
TGGCTCAGACGATTTAGATGCCATTGTCTGTCCTCCTCTCTTCACCTTGTCCCCTTTCTGAGATTTAGTAGTGGCAGCCATCATGTACTGTGATATACGCTGCTGGCCCTTTAAGACGGAAGGGTCTTTGAGCAGGGACCCAGGTGTGGAGAGAGGATGGGGAGGTAGAGGAGGGCCGAGAGCCTTATATATCTCCAATGTGTCGGAAAGAGTGCCTGTGGTGGCAGGGGGAGGCCCAGGAGGGACACCGGTGGAGCTGTGTCGCAGCGGAGGCATGCGGTGTAGGCCGCAAGATGGCGGCGCCTCACTCCCCTTCCCGGCCTCACCTGTGTCCCCGTGTGAGCTGTAGCGGCGGCCGCTGCACCGCGCCGGTCTCCGGGAGCGGCAGAGACGGGACAAGCCCCGGGCTCGGCTCGACGCTCCTCCCGAACCGCCGGGGGCAAGGAGATCTCGCCGCCACGTGTCACGAGGCCTGGGGCGCAGCACCACCGCTGGACGTGTGGTGTCCGGGGGGATCACCTGGGAGTTGGGGTCCGTCACAGGGCACTCACAAGATGGTCCGGGGGTCCCCCTGATCCTCCTCTCCATGCATGGAGGTAAGCCGCTGCTGGTAGCTGATGTTTTGGCTGCGGATGTAGCTGGATGGCCGGGAGCTCCTCTCTTATGCTGCTGCTCTCATCGGCGGTTCGCCACGCCCCCCTCCTAGTGACTATTACGCTTCAGAAATATCTGCTTGATTGATGAACGCATTGAGTCGTTACACTATGCACTGTCTGGTATTTTCAGTGTTTACAGTACAAGACTAAAAATCTGCTTTCCGACGACTAGATCTTGATTTCAAATAAGTTTAGCTATGTTTTAAAGCATGATAACTAAAAATAAATATAAGAATAGCAATAGAAATATAAGAACATTTTGCAAGTTATAATGACAGTGACACTTTGGGAGGCATTTATTAAGTCAGGCGTTTTTTACGCCGGACGTAAAAATGCCCCCGCAGCTCCGGCGCTACGGAGATTTATGTAGAGGCGGACTGCCTCTACATAAATCCCGTGCGCGACGTTGCGCACCGCCGAAAACCTACGCCAGCTGAGGACTGGAGTAGGTTTTCGGCGTACATTTTGGCGGAACGGATGATAAATCGCGCGGACTCTGAGTCCGCGCCCTCCGTTCCGCCCACTCTCCGCCCCTTTTCCGCCCCCTTTCCGCCCCCTGGCGTACTCGGCGGAAAGTGCCGATTTGCGAATATTTTATTCGCAAATCCGCCATTTTTGCTTAAAAAAAGACGCAAATCGGCACTTTCCGCCGAAAATCAGCCAGTCGCCGGATGATACATGTGGCCCTTTATGTCTTACTTGTGGAGTGTTTTACATGAGTAAATTTGTTAGGTAATACATACGATTTCCACTAGATGGCAGCAACATTCCATTATTGGAATTACTTGCCAGATTATTGTGATGCTATATGTACAGCTCCCACTAGATGATTTAGTATTAAAGCTCTGTGTGTGCCACAATGAGATCTGCTTGATTGATGGACGCAGTGAGCTGTGACACTCTGTGCTGTCCGATACTTCCTGCGTTTAGTTTCTTTTTCTCAACAAGTAAAAGACTAAAAAGTTGCTTTCCAGAGACTGGAGCAGATTTCAAATAAGTATAACTTTGTTTTAAAGCATGATAAGTAAAAATAAATATAAAAATAGCAAACATGCTTTATGTCACATCCCCTGTTGATTTTCATTTTGTAAGTTATAATGACAGTGACACTTTAAGTCTTCCTTATGGAGTGTTGAACATAATTAGAGATGAGCGAACCTCGAGCATGCTGAAGTCCATCCGAACCCGAACTTTCGGAATTTGATTAGCGGGGGGCTGCTGAAGTTGGATAAAGCCCTAAGGCTATATGGAAAACATGGATATAGTCATTGGCTGTATCCATGCTTTCCAGACAACCTTACAGCTTTATCCAAGTTCAGCAGCCACCGCGAATCAAATGTCGAACAATCGGGTTCGGATGGACTTGAACCCGAACCCGGTTCACTCATCTCTAGACATAATGTGTAAATTGGTTAGGTAATACATACTATTTCCACTAGATGGCAACATTCCATTATTGGGATTACTTGCCTGATTAGTTTGATGCTATATGCACAGCTCCCACTAGATGGCAGCAGTGATTTAGTATTGAAGTTCTGTGTGTGCCACAATGAGAGCTGTCTTTTCCACCTTTCATATTGTGGGTAGAAACACACACATCTGATCTGCAGCGGCTTTTACGCTGCAAATTCGCAGCTAAATCTGCTGCGGATCCCTTGCCAGTTATTTTTAATTAGATTACATACTCGCAGCAGGATTGACATCCCGGTGTGAGTATGTAAATGGCAGCCCCCTTAACCCCCTGCCGGCCAGTACATACATTATTGGCTCCATGCTCCAGCTTGCTTCGGGAAAATAATACAAACATCATAGAGTGCACAGCTAAAATATACAGCTGGGTGCACAACCACTATATAGTAACACTATCAATTAGCAAAAAAACAGTATAAAGCAAAAAACGGCTGGCGCACCAACAAATTAGAATTTGAATAATACTTTATTTAATATCATGATAAATACAAAAATTCATACAAAAAATTAGAATACATGATCCTAAACCCCTAAAAACAATTAAAAAAACCTCCCAAAATCAACAAGAGCTGTAAGGAAGCCCGTGCGTTCCAACCACTGCTTGGACTTTCTCAGAGGAAAGTGGAAGTTTTTTTACTTTCATGCACTACCACTTTGGTTTTCTTCAGCTACCACTTCTAATACGGATTATTTATAAATTAGGCAGATTTAGCAGACAGGGGTAGTCTAACTTATTGCATAGGGCGGGGAGTAAGCTAAGGTTTAGGATGATTATTCTCATTTTTTGTATGAATTTTTGTATTTATCATCATATTAAATAAAGTATTATTCAAATTCTAATTTGTTGGTGTGCTAGCCGTTTTCTGCTATATACTGTGTTTTTTTCCAGCTTGCTTTGGGGGCTCCTGACGTTTGAACATCCCACTCAGCCAATCAGTAGCTGCGGCGGGGCAGCGCACTGATTGGCTGAGCGGGACGTCCAGCTGTGAAATCTGCTGCAGATAAGTTACGTGGGAATGCACCCTGAATGGGTATTTGCATGCTTGTATTTGAGCTAGACGAGATTCTCTAATTGGCTTAAAAAACTAGGCCATTGTCTGCATTAAGTATCTTTTTCTCATCGAGTGCAAGATATACAGACATGTGAATGCAGCCTAGGGGCCTCTGTCTCACATTGTGTGTGTTTACTAGGCACAGGCTGATGATGCAGACAGGGGGAAGGGCATGATGTCACAGGAGGTTAGGCTGGATCTCCCAATCCTCTGAGTGATTCACCATCTCTGACCGGCCTGAAGCAGCTGCTGCAACTCCACTGATTGTGCAAAAGTCTGCAGTGAAATTAGGGCTGTGTTCACACATGTTGGAGTTTCATTGCAGTACTGCAGCATATTCACAAAAATTATGCAGTTACACAAGTAAATGATGCTAAACGGCAATGAAGATCAGAGCTGGCACTGTCAATCCCAACTGGGGAAAAAAAACGAGGCATAAACAGTATATCCCATGTAAGATAATATGGGATAAAGTCCTTATTGTGCAGCTCAACTTCAAAGATAAAAGATGCTTGATCATAATATGTGATGAAAAGAAAAAAAATTTGAATTAAAAAAATTCTTTACTTTATTCCAATATCAGCGTTACAGGTAGAGAATACAGCATGCTTTGTGGCGTTACAGGTAGTAACTAGGTGCTGTGTGGTGTTACAGATAGAGAATACAGTGTGCTGTGTGGGTGAGACCACAATAAAATCATTAAGTACTGCAAATAATTCAGTAACACAATGAAACTGCAATGTGTGAACACAGCCTAGATGTTCTGCAACAGATTTGGGCGGGGAATGGGCAGGGTGGAGGACTGTGATGAACAGCTGAGGGAAAGCATTGCATTCTGGGATCTGCTCAACCAGGAAGTACAGAAACACAATACAGAACAATTCCCCCCCCCCCCCCCCACCAAACAAATGGATTTTTGGTAGTTTCAAAACTGGAATAGATGGGTAAGTAATGCTATATGCTTCTGCAGAAGTTTCATTTTTTTTAACCTCTACCTGGAGTTTCCCTTTAAATAGGAATTTGCGTGTTTGGATATGAGGGGGAGGAGTTTCTCCTCTGAAATAAGGAATTAGGCAATTGTCTATGCTTCTCAAAGCGTGGGTCATCCTTTCCTCTGAGGACTATGTAATTCTATAAACTGTGGATCTCCCTTCATGTCCTAGTGACTGTTACTCTTCAGAACTATCTGCTTGATTGGTGGACGCAGTGAGCCGTGACGCTCTGTACTGTCTGGTGTGTCCAGCGTTTGTTCTCTTTTTCTGAACAAGCACATTAAATCAAAATAAGGGTCCTATTCCACGGGCCGAGGAGGGCCCGATCAACGATGTAAACGAGCGGCGGTCTGCTAGATCGCCGCTTGTTTACTGGGCCTATTCCACGGCCCGATGATCGTTGAGCGAGGGCTGCAAGGACATCATTACCGATGTCCTTGCAGCCCTTGCAGCAGCATACATTACCTGCAGGGCTTCTTCTCTGCGCTGTCTTCATCCCCGGGTCCCGTGCGCTATATCTGTCAGCTGACAGGCCACACTCAGCCAATCACAGGCCGCGGCGGTGTGGCCTGTCAGCTGACTGGCCATTCAAAAGATAGAGCGTGCGGGACCCGGGGATGAAGACAGCGCAGAGAAGAAGCCCTGACAGGTAATGTATGATGCTGCACTTCTGAAATCGTTGGTCGCCCGCTGCGCACCGTTATTCAACCGTAGCGATGCGCGGTGGGGGAACAATGATTTTAGGTCTGGCCCTAAATGAACGATCAGCCGATGACACGATCATCGGCTGATCGTTCTCTCTATTTCACCGAACGATAATCGGACGAATCGGGCCAAATGGGGCCGATTCGGACGATTATCGTTACTGTGGAATAGGGCCCTAAGGCTGCCTTCCGGAGACTGGATCTGGATTTTTAGATAAGTTAAGCTTTATTTTAAAGCATGATAACTAAGGGGCAAAAAAAAAAATACAATACAAAGATGGTTTGACACACCCCTATTGATTTATATTTTGTACGTTATAATGACAGCGACACTTTAAGTCTTGTGGATTGTTGAATATTATGGCCCAGATTTTTCATTGTGTTTTCGCTATTTTTTGGGCTAGTTTTGCACCTGTGTTTTGGTGCAAGTACTTATGTCATTTATGAAGTGTTTACCTTCTTTTTGCACGATTTCCGCTTTATTCTCCATTTATTGTTGCAGACAGAAAAAATGGGTGTTCCGATGCTTTTTGTGGGACTAGCATTAAATTTATGATTCCTTCTCACTAGTTTTTGACGCGGTTTACACCAAGTAGGATAAGTACTTGATACAAAGTACATGTTATTTACTCTTATATTTCATAAATGTGTGTAGGTGCCTAACCTTAAATGGCCACCTGAAGATTATTGCTTTCTTATGTGTAGTCTACTTGACTCCATAATACTTGGCATCATCTACAGGTACTGAGCAAAAATGTAAAAAATAATATAATGTAATATTGTGATCCGGTGCCTAGGGCAGCACCCTGCAGGGGGGCAGCACCAGGGAGCAAAAAAAAAAACTACTTTTTTATTATACTTTTTTAGTTTATTTTTTTGTAGTCTCCCACCTCCCGTTTAGACTTGCCAGTAAATCTGGTGTCTTTTCTTTGGTGGTATTGTTCAGGTCTGGTATGGCGGTGGTATCCAGTCACAGTATGGTGGTATTGGTTAGGTTTGGTATGGCAGTGTTATCCAGTCACAGTATGGCGGTATTGTTCAGGTCTAGCATGGCAGTGTTATCCAGTCACAGTATAGAGGTATTGGTCAGATTTGGTATGGTGGTATTGGTCACGTCTGGTATGACTGTGTTAAATGTAATGCCTGGAGCTATTACCTACCAATCCACCAATCCTGTAGTGAAAATATGCAGACGGCTCTAGTCATTGAATTAATGTAGAAATTTGCTTATGTAGAGAAATGCATGTGGTCGAAATCAGGCTCCCCCACATTTCAAAAGATAGGGCATCTTCAGGTTTAGTGCCTAGGGCAGCAGCAGCTCTTGATACAGGCCTGGAGGTGCATCCATAACATAGCCATATTGTTTGCTGTCTCACCTTAAGTGGGATTTGCCCTGTCAATCAAGGCTTCAGACTCATTGGATCAGCTATATTTTAGGGCTTCCATTTTGACATTATGTTCTTGGTCTAGCGCCAGAATGATACAGGCAAATGTGTAATTGAACCCTGTGTAGGTGCACCTGTTGTTTGTCATATTAATAGTCATGTATTGATCATATGATATTTTATTATATCATAAGAGCTGTGATCGGTCGCTTAGGACAGTTTACACCGGTCTATATTTTACACCCTTTGATACATCTGGGCCAAAGTGTTTTATTTTGACAACCTTTTAAAGGGGGGGGGGGGTATTTTTTTCCTGGGACCGGGGAAGAGGTGGCTGAGGGAAACGACGCCCACTCACCTCCCTGGTTCCAGCGGCGGGTCCCGCATTGCAGTGCTCTGGTCCAGGAAGCAGCCAGGAACCGGGGACCGGAGCGCCGCGATGTGGGACCCACCGCTGGAACCGGGGAGGTGAGTGGAAGCTGTTTCCCTAAGCCACCTCCTCCCCGGGCCCAGGAAAAAAATGCCCCCCCCCGCTGGAGTACCCCTTTAATGTTTCAATAGTTTTTATTGAAAGATTTTCATAATTATAACAAACATAGATTGAAAAACAATAGCATAATAAAATGAAATGTACAGGCTTGGATAAACAACAGCTGACGTATGCTTAAAGATCACATAATATACAAACTCGCTAGTCATAGCATATAAGTAGCAATGCGATGGAGGGAAACAAAGGGCACACGACAACAAAAAGTAAGAGAGTGTTAGAGTATGCTGATATGAATATACATAGAAGATTATCAAAAGTTAAAAGGTAGTAAACAATGCTCAAGAGAAAGGCTGATATAAGCATAATGATGACATGCCAGTCAAGGACACGGGCAAGCAAGCCACTTGGCATGGGGAGAAGGGGCACACAGTCCGGCCTAGTCAGAGACCTAGGAGTATCCAATGATAAGGCTGTAATGTTCAAGCGAAAAAGATTAAGCAGAGTTCCATGTAGTTAGCAAACACTGGCCCTCCTCCGGGCTGGTAATACGGTGTTGTACGTCATGGTATGGGACCAGCAACTGAGTTGAGTTTATCCACCTATATGAGATTCCTTTTTCCCTCAAAGATCTCGTGACACCAGAAAAAGCTCGACGTTTTTGCAAAGTCCCTGGAGATAGATCAGTAAATACTGTGACACTGTTGTATTCGATCGGGAGATTTATTCTGTCCCTCACCGCCGCCATAAATTTCGCTTTCACATGTAAATAGTGGAACCGAACCACTACGTCCCTCGGGACATCGGATGGGAGATGGTCCGGTCGCGGGAGTCGCTTTACCCAATCAATAAGCAAATCTTGAGGTGAACAGTCTGGAAGCACGCTACTCAGGAGTCTTTGTGTGTAAGTTGGTAACTCGGAAAGAGCAACAGCTTCAGGCACACCCCGCAGTTTAACATTGTTGTGCCTTTGAACATCATCCAGAATCATATGTTTGTCACGAAAAGACTGAAGTTCTTCCTCTAATTTCCCACAAGTAGCTGTTAAGGAATTGTGTGCTCCAATAATCTCACTAAGCTTCAGTTCGGCTAACAATGCTCTGTCCTCCCTTGCTCTCACCAGGGAGGAGAGAGAAGCAAAACCGTTATCGATTTTATGCAGCAATCACAATCGTTTCTTTCACTGCTGTAATAGACAGCTGAGCAGTGCACCTGAGAAGATAGTCCAAGCGCTTAGCAGGACCATAGTTTGAGTCATCTAGAGGAGAGGTAGATGAAGAGCGAGCTGTAGAATCATTGAGCATTTGGGGTGTCAGATGTTGCGGAGGTGCCAAAGGAGAAGCGCAGGTTAGAAGACAGTCAGGCACAGAGCTGTCATTGTCGCTCAAGAGGTGGCAGGAAGAAATACTTGTAAACGGTAGCGCCAGTGGAGAGAGTACACTAGGGACTGAAACAGGGTGAGACACTGAGTTGTCCCGGTCTGCTGGGGCAACGGCAGGGGTGTTACACGGCAGATCAATGCATTCAGAAGCAGGAGTGGTAATGTCCGTAGCAAATAGAGCAGGGAGACATAAATCCGAGCAAGATTAGCTCTCAGTAGATGGTCCACGTCACCTGCCAGTTGCTGAGTAGCAGCTTTGGCGACTCTGAGCTTTCTCCGTCTCCGTTTTGCTGCCTTACTAGGTGATAATTTAGCTAGGCTCACCTCCTGATGTAGATCCACATGTTCGGGTGCAGAAAAGTCCTCCCACGACCCAGCCGCACCTGCTAAAATAGTATTGAGGAGTGTGCTCGGGAGGGAGCCGGTGCCATCTTGAAATGCCGACGCTGCGGGGACCGAGGCCCGTGTCTTTTTTCGGGCGGCCGCCGATGCTTTTTTAGATGTGTGCCGCATCCCGGTGTGTCTAGGAGGAGTTCCAGGGGTCTCCGGATGAAAAACTTGCCAACTGGAAGAAGCAAAATTCGCTTGAAGATAGCTAAGAAGCGGAGCTCTGCTACAACGCGTCTGGTCTCTTCAGAAGTAGGCCACGCCCCCTTTGGAGTACCCCTTTAAGTATGCTTTGCAGATTGCGCATGCAAGTAGCCACACAGTACATATTGTTTCCACTAGATGGCAGCAGTATTCGCCGTATCCACTATATCAGGGGTACTCAACAACTTTTAGTGAAGGGACACTTACCGGGGTCTTTTGTCAGGTGAAGGTCCGAGCTGAACATAAGTAGGAAACATGTTTTGTTACTTTTCACAAACGTTTTTGACGGGGCGTAGCTAATGTCTCCTGGGCCCTGGTGCGAGAGGCCAACTTGGGCCCCCCCCCTCCTTTCACGACCAGGTGATGCTATTGGTGTGTATATATATATATATATATATATATATATATATATATATATATATATATACACACCAAGACAGATATTACCAATAACACCAGCATATTGGAAGAGAAAGTATTATCACTGTACATATTACCGCCATACTGTTACAGACCAAATCCTGTATACTGAGACCAATATTACCAGTAATACCAGTATATAGGAAGGAAACATTACCGCCACAACACAACCACTACCATGACCACCATATTATTACTGACCAAATCCAGTATACTAAATCACCTCATCCAGTCACATAGAGGTGGCCCCAGCTCTACACAGGCTCTATACACCATATACATTACAGTGCAGTTATATCAAGTGACTCACAGGGGACGTCTTCTCTGATCGGAGTTCTTTCCTTTCCATCTTCTCCATCCGTCCTGGGCCGTTATGAGAACTTCTCCGAGCCACGAATCCACAGAATCTGCCAGACAGACATATTAGGCTCCTCACACTGGCACCATCCTCATCTCTATACACACTGCACATCTGTACTGTCCCCTCTACACCCTCATTTAGTGGGTAGCCCTGACTGTATGTGACCCCCTAATAATATATGCCCCCCTCTGTGTATTCCCTCTCCCCCCATGTTGCCCTCCTTATAGATGGCCCCCTCTCCCCCCACCCTCCCTTTATAGATGGCCTCCTCTCCCCCCTCCATATAGATGGCCCCCTTTACCCCCTCCCTTACAGATGGCCACCTCTCTCCTCACCCTCCCTTATAGATGGCCCCCTCTCCCCCCACCCTCCCTTATAGATGGTCCCCTTTCCCCCCTTATAGATGGTCCCCTCCCCCCCCCCTCCCTTATAGATGGTCCCCTCCCCCTCCCCTCCCTCATAGATGGTCCCTCTTTCCCCCCACCCTCATAGATGGCCCCCTCTTTCCCCCCACCCTCATAGATGGTCCCCTTCCCCCCCATCCTCATAGATGGCCCCATCTCCCCCCCCACCCTCATAGATGGCCCCTCTTCCCCCCACCCCACCCTCATAGATGGCTCCTCTTTCCCCCCACCCTCATAGATGCCCCCCTCTTTCCCCCACCCTCATAGATGCCCCCTTCTTTCCCCCCACCCTCATAGATGCCCCCCCTTTTCCCCCACCCTCATAGATGCCCCCCTCTTTCCCCCCACCCTCATAGATGCCCCCCTCTTTACCCCCACCCTCATAGATGCCCCCCTCCTTCCTCCCACCCTCATAGATGCCCCCCTCTTCCCCCCCACCCTCATAGATTGCCCTCTTTCCCCCCACCCTCATAGATGCCCCCCTCTTTCCCCCACCCTCATAGATGCCCCCTTCTTTCCCCCCACCCTCATAGATGCCCCCCCTTTTCCCCCACCCTCATAGATGCCCCCCTCTTTCCCCCCACACTCATAGATGCCCCCCTCTTTACCCCCACCCTCATAGATGCCCCCCTCCTTCCTCCCACCCTCATAGATGCCCCCCTCTTCCCCCCCACCCTCATAGATGGCCCTCTTTCCCCCCACCCTCATAGATGCCCCCCTCTTTCCCCCCACCCTCATAGATGGTCCCCTTTCCCCCCACCCTCATAGATGCCCCTCCCCTTCCCCCCCACCCTCATAGATGCCCCCCTCTTTCCCCCCACCCTCATAGATGTCCCCCTCTTTCCCCCACCCTCATAGATGCCCCCCTCTTTCCCCCCACCCTCATAGATGCCCCCCTCCTTCCCCCCTCATAGATGCCTCCCTCTTTCCCCCCACCCTCATAGATGCCCCCCTCTTTCCCCCCAGCTTCATAGATGGTCCTCTTTCCCCCCACCCTCATAGATGCCCCCCTCTTTACCCCCACCCTCATAGATGGTCCCCTTTCCCCCCACCCTCATAGATGCCCCCCCTCTTTCCCCCCACCCTCATAGATGCCCCCCCTCATAGATGCCCCCCTCTTTCCCCCCACCCTCATAGATGCCCCTCTCTTTCCCCCACCCTCATAGATGCCACCCTCATAGATGCCCTCCTCTTCCCCCCCACCCTCATAGATGCCCCCCTCTTTCCCCCCACCCTCATAGATGCCCCCCTCTTTCCCCCCACCCTCATAGATGCCCCTCTCTTTCCCCCCCTCATAGATGCCACCCTCATAGATGCTCCCCTCTTTCCCCCCACCCTCATAGATGCCCCCCTCTTTCCCCCCGCCCTCATAGATGCCCCCCTCTTTACCCCCACCCTCATAGATGCCCCCCTCCTTCCTCCCACCCTCATAGATGCCCCCCTCTTCCCCCCCCTCCCTCATAGATGGCCCTCTTTCCCCCCACCCTCATAGATGCCCCCCTCTTTCCCCCCACCCTCATAGATGGTCCCCTTTCCCCCCACCCTCATAGATGCCCCTCCCCTTCCCCCCCACCCTCATAGATGCCCCCCTCTTTCCCCCCACCCTCATAGATGTCCCCCTCTTTCCCCCACCCTCATAGATGCCCCCCTCTTTCCCCCCACCCTCATAGATGCCCCCCTCCTTCCCCCCTCATAGATGCCTCCCTCTTTCCCCCCACCCTCATAGATGCCCCCCTCTTTCCCCCCACCCTCATAGATGGTCCCCTTTTCCCCCACCCTCATAGATGACCCCCTCTTTCCCCCCACCCTCATAGATGGCCCCCTCTTTCCCCCCACCCTCATAGATGGCCCCCTCTTTCCCCCCACCCTCATAGATGGCCCCCTCTTTCCCCCCACCCTCATAGATGCCCACCTCTTTCCCCCCACCCTCATAGATGGTCCTCTTTCCCCCCAACCCTCATAGATGCCCCCCTCTTTCCCCCCCCCACCCTCATAGATGCCCCCCCTCTTTCCCCCCACCCTCATAGATGGTCCCCTTTTCCCCCACCCTCATAGATGCCCCCCTCTTTCCCCCCACCCTCATAGATGCCCCCCTCTTTCCCCCCACCCTCATAGATGCCCCCCTCTTCCCCCCCCCTCATAGATGACCCCCTCTTTCCCCCCACCCTCATAGATGCCCCTCTTTACCCCCACCCTCATAGATGCCCCCCTCCTTCCCCCCACCCTCATAGATGCCCCCCTCTTCCCCCCACCCTCATAGATGCCCCCCTCCTCTTCCCCCCACCCTCATAGATGCCCCCCTCTTTCCCCCCAGCTTCATAGATGGTCCTCTTTCCCCCCACCCTCATAGATGCCCCCCTCTTTACCCCCACCCTCATAGATGGTCCCCTTTCCCCCCACCCTCATAGATGCCCCCCCTCTTTCCCCCCACCCTCATAGATGCCCCCCCTCATAGATGCCCCCCCTCTTTCCCCCCACCCTCATAGATGCCCCTCTCTTTCCCCCACCCTCATAGATGCCACCCTCATAGATGCCCTCCTCTTCCCCCCACCCTCATAGATGCCCCCCTCTTTCCCCCCACCCTCATAGATGCCCCCCTCTTTCCCCCCACCCTCATAGATGCCCCTCTCTTTCCCCCCCTCATAGATGCCACCCTCATAGATGCTCCCCTCTTTCCCCCCACCCTCATAGATGCCCCCCTCTTTCCCCCCACCCTCATAGATGCCCCCCTCTTTCCCCCCACCCTGCAGGCTGATAAGAAACAAAACAAAACTTAACTCACCTGACAACGCGCTCCCACGTTGATCCTCACTCGTTCGGTCTGTCCCCGGCTGATGCGTGGCTGCCGGGGGTGTCACGTCTTATCCCCGGCAGCGCGCGCATCCCAGAGCTCCCTGCGCAAAGTCAGGGCCCAAGGCGCGCAGGGAGCTCTGGGATGCGCGCATTGCCGGGGATAAGACGTCACACCCCCGGCAGCCGCGCAGCAGCCAGGGGAAGACAGAGCCGGACTCTTGTGACCGCAAGCAAAACAATGCTTGCGGTCACAAGAGTGATTGATCGGAAAGGCCTCGCGGGGCCCAGCGGGCCCCCCTTCGTGGCGGGCCCGGTCGCGGTAGTTACGCCACTGGTTGTTGAACTATTTACATACAGAATTGATGCTTATTAGTGGGGAAACTGGCTTTTTTTTTCTCTTTCTCACTGGCCCTTTCAAATTAGGTACAAATGTGGTGACTGCCACCAGTAGTATATAGCCCCCCTGTTGCTCCCCCAGTAGTATATAAACCCCTGTGCGCTCCCTCAGTAGTATATAGCCCCCCTGTGCGCTCTCCCTCAGTAGTATATAGCCCCCTGTGCGCTCTCCCCCAGTAATATATAGATCCCCTGTGCACTCTCCCCCAGTAGTATAAAGCCACCCTGTGCGCTCTCCCCCAGTAGCATATAGATCTCCTGTGTGCTCTCGCCCAGTAGTATATAGGCGCCCTGTGCTCTCTCCCCCAGTAGTATATAGCCGCGTGTGCTCTCCCCCAGTAGTATATAGCCCCCATGTGTGCTCTCCCCCAGTAGTATATAGCCTCTTGTGCACTCCCCCCAGTAGTATATACCCCCCGTGCACTCTCCCCCTGTAGTATATAACCGCCCTGTGCGCTCTCCCACAGTAGTATATAGATCCCCTGTGTGCTCTCCCGCAGTAGTATATAGCCCCTCTGTGCACTCACCCCCTGTAGTATATAGCCCTCCTGTGCACTCTCCCCCAGTAGTATATAGACCCCCATACAGACCCCCTGTGTACTCTCCCCCTCCCATACAGCCCCCCCCCTGTGTGCTCTCCCACTCCCATATAGCCCCCCTGTGCTCTCTCCCCCTCCCTTATAGCCTAAAAAAACAAGCGCTTATACTCACCTAGGTCCGGTGTTTCTTCTTCTCTTTCCTCTTGTGGCCGCACTGCAGCAGTCACTAGAGGCCACGGCGGCCACAAGAGTGACTCACAGGGAGGGAGCCAATGGCTCCCTTTCTGCCAGTGCGGCTCTACGGTATCTATGAGCACTCGTTACGAACGCTCATAGTTACTGTGCAGAGCGCAGGTAGCAGCAGGGGTCAGGACAGCTTGCCTCTGCGGTCCGGGTGAGGGTGAGGGCCCCTGCACTATATGGTGACAGCATGCTAGCAATGATTTAGCAATGGCTCATCTGTTACTAGCTATACTCTATGTTGTCTCATTCTACCACTAATAAATAGTCTTGTATATTAGCACATTTTCAAGGGTTTTCATTATGGTGGCAATAATTCAGGGTTTATGCATTGAATGGATGATGGGAGTGTGGATGATGGGGGTTTGCATGATGGCAGTGTGGATGATGGGAGTGTAGATAATGGGAATGGATGATGAGAGTGTGGATGCATGGAGTGGATGACCCTCCCATCATCCACACTATGCATCCCCACTTCCATTATCCACACTCCTATCATCCATTCCATGCATCCACACTCCTATCATCCACACTCCCATCATCCACTCAATGCACAATCTCTTAACAGGGGCACACTAAAAACAATTTACAAAATAACAATGCACACACATGACAAGACAAACATTAACGTATACTTACTGATGTCAGCGACCTCAGGGATGAAAAGAAGTTTGTCACAGACAGACCATATGAATATGTATAGGGGGCGGTACGGGGTAGGTGAAGTGGGCGGGTTGCTCGGCACATTAGGGTCGGGCTGGGCGGCACACAGTGGTGCTCGGAGCAGGGGGGAGGCGCCCAAAAAGCTCCTAAGCACCTTATTTGCATAGGGGCAATTAGGGGATTATTCAGAAATGAAGGGGAAGAGGGAAACTTTAGGATTGGCAGTCTGCTGCTAAGGTTAGCAGCTTCTAGGGGATATCAGCAGGTCCTCTGGGCAGAAGTGTATTTGCTAAACTCCTGGCCACTGTTGACAAGTGCCTATGTGGTACACTACCAGCTGCAATAACTAACAACACCTGGCTCCCCTGGGTTACCGCACTGATTTGCGTGTTGTCACAAACAGGATACGAACTTAAAGTGTGAAGGGGGACCCTTAAAAAAACAAGACTGTGGAACTGTGTTGGCTGATTTTGTGGATTTTAAGTGTTTTGGAGCAACTTGGAGAAAGATGACACGGTTGCTTTAAACTTTAAAATTAGTGCTGTCTATTTAAAAAGTTGGCGTTCTGGTGCAAAACCTCTGTGTGTGGACAGTGGACATTGTTGCTTGCTTGATCTATTCCTTCAAACAAAGGCGCAAAAGAACTTTGTGCGTGACATTCTTACGGTGTGACTTTAACCCTTAGAGGACCGGGCCAATTTCGTTTTCGTTTTTTCCTCCTTGTGCTTGAAAGGCCATAGCCCTTGCTTAATTTGTTCATAAAGTACATTGCAAAAGCAGGAAAAAATTTAATGTGTGGTGAAATTGAAAAAAAGCAACAAAAAAACGCATTTCTTTTATTTGGAGGTTATGTGTTTTTACACCATTCGTCCTGGGGTAAAACTGACTTGTTATGCAGGTTCCTCAAGTCATTACAATTACAATGATATGTAACATGTATAACTTTTATTTTGTCTGATGGCTTGTAAAAAAATCAAACCATTGTTAACAAATATATGTTCATTAAAATCGCTCTATTACCATGCTTATAGTGCTTTTATGCTTTGGTTTATGGGGCTGTGTGAGGTGTCATTTTTTGCGCCATGATATGTACTTTTTATCGGTACCTTAAATGCGCATATGCGAGTTTTTAATCGCTTTTTATTACAATTTTTCTGGATTTGATGCGACCAAAAATGCGCAATTTAGCTCTTGGGATTTTTTGCACTTACGCAGCTTACCTTGCGAGATCAGGAATGGGATAAATTAATATTTTGGGCAATGTTTGTTTGTTTATTTATTTATTTTTACTTAAACATGGGAAAAGGGGGGTGATTCAAACTTTTATTAGGGGAGGGGGCTTTTTATAACATTTCTTTTTTTTTTTTACATTTATACTAGAAGTCCACTGATCTCTCATTGAGATCTATGCAGTATAGTTATACTGCATAGACCAATGAGGTCGGCACTCGACTGCTTTCGGCTGCTGCTGCAGCCGAAAACAACCGAGTGCCGAGCCGGGATCAGCGCCATTTACGGCGCAGACCCCGGCAGGGTAAGAACACGGGGATCACCCTCTGTGATCGCATTGCGGGGGGTGATCCCCCCACTAGACACCAGGGAATCGGATGCAAGTAGTAATCAGATGCAGCTGTCAACTTTGACAGCTGCATCTGATTACTTAATTAGCGGGCATGGTAATCAGATTGTGCCCACTAATAGCCGTGCTCCCGGGCTACAAGCGGCACACGGGGCCGCGACGGTTAAGATTGGGGCCGGCGCGCGGCCCCGCTCTGAACATCCCTAGGCGGCCCAGGACGTACCTGTACGCCCAGGGTCATCTAGGGGTTAAAAGCGGTACCGCAGAGCTGACCGATTTATACAAAGACTTTTTCGCATTACAATCATCACTGATTTGGGGAATTACAAAAAGTACCCTAGTACATCCTTTAAGTGTTTGTGTTAGGACTCGGGTCGTGCGCTCGGCTTGGCTTTTTCAGCCATAATGCTTCACATGTTTTCACATACTCAGCTCTGCTGTTCTTTGTTATAGCAGAGGCCAGGGTTTCACACCCCTGGCTGATCAGCATAGGTGTTGGGTGTGTGCACTGATTATTGACTGACAGCTGACTTACCAGTTAGCTTTCTGTATCTGGCAGGACCTGGAGCCTCAGCCCCAATCAAGTCTGGGGCTGGGACTCCAGGCTCCATAAATATCAGACCTGTGATCTCATTTCTTGCCTGACCTTTTGGCTTGGACCTCGACTATTCTTTGGATCACGATTTTGTACCTATACTGACCAGCTGTTACCGACTCGGACCTCTGACTTTCCCTTGCTTGTTTGTTAGTCTTCTCTCTGTTTTTCGTGTATGCACTTTGCCAGGTTAGGGAACGCCGCCCAGTTGTCCGCAGCTGTTTAGAGCTGTCGCGGCAAGCAGGTAGGGCCAGCTAGGGTGGGTGCCAGTTCTAGGGTTGCACTCGTCTTGTTTTCCCAGACCCCCTTCCTGACAGTTTGACTGTGCAGATTTAGGCCGCATTCGCAGGTTCCGTGTTTCGCACACAGGCAACGCGAAACGCGTGTAAGGTGAGTAGATGAGAGGGACATATGCACTAAGGCGCAGTGAGTGGTAGTTTGCGGTGAACTCCCGCTGAGTCAGCTTTTGCAGTGGTGTGGCAGCTGAGTGGGTTCAGGGTCACTTGGGTACTTGTCTTGGTAGCCTGGAGTGGTATAGTGCCCACCCTAAACAGTCTCACACCCTGAACAACTCACCAGCACTCAAAAGAGAATTAGTGATGTGATGTGTAGTGATGTGTGTGCAGGTGCACAATAGACAAACCAGAGTCTGTTGCTTCCGAAAAATAAAACTGGTTTCTGAAAGTAATCATAGTGCAATACAAGGAATACTGATAGTACAATAATATCCAGTGCAAAACAATTATTACGGTCTAGTAATAACTCAGGTGCTTACAGTTGCGGTAGAAGTTAGGTGCTTGCAGTAGAGAGGTGCTTTGCAGTAGAGAGAGGAGAGTAGTTATCAGAGGGGCCCTGCCCAATGTAGGAATGTACTCTGTCGGAACAGTAGAGGTAGAAGAAGAGAATACTCGTACTCACTGTTCTAGTCTTGATCGACTTATGCCCCTAGTTGCGAGCTACCCGTCCTAGGTGGGTAATACGAGCACCATTCCTTGTTATCTGTGTTTAGACTCCCAAGGCTTCCCAGTTGTCCTGCGCTGCGCAGTGGAATACGTATACTTTCCATACCTTTGTCCCACAGGGGTCAGTTCCTATAGCTTCTTGAGATAACTGCCATGCACGGTTTTGAGGTTCATGGCGTGGGCAAGGTGATTCCTGTTAGGCTTCTCTCCCCTTGTAGTAGCTCAGCACTGCATAGTGGTTCATCAGAAATAAACTGGCTTGCTTAGTTGTATGTCACTGTTAGAGGACCTGGCCAAAGCCAGACCCTGGCTTACCTTCTTCAGAGACTCGACCGTGTAGCTCCTTCTCCAACCCACTAACTTACTAGACTGGACTCCACCCACCAGAAACTAGGTCCTAACCTTAGGGTACTAACCCCGGTTCTAATTGGTGGGCTGCATATGTGCAGACAAGAGAGAGAAAGAGATAGGTGGAGGACAGCAGGGAACGCTCCTGCACCTGTGAGTGGATAAAAGACAACACATGACATACAGTAGTTAACAGGGGTGGTTTAACTTTCGCATAGGCCCCCGGCTGTTCACAAGCTTGGGCCCCCACCCCACTGTAACTATGGCAGCACTAGCATGGTGGTCATGGATACATGATAGATTTTTTTGCAAGTTATGTCAGAACTGTAGCCAGAAGGCAATTCACCACTGTTTGGGTGGCTATGGGCCCCCAAGGAGCTCAGCGCCCCAGGCTACCACCCAAAACGGACCTATTATAATCCACTACTGGTAGTGTGGTGTTCTACCACGGGTGTTCCTTGTATGGCACCTGTTGCAAGCCTTTGCACTGAAAATCCACATTAAATAACTGTACTGCCAAATATATTCCTATGGGTAACAAATATAAACGGTTAAAATCAAATCCCACATGGCTTACAACCGAGGTTAGAAGGGCTATAAATGAGAAAAAAAGGGGCATTCAAAAAATACAAATCAGAGGGGTCCACTTTAGCCTTTAAACATTACAAAGAAGTCAACAAAACCTGTAAAAATGTTATAAAAGCAGCAAAAATTCACAATGAAAGGCAGGTAGCCATAGATAGCAAAAGAAACCCCCCAAAATTCTTCAAATATATTAATGCAAAAAAACCAAGGTCAGAGCATGTAGGACCCCTAAATAATGGCGACGGGGAATTAATAACTGGGGATCAGGAGAAAGCTGAGTTACTTAATGGCTTCTTCAGTTCTGTATATACAAAAGAAGAGGATAGAGCTGTTGTGGGTGGGGCCAGTACTGAGGTGGGTGGGGCCTGTGCTGCTAACACATGTAATGTACTGAACTGGTTTACTATAGATATGGTCCAAGATAAATTAAATAAACTCAATGTAACCAAAGCTCCAGGGCCTGATGGATTGCACCCCAGAGTTCTTAAGGAACTCAGTTCTGTAATTTCTCTACCCTTGTATGAAATATTCAGTGATTCTTTGCTTATTGGTATTGTGCCATGGGACTGGCTTAAGGCAAATGTAGTGCCGATCTTCAAAAAGGGCTCTCGAACTTCCCCAGGTAACTATAGACCTGTAAGCTTAACGTCCATTGTGGGGAAACTATTTGAGGGGCTTATAAGGGACTACATCCAGGAATATGTAGTGACTATTAGTATTATAAGTGATAACCAGCATGGTTTTACTAAGGACAGAAGCTGTCAAACCAACCTAATATGTTTCTATGAAGAGGTAAGTAGAAGCCTGGATGGCGGCGCGGCTGTGGATATCGTGTACCTGGATTTTGCAAAAGCATTTGACACAGTTTCTCATGGACGTTTGATGGGTAATCGGTTTGGAAAATTTAATGTGTAACTGGATTGAAAACTGGCTTAAAAATCGTACCCAGAGAGTGTTGGTCAATGATTCCTACTCTGAATGGTCCCCGGTAATAAGTGGTGTACCCCAAGGGTCAGTACTGGGCCCTCTTCTGTTTAACTTGTTTATTAATGATATTGAGAATGGAATTAACAGCAATGTTTCTATCTTTGCAGATGACACCAAGCTTTGTAGTACAGTACAGTCTATGGAAGATGTGCAGATGTTACAGGATGACTTAGACACACTGAGTGTTTGGGCGTCCACTTGGCAAATGAGGTTTAATGTGGATAAATGTAAAGTTATGCACCTGGGTACTAATAACCCGCATGCATCATATGCTTACTCTGGGAGAGTCGCTAATGGAGAAGGATCTGGGTGTACTAGTAGATAATAGACTACAGAACAGTACACAATGTCAGTCAGCTGCTTCTAAAGCCAGCAGGATATTGTCATGCATTAAAACAGGCATGGACTCTCGGGACAGGGATATAATATTACCGCTCTATAAAGCTTTGGTGTGGCCTCATCTGGAGTATGCTGTCCAGTTTGTCCCGATTCATAAAAAGAATGTTCTAGAGCTGGAGAGGGTACAAAGACGGGCAACTAAACTAATAAGGGGAATGGAGCATCTTAGTTATGAGGAGAGATTAAAAGAATTACATTTGTTTAATCTGGAGAAGAGAAGTTTAAAGAGTCACTGTCGTATTTTTTTTTTTTGCAGAAATCAATAGTCCAGGCGATTTTAAGAAACTTTGTAATTGGGTTTATTAGCCAAATCTGCCATTATCTGCATGTAAAAAGCCTTTTCCCAGGTCCCCCCCTCCTTCCTCTTTTTCATCCACTCTGAAAAATCTGAAAATTGTGACTTGTTGCAGGAGACGTCCCCTGTCTGCTCTAGGGAGAGGGGAGGGGGGAGGAGGAAGGAGGGAGTTAGCCGGCAGCAGAAAGCAGATAACAGAGGATTACAGGCACGGAGCTGGGTGACAGCTGTAATCCGAGCTCAGACAGGTCACTGGTGATGGTCAGAACAGATAACGGGTGAGGGATTTGTAGATTAACTCTTTGTTGTCCTGTTTTGGTCTTTTCTTTAGCTCTCTCCATAGGAGAACAATGAAGACAGGGGGGAGAGCTTCAAACTGCTTTTTCATGATAAAAATGCATTTTTCGGATAATAAACCCAATTACAAAGTTTCTTAAAATCGCCTGGACTATTGATTTCTGCAAAAAAAATTCACGACAGTGACACTTTAACCCCTTAAGGACAGAGCCTGAAATGGCCTTAAGGACCGGAGCAAATTTTATGAATTTGACCAGTGTCACTTTATTCATTAATACCTTCGGGATGCTTTTACCTATCCGGCTGATTCTGAGATTGTTTTCTCGTGACATATTGTACTTCACATTTCTTGTAAATTGGAGTCGATACTTATAACGAATCTTTATGAAAAAACCCAAAATAGCGTGAAAAATTGTGAAAAAAATGCATTTTTCCAACTTTAAAACTTTTCTGCTTATACAGAAAATGGTTATACCACATAAATTATATATTAAATAGCATTAGCAACATGTCTACTTTATGTTGGCGGCATTTATTAAACTATATTTCATTTTTTTTAGACAATAGGAAGCTTAAAACATTAGCAGCAAATTTCCAAATTTTCAGTAAAATTTCAAAATCAGATATTTTTAGGGAACTGTTCAGGTTTAAAGTGTATTTGAGGGGACTGTGTGTTAGAAAGCCTCACGAAGCACCCCATTTCAGAAACTGCACCCCCTAAACTCTGCAAAAGCACATCCAGAAAGTTTTTTAACCCTTTAGGGGAGTCACAGAAATAAAAGCTAAGTGTGTAAGAAATTTGAAAATTTTAATTTTCTGTGCAGAGATTTTATTGTAATCCAATATTTTTCATAATTATAAACCTATTACCAGAGAAATGCACCCCAATATTGATTGCCCCATTTCTGCAGTTTATAGAAATACCCCATATGTGGCCCTATTGCGCTATTTGACGCAACCACAAGCCTCAGATATAAGGGAGCGCCTAGTGAATTTCAATGGCTCCGTTATTTTTGGTCATTTTTGACTGTACCACTTCAGGTTGGCAGAGGCTCTGGGGTGCCAAAACCTAAAAAACACCCCTAAAGGGACACCATTTAGAAAACTACACCCCTCAAGGAATGTAACAAGGGGTGCGGTGAGCATCTGGACCCCACAGGTGCTTCACAGATTTTCCAAACAATATGGCTTGAAAAAAGACTAAAGTATTTTTTACACTAAAATGTTGTTCTAGCCTTCAATTTTTCATTTTCACAAAGGGATAAAAGGAAAAAAAAAAACACAAAACATGTAGCACAGTTTCTCCCGAGTACGGAAATACCCCACGTGTGGACATAAAGTGCCAAGCGGGCGCAGGACGAGCCTCCAAAGGGAAGGAGCGCCAATTGGCTTTTGGAAGCTGGATTTCACTGGAATGGATTTCAAGGGCCATGTCGCATTTACAGAGCCCTCGTGCTGCCAAGACACTGGAAACCCCCCACAAGTGACCCCATTCTGGAAACTACACCCCTCAAGGAATCTAACAAGGGGTGCAGTGAGCATATGGACCCCACTGGTGACGGGCACAAATGTGGAAAAATGTGACGTGAAAGTGAAAATTTTCATTTTTCACTTTCATGGCACAAATGTGCCCGTCATCCAGGGGTCCATATCCTCACTGCACCCCTTGTTAGATTCCTTGAGGGGTGTAGTTTCCAGAATGGGGTCACTTGTGGGGGGTTTACAGTGTTTTGGCAGCACAAGGGCTCTGTAAATGCGACATGGCGTTCATCATCCATTCTAGCCAAATCCAACCTCTAAAATCCAAATGGCGCTCCTTCCCTTGGGAGGCTTGCCCTGCACCCACATGGCGCTTTATGTCCACATGTGGGGTATTTACGGACTCGGGGGAAATTGCTCTACACATTTTGTGTGTTTTTTTTCTCTTTTAACCCCTTGTGAAAATGATAAATTCAAGGCTAGACCAACATTATAGTGTAAAAAATTTAATATTTCATTTTCACGCCACATTGTTCCACATTTGTGCCCGTCACCAGTGGGGTCCATATGCTGACTACACCCCTTGTTACATTCCTTGAGGGGTGTAGTTTCCATAATAGGGTCACTTGTGGGGGGTTTAACTGTCTTGGCAACACAGGGGCCTTTTGAATGCAACATGGCCCCTCGAAATCCATTCCATCCAAATCCAGCCTTCAAAAACCAAATGGCGCACCTTCCCTTTGGAGGCTTACCCTGCACCCGCATGGCGCTTTATGTCCACATGTGGGGTATTTCCGTACTCAGGGGAAATTGCTCTACACATTGTGTTTTTTTTTATCTTTTAACCCCTTGTGAAAATGAAAAAATCAAGACAAGATCAATGATTTAGAGTAAAAATTTTAAAAAAATTACACTAAATGTTGGTCTAGCCTTGATTTTTTTCCATTTCCACAAGGGGTTAAAAAAGAAAATGAACACAAAACGTGTAGGGTAGTTTCCCCTGAGTACGAAAATACCCCACATGTGGACATAATTTGCCATATGGGCACAGGGCAAGTCACCAAAAGGACAGAGCGCCATTTAGAGGCTGGAATGGGGGATGGAGGCCATGTCGCAATTACAAAGCTCCTGTGCTGCCAGAACAGTAGAAACCCCCGACAAGTGACCCCATTCTGGAAACTACACCCCATAAGGAATCTAACAAGGGGTGCAGTGAGCATATGGACCCCACTAGTGATGGGCACATGTGTAGGACATGTGCCGTGAAAATAAAAAATACCATTTTTTTCATTTTCACGTCCCAAATGTGGCCGTCACCAGGGGGCCATATACCCGCTGCCCCACTTGTTAGATTCCTTATGGGGTGTAGTTTCCAGAATGGGGTCACTTGTGGGGGGTTTCTACTGTCCTGGCCGCACAGAGGCTTTGTAATTGCATCATGGCCTCCTCTAATGGGAATGGCAGCCATACCTATTTAGCTGGGGAAAAGGGACAATTCTAATTTATTTGGGGGTATTAGGCCAATTATTAGTTTATAAGGTTGGAAATGACAGGTGTCCATCAAATTCAACCTGTGTTGATCCAGAGGAAGGCAAAAACCCCTCGTGAGGCAGACGACAGTAGCCTCATCACAGGGGAAAAATTCCTTCCCGACTCCATATTGGCGATCAGAATAATCCCTGGATCAACGTGACCCCTGAAATAGGAATAAGGGACAGAATTTAGATAATGTAGAACCCCAATGACGTGTAGTGCGCCTTGGAGCGATCCAGTATGCAGAGGCCGGGGGGATCAGGACAGGTGTCACACTGGTAAATGGTGTCCTTCCTGATCCCCCTGTTACCCCACACTCTGCACTTCTTCTGGGGTCTCCTGTTCTCCAGTGTGGGGGACGTCACCTGGAAAATGTTGTCCTGGTGCGATACGGGGTCCTTCATATCCAGAAGCGCTGGGTCCGCTCCATGGCTGCTAAATATTAGGGCTCTATTACTACTTCTGATATGTTCGGATCGTGCCGCAAGCTACAGTAGCTCGGGCAGCGAGGGACCGGAAGAGGGGGTGCTGGTATAAAGGTTATCCCCGTACGGGTGGTGGTGACCTTTATCCAGCAGTGGGAAGATCAGTTCCCGGACGATGTCCCCACTAACTCCGAGGATGGGGGGGGGGGGCATCTGGCGGCTGGATTCGAGTGTCCCTTCCTTCATACACTCTAAGGGTACGTGCACACTGCGGAATCGCGAAGGATAACCCTTTGTGCATTCCGCAGTTGGCACCCGCCGGCGGACTGATGCAGGCGCACGTCTCCGTCCGTGTCGTAGACTCCATTCTATGCACGGGCGGATTCCGCTCTGCGTCCAACGTGTTGATGGAATGACGGATAATGGAATCCGCCCATGCATAGGATAGAGTCTATGACACAGGCGGAGACGCGCCCCTGCATCAGTCCGCCGGCGGGTGCCAGCTGCGGAATGCACGAAGGGTTATCCTTCGCCATTCCGCAGTGTGCACGTACCCTAAATCTGTAAGTGTACCCTGAGGTACTCTCACAGAGTTTGTAGAATTTCACGCCATACCGTCATCTCTTATTGGGACGGTACTGGCGGAAAAAGACGTGTCTGGGGGGCAGCGTACGCTACGCTACTCCCAGACACGTCACTGGATGATGAGGAGGATGAGGATGAATGGAGGAAAGAAGGATCCCCCCAATTCATCCTCACTGGCTGTTTCGGTGTCGGAGGCAATAATAATGTATGCGTCCGACACCGAAAACACCCTGGGGGCCATCTTTATATGGGGATTGGTATATGGGGTATGTAGTGGTGTAGTGTCAAACTTTATTCAATGTAGTGTGGTGTAATGTAGTGTTTTTTTACGTGTTTTTTACAGTAAGTATACAAAAAAAACCTACGCCAAAAATGGTGTTGCTGATGAATGCCGCACTTATGTTCGGCACTTATAAGCAGACCGTGGCAGTAGGATATAAAAAAAAAAACACCCTACGCCAAAAAGGAGGAGTTGCTGATTAGCAGCGCACTTTCGTGCGATGCTGATCAACACTCAGCGGCGATAGGGTGCGGAAAATAGAAAAAAAAAAAATTGGGAAAAACATTTTTTTTTTTACTACATTCTGAACATCCCTGTAGTGGCTGATACGTGTATTACACTTATCAGCCGCTAGGGGGCAGCAGAGCGCAAGATCCGAAAATAGACGACGCTGGAGCCGGAAAAATACGAAAATAGACGACGCTGGAGCCGGAAAGAGACGATCGGGACTCACGGAAGAAGCCGAAGTCCCAACAAGAGGAAGTGGACGCCGGGAACCCGGAAGACGCCGATCAGGACCCCGGGACAGGTGAGTAATGTACAAATACCTGCTCCGGACCCCTCAGCTACCTAGCTGAGGGGTCCGGAGCAGGTATTTATTACTTGTGGGGACTTTGATCGCCGTGAACGGCCGGCCGGCTGGCCGGCCGTTCACGGCGATCGGGACGGTGGTACCGTGACCACCATTACTTTTTACAGTAATGGCGGTCGGTGCCGTCCTCGGACAGCACCATTTTTTTCCGGGTCATCGGGCCACCGATGGCCCGGAAAGGTTCCGATCGCCGCTATGGGCTTATCAGCCAATAGCGGCGATCGTCGGCATGGGGGGGGTTAACAACCCTCCATGCCGACAGGGAGAGATGGCCTGCTATGTATTATAGCAGGCTATCTCCCCCGATCGGGACCCGGCCGGCCGCGGCGCCCGTTTAAAGGGATGACGTACCGGCACGTCATGGGTCCTTAAGTGACAGTGATCCATGACGTGCCGGTACGTCATGGGTCCTTAAGAGGTTAAGGGGAGATATGATTAACTTATTTAAATATATAAATGGCCCCTACAAGAAATATGGGGAAAAGATGTTCCAGGTAAAACCCCCTCACAGGACAAGAGGGCATTGCCTCCGCCTGGAGAAAAAAAGGTTCAATCTCCGGAGGCGACAAGCCTTCTTTACCATGAGAACTGTGAATCTGTGGAACAGTCTACCACAGGATCTGGTCACAGCAACAACAGTAGAGGGCTTCAAAACAGGGCTAGACAAGTTCTTAGAGCAAAATAATATAAATGCATATGTATAGAACCTATCACCCCTCCCCCTTCCCTTTATCCATCCCCTCCTTGGTTGAACTTGATGGACATGTGTCTTTTTTCAACAGTATTAACTATGTAACTATGTGAAGTTACTTATTGGTTTCGCCACCAGATGTCAGTTTTTTGTATACGAGCTTGTGTGTAAATATACAAAATATACAGTATATATATATATATATATATATATATATATAAAAATATGTGTGTGTGTGTGTGTGTGTAGTTAACACAGGGTTGTGGTGCAATGAAGATAGAGTGGTACCTTGGTTTAAGAGTAACTTGGATTAAGAGCGTTTTGCAAGAAGAACTCACAGCTTTTCCAAATTGTAACCTGATTTAAGAGCATTGCTTTGGTTTAAGAGCTCCCTGT
The DNA here is from genome assembly GCF_027789765.1 of Dendropsophus ebraccatus. Classification (NCBI taxonomy): domain Eukaryota; kingdom Metazoa; phylum Chordata; class Amphibia; order Anura; family Hylidae; genus Dendropsophus; species Dendropsophus ebraccatus. The sequence goes on from NC_091466.1 coordinate 37,150,652, forward strand.
ACTGGGTGGGAGCGGGAGTGGGGGAGGGGCATGACCTGCACAGGGTGGTCAACAGCACTGTACTCTGACCCAGGAAGTCTCCCTCACCTTCCAAATCATAGCAGATAGACTTCAGGCTGGGGCTTGCATCAGGGGACAGGGCTGTGGAGGTAATCTCTTCATAGCTGTAACCCCTCTCTCAAGACACAGAGGGCTGCATTTATGTGCCCACATATTCCCCGCTCATTTCTTTATACTCCCTACAGTCTCTGTCAGCCCTTATGTTTCCCATCCTCTCCATTCCTGCTATAATGTGTCTGCACTCACACTCAGCTATACAAATTGCTGCTATAATGTTCCTGCACTCACACTCAGAATTACACACTGCTGGTATAATGTGCCTGCACTTACACTCAGCCATTCCCACTGCTGTATATAAAGTTTCTGTCTCTGTCCTCCTGCACAGCTCTGAGATTTGACCATTCTGAACACCCCCCCCCTTTTCCCATTGCTGTCATAAGACCACACAGATGTCTGACAGCAGCCCTGCTTCTCTATTCTAGGCTTTGGTACTACCATACTGCATTATAGGGATTTGTCTCTCCATTTTATATCTACAAATTGCTGCAGTTTTTTCAGGTTTAGGCACTTCCTATACATTATACACCAAATGATGATCGCTATACTGTGCAGTAACTTTTATTCAGAACAAAAAAAAATCATTTTTGGGGTGTGTGAAAACAGATGGCTGCATTTCAGTGATTTCTTATGGGAAAATTTGCTTTGGTTTAAGAGTGGATTTGGATTACAAGCATGGTCCTGGAATGAATTATGCTCGTAATCCGAAGCACCACTGTACTTCTTTTCTTCTACCTATCTTCTACACCCTGGTAGAAAGTAGTCCCACTTGGTGGGAGGAAGTGTAGCGTCAGTTTCCTTTTTATTCTCTGGTGAGAATGACACACACACAGAACAGGCATCCCTGCTGAATTTAGCCAGGGCCTGGCTCTGCCAGGATCCCTGTCCGGGACAGCCTAGTTGGGTTGTGTTAGTAGAGTGAAGACACATGTGAGGACATCCCAAGACAGGGGTGTCAAACTCAAATACACAGTGGGCTAAAATAAAAAAATTGGACAAAGTCGTGGGCCAACCTTTATAACTAGCGCAAATGCCGCGGTGCTGGCACTGTTACAGCAGCGTGCATTGTTCCTGGTACTGTCAGTGGTGTGTGTCTCACAGCCCCGTGCAATATGATAAATGACATTACAGGACAAATTGCATGACATGATGAAACCCCAACCCATATAATAGCCAATCCCCCAAAAATTGCCCCACATATTAGCCAGCCCTTCCAATAGTGCCCAAATAGTAGCCAGCCCTACAAGTGACCCATATAGTAGCCAGTCCTCCCCAATAGTCTTTTTTATAGTAGCCAGTCCTCCCCATAGTCTCTTTTATAGTAGCTAGCCCTCCCCAGCAGTCTCATATAGCATCCAGCCCTCCCCAGTAGTCCCATATAGTAGCCAGCCCTCCCCATAGTCTCTTATATAGTAGCCAGCCGTCCCCATAGTCTCATATAGTAGCCAGCCCTCCCGAATAGTCTCATATAGTAGCCAGCCCTCCCCAGTAGTTTCATATATTAGTCAGCCCTCCCTTATAGTCTCTTATATTGTAGCCAGCCCTCCACATTAGTCTCATATAGTAGCCAGCCCTCCCCATAGTCTCTTATATAGTAGCCAGCCCACCCCAATAGTCCCATATAGTAGCCAGCCCTCCCCCATAGTCTCTTATATAGTAGCCATGGTGGGCCAGATGTAATAAAAACTCTAAATTGCCTGGCGGGCAAAAAATAATGGCACCAAGGGCCAGATTTGACTCACGGCCAGAGTTTGACATAACTGTCCAAGGAGGATATCCTAGGACAGAGAAACTGACCCGGATAGAGCAAAGCAACCGTAACCAAGGTCTACGTACTCTATCTCGCAGTGCAGTGATAATTTCAGACACTTAGCTAATCTCAGGTAACCAAAACTGGGGCTTGTTTCACCCTCATAGGACGGGTACCTCGACAATGCAGGGCAGAAGATGGCTAAGTGAAACGTAGGCACAAGTATTCATCTCTCAAGTTCCGGCAGAGCATACTACTACCGTGGGTTGAGGGCCCTTAAGACAAATTCCTCTTTTCTTTACTGCTCAACACTAAGCTACACAAGCACTGCTACTCTACTTCAGCACTTAAAGTATCTCCCAGCACAGATCCAGTGAAAACAAGTCTGCACCAAAGAATTTGTCTATCACCAGCGTATCTTGTACTGTATCCTAGGAGACTGTTAGTAAAGCCATTTTATGTATTTTACTTGGAGTCATCATTGCACCAGCACCTACACCTCTCAGCTATACACTTTATAGGTTTATTTTCCCCTTTCTGTGGGTGGCGGTACCGACAGTCCGAGTTGATCATCTCCCCACTCTGGATCACTGTGACAAAAGCCCAAGGGACTCATCACAACCCGGCAGGTCACCCACTATTGGGGAACATTACAGCCAGCCCTAACATCAAAGCAGGTGTACCACCTAACCTGTGTGCTGAACTAGCACTAGCGTCATGACAATACCATCACTGGCCTAGTACTGCAATACAACAACACCATGGTACTACAAGTGCAGTCAGGGGCTCAAGAAGTTGCGTCTCAATGCAGGGTCCAAAACTTACTGGGCAGTGGGCCTCATGTAGTCACCCTTCTCTCTATGCTGCAAAGTCTTTCTATTTAGTACTCCAAGTCAGAGACTGTATCCTTCTATCTGCAAAGTGTATCTAATCCTACAGTTAACTTGCATTTAGCAAAGGCACTCTCGTTTTAAAGCGACTCTGTACCCACAATCTTACCCCCCCAAACCACTTGTACCTTCGCATAGCTGCTTTTAATCCAAGATCTGTCCTACTTTTAAGCTTAAAGCCCGTGCCAAACGGGAGTATCTGTGCCCTACCTTTGCACAACCTCTCTGTCCCTCCTCCCAACCCTCTTCATCATTAGGAATGCTCCAGGCAGATTGCCTCCTATTCCCCACCTGTGGCAGCCTGACACATGGGCTGGATCGTTAAGGACGTGTGCAATTTTCAGCATGGAGAAAATGTTTCAATGGCATTCCTAATGATGAAGAGGGTGGGGAGGAGGGATGGAGGGGTGGTGCAAAGTTAGGGCACAGATACTCCTGTTTGGCACAGGACTTCAAGTTTAAAAGTATTTTTTTAGGACAATAACTGTATCACCTGCCGAACGGACCACAGGACAGATCTTGGATTAAAAGCAGCTATCCGAAGGTACAAGCGGTTTGGGGGGTCAGATTGTGGGTACAGAGTTGCTTTAAGGGGAATTGACTGACATACCTGCTCCCAAGCTATCTTGCCTTGTGAAAAAGGCTTCAGAACTAGGGATGCACAATGCACATAAATATCAATACTATCGATATTTCGGGCACAAAAACGGTTCAGTACCAGGATTCCCTGGTATTCGATACTGTATGTTAAGCTGCACAATAGCGCAGCTTAACATAAAGTATAGTGAAGAGACCATAACTGTTCATCTCCGTGCTGCCCTCCCACACACACAGTCCCGGGCCGCCTTCCAAAGAACTAGACTGATGTGTCTCCTGTATTAGCTGGCGCCACGGGGGATTCTGGGTAGGCTAACAGCCACTCTGAGCAGGGGGTATGTCACATGAGCCAACAGGAGTGCCAAGATACTGCAACAATCAGCTGCATGGGCTGCGTCCGGGCATTCCATTTAAAGGGGTTATCCACCTAAGAGCGAAAAAATCCCCAAGTCCCCCTGAGTATTTTGAGCCGTCTCCTGTCTTTCTAGCTGCTGCCATGAGTTACAAGTTTTTTCTAAAAGCAATCTACTGTATATCCAAGATAGGAAACTACATTTCTCTGATTGGTCCATTTGTGTTTCCCAGTTACCTGCCCTGCGCAGTAGAATACATACACCTTTATATAACAGTAGTTTTGTCCTACTGGGGTCAGCTCCTCTTCCTTCAGGAAACTGTCATGCACTTTTTTGACACGTTCCTGGCATGGGCTAGGGTTTTACTTGGTGGCTGCTCTCCCCTACTTAGCTTAGCACTGCGTAATAAAAGTAGTTGCTTGATTAGAAGAACTCTCTGTGAGAGCTAGACTCACCTGCATCTGTTCACACTGGATGCTTAGTCTGAACTGAACTGGTGTCCCTGACAGGAGCCCTGTCTGAACTCCACCAGTAACTCCTCCTACAGGTGCAAAGAACAAAAACACCAGTGGTGGGACACCACATTGAGAGTTAACTAGAGCAGTGCTTCTCAAACTTTTTGTACTGGAGCCTCACCCAACAGACAGAAATGATGCCTGGGCCTCACCAGACTGACAAAGAGGATGCTGGGGCCTCACTATCTATGGTGGAAGTCCATGTAAATACGAGTATACCCATTGCTCAGTCTACTCTCCATTTATCTCCTAATATCTGTATTACATTTAATTAATACAAAATGAGTCAGTAATGTTCCTAAAGCAGAGATTGTTGGAGTCAGGAAAAGGACAGTGCAGTTTGTGGTCACTTCCTCCCAAGCTGCGCCTCACCAGCAACTAGGGGGTGCCTCACTGGTGAGGCCCGCCTCACAGTTTGAGAAGCACTGAACTAAAGGACCAGGGTATCAATTGTGTGTGTGTGTGTGGGGGGGGGGGGCTTAACTTCAGGACCAGGGGTATCAATTGGGGATTAACTACAGGACCAGGGAGATCATTGGGGATTGACTGCATTGCCAGGGGCACCTCTGTGGGTTAACTGCAATAACAGGGGCAGCATTGGGGGTTAAATGCACTACCAGTAGCCAGGGGCCTCACAGGGGTTAACTACAATACTAGGGGGAATCTTGTAGGGTTAATTACAATACTAGGGGAGTCCGGGGAAGGGGGGTGCAAGGGCGGTGGCCCTTGGATGATTTTATAAATGCCCAAATGCTCTTAAGCGGAAAAAGGTTCCCCACCCTTGGACTAAACAGTTAGCAGATACATCAGATAAAGCAAAGGTTTAAACTTATGCCAGTGTATTATTTTTTATTCTTATCTCCTTTTAAGAATCCTGTAAAAAAATTATAATGTTTTAGGTCAAATCTATGCTAAAATATATAGAAAATTCTAAAGGGTTGACATACTTTCGAGCATCAGGCTAGGTTCACACACAGTATTTTTGCTCAGTATTTATGTCCTCATTGCAACCAAAACCAGGAGTTGATTGAAAACACAGAAAGGCTATGTTCACACATTATTGAAATTTAGTGGATGGTCGTCATTTAATGGCAAAAAATTGTTATTTTAAAACAGCGGTCGTTGTTATGAAATAATGGTCATTATTTGTCATAAAATGAAGGCTATCCACTTAATTTCAACAGTGTGTGAACAGAGCCTTTCTTTTTTAATCCATTCCAGGTTTTGGTTGCAATATGAGGACCAAAATACTGAGCAAAAATACTGTGTGTGAACTTAGCCTCACTGTGTATGTATGACATGTAACCGGAGTCCTATCAGTCACTGGTAATTGTAAAAGACAACCACTAGATGCCAGCAGATCAGTAGTATGGATACTAGCATTACTGCAGCAAAAAATATTAAAGCACAATTATGCTGATATGCAGGGCCGCCTCCAGGGTTTTGTGGGCCCTTGGGCGACAGAGCCTCAGCGGGCCCCTTTGTGGAGCAAATCGTGTGGCAAAAGAAAAACAGTAGGTCCCCCTTATAGAGGCCCCACTCTGCCAGACAAACATCTAGGGCACTTCAGCACCTTCCTCTTTAAAAGCTCCCAACAGTAACAGGACCCTCTTGGTGCCCCTTATATTATGTCCTTACCTTATACCTTATAGGTGCTACTATGCCACTGCCCCCTCCAATAAACTGTGCCACTGCCCCCCCAATAAACTGTGCCACTGACGCCCGCCCCCGATAAACTGTGCCACTGACCCCTAGATAAATTGTGCTAAAGTCCCCATAAATCAGTGTTTCCCAACCAGCTTGACAGCTGTTGCCAAACTACAACTCCCATAATGTCCTGCAAGTAGTGGATGATGGAAGTTGTAGTTTTGCAGCAACTGGAGAGTGAGTCACATGTTGGAGAACACTGCACTAAACAAACTTTGTTTCCCAATCAGTGGGTTTTCAGCTGTTGCCAAACTATAACTCCCATTATGCCCTGCCAGCAATGCATGGTGGGAGTTGTAGTTTTTAAGCAACTAGAAAGTCACATGTTAGAGAACACTGCACTAATAAACTGTCCCACAAGTCGCTGTTTCCCAACAAGTAACCCTTTAGTTGTTATCAAACTACAACTCCCATCATGTCCTGCTAGCAGTACATGGTGGAAGTTGTATTTTTTCTGAAATTGGAAAGTTATATGTCAGAGAACACCTCATTAAATATACAGTCCCACAAATCACTTTCTCCCAATAAGGGACTCTTCAGTTGTTATCAAACTATAACTTCCATTGTTTCCTGCTGGCAATGCATGATTGGAGTTGTAGTTGTGCAGCAATTGGAGAGTCACGTAACCCCCTCCCACCCTCTTCCCCTTTGTACACTCACCGTCTCCTGGCCTGGAGATGAGCTGCTCTGGCCTCCTCTAATTAGGTCTGGGCCAGAGCAGAAAGGTGCAGGGAGTGCAGATCAGGCTGAGCTACAGCAAGGAGGAGACACTGGCTGGCCGGGCAGGGAGGTGAATGCTTCCTACCTCCAGCCAGTCTCAGTGAAGAGGGAAAGCAGCCCTTGCGGGACTGGGCCCCTAGGGATGCTGTGGGCCGTGGCACTTGCCCAGGTACGCCGGGTGCTGATGCCAACCCCGCTGATATGGTTCCCTGTAGTACAGGGATGATTGACAGGCAGAGTGGCCACTAACAAGTCTCTCTGCCTGTCAATCATTCCCGCATTGCGCATTGACAGGGAGACTAGTCCCCAACCAGATGACTAGTTGTCGCCCCTCTTCCAGTCTCAGGTGACATAATAAAACTTATTTTTCTGCTCTGTACAGCTACTGCTGCAGCCTCGTCTGGTATGCTCCGCGAGCTGCACAGTAGCTCTATACTCTGCTGCTGGAAACAATTCCCTTTAAATGTGAAACTATTCTCTCAAATAGGGTCTGCATAGAGGTAAGCATGGAGTTTGATGCAGAAACTTTGGTATTTCCACATCAAAAACTATGCAGCTCACCTACAAAAAAAAATAAAAAAATATCCAAATAATTTTTATGGAATACACAGAACTGTGTGGTCACTCTTTTTTTTTCGTGGAATCCCTATTGAAATCAGTGAGAATTTTATAAGAGGACCCTACCATGCTGAGTTGAGAAAGAACAGAGGAAGATGTTTTTTCCAATGTGCACTCCCTTGCAGTTGCAGATGTATTTAGGCCTTTCAGGTCTGCAGATCTGGTGTGTTTTAGCCTTTGCAATGTTAGGGTATATGCGCACTGAGGAATTCTCCCACGTAACTTGTCAAGGATTCAGCCGCTCGGGCCTGCGTGCTCCTGCTTCACTCTCCACCTGTCACATAAGTATGCAAAAGAGGAGTCCGTGGAGCCTCATTGAAGAGTCTCAAAACACAAGACTAGCCAGATATCCCTCCGGGAAGGACCCAGCCAAGTGGCAGCTCCTGTTAGGAAACCACCAAATCCACCATATTAAGTGGCCCTATAAGTCAGTGTAATGACAAGGGATAAACCAAGGCTAGGTAACCATCCACAGACAGCTGTTTCGGGGTGTTGCCCCTCATCAGTGTGGAGCAGGATTCTGGCTAGATGGGAGCAATGCCTAGTAGAGCCATAAGAGAAACAGATTGCTGAACTCAGGGAGAACAGCCAAATGACAACACTGCCGGCTGCTAATGAAAGCGCTCAATGCCGTGAAGTCCTAGGTGCATTGCCCCCTGGGAAACATGAGTATGCAAAAGAGGAGTCCGTGGAGCCTCATTGAAGAGTCTCAAAACACAAGACTAGCCAGATATCCCTCCGGGAAGGACCCAGCCAAGTGGCAGCTCCTGTTAGGAAACCACCAAATCCACCATATTAAGTGGCCCTATAAGTCAGTGTAATGACAAGGGATAAACCAAGGCTAGGTAACCATCCACAGACAGCTGTTTCGGGGTGTTGCCCCTCATCAGTGTGGAGCAGGATTCTGGCTAGATGGGAGCAATGCCTAGTAGAGCCATAAGAGAAACAGATTGCTGAACTCAGGGAGAACAGCCAAATGACAACACTGCCGGCTGCTAATGAAAGCGCTCAATGCAGTGAAGTCCTAGGTGCATTGCCCCCTGGGAAACATGAGTATGCAAAAGAGGAGTCCGTGGAGCCTCATTGAAGAGTCTCAAAACACAAGACTAGCCAGATATCCCTCCGGGAAGGACCCAGCCAAGTGGCAGCTCCTGTTAGGAAACCACCAAATCCACCATATTAAGTGGCCCTATAAGTCAGTGTAATGACAAGGGATAAACCAAGGCTAGGTAACCATCCACAGACAGCTGTTTCGGGGTGTTGCCCCTCATCAGTGTGGAGCAGGATTCTGGCTAGATGGGAGCAATGCCTAGTAGAGCCATAAGTCTTGTGTCTTGGCTAGTCTTGTGTTTTGAGACTCTTCAATGAGGCTCCACGGACTCCTCTTTTGCATACTCATGTTTCCCAGGGGGCAATGCACCTAGGACTTCACTGCATTGAGCGCTTTCATTAGCAGCCGGCAGTGTTGTCATTTGGCTGTTCTCCCTGAGTTCAGCAATCTGTTTCTCTTATGGCTCTACTAGGCATTGCTCCCATCTAGCCAGAATCCTGCTCCACACTGATGAGGGGCAACACCCCGAAACAGCTGTCTGTGGATGGTTACCTAGCCTTGGTTTATCCCTTGTCATTACACTGACTTATAGGGCCACTTAATATGGTGGATTTGGTGGTTTCCTAACAGGAGCTGCCACTTGGCTGGGTCCTTCCCGGAGGGATATCTGGCTAGTCTTGTGTTTTGAGACTCTTCAATGAGGCTCCACGGACTCCTCTTTTGCATACTCATGTTTCCCAGGGGGCAATGCACCTAGGACTTCACTGCATTGAGCGCTTTCATTAGCAGCCGGCAGTGTTGTCATTTGGCTGTTCTCCCTGAGTTCAGCAATCTGTTTCTCTTACACCTGTCACATAGACTCTGTTCTATGCTCAGGCAGATTCCGCTGTCCGCCCAAAAATTGACATGTCATGCCCTAAACTGTTAACACATTACCTCTCCATGCTCCCGGTCTTCTTGTGCCCTCTGCTCGCTTCCTGGCGCTTCACCTGCAGCTTCAGAGCTGCCTGTCTGAGCTGTCTTGGCTGTCTAAGGAGCCTATTCCACGGAGCGATAATCTGGCCAAATCTGCCAAAGATGAGCGAACCTGGAGCATGCTCGAGTCCATCCGAACCCGAACTTTCGGCATTTGATTAGCGGTGGCTGCTGAACTTGGCTAAAGCCCTAAGGCTATGTGGAAATCATGGATATAGTCATTGGCTGTATTCATGTTTTCCAGACAACCTTAGAGCTTTGTCCAAGTTCAGCAGCCCCAGCTAATTAAATACCGAACGTTCGGGTTCGGATCGACTCGAACCCGAACCCGGTTCGCTCATCTCTACTGCGAGGTAATGTATGCTGCAAGGGCTGCAAGGACATTGGTAACAATGTCCCTGCAGCCCTCACTAAACGATCATCGGGCCGTGGAATAGGCCCAGTAAACGAGCGCTGATCTAGCAGATCGGTGGTCGTTTACACTGTTGATCGGGCCTGTGGAATAGGGCCCTAAGCCAGTCACTTGCCGGGACTGCCACGGGCAGTAATTGGCTGAGCAGCCTGTCAGCTCATAGAACGTTTTGAAGCTTCTGCCCCAGCACTGGGAGGTAAGAGGGGGGCAGGAGAAGACCGGGAGAATGGAGAGGTAATCAGGCAGCTGATAAGCAGTGGAGGTCTTTGGCACCAAGCACCCCAAGCGATCGCTTGGGGCCCCAACATCCAGGGGGGCCCCCAAGCCCCGCTCTTGTGCTCAAGACCGCTGGACAGGGTCGCTGCCCCGCTCGCTGCTGCCATCTGAACTGTAACTATGAGCACTCGTAATGAGCGCTCATAGTTACATGCAGCAGCACTGACAGGGCGGGAGACATTGGCTCCCTTCCTGTCAGTCACTCTTGTGGCCGCAGGAAGGGTTTTCCCTGCGGTCACAAGTGGCAGCTTTGTCCTTGTGGTGCCGACACTCCAGTGACATCACTGGAGCATCGGCACCAGGACAAGGGGAGTGCGGCCTCTTGTGATCGCTGGGAAAACCCTTCCTGCGGCCACAAGAGTGAAGAGAAGAGGAGACGCCCGGACCCAGGTGAGTATAAGTGTTTGTTTAATTTTGTTATATACTATATGGGAGGGGGAGCACACAGGGGTCTGTTTAACTGGGGGAGTGCACATCGGGGGTCTATATAAATGGGGGGAGCACACAGGGGGCTATAGACTACTGGGGCTTCACAGAGGGGTCTATATACTACTGGGGGCAGCACACAGGGGGTCTATATACTACTTGGGGCAGCAGAATGGGGTCTATATACAACTTGGAGAGCACACAGGAGGTCTATATCCAAGTGGGGGAGCACACGGGGGCTATATACTACTGGGGGAGCACACAGGGGTCTATATACTACTGGTGGGGCACACAGGGGGTCTATATACTACTGGGGGGACATACAGGGGGTCTATATACTACTTGTGAGGCACACAGGTGGTCTATATATAACTGGAGGAGCACACAGGGGTCTGTATACTACTGGGGCAGCACACAAGGGGTCTATATAATACTGGTGGGGCACACAGGGGGTCTATATACTACTGGGGGAATCACACAGGGGGTTTATATACTACTGGAGGAGCACACAGGGGTCTATATCCAAGTGGGGAAGCACACAGGATGTCTATATCCAAGTGGGGGAGCACACAGGGGGGCAAAATACCCCTGAGGGAGCACACAGGGGGCCTATATACTAGTGGGGGAACACACAGGGGGTATATACAACTGGGGGCAGCACACAGGGGGTCTATATACAACTGGGGCAGCACACAGGAGGTCTATATACTTCTGGGGGAGCACACGGGGGGCTATATATAACTGGGGGAACACACAGGGGTCTATATACTACAGGGGGAAGCAAACAAGGGGTATATACTACTAGGGGCAGGACACAAGGGGTATATACTATTGGGGGCAGCACACAAGGAGTATATATTACTGGCGGTAGCGCACAAGGGGCATATACTACTGGGGGCAACACACAGCGGTCTATTGTTTTGTAACGCGTGTCGAGGGGGGGGCCCCAGACATAACTTTGCTTGGGGCCCCAGAAATGCCAAGACCGCCCCTGCTGATAAGTATGGGCAGACTGGGGACCTTTAAATGGAAGTAAACTACAAATCTGTTTAACTTTCTGAAACCAGTTGATTTGAAAGAAAAAGATTTTCGCTAGATAACCCCTTTAAGTTGATGTGTCCTAGCCCATCTCTGACACATTAGGGACTATTAGTAGGGAGTGACCTTATCTTACACATCATATGATATTTTTTCACAGACATCAGTGACTGTACTACTATAAAGTAATGAACTCCCTGCTGTATGTAATAAACGCCCCCTCCCCCCTCAATTTAATTGTCCTATTACTTTGTTCCCAGTCCTAGCATTAAACACATGCAAGTCTTTGCCAAATCGCATCCTCTGTAGAGTTTCCTTGTCAAAACTTCCTGTAAATTCTCAGCTCCAACACTTTTCCTGCCCCCTCCTCCTCCTCCTCGCCCAGATAACTCTCTGCCATAGCCTTTGCCTCCAGTTCTAACTACACAGTCAAAGTAAAACCATCAACTCTGCTTTCTCCACACGGATCCTATCAGGAAAACCCAGAATCCTTTTTTATGTCCAGAGGACTCCTTGTCTGATCTGAAGGTACAGCCCAGCTAAAGGTAAGTACTGACTCTCTGCTGTCATCAATTCGCCATAGAGCCCATGACACTGTCAACCGTCTTTCTGACACATTTTTAGGACTCCCTGAGGTTTGTCCTCATAGACACATTGACTATAACACACTGATCTTGTATCAAAATGGGACTCTATCAAGGGGAACCACTCAACAAGTAATCAATCTCTGAACCAAAGCATTGGATGTAATATGTTCCTGCTGATAGAGGTCTCAGCTGAGCTAACCATCTCTCATTTTAACTGTATGTTCAGAGTGACCAAGTGGAAAGTCACAGGCAGAAACTGCAGGCAACAAAGTATCACAGAAACACATAACATTTCAGAGAAGTAGACAAGTTGTCCATGGGAGTCTTTTTATGTTTATCTGGGCACTTTGTATGGCACTGTTTATGTCAGCTGGTCATTTTCTGCTGTTAGGCTCAGTCTGTCTCTAGTAACAGAGCCATAAAGACAGGCAGGCAGTGTTGGCGAAGCTTAGCTTGTGTTATATTCAGGAAAGAGCCCTGACAGTGTGAACACACATGCTGAGCCTGTCTGCCTCCTCTTGGGGGTCTTTGCTGTGCACCAGGGCAGTTTCTAGATCATTTTGGCAACAGGGCGAATCTTGAAAAAAGCGCCCCCAAAGCCCCCCCCCCCCCCCCCCCCCCCCCCCCACACACACACACACACTCAATTCAGCCCTGGAAAAAGAAAGGGGGCTTTTATCAGGATTCGGGTTATTAGGAAGAAGCAGTGTGTGTATTATGGCATAGAGCAGTGTTGCAGCCCTAAGAGATAATGTTCAATCGAACACAAAATCATCATACAGGGACTCACAGGTGCTGTTTTCTTTGATCTGCGGCACCCTTTTCATTTTCCTCTCCAACTGGACCACCATGATGATTTGTTCCAGCTACAATTTGTCTCTTCAGAACCTGCCAGACAAACATCTCAGGCTCTGCACTTATCCAGCAACTTCCTTCCCTTTTACCTCCTATAGGCTCCTAAACTATAGTAATTCTGCTGCTTGGAGCAGTAAAGTCTGCAAGATGTGACCTCCATTACACTGGCATACAGGATATTAGGAAAGCTGTGTGACCTCCATTACACTGACATGCAGGATACTGGGAAAGCTGTGTGACCTCCATTACACTGGCATACAGGATATTAGGAAAGCTGTGTGACCTCCATTACACACTGACATACAGGATATTGGGAAAGCTGGGTGACCTCCATTACACACTGACATACAGGATGCTGGGAAAGCTGTATGACCTCCATTATACTGACATACAGGATACTGGGAAAGCTGTGTGACCTCCATTACACTGACCTACAGGATACTGGGAAAGCTGGGTGACCTCCATTACACACTGACATACAGGATGCTGGGAAAGCTGGGTGACCTCTATTACACTGACATACAGGATACTGGGTAAGCTGTGTGACCTCTATTACACTGACATACAGGATACTGGGAGAGCTGTGTGACCTCCATTACACTGACATACAGGATGCTGGGAGAGCTGGGTGACCTCCATTACACACTGATATACAGGATGCTGGGAAAGCTGTGTGACCTCCATTACACTGACATACAGGATGCTGGGGAAGCTGGGTGACCTCTATTATACTGACATACAGGATACTGGGAAAGATAGATGACCTCCATTACACTGACATACAGGATGCTGGGAAAGCTGTGTGACCTCCATTACACACTGACATACAGGATGCTGGAAAAGCTGTGTGACCTCCTTTACACACTGACATACAGGATGCTGGGAAAGCTGTGTGACCTCCATTATACTGACATACAGGATGCTGGGAAAGCTGGGTGACCACCCCCTGTAATGCCCCCTGTGCTGTCCCTATTGTAATAATCTCCCCCCTGCTGTCCCCATTGTCATACCCCTCCCTGTGCTGTCCCCCCCCAATAGTAACAACCCCCTCTGCTCCCACTGCATTGCCAAACACACACACACTCAAAAAAAAAAAAAAATTCTGGCATAGAGGTCCCTCTCTCCTCTTCTCTGCCGCCCCTGCACACATCTCTCTCCAGCAAACGCAGTGATATGACGTCATTGTGCTGCTGGAGGGAGAAGATGTCTGCAAATGCAGGTGGCTCGGCTGGGTCGGAGTGGTGCGCGGGCGGAGCTACGGGCGGTCCGGAGGCGGAGGTCCAGGCGGTCCGGGGGCGGAGCTACAGGCGGTCCGGAGGCAGAGGTCCAGGCGGTCCGGGGGCGGAGCTACGGGCGGTACGGTGTGTAGGCAGTCTTGCCAGGTGATGGGGCAGAGGGGCAGGTGATGGGGCGAGCGAGGTAGCGAGCGGGCGGCCGGGGGTGCGCACAGCTAAGTGAAGTCCGGGGGTTCCACCAGCGCCCCCTAGCTGCCGTTGCCCTGTGCGGTTGCCCAGCCCGCTCGCCTCTAAAAAACGGCCCTGCTGTGCACGAAAGGTACAAACAAGGCACCCTTCTTATCTCTGACTACCTATAATGTTTGAGGCATGTGTTCCCTGTGTGACTTTTTATAATCAGCAGGAGTTTGTTGATGTGATGTAACCCCTTCCTTGCTGTTATCTCCTCTCCCCCACCCTTTAGCTTCTTATGCGATAGGGCGATCGGGGAACCGGTGGTGGTGTTAATTTCACTGCCGGGTCAGCTAGTATGATGGTGTGGTAGCTGGGTGGGTCTAGGGTCACTTGGGCACTAGTCACAGTAGCCTGGAGTGGTGAAGAACCCACCCTGGGCAGTTTGGTGCCCTGCAGACACGAAAAAGAAGTTTATTTTCAATACAGTAGTACTTTGGCAGAAATACAGTTCAGTGCAACACAAGGAAATAATTCTGGAAGTTACTCAAGTGCTTGCAATAAAGGGAGAAATAAGGTGATTTTAGGGTAGACTCAGACACACCAGATCTGCAGCGGATTCCATGCCGAAAATTTGCAGCGAAATCAGCTGCTGATCCCTTGCCTGTCATTTTCAATCAGAATACATACTTGCAGCGGGATTGACATCCCACTGCGAGTAAGTGAGTTACAGCCCCTTTACCCTCCTCCGGCTTGCTTCGGGGGCTTGCGGCGTCTGGACGTCTTACTGAGCCAATCAGTGGCTGCGGTGGGGCAGCACACTGATTGGCTGAGCATCCAGCCGGAAACCCCCAAAGCAAGCTGGGGGGGGGGGGGGGTTAAGAGCACCGTCACTTACATACTCGCAGCGGGATGTCAATCCTGCTGCGAGTATGTAATCTGATTGAAAATGACAAGTAAGTGATCCGGTGTGTGTGAGTCTACCCTAAGAAGAGAGAAATAAAGCAGAGCATAGGATAGAACTGGAGGGAAAGTGTGGTGGTCGCAACTTTTGGTGCCCAACTGCCGGGATGATAATAGGTTGGTGGTTGGAATATAGCTCAGCCGGTGATGGTATAGTCGTGACACCAGTGCTAACTTAGCACACAGGTGTGATGTTATAACTTCTTTGCTTAGTGGCTGGCTATATTGATCCCCAATGGTCGGTGACCTTCCCGGTTGTGATGGGTCCCATGGGCTCTTATCATGGTGGAAGAGAGGATTGAGAAGACCCACCCGGACTGTCGGTACTGCCACCCACAGAATGTGGGAAATTACCCAAGGACCATGTAGCCTGTGTGTATAGGTGCTGGTGCAATTATCACCAGTAGAAAAAAAATATTATCTTTACTGAAAGTCTTGTACAATACAGGAAAGTGGTGTAACACGTTACTTCTGAGATACAGACTTGAGTTCACTGAATCTGTGCTGCAAGATGCTGAAGTGCTGAGGTAGAATAGCACTGTTGGTTCAGTTGTTCAGTTGAGCATTGAGTAGAGTAGAAGAGTTCGGAAGAGTGGAGAGGAGTTTGTCGGGAGAAATATTTGAAAGATACCTGAGAAGAAGAGAATACTTGTGCCCTATTTCGACCTAAATGTCGTTATAACCACCTTCTGCCCTGCAGTGTTGGGTTCCCCGTCCTACGAGGGTGACACAAGTCACAGTCTTGGTTACCTGAGTGTAGATAAGTGGCCAAATTTATCCAGTGTCACCCGCGCTGCGAGATAGAGTAAGTTGCTTTTCTCTATCCAGGTCAGTTCCTCTGTCTAGGATACCGCCCTGCTCTTTTAAGAGAGGTTCTCGGTGTGGGCTGGGGTGATCTCTGACTTGTCCAATTTTAGTTGTTAAACACTGCATCATGTCTGTGGGTATAACTTGGAAAAGGAAAGTCTCTGCGTTCTCCATACATGTGTGTCACGCTAAACTTCCTCTCCCCATGTGACTACTTCCTACAGGGTGTGCAAAAAGTCTCTGTGAGTGGTGGAGAAGAGAGTGTGTTAAGAAAAGAGGATAGAGATAGGCAGAAGAAAAAGAGCATCTCTCATTGGTTCACAGAATAACAAGACAGTAACCATATAGTTACTACAGCTGTGCAACATATACAAGACTATACATAATGACATCTAGTGGCGAAACTCATAAACAACTTTATCACCACTATACTTTAAAGGGGTTATCCAGCGCTGCAAAAACATGGCCACTTTTCCCCCTACTGTTGTCTGCAGTTCAGGTGTGGTTTGCAATTAAGCTCCATTTACTTCAATGGAACTGAGTTTCAAAACCCCACCCAAACTGGAGACAACAGTAGGGGGAAAGTGGCCATGTTTTTGTAGCGCTGGATAACCCCTTTAAAGTAGAAGGTTTTTTCGACAGGTGACTAGGCTAGGAACACCCGTGGTAGGACACCACAAAAACACCTGCACCTGTGAGTGAACTAGACATAACATGAGCAGGCCCGTATCTGCCATGAGGCGAGGTGAAGTGTTTGCCTCAGGCGGCAGATAACACAGCCCTTGAGGGGGGCGGCATCAGCCTCCTGTGTCCTTATCATTACAACTAGTTACGGCTCAGTGCCCAGCCGTGTTTCCTGTCAGTTGCCTCATGAGAAGCGCTGAGGAGGCACTGGAAGCCTCGTATTCACAGGTATTCACATCACATTAGACATAGATATAGGGCCTCCTGTTGTTAACCCTTTCAATAATGCAGTTATTATACTCTGCATCACTTACACACTGTAGAAAAGAAAAAGTTACCAGCAGCGGGGACGCTATATTACGTCTTCTCTGCACTGCCAAACTCCCAGCTGACCTCAGCATAGTGCAAGAGCAGGAGAAGAGGCATAAAAGTCATGTTCTGCTCTGCTGTTAACTCTTTCTGTATAGCAGAATGTAAGTGATGCACAGTAATACTCTACATTCTGCAGTACTGAAAGAGTTAACAGAGCAGCCCGTTTTATGGCTCTTCTCTGGCTCCTGAGGTCAGAGGTCAGCAGTTGTAGATTGTAGTTTGTTTTGAAGCTCCCAGGGGGGCCCATAGTGGCTCAAACAGTTAAAAAATCTGGTCACCGCACACTGTTATCTATAGTGCTGTCCCATACACACTGCGATGCTGCACTGTGCCTGTCCTGGATCTTCTCTCCCTGACTATTGCTCTGAGGGGGGGCGCTGTTCAGGGCTAGAATCGGCCCTGAACATGAGACATATATAGAGTTAACCCTTGGTCTCCTTCAGCTGTGTGTAAGAAATGACAAGTACTTTAGTGACACGTAGTGGGGAAAGCTGTGTGAACCTGAGGGTGTTACCTAATAGCTGCCCCCCCCCCATTGTGCCATCTATAGTAGTATTCTGAAAAATATTCTCCAGCACAGTGTCAGCCTGTTAAGTCCAGTGCACGTTTATAGTATTTATGTCATGGCAAAGCAAAGCGGAATAGATGTGATTGGCCAGAGAAGTAAGGAAGAGTAAGAAAGATACCAGCTCTGATCCTGCTGTTTGAAATTTAGAGAATGGGAAATAGTTGTGTACTAAGAAGGAGACTCTCAAGGACTCTGGTGGCAAGAGCACTAACATCACAAAGTCACTACATTTTTATGTAATCAAATCATGAAGGTTTTAAAAAATATTTTGCAAGTACAGGTTGGACTCCATTACAGGCATTTCACGTGTGAATGCGGCCTCAATGAACACAATTAACCGTTTCCTACCCTGATCCTCTCCCCTGTTGCTATATCTTATCATCTCCCCTGTCCCTCGTTGCTGTACCCGATTGTCTTCCCTAACCCCCATTGCAATACCTATAATCACTCAGCTCTCCTACTGCACATGATAGTTGTCCTTGTCCCCTGTTGCTGAACCTAATAGCTCTCCTGTTAGTGTAAGTAATCATTGCTTCTCTTATTGTACCTAATTATCGCTCCTGTACGTGAAGTTTGAAATTTTTTAACTTCTAAGCCCTTCACCATCCTTCAAAGTAAAAGGACCTTTACCAAATAATACAGAAATAGAGTAGACATATAGTAAATATAAATGTTATCTCCTTTGTATTGCATGGCTATCTTTGTTACAAGCTAAGTTTCAAACCTAGAAAAATGCTACTTTTTATATTTTTTTATGAAATTTTAGAAGACTGGGAATTCAGATCATTTTCTGATGACATATTGCCTTTAAGGACCAAGATCTATTGTTAAAATTAAGTTTTTATGGTAAACATATATTTTTATATATTTTTTTATTTTCCATTTTTCTATTTATATTATCTAAATAAATCTTGCCTTTTTCATTCTCACCACTGAGGCTAAAACTGTGCTAAAACTTCCTGTTGTGTCTGTGGTGATAAGAGGAGGCTGCTGTAAAGTGATCTGTACAGCATTACAGCAACATGCGACACCAGTAGATAGAAAAGACAATAGTCGGTCCCTGTGGAGTAACCTCTTCAAAAGTCACAGAAGTATGCTCTATCATGTTCCACATTCATCTCTAGAGGACAGGGTCTGTCCATTGTCATTTAGGTCCATGAGGCTTGCCGTAAAGCATGTCACGAAATGCTGTAAAACATCTCAGTCAAAATGGCATCCCCTATAACAATATACAAAAATTAAATAAAAAAAATTAGTCAGAAAATAGAGACAGATTAGACAAAAAGAACATGTTTTAATATTTGACTCTCATCAGTAAATCAAAATCTAGGCGACACATTCCCTTTAACACCAAAAGTGGATGCAGGGTTGACAGGTTAAATTCCACTTAGTTTGTAACATAGTAGCATACAGTATCCTATCATAGCTTGTAAAAGGCTGAAAAAGACATATGTCTAATATGTCTATCCAGTTCAGCCTATTACTCTGCAGTGATGATCCAAAGGAAGGCAAAACAAATCTTTCAAATCCACTGGTGCCAGAAAGTGCAAAAAATTTGTAATTTACTTCTATTAAAAAATTTCCTGTCTTCTAGTACTTACTAGCTGCTGTATGTTCTGCAGGAAGTGGTGTATTCTTTCCAGTCTCAAGAGTAGCATTTTTTTTAGTGGGGATTTGCTACTGCTTTCCACAGCTCCTGTCTCGGACAGAAGTGGCAACAGAGAGCACTGTGTCAGACTGAAAAGAATATACCACTTTTTGTAAGACATATAGCAACTGATAAGAACTAGAAGACTAGAGACTCTTTAATAAAAGTAATTACAAATCTCTGGCACTTTCTGACAATTTTATTTTAATTTAGTTTTTTAGTTAAATAGTTTAATATGATAATCTTGCTGGGTACTATAGTCCTCCTTTTTGGCTGTATTTGAAATCCTCTCCAGCTTCACTGTGTCTTTCTTGCACACTGCTGCCCAGAGCGGTACACAATGATCTATGTGCGATTATACTGATTTGGGCTATGTTCACACTACGTAAAAGTACAGATGTTGTTGTAACCAGCAACAACGGCCGTACTTTATGCGAAGTGGAACATTGCCTTATCTGCTATGGGATCCCGGCCAGAGTGTATACACATCGTATATGCTCCGGCTGGGATCCCATGTGGACCCGCAAATAACTGACATGTAAGTTTTCTGCAGTCGCAATTCAGTGAATTGCGGCCGCAGAAAAATCAGTCAGTTCACACAATGAAGCGAGCGCAATAAAGATTTTTCTTACGAATTTTCAAACGATTTTTCTAACGATTTATTCATTTAAACGCTGATCGTTATAAATAGGGATGGTCCGAGTTCGGTTCGGGTTCGTATGAACCCGAACGCTCGGCAATGATTCCCGCTGTCTGCCCTCTCCGTGGACAGGGTGGATACAGCGGGAGGACCGCCTGGAAAACTGGGATACAGCCATAGCCATAGGCTGTATCCCAGTTTTCCAGGCGGTCCTCCCGCTGTATCCATCCGCTGCACGGAGCGGGCAGACAGCGGGAATCTGATGCCGAGCGTTAGGGTTCATACGAACCCGAACCTCGGCAGTTTCGGACCATCCCTAGTTATAAAAACCTAATTGTTGCTTCAAAATCATTAAACGATTGATTGGGCAAATTATCGCTCTATGTAAACGTAGCATTAGTCTTGTGCATCTATGTTCCTTTTGATGCACCACATTATCTTATTTGCCTTGGCAACAGCTGCCTGACACTGGTTGCTACAGTTTAAAGCGACTCTGTACCCACAATCTGACCCCCCCAAACCGCTTGTACCTTCGCAAAGCTGCTTTTAATCCAAGATCTGTCCTGGGGTCTGTTCGGCAGGTGATGCAGTTATTGTCCTTAAAAACAACTTTTGAACTGGCAGCCCCGTGCCCAACGGCCAGGGCTTGATTGTGTATGCATTAGGCAGGCACACCCTCTCTGTCCCTCCTCCCCACCCTCTTCATCATTAGGAATGCTCCAGGCAGATTGTCTCCTATTCATCAGCTGTGTGAATACTGGACATGGGCTGGATCGTTAAGGCACCTCTGCAATGTTCAGACAGGAGAAAATGTTCCAGTGGCATTCCTAATGATAAAGTGGGTGGGGAAGAAGGACGGAGAGGGTGTGCCAGCCTAATGGATATACAATCTAGGCCACGGCCGTTGGGCACGGGGCTGCAAGTTTAAAAGTTGTTTTTTAAAACAATAACTGCACCACCTGCCAAACAGACCCAAGGACAGATCTTGGATTAAAGGGGTTATCCAGCAAAAATCTTTCAAATCAACTGGTTTCAGAAAGTCATATAGATTATATAGGTTATATAGAAGCTGACAAGTATGGGAGGACTTGAGATTTTTTAAATAGAAGTAAATTACAAATCTATATAACTTTCTGAAACCAGTTGGTTTGACAGAAAAAGATTTATGCTGGAGTACCCCTTTAAAAGCAGCTATCCAAAGGTACAAGTGGTTTGGGGGGGTCAGATTGTGGGTACAGAGTTGCTTTAAATTCAATGTCAACTAAAATTCCTATGTCCTTTTCTATGTCAGTGTTACCCAGTGTTTTCCCAATTCATAAAAATTCTTTGCATGGATTTTCTCTTCTCATGGCCATTACATTTGCACAGCCTAATCACCCAGCTTGTCTAGATCTATTTGTAACAAACAAAGAAACTTGTGGCTATGTTCACATAACAATTTAGTGGTTATTATTTTGACATCCGTTGTTTAACATACTTTGGTACATTATTTACATTTAGGCTGAATGATGGCCGGTTTTAACCCCTTCCCGCACGAGGGCGTAACTGTACGCCCTCACGCGGGTGGGGGAGTTCAGAGCGGGGCCGTGCGGCAACCCCGCTGTGAACCAACGCGGTCCCGGGTGCGGCATGTAGCCGTGGCTACTAGCAGGCACAGTCCGATCGCCGTGCCCGCTAATTAAGTCTTCAGATGCAGCTGTCAAAGTTGACAGCTGCATCTAAAGACTTACTGCAGCCCATACCTGGTGGTCTAGTGTGGAGAACAACATAGTCCACCGAATTCAACGCAATCAAACACAAAAAAAGAGCCAGGAGCAGAACACCCATTATTTTGACAGGTGTTCTGCACCTTACAGTATGCAGCATCTTGCCTAATCCAGCAAGAAAGGCAGTTAAGTGCCCCCCTTCCTTGCTGGGATGGGTGCAGTGCTGGGAGGAGAAGGGGGTCACTGTTTATACTCACCACCGATGTCTTCATTCTTCACCAGAGTCTGGCACACTGAGCTAGAAGTGTGTCAGGCTCTGGCTCTTCAAATGTGAGAACATTAAATCAGTGGCTGCAGCTGGGACATCGCAGCAGCCATTGATTGGATGAGATGATAATGCACAAGTGTCATCTCAGTCAATCAGCAGCTGAAGTAGTCTCCCATGAAGCTGCTGATTGAAGCAGACGAGGAGAAGACTGGAGGGTAAGTTAACAGTGTACAGTCTGGCCCAAAGGGGGTTAAGTTAACCCCCTGGGGACACCAGGCTGTCACCCCCTGGACCACAGTCTGGCCCACAGTCTAACCCTCTGGGGAGTAAACCATCACGCTTTTCTCACATAAATGCACAACTTATTTTTTCCATTAATGGACAAGACTTAGGGCTAGTTTTTTGGGCTAGTATTTTCATTGGTATAATTATGGTGTACTGTATACAAGACTTTTTGAGTGCTTTTCCATTTTTCAAAGGTTATGAGTGAAAAACACTGATTCTGTCATAGGCCATGTTCACGTTGCGTAAGACACCGGCCGTTCTGTGACCCGGCCGAGTCATAGAACAGCCGGTTTCAGAGAAGATCATCCCGGCCGGTACTGCAGTACTGGCCCGATGATCTTCATTTCTGATAAATTGGGATGCGGGCGAATCTGTGTGCGTCCGCATCCTAACTCACTGTTGCACAAAATGGAGCATGTGGCCGGAGCCGCACGCTCCTTTGTGTGAACGGACATGTCTGTGCGGCCTCTATTCAATGAATGTACAGCTAGATGGAATCTAGGCCGGTGAGTATACTATGTGTAAACGCTCCGGCCGGGATTCCATTCATTGAATTTTAACGTATGTTTTGTATAAACCACGCCCATTGTTACAAATTGCAACAACGGCCGTGATTTATGCAAAACATAGCCTTAGTTTGTAATAATTTTCTTACAGTGTGCTCTGTTCAGTATAAATTACATTTTGATTGGCACTTGCCAATGTTCCAGAGTAGGAATGGCCATGCATGTGCATTAATTAATTCCGGAAAGAATTTAACTTTTTATAGAGCTTAGTTGGAGTTCCAGTGGTCTGATCCCCACTGTACGGCTTGTTATCCCCTATCCTGAGGAAAGGGGTTAACATCATGACATAGAAATATCCCTTTAAACTCCAATACAATAAAAGCGTCTTTTTAGTGCCGCTGCCGCATCAAGTAGTAATTGTGCCTATTAAGAAGGCTACGCTTCCTTGTTTGCGACTTTGTGACACCAGTTGATTTAAAAGAAAAAGATTTTCGCTGGACAACCCTTTAAGCTACAGGCTCTTCTTGTACTGACAGCATTAAAAGGTCACAAGGGGGTAGTTTTGGCTATGTTCTCACATAGCATTTTTGCTCAGTATTTTGGTCCGTATTTTGCAGTAATTATTTGCCATTAAATGGCCGCCATCCACTCAATTTTAACAGTGTGTGAACATAGCCTTTCTGTGTTTCGATCCAAGTGCTGACCAAAATACTGAGCAAAAATACTCTGTGGGAGCATAGCCTAAAACTTCAAAATCATCCACACACATTTGCCACTGCCATGTGTAAAAGAATGTAATTACTATAATACTGTCACTACCTCCACCACTCAACACCATTACACAGAAATGTTAAACTGAACAGGGAAAGAAATACAGTATGTGACTAGAGTTGTTCTTTAACATTCCTTATCTTCGCTGACATCTTCTTGCAGCTCTTAGTGTTCTCATAAAATTAAATTTACTCTGGAAAAACATGAACCCGGTTCCCATAAGCACTTCATATGTGAAGGGCAGCTTTAAATTTTTTCTCATAACCCTTCTGACATGATGAAAATGATCTCTGAGAGAGGCATGGAGTCACATTTTATCAGGGACACAAGTGTGTCTGAGTCATATAGTGTAAAGTGGTAGACTTTTTATGATCTTGTACAAAGACAGCAGAATTGACGTCTTCAGAGTCCATCAACCGCCTGTACTGGGTGATACCAGACGGCAGTAGGAAGTCAGCCCTGACACTGATAATTATACACCAGTTATAATTTCCATAATAAGACTGGAGAACCTCATGTGGCACATGTATAGGAAAATGTGTCTGGAAATATGACATGTAAGGGAGGAATCAGCAGCATGTATGACTATGCTGCTTTAGGTGTATGCTGTAATAAATCCTAGACCCGCTGTTACATAGCCTTTATGTGGATTACACTCAGGTTATACAGTCTTCTTCAATAGTCCGGTGCCTAGTAATGAGTTTTCCATCATTTTCCATTATGACGCGGCAGAGGGGGGACGGCGACAGCGATTCGGCTGGCCGAAGATGACGTTTGGCACAAGATGGAGGACATGCGCGATACGGATCAGGTAATGTATAATGCACCAACACTTCCGGGTACACGGGTGGGGGTGGTGGGACACGGGGAAGGGGGCCATTCACAGACATAACATACATTACAAAGTTGTATAACTTTGTAATGTGTGTTATTCTGTGAATAATTTTTTACCGCTGCACTACCCCTTTAAGGATGTGTCAATATTATAAAAAGCAGGTGTACAAAAAGGAAAGGAGTACAGTAACAGGTCATTTGGCTGAAAGCAGTCTACTCCACAAGACAATACGCAGGCCATCTGTTCACCCAGTCTTTCAAAATCTAGTGGGGAACAAAATAAACTATTTATTGTATGTCTATCTCTTTTATACACAATAGAGAACAAAATACACAGCTGATGACAACCAATCAGGCACAGTATTTTCTTTTTCTATATTTTAAAAAACTGTCCCAGAATGCAAATTCAAACTTAACAAAAATTAGGTTTTATTTAGTTACACAATAAAATAGGATCTGATTGGTTGCTATAACCAACATTTCTCTTTGTAGATAAAAAAAAGAAGCTATTTAAATTTTAAAATAATTTGATACCTGATATGTACTTTAAAAAGCATGTGACTGTATATATACTTTGCTTTAGCGATTGTTTGGTTTTAGAATTATTTCACGTTTTCTTCATTCACGTTCAGAGTTGTTTACAAAATTCTGTTGGTTGCCCTGGTAACAAGACAGCAGGTTATTCCCACCCAAGCTCAGCTCCCTGGCAACAGGAAAATAGCAGGATATTTCATATTCAGTTATTAACACTTAAATTGTTGAATTGAAACTAAAGATGAGCAAATCGCAGATTTAAACGAAGTGAAGCGCTTTTTTTGATCTGCGCTTTGCTCATCAAGCTGCCGGGCTGTCAGAGCTGCTTGCTCTTTGCCACTCCTCCCAGGATACCGGGAAAAGCTGGATCCGATCCTGGGAAACATCTTCCAGTTTCCCAGGATTGCATCCAGCTTTTCCCTGACACCCGGAGTGGAGTGGTGACAGCCTGGCGGCTTGATGAGTGGAGCGCAGATCAAACAAGGCGCTTTGCTTCATTTAAATTTGCGATTCGCTTATCTCTAATTGTAACATCGAGAAGAGAAAAATTTGGTATTATAGGATATATTCACATATTAATGATATGCAAACTATTGCTATTCAAACTATTGCTATTCATTATTGAGTATGTGCATCACACAGATCAATACACACACTTACGTGCCCTGTCATGTTATTCTTCTATTTAAAAACTGCTCCTGGGACACTTGAGACCCCCATACATTTGATCAGAAAGTCAGCCGAACCTGCCACTGACAAAGAGATAAGCCTGCTTACCCTTCCCCTCCTCATAGGGAAGACATGAATGTTGGGCCATGCAGTATGGGAAAAGATAACTGTCAGCCAACAGTATTAAAAGTGTATAGGCACCTTTATGAGAATTGGCTGTACCAATGGCTCCACTACCAAATCAATGTAATGCTGAGCTTTTAGTGTACCTGGAATGAAGACTAGAGGGATCCAGCTAATGTGCATTGTGCCACTCCACACCATAATCATGGGAGCAGGACTTGTGTCATGTTCTTTTGTTCCCTTCATGGCGCTGACCTGGTGGTCTCCTTTCCAATCATTGCATCCTAGACAAAAATGAGACTCATGGCTGAAGAGGATAGACCTCCATTCTATACCCCATTGTCGACAGCGGTGGCGTGAGGTCAATGAAACGCCTGTAGCTGGACTTCTGGCTCATAGCCTAATGCAAGGAGCGGAGGGGCTGAGGAGAGGCGCTTCGACGTTCCTTAGATTGTCCTGGTGGCCCGTTGAATGGGGTGGCGGTCTGCTACAGCAGCTCCTATTGCACGGAGTGGCAAGCAGTAGTCCATTGCTGTCGTCATCATTTTCATTCAACATGTTGAAAGACAACGATCAGCCAACATGTTGGCTGTGCATGTTGGCTGATGGTTACCTTTTTACTTGACTTATTACACCAAACGACTATCGAAACGGCCCGTGATCAGTTGGTGTAATAGGACCCTAAGGATTCTGTCCCTTTCTGTTTGCAACAAGTAGTGATAAACAGGGGGCATTCTGTTGCTGAAAAAAAATGCTACCTGCTGCTACCTTCTCGATATCCTTACAACGTGTCCTTTTTGGTGCAATTTTAATGTTGAGGAGTGTAGCCTAACACCTTGTCACCATTTGCTGTACATGTGGTGTACGGGAGTTAGATTTATGCCACTGGTTGATGGATGCTATCAGTGGTATGATACAGCTCTGCCAGAGATGATCTTGTCGTGACGCCAGTGCTAGTCCAGTACACAGGTGTGATGTTGGCACCTGCTTTGTAGAGTGGCTGACTGTATTTCCCAGAAATGGTCTGTGACCTGCGGGCTGTGATGGGTCCCTTGGGCTTTTGTCACAGTAGTCCTGAGTGACAATGGACCCTCCCGGACTATCAGTACCACCACCCACAGAAAGGGGAAAAATAACCCAAGGTGTGTGGCTAGTGTGTATAGGTGCTGGTACTGAGGAAAGGATGACTGAGCCCCAGTGATGTAAAAATATAACAGCTTTACTGTACAGTCTCTTAATAGTACAAAACACTTTGGCAGCAAATAGATAAATCTTTACACAGACTCTAGTGCTTGAACTAGTTTGTGCTGAGGAGATTCTTGCAGGAGTAGAGTAGAGGTAGTAGTAGTAGTAGTAGTGCTTGAAGAGTTGAAAGTAGAGTAGAGCAGCGTAGAGGAGAGGAGTTTGTCCCTCTTGTGTATCAGGATACTTCCCTGCACCTCTTAGACTGGTTCACGGTGTGGGCTAGGATATTCCCAGACTCTTCTCCCTCTGTAATGTCTAGCACTGCATAGTGGATATAGTAGGAATACTGAAAGAACAGAGTGTTTCTAGTTGCATTTGCACACACACGTCTTAAACTCGACTCACTCAACACACTGTCTGAAATGAACTGACTTGTCCCGGACAAGGGTCCTAGCAGAGCTAGGCCCTGGCTTGGCTACAGCAGGGATGTCTGCTCTGTGTGTCCTTCTCACACGAGAATCTGGGTAGAACTGACGCTACACCTCCTTCCCCCAAGTAATTCCTTTAGGGCTATTTAACCCCTTAAGGACCGGGCTAATTTTCGTTTTTGCGTTTTCGTTTTTCCTCCTTGTGTATATAAGGCCATAGAAGTTGCATTTTTACACCTATGGACCCACATGAGCCCTTTTTTTTTTGCGTCACTAATTGTACTTTGCAATGACAGGCTGAATTTTTGCATAAAATATGCTGCGAAACCAGGAAAAAAATATATGCGCAGTGAAATTGAAAAAAAAAACAATTCTTTTTCTTTTGGGGGGGCTTTGTTTTTACGCCATGTGTCCTATGTAAAAACAGACATGTTATATATGTTCCTCAATTCGGTACGATTAAAACGATATGTAACATGTATAACTTTTATATTAATTGATGGCTCGTATACTGTATGCAACTTTTTGATTGTTTTTTTTATTACAATTTTTTCTGGATTTGATGCGACCAAAAATGCACAATGCACTTTGTAATTTTTTTGCGCTTACGCCGTTTACCGTGAGGGATCATGAATTAAATAAATTAATATTTCGGGCGATTACGCACACAGCGATACCAAACATGTTTGTTTATTTATTTTTATCTATAAAATGGGAAAAGGGGGTGATTTGGACTTTTATTAGGGGAGGGGTTATTTATTAATAAAAACACTTTATTTTGTTTTCTCATACAGTAATTAGAAGTAATCTCCCATTAAGATCAATGCTGTGTATATAACAGAGCAACGATCCATCAGATCGGTGCTCTATTATAATGGTCTGCTGCAGACCATGTGAATGGATTACCGAGCCAGGATCATTCCGACGCTGAGCCCCGGCCGGCTCATTACAACGGATCTCCCCTCCGCGATCGCATTGCGGGGGGGAGATCCCCCACTAGACACCAGGGACAGGGGCCACATACACAAATATCTCCTATAGGTCAGCAAAAGCACATGGCACACATAAAACAGTAACCCTTTGTTAGCTTCAGCTGTGCAATACATAAGAGCATACATACAAAATACTGACATCTAGTGGTGAAACTAAAGAATACTACCTTTATTACCACTGAACCTAGAGTAAGAAGCTTTTGTGACAGAAAGAAACACAAAACACCCGTGGTGGGACACCACATACATTCACAGCAGATGGCACAGGGATTGTGTAGAACAGATTTAAAAGCTAAGCCCACTCTATATGTGTGTATATTACAGCTTAAACTGTGCAAAGTTGGCATTAGGGGGCATACACACTGAGCAAAATTGGCAGAATTCTCCTGCAGAGCTCTCCACCACAGAATCACGCCTGCCTCAGGGTCCAGCAGCATTTCTATGGGAGGTCTTGAGTGCCTCCACTCTCTGCTCAAAAAATTGACTTGTCAATTCTTTGAGCAGAGAGCTGCAGAGAGTGGAGGCTTCCAAGGCCTCCCATGGACACACTGTTTGACACAGAGGCAGGTAGGATTGTGTTGTCCGACCACGGGTGGGAAGAAGGTTATAAGTTTTGCCACCAGATGTCATGTGTAAACCTGTATATATGTATTGCACAGCTGTAGTCACTCTAGGGTTACTGTTTCTTTGTATTTTGTGATTCTGTGGACCAGTGGATATATTTCTATTTCTTTCTTCTCTACCTATCTCTACACTTCTTTTTTCTGCACACTCTCTTCTCCACCACTCACAGGGATTCTTAAATACCCTGTAGGAAGTAGTCACTTGGGGAGAGGAAGTGTAGCGTCAGTTTCCCTCTGATTCTCTGAGGAGTAGGCCAGGACCCCTGTCCGGGACAGTCCATTTGAGTTGTGATAGTGAGTTGGTCAGAGACACACATTTATAGGGAACCCAGAGACTTTTACTTCTAAGACTATAACTACAGACACTATGCAGTGTTAAACCCATACAGGAGGAGAAGTCAGAGATCCCCCCAGCCCACCCTGAGCCTCTCTGAAAAGTGCAGGGTGGTGTCCTAGGACAAGGGAAATGACCTGGATACTGCAAATCTACCGTAAGAAGTGCGTACTCTATTTCCCAGCGCAGGTGACAACGGATAATTTCGTACACTTAGCTACTCTCAGGTATCCAAGACTGGGGCTTGTGTCGGCCTGATAGGACAGGTACCCTGACACTGAAGGACAGAAGGTGTTTCAGCGACATTATAGTTCAGTAAGCACAAGTCTGTACCAACAAGAAGTTATCTTTTGCCAAGATACCTGGTATTCTGAAAAACTGTTATTTAAAGCCTTTATATTTATTCTTCTGGGACTCAGTTATCATTGCACCAGCATCTACACATACTAAATACACACTCCTTGGGTTACTTTTCCCTCTCTGTGGGTGGCGGTACTGATAGTCTAGGTGGGTCAATATCCCACTCTGGACCACTGTGACAAGAGCCTAAGGTACCCATCACAACCCGCCAGGTCACCAACCATTTTAGGGGGATACAGCCAGCCAACACTAAAAGCAGGTATACCATCGCACCTGTATGCTGAACGAGCACTGGCATCACGTCAGAGCTATCAATGGCTAAGCCGTACAAAACCGACCAACCACCATAGAAGGGGTGTCACCCATAACAACTTAGTAAGTGACTGGTCGAGCACCACAGGCTCCTACCTTAACAGAGTACGGGGATAACTCCAATCTTGGCCATTCAGTCACTTACTGTAGACAAAAACCAGGGAGCATGGTATCTAAGCAGTAAAGGGCCTTTTAGACTATGTTCACACATTGCATTTAATAAGTGTTTAATTGACCGTGATTGTGCACAGTATTTCACAATTAGATGAAAATAGCTCTAGTTTACCGCAATTGTGCAATTTGGAGCAAAATATCACTAAATAGCGCTAATTAAATGCTACGCGTGAACATACGATTGGCCTTCATTTTTACACAGCTGTATATTGGCCCATGTAAAAGGGCCCCTGGACAGAGCTAGGGAGCCTCCTCTGCCACCTGACAGCTGCCCTAAAACGTGATTACAGGGTGCCAATTAGTTCTTAAAGGGGTTATCCAGCGCTACAAAAACATGGCCACTTTTCCCTCTCTCTCATCTCCAGTTCAGGTGTGGTTTGCAATGAAGCTCCATTTACTTCAATAGTACTGAGTTTGAAACCACACCCAATCTGGAGACAAGAGAGGGGGGGGGAGTGGCCATGTTTTTGTAGCGCTGGATAAAGGGGTTTTAAGGCAACTCTGAGTCCAATGAAAGGGAGGGAGAGCTCAATAGGATAACACTGGCTAGACCAATACTGTGCTGTATAGAAATGTTTCAGTGTATTATTTAATAAAGTAATCGCAATATACTTATTTTCTAGTGGGATTTAAAAAAATAAATAAATGCAGGACTGTGCAAAGGTTTTAGGCAGGAAAAAATGCTGCAAAGTAAGATTGCTTCCTGTCTTCAATCCTTCTGTCTCTTTAAGTAATCCCAGACAGACTCCAGGCTTTGTGTGGGCCATGTCATCACTTCCAGGTCTTCTTGTTCTTCTGTGCGCTGACTATAGTTACTGACATTGGCTGGATATTTGGGGTCGTCGTCTTGCTGAAGAATAAAAATGTGTAGCTGATCAGATGCTGCCCTGAAAGAAAGCATCTTACTTTGCAGCATTTCTTTCCACACCTGTCTAAAACCTTTATACATTACTGAATATTATAAAAAGTTTGAAATAAAAAATAAATAAAAGCTCAGTCCCCTCCTTTTTTATTTATTGGGAATCGATTTTGTTAGGATTTGCAGTAGGAAATGAAAGTTGGGTGTAGCCTGCACAGCCTGATGTCAAAGCTGGAAGAGAGGAACTACATTGTTACTCAGCTGTGAGGAATTCCAAGCATGTTGTTTCCTATTACAGCCCCTCACATATACATAGTGAAGACCCCTGCTGTATTGAGATATCACTCACTAGCTGCCTGTATACAAAGAAGGGTCATCAGCATTTAGCGCACTGATAGCAAATACACACAGATTATGGACTAGAAAAAAACACGTATATAATGGATTTTCATTATTGGTCTCTTATGAATAGGAAATTGCACAGTCATTGAGTTGCATTTTAAATTTTCTGGGACCCAATTTAAAATCTGAAGTTCTACTTCTTAACAACTAATTTATAATACAAATGATATGGGTTAGCATACAGAACTTAACATATAATCAATTAAAAACTAAAGTAAAATAAAGTAAATGACAGACTCATACATAGGGAAAGAGGACCCTGTCCACTTCTATAATATGTGGGGCTCCACAGGCATATACAGGCACATAGGAAGACACTGGATAACAGGCATGTCACATGCCACTAATGCACGGCCTCATCATGGATGGGATTGTACGGGAATTGCACAGTGAATAAATGACATAAACCTGCTGTTAGTATGAAGTGGCAAACCCCTTTATCTTCTTAAAGGGGTACTCTGGTGATTTTTTTTTGTGTCAGAAGTTATACAGATTTGTAAAATACTTCTATTTAAAAATCTCAGGCCTTCCAGTACTTATCAACTGCTGTATTTAAAAAAAATAATCATGTCTTCTAGCACTTATCAGCTGTTGTATGCCATGTGTGAAGTGGTGTATTCTTTCCGGTCTGACACCAGAGTCTGCTGCCACCTCTGTCCATGAAAGGAACTGTCCAAAAAGGAGAGGTTTTCCATGTGGATTTGCTACTGCTCTAGACAGTTCCTGTCATGGACAGAGGTGGCAGCAATACAGCAGTATTGATCAGGGTATTTTCTAGTTTCGCCACAAGAGTGTTTTATATATAAACTCTTATGGATTGCACAGCTGTAGTTAACAAAGGGTTACTGTTTCCTACTTATTATGCACTTTTATTGTCCAATGGAGATGCTCTTTCTTTCTGACATATCCCTCTTCTTCTTTTTCTTTGCACACATTCCTTTCCACCACTCACAGGGTCCTTTACATATCTCTTTAGGAAGTAGTCATTTGGTGGGAGGAAGTGTAGCTTCAGTTCTACTCAGATTCTCGTAGAAGAAGGACACACAGAGCAGACGTCCCTGCTATAGCAAAGCCAGGGCCTGGCTCTGCCAGGACCCTTGTCCGGGACAAGTCTAATCTAGACAGTGTGTTAGTGAGACACATGTGTATGAAGCAACCAGAGACACTCAGTTCTTTTAGTCTATCTCTTATATCTACTATGCAGTCCTAGGCACTACAAGGGAGAAAGTCGGTGATAAACCCAGCACATGCCGAGAACCACTCTACAAAATGCAGGGCAGAATCCTACTACACAAGAGGAACTAGCCTGGATAGGACAAAGCTACCAGAGGGTCTACGTATTCTATCTTGCAGTGCAAGTAACCCCAGGAAGTCTTGGATGTGGTCACTGTTTGCGTGTGTCGCACCTTTTCAGTGTCCAACTGCCAGGATAATGTTATGTAGATGGTTGGAATATAGCTCAGCCAGTGGTTGTATAGTCGTGACGCCAGTACTAACTCAGCACACAGTTGTGATGTTATACCTGCTTTTAGTGTGTGTGGCTGGCCATATTGATCCCCAATGGTCAGTAACCTGCCGGGTTGTGATGAGTTCCTTGGGCTCTTATCACAGTGGTCCAGAGTGGGAAGATGACCCACCCGGACTGTCGGTACCGCCACCCACAGAAAGGGGAAAATTACCCAAGAATGTTGTAGCCTGTATGTATAGGTGCTGATGCAATTATCCCAGTAAAATAAATGAAGTGATCTTTACTGAAAGTCTCTTAACCCCTTAAGGACTGGGCTAATTTTCATTTTTGCGTTTTCGTTTTTTCCTCCTTGTGTATATAAGGCAATAGCAGTTGCATTTTTACACCTACAGACCCACATGAGCCCTTATTTTTTGCGTCACTAATTGTACTTTGTAACAACAGACTGAATTTTTGCATAAAATATGCTGCGAAACCAGAACAAAATTATATGCGCAGTGAAATTGAAAAAAACCCCCCCGCAATTCTTTTTCTTTGGGGGGGGGGGGGGGGGCTTCGTTTTCTCGCCATGTGTCTTATGGAAAAACTGACATGTTATATATGTTTCTCAAGTCAGTACGATTAAAACGATATTAACATGTATAACTTTTATATTAATTGATGGCTGGGAAAAAAATAAAACCTTTTACGGAAAATAAACGTTCCTTAAAATCGCTCTATTCCTCTGCTTATAGCGCTTTTATGCTTTGGTCTATGGGATGTGAGGTGTCATTTTTTGCGCCATGACCCGTACTTTCTATCAGTACCTTGATTGCGCATATGCGACTTTTGATCGCTTTTTATTACAATATTTCTGAATTTGATGCGACCAAAAAGAAGCAATTTTGCACTTATGCCGTTTACCGTGAGGGATCATGAATTAAATAAATTAATATTTTGGGCGATTACGCACGCAGCGATACCAAACATGTTTGTTTGTTTGTTTATTTATTTATTTATAAAAATGGGAAAAGGGGGGTGATTTGGACTTTTATTAGGGGAGGGGGTTAGTAGATTGTATTTTATGCATGGAAAACTGGCTTACTTATTGTAACATAAATTTTGTGTATTGTGGCTGATAGGCTGGTCTCAGGAATGATTTCCCCTGGTGGGACGAAAGTGCTTCAGTTAGTTGAGTATAGGATGGTAATGACAGAGGCTATGGTGTGGGGGTATTATTTGTCCCTTGTGTACTGGTATAATTTATAATTTTAAATAAATCTGCTTTGGCATTTTGTACCATTATCTGGTCTGGGAGTCATATCCATTGTCAGCGAGTAATATGAAGGCTTACCACTGACTACCCTATCCTTTTATATATATATATATATATATATATATATATATATACCTGCGCTACACTACTTGGAGGATCTTGTGTGGGTTCTAAAGTCCTCTAAGGACCCTACTGTTTTGATAATACTGGTTTTGGTATACTGGATTTGCCAGCAACTAACCTGCTGGGATCTACTGTAGCAGCTGTAATAGTGTAATTTTAACAAATCTCAATTAAATGCTGCAACTAAAATCAACAGTGCAAGGGGAGCTACACTGCAGGAATTATACCCCAGTATGCTAGTTATTCTTGCAGGTGGTACTCACTGCTTTTAAAGGGAATCTGTCAGCACCTGGGCCCTATCTAAGGTGCTGACAGTGTGCTGCAGCTGGCAGCCCCCTAGTAAACATGGCACCTTTTTGTAATTTGTCAGTGAAGTAAATTATGCACAATCCTACTGTAATGAAGTGTCAAAGTGTTGTCTGTGACGCACTCTGGCATGCCTCACTACTCCTTCCCCCTCCCTCCTCTTCATGAATAATCAATACTGCCCGGCCTCCTGCTTGCTCAGCTGTCAACCAGTGTCTCTGATTGCAGATCAGTCCTCTGTAGGGAGATTTTGTCTAATGGTGTGTTTACACAGAGAGATTTATCGGACAGATTTTTGAAGCCAAAGCCAGGAATGGATTTGAAAAGAGGAGAAATCTCAGGGTTTTTTTATGACCTATTCCCTGTTTATAGTCTGCTCCTAGTTTTGGCTTCAAAAATCTGTCAGATAAATTTCTCTGTACATGCCATAAGGGTACAAACACGCGTCTCAGATCCACAGAGGATTTATCACTGCGTATTTGCAGCAAAATCTGCTGTGGATCCCTTGCCTGTTAGTTTCTATGAGAATACATACTAGCAGCGGGATGTCAATGTTTGTAAGTGCCAGCCCCCTTAACCCCCTGGCAGAGCATACATTACCTGCTCCACGCTCCAGCTTGCTTTGCGGATGTCTGGACGTCCCAGCCAGCCAATCAGTGCACCGCCCCGCCGTCTACATACTCGCACCAGGATGTCAAACCCGCTACGAGTATGTATTCTCATAGAAACTAACAGGCAAAAGACCCTCAGTGGATTTCGCTGCGAATTTGCTGTGAGAAATCCGCTGTGGATCCGGTGCGTGTGTTTGTACCCTACAAGAAACACTCCAGGTATAGTAAAATCTCTGAACCCAAATGTGTCAGAGCTGTGGTCTAGGGGTAGCTCACTTGTCTAGAGACCTGGCTGCTGTTCATCCTTTGGTTCAAATCCCCTGATGGAAATGAAATATACGTCTTTTTTCTCATTATTGTATAATTTTTAAGGCTATGGTCACACTCAGTATTTTTGCTCAGTATTTTGCAACCAAGACCTGGAGTGGATTGAAAACACAAAAAGTCTATGTTCACACACTTTTAAAATTGAGTGCATGGCCGCCATTTAATGGCAAATAACGGCCATTATTTCAAAACGACAGCTGTTGTTTTAAAATAATGGCAATTATTTGCCATTAAATAGCGGCCATCCACTCAATTTTAACAGTGTGTGAACTCAATTTCATCTGGGATTTGAACTAAAGAATGACCTGCTGGCAGGTCTCTACACAGGTGAGTTTCCCCTAGGCCACGGCTCCAACACATTTGGGGTCAAAGATTCAACTATATCTGAGTGTTTCTTTCAGACATAACCTGCCTATTATGGATGGGCCGAACCTGCCGAGGTTCGGGTTCGTATGAACCTGAACACTCGGCAGCAGATTCCCGCTGCCATCCGCTGCCATCAAATCCTCCACATCTTTGCATATAGTGCCACACATAGTAGCCAATGCCCACATATAGTGCCCCCCATAGTAGCCAATCACCCCATATAGTGCCCCCCATAGTAGCCAATCCCCCATATAGTGCCCCCCATAGTAGCCAATCCCCCCATAGTAGCCAGTGCCCCCATAGTAGCCGGTGCCCCCTATAGTAGCCAGTGCCCTATAGTAGCCAGTGCCCCCCATAGTAGCCAGTGCCCCCCATAGTAGCCAGTTCCCCCATAGTAGCCAGTGCCCCCCAAAACAACAAACCAGTTACTCACCTGTCCGGCGGCCCCAGCAGCTCCTCTCCTTTCAGCGCGCCACTCCCGACATCCTCTGGCACAGGCAGCGGGGTACAGAGAGACTGCCTGTGCCGGAAGTGTCCAGCTGCACGACACATCCAGGACACAGGCAGCGTCTCTGTACCCCACTGCCTGTGCCCGGAGGATGACGGGAGTGGCGCGCTGCCTGGAGACATCAGCTGCTGGGGCCGGCGGACGGGTGAGTTCCTGGACCGCCCGCCCAGCCTGCCCCTTCTATCGCCGCAGCAGATTAGATCTAAATAACTGAACACAGAATCAAATCTGTACCACCAAATCTGCTGCGTATTTGTTGCGTATCTGCTGCGTATACGGTGTGTGGGTTTGTACCCTTAAAGTTACTAAAAGTGATGGTACAGATAGATTGAAGAAGCGACATGGCGATGTATTTCAAGAGAGACTTATTTGATGATATTTACTTTCCCATTCATAAAATGTTATAAAAGCAGGGCTGTGTGTGGTTGAGGCATGATGAGAAGAGAAAAGACACAAAAGGATCTGGACCTCCAACAGCAGGCAAATGTTCTTTTATGTTCACAAAACATAAAAATAAGTGCTGTAATTATGAAAAATTAGGAAAATTAGGGCCATAATGTAAAAAAATAATAATGTGCCATTAACTAAAGTCAATGGAAAATCTGTCAGCAGTGTACACACCATATGGAATAACTACTGTAAAATAATGTACATGCCCTTTATTTATGGCCATAAGTTTGAAAAATACAGCTGTACTTTCACCTCAAAATGATATCTGTCAAAAAATGTGGCCTTGAAAAACAGTGTGTGAACATCCCCTCTAGTCACACATACAGGATCTGCAGCAGATTTTATGCTGTGTTCACTAATTTTGTTATAATAATTTAATAATGTATCTGATTCTGCAGCTTCA
This sequence comes from Dendropsophus ebraccatus, assembly GCF_027789765.1. Classification (NCBI taxonomy): domain Eukaryota; kingdom Metazoa; phylum Chordata; class Amphibia; order Anura; family Hylidae; genus Dendropsophus; species Dendropsophus ebraccatus. The sequence continues at coordinate 37,187,809 of NC_091466.1, forward strand.
AATGTGCAGCATCAAATCTGCTGCAAATCCTGTACGTGTAAATGGACCCTAACACAAGGACCTGTTTACTCATATGATGATATTAGTGAGCACATGGCTGCAGGTCTCAGGAGCGGTATATAGATAAATAGATATAAAGATATAAAACAAACAACATACATATCCCTGGCTAAGTAATATTGTGCAGTCAGCATTCCAGCAAACAAGGGATGTTTCCCAATGAAAACCAGATTTTAATGTTAACATGAGACTTCAGGGAACGGTCAATCCTCTCCCACACGTTCCACGCCTTTTGGCAGAAGCACTGGACGTTTCTCCTCATCTGAATTCTATCACTCAGTACTGAGATTACCATCCCTGCAGTTTTTAATACAAACATACTTGCTGATACAATTGGGAAATACTATGTATACTACAAGACTATTCTGTAAGAGTCTATGGGTTATATCCGATCAGAGGTCTTATATTCGGTCTTGTGCACATAAATAAAAAAGCCGATTATGGGTCATTTCCCACTACGTCTTTTTAATCATGATCATTATTAACAGCCGTCATTGTCAAAAACAGCCATTTTTTAACCTTAAAAAAGATGTTGCAGTAACATTGCTTTAAAGGGTTTGCCCACTGGTGAAAGTTATTTTCTGCTTTGCGTAATATTAGGCAGTGATAACATATGAAGTAAAATATGTACTAATAGAGAACTGTGAAAGCAGGCAACCCCTTTAAGAATATGTCTGTGCAGTGTTATTGTTTAGTCCCAAACTATATAGCCTGTTTTTTTAATACATATAATTATTTGTTGCCCCTTTATGATCAAGCTTACATGGTATGTTGACTTTATAACACAAGTTTACATTTAGAGTTAATCTACATAAACCTTTAAGTAACTTTTAAATGCATGACAATACTTATCTGGTACTGCTTCCATGTTAGGGCCCTATTATATAGAACGATTATCGTGCAAAAAATCTTTATATATCGTTCAATTTTAAATGATAATGATTTTGTATGAATGCAGGCAACAATTGAAAAATCTGAACCTAAAATCATTGTTAATCATTAGAGATGAGCGAACCGGGTTCGAGTCCATCCGAACCCAAACGTTCAGCATTTGATTAGTGGGGGCTGCTGAACTTGGATAAAGCTCTGAGGTTGTCTGGAAAACATGGATACAGCCAATGACTATATCCATGTTTTCCACATAGCCTTAGGGCTTTCTCCAACTTCAGCAGCCACCGCTAATCAAATGCTGAAAGTTCGGGTTTGGATGGACTCGAGCATGCTCGAGGTTCGCTCATCTCTGTTAATCATTTGTTCAAGTAATTCTGCGTTGCTTGTTCTTTTACCAAATCATCATCATCTCTCAGTGAGGCTCATTATGTGGCCTCTCGTGCCATCCGCTAGAACAGTTCCAGATTTATTATCAAGAATGATGTTTATTCTGTTTCCTTTTTGTATGAAATGTATGAGATGGAAACTAAGCACAATTGATGTCCAAGACCGTAAGCCAAACGACTGAAACATGTAGGAAAAAGGCATTCAGCTGATGATTACCGAAAATCTGCTTTTAATTGTACTGGCAATGTTCTATATAATGCATCTGAGTTACACCCATAGGCACTGTTCCTACAATGTCTTTTTTAGGTGAAAAAAAGATTTTTTTTCAAATTTCACAGCAGCAAATTAGATAATTGTGGAGGATCTTTACTTATATCTTTATAGAGTGATATCCCTCTTTTATTCCTCTCCTTCCCTTCCAAAAGGAAGGTTTGCCCTACATGGAGGTGTTTGTGATGGTAGTAATTGATGGGAACTATAACAGCTGTAGGACAATTACAGAACTAGGTAGTATAGAAACTTGTGGACTGCAGCCATAACTCCTGGTCTGCTCTGTTATCAATTTCACAGCAGCAACAGACCGCACTCCCTTTAGTAAATTAGTAGTATTGGGTGCCAGTGTAGAAGGATTCCACAATCCCGTGATACATATTCGCAATTTACCTCTACCTTTTACTGTTACCTTTTCGCAATTGTTTCTTGTATCTTGATCTGGTCGGATTGTAACACTTTAATCTTCATTTGAATAAAAATTCTTTCACGAGCAATAATTCCTTGGGAGTGCAGTGTTTTTGCCTATATGTATCACGGGATTGAGGAATCCTTCTACACTGGCACCCAATACTACTAGTTTACTAAAGGGAGTGCGGTCTGTTGCTGCTGTGAAATTGATAACAGAGCAGACCATGAGTTATGGCTGCAGTCCACAAGTTTCTATACTACCTAGTTCTGCAACTGTCCTACAGCTGTTATAGTTCCCATCAATTACTACCATCACAAACACCTCCATGTAGGGCAAACCTTCCCTTTGGAAGGGAAGGAGAGGAATAACTGAGGGATATCACTCTATAAAGATATAAGTAAAGATCCTCCACAATTATCTCATGAGTAATAAAAAGATTTACAGTACCAGGAGAAATGACAGATCCTGTATAAACCCAGAGACTCACATGTGACATCTTCTGTGATCAGAGAAGTTCTCTCTCTTTTCTTTTCCTTCTAAAACTTCTTTAGCCCCTCACTTCTGCAGACATCCCCATCTTCTATAACAACAACAAAAATCAAATACAGACCTGGACCTGACCCCCCTATGAAAATACAGAACCTACACCTGACCCCCTAAAGTAATACAGACACTGGATCTGATATTCTTACTAAAATACAGAACCTATAGCCCTCATGCTTAGTTGATCTGTGTCCAGGCTGTTCCCCTGCACTACATACTTGCTCTACTACACAACTGTGACTGAAGCAGGCTGTGAAATCTGAAAGAGCTGCCCACAGAGTGACCGGCCGATCCAGCATTTTCCAGAATTGCCAGATGACCAGTCTGGCCCTGCAATCCAAACAGAGGAAATTGATTTGGTCACGCTCATACATCTGATCAGTCTAGGAAACAATTGGCCAAATGTAGCAGTTCTAAAACTTTCTATTTCTGACTCCAGGCTGATAGCACTTCTTGCTGCAGATGAACTGTCACATACAGAAGCTGTATAGGCAGGAGTAGAGCAGGGCAAGCATCAATACACTTACAGGGAAAGCAAATCGTATGCTGGGGTGTATAGCTAGAGGTATAACCAGTAGGAAGCGGGAGATTGTGATCCCGCTGTATAGAGCTCTGGTGAGGCCACATCTGGAATACTGTGTTCAGTTCTGGAGGCCTCATCTAAAAAAGGACATTGATAAAATAGAACGGGTCCAAAGACGGGCTACAAAAATGGTGGAGGGTGTGAGGCATAAACCATATCAGAAAAGACTTAAGGATTTGAATCTGTATAGTCTGGAGGAAAGAAGAGAAAGGGGGGACATGACTGAAACCTTTAAGTATGTTAAGGGACTAAATAAGGTTCAAGAGGGGAGTGTTTTTAGTAAAAAAAAAACTAAGCTCAAGAACAAGAGGACACAGTGAGAGGTTAGTTGGGGGAAAGATCAGAAGCAATGTGAGAAAATATTATTTTACTGAAAGAGTAGTAGATACCTGAACAAACTTCCAGCAGAGGTGGTTGGTAAATCCACAATAACAGAATTTAAACATGCCTGGGATAGACATATATCTATCCTAAGATAATAAGAAAGAAAATACTAAAAGGGCAGACTAGATGGACCCAGTGGTCTTTTTCTGCCGACAATCTTCTATGTTTCTATGTTTCTTACAGCACCTTGAGATCTTGAAACACAGAGGAGGCAGATATACAGAGATCTCTAAAAAAAACCTGTCTTTGCTTCTCATAAGCAACCAATCACAACGCAGATTTAATTTTTCAACAGCTCCTTAAGAAATTAAAGCTGTGCTATCAAATTTTTAATTTCATAATGATCAAACTTTATTTATATAAGAATCTCACATCCCACATGCTATATTTCATAATGTCCCACCTTACAACAAACAGGAGGATTAGAGAAGTTTCCAGTCTATACATTTCAGTTGGATTTTGTCAGGTAGGCTGGGGCCCCCATAAAGTACAAGGTCTTGAAATCTCCTCCTATAAATCAGACACATGACCTGCTTACTTATCATATAAACCTGGTCTTCTCTCAGGCACAGTGTATGTATAGACATGATTCATTGAAGTCTCCTAATTTATATCATTCTAGTTTTAGTCCTGCTTCATTTCTAAGATGTTAATGTTTAGTCTTCTTTTAAATCTTTTAGCAATGTAATGTAAGAATCCTTATAGTCTTATGTTTTTGTCCCTAGTGATTTCAATATTGCTAGTTTAGTCCTCAGTTTCCAGTGGATTGATCCCGCATAAATCCTTTCCAGTGATATAGTCTCAGCATCTACTTCTTCACTGCCACATTCCGTATTGTGAAGAGGTTTACTGTCCTGGTCTGTGGTAACCAAAGTCATCTGTTTCCCTAGACCCTGTTCAGTAGTCTAGTGTCCCAATCCCTTGTGCGGATCATCACCTCCAGGATACCCAGTATATACATGTGAAGACTAATGTTAGCCATAAGTTTTAGGCAGTTTCCCCTTGAAAAACTTTCCTCTCTGTATTTCTTTCCCTAATGGCATTTAAGAGCAGTTTTTAGGAGTTGACTACATACAGATGGCAATACCAAACTTAAAGAAAAAATAGACAGCATTGTAAGGCATCTTGGCGTTCATATGGCTTTCCTTTTATAACAACATTTACCATGAAAAAAATCTATGTCCAAGCTCATAGATTCTCACAAATACAGTGGTACCTTGGTTTAAGAGTAACTTGGTTTAAGAGCGTTTTGGTTTAAGAGCTCACAGTTTTTCAAAATTGTGACTTGGTTTAAGAGCATTGCTTTGGTTTAAAAGCTCCCTGTACTGGGTGGGAGGGTGAGTTGGGCAGGGGCATGGTCTGCATAGCGAGATCTACAGCTCTGTACTCTGACCCAGGAAGTCTCCCTCACCTTCCAAATCATAGCAGATCCACTTCAGGCTGGGGCTTGCATCAGGGGACAGGACTGTGGAGGTAATCTCTTCGTAGCTGTAACCCCTCTCTCCCCGGGCAGAGAGTGCTGCATTTATGTGCCCACATATGCCCTGCTCATTCCTTCATACTCCCTGCAGTCTCTGTCAGCCTTTGTGTTTCCCATCCTCTCCATTACTGTACAGTAACTTATGATATCACATATTCTGCTGTTTCTAAATGTTTGTTTCATTTGTTTTACATGTTATTCAGAATAATGAATCATTATTTTTGGGGTGTGGAACCAATTATCTGCATATCAGTGATTTCTTATGGGCTTTAGTTTGAGAGTGGATTTGGATTACAAGCACAGACCTGGAACAAATTATAATCATAATCCAAGGCACCACTGTATATGAAATATCAACCTGAATACAATTATTTATTGCATTACTTGCAACCTTCTAAAAGCTGCAACAGATACTTCAGTCTCTTGTGGTTTCAGAAAGTTCATTATGACTGTACAAACTTGGGAGGGTGAATTAGCTTGAGAGAATCATCAGTGATTATGAGGTACTAAAAATGAAAAATAATAAGCAAGACAAGTATAACAGGAAGCCAGACAGTATTCTGTTGTTGAAGGCCAAAAGGCTTGACCTTCATTATAAGCTTCAGTCCCTGATAGCTGGCTTACTGTAAGAATTCATTAACATCCTCCATATGTTTCTGCTTTCCAAATATATATCTATATTTCCTGAAGAGCCTTAGGGCCCTATTCCACCGGACGATTATCGTTTGCATAATCGTTAACGATTAACGATCTCAAACGACCGCTATTGCGAATGACCTGAAAACATTCACTCATTTCCATGGAACGATAATCGTTACTTATGATCGTAATTGTGACCGTTTTTTCTTCGCTATTTATTCGCTATTGCATTCGTATCTATTGCGAACAACCGAACAACGTCTTATTCAATGTGAACGATTTGCGAACGTTTTGCGAACGAGCAACGATAAAAATAGGTCCAGGTCTTATAAAGCGATCAACGATTTCTCGTTCGGTCGTTAATCGTTAACTGCATTTCAACCGATTATCGATAACGATTATCGTTTAGATTCGAACGATTTAACGATAATCTGAACTATAATCGTCCAGTGGAATAGGGCCCTTATAACCCATATAGCAGCCCACTATCACTATCTATTAATTCTCCTGTTAAGATGCTAAATCATCTCCTCTTGCTCTTGTGTCTTCTCTGCTAGTGCAATTAGTGGCCAAAACACTCTGGTGAAGACTATATATGTTTTATAGTCTTTAGCTTCTTGAAAGCTTGAAAGACTATAGAAGCTCATTAAACTTCATAGACAACATTATGAGAACCAAGGATTCGTCTAGCTTATTTTTCCTTTTAGGCAACTAAGATCAGTGATGACGTTCATATACAATAAAGTCACCAACTAGCTAGTTTTGTCAGGCCTGGCTATCTAATGTGTATTGCAGTGTCTAGAGTCTGCCCCAATGACAAAAAAGTTGAATTTCAACGTGGCTGATTCTTTGTCCCCATAGAAGATATGCAGCTTCCAGGAAATCGGGAAAAAACAGTTGCTGGCCAATGTTTCCACCCATTTTAATGATCTCAAGCATCAGTTTTTTTCTCAGTGATGTTTTTCCCCCAGTGATCCTTCCCCCTAACAGTTCCACCACCATGCAATGTAATTGCAACCTGGTTTAGGTCTAAGAATGATCACAGCTGATAGATCATATGATCACTTTCATTACCAGTAGAACTTGATATGTTCTTTGCTTCCTGTACTGGGTGGAAGGGTGAGTGGGGTAGGAGCATGGTCTGCATAGCGGGGTCTACAGCACTGTATTCTGACCCAGAAAGTCTCCCTCACCTTCCAAATCATAGCAGATCCACTTCAGGCTGGGGCTTGCATCAGGGGATAGGACTGTGGAGGAAATCTCTTCATAGCTGTAACCCCTCTCTCCCCGAACAGAGAATCTGCTCTACTGTGCCCACATATGCCCTGCTCATTCCTTCATGCTCCCTGCAGTCTCTGTCAGTCCTGATTGGTCCATGCTGAACACACCCCCTTCCCCATTGCTGTCATGTGACCACACAGACCTCTGACAGCAGCCCTGCTTCTCTATTCTAGCCTGTTGTACTACGCTTCTGCATTATGGGGATCTGCAGTTCCATCCTGCATCTACAAACTGCTGCAGTTTCTTTAGGTTTATGCACTTATTATACATTATACACCACATGCTGATTGCTATATTGTACAGTTAATTATATTATAACATATTAAGCTGTTTCTGAATGTTTGTTTCATCTGTTCTACATATTATTCAGAATAACAAAATCATTATTTTTGAGGTGTGGAACTAATTGTCTGCATTTCAGTGATTTCTTATGGTAAAATTTGCTTTGGTTTAAGAGTGGATTTGGATGACAAGCACGGTCCCGGAACAAATTATGCTCGTAATCCAAGGCACCACTATATATATATATATATATATATATATATATATATATATATATATATATATATATATATATATAAATAAGATGTCCGCAGCACTCAGTGAAGAAAGAAGATATCGAGTGCTGCAGTCGTATTACTATTGTGAATTTTATATATACAGTATACAGTACAGTATATAATATATATATAGTTAATAGCCCATGTTGTCGATCTGTTGAAGGAGACATAGAGGTGAACTATTGTGACATATTATGATTAAAAACACCAAGTTGTTTCCCACACTAGAAGTATTTGTAATAAAATCCTGGAAGAGTCTATTTCCTGCATAGAATAAAGGAACAGAAAGGGGAAATGTTCTTCATTCAGAAATGTTAATGAAATCCAGAACCTCTCTTTCACACTCTTAGCAGATCCTGCTCTCCTTGACGACCACCGTTTTTGATAAACTTTGCATTTGGCAGATATCCCGTAATCAGTGATAGATTGTTACATATTCCATGTGTTTCAGTTGCCTGGCAAGTCTTAAAGAGACTTTCCACCAATGCAGTACAGGAGAGCAAGTAGTGATTTCTAAAACTGCCCCTAAATGTAACTTTAAGTCAAGACCAATACTGATCTGTATGGCAAGTAAGCAGATTTAACCTCTTCTCAACCCCCCAAAATAACATATTTTCAACTGACATGTTATATGACGGCTTATCATTGCAGGAAAAGTTGTACTTTTCACTGGTAGCCTTTATTTTACCATATTTTACCATATAACGCGTTAAGAAAGCCCCAAAAAAATATTTGTAAAGCAGAATTTAAGAAAATACATTTTTTTCTGACTTTATCCATATAGTAAAACTGAGACACTAATTCTGTGGGTCAGCATGTTTCCAACCATACCAAACTTAAGTAGTTTTTATTTTGTTTTGCTATAAAACTTTGCTAAATAATTTCTGTGTGAAGGCTGATTCTTTTCACCATGGTTTGTAGCTTTTGTTGGTTCATTTGCAAAAATATGACTCTTTTTGATCACTTTTTTTCCATTTATCTGGGATGTGATGTGGTCAAAACAGGTGAATAGAATTTTAAAAGATTTTTAACTGTTTTTCTGTCCTGGTCTGACCCATAGTCTCTGTCCCTGCCTACTTGCCGGTCTTGCGCTAGGCCCCAAGTGACAACTGGGCGAGGGTCTATACACTGCTAGGGGCCGTCAGGTGGTGCGAGTAGTCGAGCAATCCAGGTCAAAACACAGTAAAGAAACTTCAGGTCACTAATCAGAGTTCAGGAGAATATCCAGTAAACAAGCCAGGGGTCAATACCAAGATAGCAGGACAGTATAGAATTAGAAACCAGAGGAATCTCCATATACCAACCCCAGGTTTGGAACACATTCAGTATATATCCCTAAATCTGTGCTGTCAGTTTCTTTTTATCGTTCTCGGACACACAAACCTTGTTTCAGAGGGAGATAAATTTAAAAGATAAATTCAGATAAAGTCAGGCACAAAAGATGCAATCAGCCGATAATCGGGCATTTGCCTGATCACTGTCACTTTTACAGGGGATGATTATCGGCTGCAGGAGTGTTTCTAGCGACGCTCCTGGCCAATAATAGGCCCATGTAAAAGGACCCTTGGAGCATAAGGCAGAACCCAAAACTATCACAGGCACAGCTGAGATATGAAGGGAGGTTTAACCGTGCAGCTGATTGGTGTGACTGCCTGGCCCTCTGACTGGCACATGTGACACACCCCCTGCCCAGAGAGACTGTACGCCTGTCACTTCAGAAGTCTGGCAGAACGTCTCCCTGGGTATGGTTGCAAGCCTGGAGATTTTAAAACTGCGGAGCATTGTGCATTATACTAGAGTGAGTGTCCACTGCTTCTAAGTAAGCATGTATAGATCGGTACTATGTGCTATAGGCTCTGAAACTGAAGTCTGTAGTGTGCTGCTCCCATAACTTGATGTCAAGGAAAAACTGTCTTATAGGGTACCTCATCACTGTACTGATTATATGACTCAGGGATTGGTTAGACACAAAATCACCAAACAATGGCACGAGTTAGCCACATCAGAGGTCCCCAGTTTATCCTAGAGGCTTATCTTAGTTCCTCTGCGATATTAGATCCTTCTGAAGAATAGGTATGTAATGGGGTTAAAACGAGTTGGGGCAGATTTCCAGAGATTCTAGTTACAGAGATTCTAGAGAGATAGATTCTAGAGAGAGAGAGAGAGAGAGAGAGAGAGAGAGAGAGAGAGAGAAAGAGAGAGAGTATATCCAGACAGTAAATCCAGAATGCCTGCTGAGGAGATTAACCAGGACCCATTTGCGAGACTATCATATGATTAGAGACTCTTTCCTATTTCTATCACCTGCCACTATCCGAGCCATGTGCAGCTAGAGCACCTCTCAGTGAGGCTGTGGTGAAACACTGGGACAAACCCTATCCACACTGGGCGGCATCTTCAAAGTTCCTGATGATCACTTCAGGATGCAAGTCAGTAGCTAGGTAAGAGCTATTAGCCAAGAATTGTACTGCAAGTGCTAGGTGTCCTAAGGGGTGGCCCCAACAGCTAGCTTTCCCGCTAGGTGGGAATACGTCCCTGATCCTGTTTTACTCTATGCCCACAAGTTAGCTTCTGCGGACGTTCATTCCTGTGGATATAGGACTTATTTCAAGTCACTACCTCTAAATCCAAGTTTATTCAAGTATATACTATATAGAGACTGTCTCAGGAACTTATCTCTATTCCTTCCAGCATCAAGGCTGAGCTCGCTTAAAAGTATTTTCCTTTATTTACCAGCTGTGACTCTACTTGTGAGAAACTATTAGTATTTGCTCTCCTACAAAGATTCTCCTAACTGTAAACAAACTGCCTGTATTATTCAGAAACACTGTATACTGTGTATTGCCCTTCAAAGATTCCAGTAAAAGAGTTGTGGATCAGCTGAGCCTCTGCTAGCAATGGAGAATGGAGAACCGCACCAAGGAATGGAGTATAAATTGCTGCTAGTTTTCCCCAGAGCCCATCGCAAGGTGGGATGGACTTGCTGTGGCAGGCTACTCCCAGGTCGCCACCCCTGGCTTGGCTGGGAACAGGGCAGAAGTCACTGATTGGAACCACAGGCAGCAGGAACCATGGGCAGGTGCACACATTTATGGGGGTGTGCTTAGGTGCAAGAACCAATTAGGGGTGTACTGTTCCTTTAAATTTTATTACATCGGCGCATGTGCCAACAACAGGGAGCAGGAGCATGGCCAGGTAAATAGCTATGCAGGGGCCCAGAGTACGGGTTGTGGCCACATCCGTGACAGTACCCCCCCCCTTTGGCCTCCCCCTGTTTCTTGCCTGCAAGAATCTTTTGATGAGCTCCCGATACAGAATGTTGGCTTCAGGCTCCCAGGACCTCTCCTCAAGGCCAAAACCCTTCCAATCAACCAGAAAAAATAAAAACGGTTTCCTTCTAACCGTCTTCATGGCTAGGATGTTCTTGACAGCATTCTGTAGATGTCTAAGGAAACTGCTTGCGGAGGAGGAGAGATGGGCTTCTTAGAGAAACGGGTGAGGACTGCCAGTTTTAGGAGAGACGTAGCAGGTGTTCGGGATCTTCATGGTGGGAGGGAGACAGAGTTTAAAGGCAACTGGATTGTTCCGTCTCAGCACCATGAATGGCCCAAGAAACTGTGGGCCCAACTTGTAGCTCAAGGTTTTTAATCGCACATACTTGGCGGACAACCAGACTTTGTCACTGGGAGAGAAGGTTACGGCAGGTCTCCTCTTCTTGTCATCCGAGACTTTATCGGACCTATGGTATGCATCAGGAATTGAATTGGTGTGTCTGTTTCCAAATGGATGTAAAATCTTTGACCAGCTCGTCCATGCCAGTTACCTTGCAAGATGTTGGCAGTGGCAAGAACAAGGGTGTCATCCGTAGACAATGAGGAATATAATGGTGACATACAAGTGGAACTTGAGTTCAGATGGTGATAGGAAAACTCTGCCCATGGGAGCACACTTGAACAGTTTTCCTGGCGAGCCGAGACAAAATGATGGAGATAATTTCACAGGACCTGATTGACTCTCTCGACTTGCCCGTTGGTCTCAGGGTGATGGACCAAAGGTCTAAGTTCACATGGAGTTGGGAACAGAGAGTACGCCAAAACCTGGAAACAAATTGAGGTTTCCTGCCTGAAAAGATATGTTGAGGTAGGCTATGCAACCACAAAATATGCTAGAGGGAAAGGCTGGCCAGACAAGGAGCGGAAGGCAAATCGTAATTAGGCACAAAATGGGACTTTTTAGAAAACTGACCCAATGTTACCAGCAGAAGGGGCGGGACAGGCGCTGACCACTGTGACAATGTCAGGCGGGGGATTAAAAGTGTTTTTTTTTAGTAAGACTCCAAATCACAGACCAGTGCAGATGGTAGGTACACACTGCTTGCAATGTGATCGCAATGGGAAACTGGCAGCACGAATATATGCATATCAGTGCTGTCAGTTTCCCTTTGAGAAAAACAGCAGAAGCAGGAAAGGCTTACACTAAGCACTCAGCTGCTACTGGTGCTACCTCTGTTGCTGCTGCAAAAATGCTAAGGGGGGGGGGATGTTTACGCTGGAGTACTGTGGTCATAAAGCAGTAGATACACTGTTATTTACAGAACAGACAGTCCAGAACTTTATACATAGCCAGAGATGAGAAGGAAGCCATTTTTAGTTTTTTTGTGTAAATCATCTGCAACAGGCAGACTGGCTCAGCTTGCAGGCACATAACCAAGGCATTCTCAACTCTATTCCTTTCTTTCACACATAGCACATGCTAAACATCATCCCACTTTTTTAAAATTTGCCCTGAAATAGCTGCAACTAGAGACAGATTTCCTCTGACAACAAACAGTAGACAGCAGATTGCAATGAAGTGAGACACCTAGTGGTTAAAGCCTTTTGGAGGGGCAAAATGGACTGATAAACCAAATCACTGAGTGGGACACTGCAACTGCACATAACACCTCTGGGTGTTGTGCTAAAATGCATTGATATAAGAACACATATCATCTTTGCATTAAAGGGCACAGCAGCATTATAAGCAAAAGTACAAACAACTCCCTTTCCATGTGAAATATTGATGAAAAAATTATACTGGAGTCCTTGGGGTAGAAACATCTAATGAGAGTCACTGCTTGTAGAGTAGATCTCAGATATGGAACAGCAGCATAAACCATTTACATGCCATGCTCTACCTGTTTTTAACTTCCCATACAACCTCAAATTTTTTTTTTCCAAAACTATCCGTCAGAACAAGCAGGAGACCGAGCCAAAACGTTATACAAGAATCCGACTGCAGATTAAAAGTTTCCGTGACTCAATTTTGGTTATTTGCACTAGTTTTTTCCTGTGCCCCCTTGAAACGGACAAGTCTTTTTATAATCTGCTGTGTTATAAAAAGGTGTGACCCATTTACACACACATCCAATGACTAATGCAAACAAATCAGGGGATTTATTAGGAAACTAAGGGTCCTATTCCACGGGCCGAGGAGGGCCCGATCAATGATGTAAACGAGTGTCGATCTGCTAGATCGCCGCTCGTTTACTGGGCCTATTCCACGGCCCGATGATCGTTGAGTGAGGGCTGCAAGGACATCGTTACCGATGTCCTTGCAGCATCATACATTACCTGTCCAGGCTTCTTCTCCGCGCTGTCTTCATCCCCGGGTCCCGCGCGCTCTATCTTCAGAATGGCCGGTCAGCTGACAGGCCACACTCAGCCAATCACAGGCCGCGGCGGTCTCGGCCTGTGATTGGCCCCCTGAAATCTAGAGCCAGCCCTGCCTGCCATACATGAACACATTTTGTTCTGTGGCCAAATGTAATGGTTTTTGGTCTGGTTAGACTAGCACTCACCCTATAATTAATTTGGTGACTGCCTACATGTATGTATTATGCACATGAACATTCTATGTGTTCTTTATGGGAAGGGGTAAACCATGGGTCTCCAAACTGCGGCCCGCCAGCTGTTGCAAAATTACATTTCCCATCATGCCTGGACAGCCAACTCCAAAGCTTTGGCTGTCCAGGCATGATGGGAGTTGTAGTTTCGCAACAGCTGAAGGGCCGCAGTTTGGAGACCCATGGGGTAAACTGTTGTCACACTGTAATCATCGGCTGCTGACCAAGCATCACTCCATTTAATAGGAGGTGAACGCTCAGCAGCGGATGAAAGGCTACAGAAAATGATAAACATAGACAATTTAATTTATGTTTACCTCTCCAGGCTCCCCCAGTGTCCTCTTGCCACCAATGACACTTCCTAATCGGTCTATGAAGTGACAGTCTGCTCAGCCGATCACTTGCTGGGGCACTGTCCCAGCGATTGACTGAGTGGTCTGCCACTGCAAAGACGGCTTCAGAAATACCAGCGGCGGCTGGGGTGAGTAGGGAAGAAGCAGTAGGAGAGTACAGAGAAGTAATACCTTCATTATTTCCTATATATAGCAAGGGCTGCATGGATATCACTAGCAATGTTTGTGCACGCTGCACGATCATTGAGCCATGTAAAAGGCTTGGTAAGCAAGCACCGATCTAGCAGACCTGCGCTCGCTTACATAGAAAATCGGGTCGTGTAATATGGTCCTTACTCTAACTTTACATGTGCTATAACTCTTACAGGGGGGGCATCTATAGGAACCCTTGTGTCCATTATCTGTGATAAGGTTGTGACAAGGCTCCTGTCTTGTCAATTTCTGCATATAGCATTTTCCTAGTACATTGGAGGTATATGTTGGCAATCTGTCAAAAGGGTTGCTGATATGCTGCAACATACTGACAGATGGCCCACTAAGATAATTAAGCCAACTTACTCAGTTAGTGACTACCAAACATGAACATTCATTTTTGGGACCTGGAAGCAGGGTCTGCTACTATCTGCAGCAGACACCCATTGACCGTCATGACCGTAGATATGAGTGAATCACTCTGAAATTAATTTTGCAAAGTTCACGAATATTATTGAGTTGCATACAAACAAATTTCATTTAAAATAGTTGCGAGTGAAATGTTCGAAAATGTTCGTATGTTCATACAAACTTGCCACTAATTGTCCGTGTTCACCGATACGAACGATTTGTTTGATGATCGGAATGGCTATCACAATAATTCTTGTCTTTTACATAAAACACAATAATATTGTAGTTATATTCTTGTATACAAAAGTCAGTATTATGTGCAATGTTAGAGAAGATGTATTCTTGTACATAGAAAGAGGTATTATAGGTAATATATCCATAAAACACACAGATATAGATTTTTGCAGGGGTACGGGGGTACGTGTGAACATATGTATGTGTGTGTGTTTGTTTGCCATATGCAAGTAATCTTACACATAAGTTGTCAATAACTATACAGGGAAAGTCAGATAAGGGTTACAATTCAGGATGCAACTTAGAAAACTGCAGGCTCAGCAGTTCTGGATGTAACTGCATTTGATAGACCCGTTGTCCGCCCACGTTGTGTCCTGCCTTACTGTACCTCTGGAAGCTGTAGGCACAGATCCAACTCATAAAAAAAATAGATGCCTGAACCAAGCCCAGAATTCCTTTCCCATCCCTAAGACCCCTTTGAGTGCCTCCCACCTTCTATTGTCCTGAGGGTTGAAGTAACTGCCTTGTTCTGGGGGAACAGTGATTGCTGCTCTGGGTGGTCGCAGCATTCAGAAACATTGTCCAAATTCTGTGATCAGTTTGAGAGAGGAAAAAGTGTGTAAAAGTGTAATAGGTCTTTAAGTGAATCAAGATTCCCCCTGGATTTTATGAAACCTATTCATAGGCTTTGAAATTTGCAGACAGGTTTGAGAACTTTCATTTTATTAGCCTCCCCCACACATGTTCTACTATCTATGTCAAATGCTGTATGTTTACTAGGCAGAAAGCACATGCTCCTTTTTTCTCTTTTTGTATATGTTTGTGTTTAATGTAAGGCTATATAAATGTAGAGGAACAATTTAAAGGAACAACTTAGATAAATACATTGGGGGACATTTATCAAGGCAAAATAGTGTATTTTTGGGCGGAAAACGGGCAGATGTGAATAAATTTATTTGCAAATGGCCGTTTAGAGAAAATATATTCGCATCTGGATATTTTTTGCCCCCTCCGGGGGCAGGGAGGGTGTGTGGAGGTGGCGTAACGGGGGCACGAACTCTAGGTCCGCTTCATTTAACATTTTTTTCCGTATAAAAATGATCAGGAAACCTCTGAGCTGGCGTAGGTTTTCTAGCCGTACACACTGGTGCGCACTAGACTTGGCACGAGCACGGGCAATGCGTCTCTACATAAATCTCTGTAGTGTGACAGAAAACGTCGGACTTAATAAATGTCTCTTTGTGTTATGCTTAGTGCAGTATATGAGGGACAGGGCATGACGTCAGAATTTGAAGCATCTAGTCTGCCCTTGAATCAAGTGGTCTTTTTGCAGAGGCTGCATTCACAAAACCTATAAAATTTTAGGAGCCATTCAAAAGAATGCAGCTATTCACATGATCTGTGCCACAACCCCCAATGCAATCCGCACCGCGAAAGAAATAGGACATGTCCAAGTGTGGGTCACAGCAAGGATCCCCCAATGTGGAGCCATCCTGCAGCAAAGATGACAGGAGTGCAGAAGACAACTACTCGCCTACTCCCCCCATTCTGGTGAACATGTGAGATGGCCATCACGGGGGGAATAGGTGAGTAGTTGTCTTTTGCGCTCCTGTCATCTCTGCTGCCGGACGATGGGAGGACTGCCCTTTTACTAGGGGATCCGTGCCACAATCCTCCTCCGGTCATCGCGGCACAGATTGTTTTAATGAGGCCCTACTCTCATGTCATGCCCTGCACTAAGCAGGATATGTAAATAGTTTCTTTAATGTAAAGAAATATATGCCATAGCTTAACATAAAGGCTCTATCTTCATAAAGGCACCCTTCAAAGGGTTATTCTAACCATCAAAAAGTGGGGATCCTATAAAAATGGGAGTGGCAACTTCCAGGGAAAGGGAAAAAGTAAAAGAAGGCTGAAGGGTGCACGTGTGGGCCAGTCTCAATTAAAGTCTATGGGAGAAAGGGAAATGGCTGAGCACAATCACTTAACTATATCCTTATCTACCACAGATACCCCTCTTCTTTGGATGGGCCGATTTAGTCCTATGGCTATACCATACACTTCAAAGGAAACTAAAGACATAATAGTAATCACGTTTTGTTGCCCATGTGTATACATGTACTGTATATAGTCAGACAGTCGTCTGCGTCAGTCTATTGTATATTCCTCCTACAGGCATAGCCCTAAACCTAGGTAGCACACAAATGGATGAAACCCCCCATAACTAAGGTATGAATTTACATATGATAGCCCTTGTGCATCCAGGGAATTAAGCAATGCAAATTTCTTGTATATGGTTTAGTAAATTCAGTGGAAGAAAACAGTTACAATAATATCATGAGACATTGTTATTGGTGCACTCTCAAATACTGACATTGTAATTGAAATAATTGTGTAAAGCTTTAGCATGGCTGTCAATTATATATTTCTGACTAAATGCCAATAGTTCTATCTGCCCAAACATGACTGTCTTCAGCGTCAAAACATCCTCTGTTCCATTTACTTCCTGTTTTCCATTGGCTAATTTCCTGTATTTACAGAATGGCTCCAAGCTGATTGGTGGTCGCTCATATATACACACACACACACATATATATATATATATATATATATATATATATATATATATATATATATACACCTATATATGATGATAAATACCTTAGGAAGCTCTAACATGAAATGTATTTATTCATTGTTTTACAGAACGATGCTGCTGTGGGTACCTTCCATGTTACCAAGTTTATTGTGGTTGGTGAATACACAGACTGGCACATCTCTGAAAGTCAATGGCCCCAATGTCTGTAGCTACTGGGAAAGGTAATGTCAAAGAAAACAACATCTTAAATTCTGTATATGTGCTGTTAACAGTCTATAGCTCCAATAAGCTACAAGCCCAGGGCTATCACTGCCTGGAGAGGAAACAGCTGGTCACTGTCATCTTCCTGTATCCGGCATTTATCTTCATGTCTGTAGCTTTAGAAAATCCTCTATTCATTTGCATTACCAACATTCTCCATTGCAGCTTTGATCCCTCTTTATTTTTGACACTAAGACAACAGTACCACTGGCGTTGAATGATAGCCTTGACTAATCATTGCCCTTTGCTGTTGCAGTCTACAAAGCCTGCAGTGAAATATTTCACAGTAATAGAAAATACATTTTCATAATGAGTGAGAAACTGTCTATAGCAACATATGTAACACAATCTCTTTAAATGCACCCATATTTAAGTGTGTTCACATCATACCAGGGTTAAGAGATATTTCACATTAACCTGCAAGCCTTGGTTATGTAATATCATAGTTTTTTTACAGTTATACAACAGCTGTGAAGGAGTCCTATGCTCATCCGTACAGCCTGGCAGCTCCTGACACTTGTGACAGTATATGGAATTACTTCAAGATGTGCTCTCCTCCAAAGTAAGTAGATCCATGGACAGGCATTAAAGGACAAGTGCCATGAAAAACCTTTCCCCAGTAATTGAAGCACATTACAAAGTTATATAACTCTGTAATATGCCTCAATCACCTATCTGCCTCCCTTCCCTGTCTTTTCCCCCCTTCACCCCCCACCAGGAAGTGTCCAAACTCACACAGACCTAATTACTGTCGTCACCGTCACCAAGCTCTTCTCTCAGCTCCTTCTCCTGTTACACCAGCCCCCCCCCCCCCTCCCCTGCCTTGTCAGGTGACTCAGCTTGCTCAGCTCCCATTGGCTGAACAACTGCAAGCCATCACTTGGACTGGGGAGGGGGGGCTGCTGTAACAGGACCTAGAGCAGCCCTCCTGCTGATGACTCATCCTCACAAGAAGGAGCTGCCTGGTGACGGTGACGGCAGTAATTAGGTCTGTGTGAGTTAGGACACTTCCTGGTGGGGGGTGGAGGGGGGAAAAGACAGGGAAGGGAGGCAGATAGGTGATTGAAGCACATTACAGAGTTATATAACTTTGTAATGTGCTTTAATCACTGGGAAAAAGTTTTTCATGGCACTTGTCCTTTAATACTATTACTAACATAAAATAATGCAAAATCTGGGACCCCAGATGAACAAGAGAATGGGGGTCAGTATAGAGGTGTTCAGGCATGTTTGGTTAATTTGCACTGAAATGAATGCAAGTAATGCAGAAGTATCTATACCATCATTCATATTCACATTTTTATTATTAGTTATATTTAAAGGGACCAGAGCATTGTACATATGATTAAGGTTAACATACAGGATTTACAAATGCAGAACATAACATACAATCAAGAAAAACAAACATGAATAAAGTAAATGACAGACTGTTACATTGGTATAGAGGACCCTGCCTGTAAGGACTTACCATCCATCAGGTGAGAGGAGGGGACAGTGGGGGGGAGGGGGGGGGGTGCAGCTAGTCACAGTGTGTTGCCATGTTAGCAGATATGTTGTATGTTTTAGGTTTTCAAGTTGCTCTTGAAAGTCTTGATGGTGACAGAGCCACATGTATTGGTTTAGTGACTTCTAGAGTATGGGAGAAGCTTGGACAAAATCTTGGAGGCAGTTGTATGAAGAGACTACAAGGGAAGAGCACAAAGGGAGGTCTTGTAAGGAGGGGCAGGGGCAGTATCGGGATATCAAGTCATGTACCAGGTTTGAGAAAAGAGTGGATTCGGAGAATGTTTTTGAAGTAGAGGTGGCAGGAGGTGGAATGGGCGTGAATGTGTGATTTTAATAATAGGGCAGAGTCAAAGGTGATCCCAAAGGCAATGGACTTTTGGGACAGGGAACAAAGTGCAGTCATTGATTGCAATTGACAGATTAGGTGGGGGATGGAGCAAGATGGTGGAAAGAAGGAAGATAGGAAGAAGAAGGAAGATATGGCTGATAGACACTTTAGGATTATGGATAGCAGAGAGGTGACATCAATCCAGACAGATAGATTTGCGTGTCATCGAATTAGAAGTAGTTGAAGCTATGGGATACTATGATCTTCCCCATTCCAAAAGCATAAAAGGAGAGGAGAAGAGGCCCTAGGAAAGAACCTGGTAGGAGACCGCCAATGAGGGGGCAAGGTGAGAAGCTGGTGTGCGAGTGGGAGTGGTAAGATGAGATCCAGGAGAGGGCCAAGTCAGTGACACCAAGGGATGAAAGAATTTGAAGGAGGAGGGAATGGTCAACTGTGTCAAAGGCAGAAGATTTATTTCTATCAACTTTAACAATCTGTAATGAGAACAGAGTCCGAACCCCTTGATTTTAAGTAGGTATACTGTGGCTGGATCCCAACTTATCACAGGTTCATAGTAAATATGTCACCTTTTACAGCATAATCAGGCACTGTGTAATTCCATCAGTATAATTAAAATCTTTCCAAGCATAATGTGCATTTCAGACCTGTTTTTTTTATTTTTTATCAAAGTGTACTCCAGTGTGGTGAACCTCAGTGCTGAAAACAAACATGACCACAAATCTCACATACCTTGCCGGGACGTGCATCTCCACATGTCATCTAATTAACTCAAATTTGTAGGTTTAGCTTTATAAGGCTTGGGCTACAATGCAGCTTTTTGGAATGCTTTTTCTCTCTCACCTACCTCTAAGGCTATGTTCACACTACGTAAAAGTACGGCCGTTGTTGCCGTACTTTTTGTGGGGTGGAACAATGCCTTATTTTCAATGGGATCCCGGACAGAGCATATACACACCATATACGCTCCGGCCGGGATCCGTGCGGCGCCACAAATAACTGACATGTCAGTTTTCTGCGACCACAATTCAATGAATTGCGGCCGTAGGAAACCCTGTCAGTTCACACAGTGAAGCGAGCGGCTCCGGACGCTCACTTCACTGTGTGCTATGGGAAGCTCTGCAGCCGGAAAGATCATCTGGCCGGTACTTAAGTACACTTAAGGGTCACGGAACGGCCGGTCCCTTACGTTGTGTGAACATAGCCTAAATATACAGGTCATGATTGGTTTTTAAACCTTATAGATTGTAAGCCCTCGTGGGCAGGGTCCTCTTCCCCCATGTATCAGTCTGTCTTTTGCCTTCATGTAATTTGTTCTGATCTTGTACTGTTCCTGCCTGTTACCCCTATCTATTGTGAAGCGCTCTGGAATTAAGGGCGCTTTATAAATAAATAAATAATAATAATAATAATAATAATAATAAAAACCTTCCCATTGCCAATGTCTAGCAGAGATTTTCTTGAAGGTCCGTATGTGACTTTGTCATGGTGTGAAGGGTAGAAAGGTAAAGTTTACTAGCAACACAAAGGGCGATGATTTTCGGCGGAAAGTGCCGATTTGCGTATTTTTTTATTCGCAAATGGCCGATTTGCAAATAAAATATTCGCATATCGGCACTTTCCGCCGAGTACGCCGGGGGGCGGGGGTGTGGAGGGGGCGTTACGGCGGGCGCAGACTCTGAGTCCGCGCGATTTATCATTTTTTCAGCGCAAATATACGCCGAAAACCTACTACAACTTTCAGGTGGCGTAGGTTTTTGGCTGTGCGCACCGACGCACACGGGATTTATGTAGAGGCGGTCCGTCTCTACATAAATCTCTGTAGCGCCGGAGATGCGGGGACATTTATAAGTCCGACGCAAAAAACGCCGGACTTAATATGTCCCCCAAAGTATTTCTGGAGAGGAATGTAGAAAAAATACTATTTCAAGTACTCCTACCGCTACCTCTACCCAGGTCAGGAGCTGTAGAGTAGTAGGAAATCCCATAGCAAACTATCCTGCTCTGGACAGTTCCAGACACAAATAGAGGTGGCAGCAGGGAGCACCATGTCAGACTGCAAAGAAAACACTCATTTCTGCACAACATATAGTAATCAAAAGCTTGAGGTTTTTAAATAGAAGTTATTTACCCATCTAAGTTTCTGGCACAAGTTAATTTTAAAACTTTTTTTCCTCTGTATACCTTTTCAACTGAATGTCATATTTTTCCATATAGAATTATGTACCGGACAGCTTACCGCCATGGAGTAAAGATCGACTATAGGAAGAGGCACCGCTGCTGCCAGGGATATTATGAAAGCAATGATGAATGTGTTCGTAAGTTCAAATTTACCCTACAGAATATACAATTAATTCCATAAGTTAGCCTTCTCTCAGCCAAGGGTATTGTTTCCTGGCCTCTTAGGTTGGAGCCATCTCAGTATACAATGACTAAATGTATACTGTAGATGTAAAAGTATTAGGGACTAGGTGGAAGATTCAGGTCTCGTGCTTTTACTATGACCATGAACACCCCACTTCTTCCTTATGAACAGTTTGAAGTGTTTTAGTCATAGTAGGGTCTACACATGGCTTTAGATGCTACATTTGCTACTATTTTTAAAATCTATTATAAGGCTGCTCGGCAGAGATCTACAGAGGCCTGTGAACAAAGTCCTATATTTTGCAACAACTCTGTTTTCATCACTGTATTTTGGATGCATCTCAATGTTGCAGAGACTCCTATTAAACCTCTAACCCTGTCCTTGGATCTCTTATCCTTCAGCCAGATCTACATTGTCTACTGTACAATCTAGTAAGAACATGAAATACATGTTGCTTCATGTAACTAGATTTGCATTTCCAGGGAAATACATAGTGCTTGAAAAACCTGGGTGCCGTCCCTTTAAGAGCGACATGAGTCCCTTTAAAGGGGTACTCCAGCGGGGGGGGGGGGGGCATTTTTTTTCCTGGGACCGGGGAGTAGGTGGCTGAGGGAAACAACGTCCACTCACCTCCCCAGTTCCAGACGTAACCAGTAGCGGTCTTTGGCACCAAGCATACCAAGCGATCGCTTGGGGCCCCCAACATCCAGGGGGCCCCCACGCCCCGCTCTTGTGCTCAAGACCGCTGGACAGGGCCGCTGCCCCGCTCGCTGCTGCCATCTGAACTGTAACTATGAGCACTCATAATGAGCGCTCATAGTTACATGCAGCAGCACTGACAGGGCGGGAGACATTGGCCCCCTTCCTGTCAGTCACTCTTGTGGCCGCAGGAAGGGTTTTCCCTGCTGTCACAAGTGGCAGCTTTTTCCCTGCACTGGAGCATCAGTGCCAGGTCAAGGGGAGCGCGGCCTCTTCCTGCGGCCACAAGAGTGAAGAGAAGAGGAGACGCCCGGACCCAGGTGAGTATAAGTGTTTGTTTTATTGTGTTATATACTATATGGGAGGGGGAGCACACAGGGGTCTGTTTAACTGGGGGAGCGCACATCGGGGGTCTATATAAATGGGCGGAGCACACAGGGGGGCTATACAACAGGGGGAGCACACCGGGGGGGCTATAGACTACTGGGGCTTCACAGAGGGGTCTATATACTACTTGGGGCAGCACACAGGAGGTCTATATACTACTTGGGGCAGCAGAATGGGGTCTATATACAACTTGGAGAGCACACAGGAGGTCTACATACTACTGGTGGGGCACACAGGGTTCTATATACTACTGGGGGAACATACAGGGGGGTCTATATACTACTTGTGAGGCACACAGGTGGTCTATATATAACTGGGGAAGCACACAGGGGTCGGTATACTACTGGGGCAGCATATAATACTGGTGGGGCACACAGGGGGTCTATATACTACTGGGGGAACCACACAGGGGGTTTATATACTACTGGGGGAGCACACAGGGGTCTATATCCAAGTGGGGAAGCACACAGGAGGTCTATATCCAAGTGGGAGAGCACACAGGGGGGCTAAATACCCCTAAGGGAGCACACAGAAGGCCTATATACTAGTGGGGAGCACACAGGGGGTATATACAACTGGGGGCAGCACATAGGGGGTCTATATACAACTGGGGCAGCACACAGGAGGTCTATATACTTCAGGGGCAGCACACGGGGGCTATATATAACTGGGGGAACACACAGGGGTCTATATACTACTGGGGAAGGCAAACAAGGGGTATATACTACTGGGGGCAGGACACAAGGGGTATATACTATTGGGGGCAGCACACAAGGAGTTTATATTACTGGCGGTAGCGCACAAGGGGTATTTACTACTTGGGGCAACACACAGCAGTCTATTGTTTTGGAACGCGTGTCGAGGGGGGGCCCCAGACATAACTTTGCTTGGGGCCCCAGAAATGCCAAGACCGCCCCTGGACGTAACGTCTCAGGTGCGCTCAGCCAGTCAGTGACGGAGGCGGGATCTGTTTCAAGTCCGCTCAGATCCCGCCTCTGTCACTGACTGGCTGAGCGCACCTGAGACGTCACGTCTCGGGCCCGCGTCAGACACCAGGAAGTGGCCAGGAACCGGGCACCGGAGAGCCTCGATGCGGGACCCGCTGCTGGAACAGGGAAGGTAAGTGAACGTCTTTTCTCTCAGCCACCTCCTCCCTGATCCTAGGAAAAAAAATGCCCCCCGCTGGAGTACCCCTTTAAGAGCGACATGGGTTCCTTTTAAGAGCGACATGGGTCCCTTCAAGAACGACTTGGGTCCCTTTAAGAGCGACTTGGGTCCCTTTAAGAGCAACAGGGGTTCCTTTAAGAGCAACATGGGTCCCTTTTGGTGTTAAGCGCCCTTAAAGGGACCCAAGTCGCTCTTAAAGTGACCCATTTCGCTCTTAAAAGTGACCCATTTCGCTCTTAAAGGGACCCAGGTCACTCTTAAAGGGTGCCAGGTCGCTCTTAAAGGGAACCAGGTCGCTCTTAAAGGGACCCATTTAGCTCTTAAAAGCACCCAAGTCGCTCTTAAAGTGACCCAAGTCGCTCTTAAAGTGACCCAAGTCGCTCTTAAAGGGACCCAGTTCGCTCTTAAAGGGACCCAGGTCGCTCTTAAAAAGACCCAAGTCGCTTTTAAAGGGACCCAGGTCGCTCTTAAAGGGACCCAGGTTGCTCTTAAAGGGACCCAAGTTGCTCTTAACCCCTTAGGGACCAAGCCTATTTGAGCTTTAATGACCAGGCTCATTTTTCAAAATCTGACCTGTCTCACTTTACACGCTTATAGCTCAGTGATGCTTTAAGATATGCTAGCGATTCTGAGATTGTTTTTTGTAACATATGGTACTTTATATTGGTGGTAAAATTTGGTCACTATCTTTTGTGTTTTTTGTGAAAAACATAAAAATATGAAAAATTTTAAAAATTTGCACTTTTTACAAACTTTGAAATTCTCTGCTTCTAATAAAAGAAAGTTGTATCACATAAATTAGTTACTAGGTCACATTACCAATATGTCCTCTTTATTCTGGCATAATTTCGTAAACATATTTTACTTTTCTTGGGTGTTACGGGGCTTAGAAATGTATCAGCAAATTACCAATTTTTCATGAAATTTCCAAAATTTATTTTTTTTAGGGACCAGTTCTTTTTTTAAGTGTGTTTAGGAGGCTTGTATACTTGAAACCCCATAAATGACCCCATCTTGGAAACTACACACCCTACGGAATTAATCTAGGGGTATAATGAGCATTTTAACCCTACAGGGGCTGGAGGAAAGTATTCACAATTAGGCCAGAGAAAAATGGAAAATATAAATTTTCAAATAATATGTTCGTTCACATTAAAGTATCTCATTTTCACAAGCAAAAGGAGAGAAAAAGCACCCCAAAATTTGTAACGAAGGTTCTCCTGAGTACAACGGTACCCCATATGGGGGCGTAAACCACTGTATGGGCACACAGCGGGGCTCAGAACGGAAGGAGTGCCAATTAGCATTTTCAGTGCAGATTTTGCTGTACAAGTTTTCAGGCGCCAGGTGCGTTTGCAGTGCCCCTGTAGTGCCAGGGAAGTGAAACCCCCCCAAAAGTCAGCCCATTTTGGAAAGATAACCCCTCAAAGAATACATCTTGGGGTGTGGTGAGCATTTTTACCCCACAGGTATTAGAGGAAAGTATTTAAAATTAGACAGTAAAAATGAAAAATTAGAATTTTTCCAATAATATGAATGTTTAGTTTGAAATTTCTCAATTTCACAAGAAACAGGAGAGAAAAGGCACCCCAAAATCTGTAACGCAGGTTCTTCCGAGTAGAAAGGTACCCCATATGTGGGCATAAACCACTGTGTGGGCACACAGCGGGGCTCAGAAGAAAGGGAGCGCCAATTAGCATTTTCAGTGCAGATTTTGCTGTAGAAGTTTCTGAGCGCCAGGTGCGGTTGCAGAGCCCCTGTAGTGTCAGCAGAGTGAAAACCTCCCATAAGTCACCCCATTTTGGAAAGTGCCCCCCTCAAAGAGTACATCTTGGTGTGCGGTGAGCATTGTAACCTCACAGGCATTAGAGGAAAGTATTCAAAATTAGACAGTAAAAATGAAAAACTAGAATTTTTCCAATAATATGTTTGTTTAGTTTGAAATTTCTCAACTTCACAAGAAAAGGGAGAGAAAGCGCACCCCAAAATCTGTAACGCAGGTTCTCCTGAGTACAACAGTACCCCATATGTGAGCATAAACCACTGTATGGGCACACATCGGGGCTCAGAACGGAGAGAGCGCCAATTAGCATTTGCAGTGCAGATTTTTCTGAAGAAGTTTCCGAGCACCGGGTGCGTTTGCAGAGCCCCTGTAGTGTCCGCAGAAGAGAAACCCCCCAAAAGTCACCCCATTTTGGAAAGGGAACCCCTCAAAGAAGTCATCTTGGGGTGCCGTGAGCATTTTGACCCCACAGGTATTAGAGGAAAGGATCCAAAATTAGAAAGTAAAAATGAAAAAAATAATTTTTTCAATAATATGTTTGTTTAGTTTGAAATTTCTCAATTTCACAAGAAACAGGAGAGAAAATGCACAGCAAAATTTGTAAAGCAGGTTCTCCTGAGTACAATGGTACCCCATATGTGGGCATAAACCATTGTATGGGCACGCAGCAGGGCTCAGAAGGGAAGGAGCGTCATTTTGCTGGTGCAAAACCGCAGCTAGTATCGGTTATTAGAATAGCGCAGTTGTTAAAAAAAACAGGTAATCTGGGGTAGTGACGGGCAACCTGGGAGTGTTAACTTGCTATCTGGGGTGTTTATGGGCAATCTGGGGTGGTACGAGCAGTCTGTGGCAATCTGGGGGTGTTTACTGGCTATCTAGGGGTATTTACTGGCTATCTGGGGGTGTTTACCGGCTATCTGGGGGTGTTTACTGGCTATCTGGGGTGGTAACAGACAATCTGGGGGTGTTTACTGGGGGTGTTTACTGGCTATATGGGGTGGTAACGGACAATCTGGGGGTGTTTACCGGCTATCTGGGGTGGTGATGGGCAATCTGGGGGAGGAGTGACAGGCAATCTGGGGTGGGTTTGGGCAATCTGGGGTGGTTACGGGCAATCTGGGGTGGTTATGGGCAATCTGTAGTGGTTATGGGTAGCCTGTGGCAATCTGGGGTGGTTACAGGCAATCTGGGGGTGTTTACTGGCTATCTGGGGTGGTTATGGGTAATCTGAGCAGTTACAGGTAAACTGGAGTGGTTATGAATAATCTGGGGTGGTTACAGGTAATCTGGGGTGGTTACAGGTAATGCGGAGTGGTTACAGGTAATGTGGGGTGGTTACAGGTAATCTGGGGTGGTTACAAGTAATGTGGGGTGGTTACAGGTAATCTGGGGTGGTTACAGGTAATGTGGGGTGGTTACAGGTAATCTGGGGTGGTTACAGGTAATGCGGAGTGGTTACAGGTAATCTGGGGTGGTTACAGGTAATGCGAGGGGGTTACAGGTAATCCGGGGCACTTGACTTTTCATCCCGTCACCAATGATTTTTGGTGACGAGACAAAAAGTGGCGGAAGCATTTGGGACAAGTGATCAGTGGTATATAGTATATACCGCTGATTACTTGTACCAGGACCACATCGGCTAGTCCCTGATCATTGCCCCATGCTCTCAGCCACCTCTGGTGGTGGAGAGAATGCGAGTTTGATCTTTTTTTAAGGGTACAAACACACTTGTCGTATCCGCAGCGAGTTTCTGGCTGCGTATTCGCAGTGAGACTCGCTGAGGATCCCGGCCATGTGTACTCAATGGCAGACAAACTCGCAGCAGGGATGTACATCCCTGCTCCGAGTTTGTCCGCAGCTCGCCCCGTTAACTCCCCGGCCGCCGGAGACTATACGTCACCTTATCCCGGCTACAGGGCTCCCGACGTCTTCACGGCCCGTTCAGCCTGAGCGGGACTGAGCGGGACGTGCTTGGAATCGGCGAAGGACCAGGTGATGTATAGTCTCGGGCGGCCGGGGGGTTAACGCTTCGGCCTTTGGACAAACTCGCAGCAGGGATGTACATCCCTGCTGCAACTTTGTCTGCCATTGAGTACACAGGGCCGGGATCCTCAGCGAGTCTCGCAGCGAATACGCAGCGAGAAACTCGCTGCCGATGCGGCAAGTGTGTTTGTACCCTAAGGAATTAATCACTGAACACTAAGGTTATTCCGGGGTGGTTACAGGTAATGCGGAGTGGTTACAGGTAATCTGGGGTGGTTACAGGTAATGCGGAGTGGTTACAGGTAATCTGGGGTGGTTACAGGTAATGCGGAGTGGTTACAGGTAATCTGGGGTGGTTACAGATAATGCGGAGTGGTTACAGGTAATCTGGGGTGGTTACAGATAATGCGGAGTGGTTACAGGTAATGCAGAGTGGTTACAGGTAATCTGGGGTGGTTACAGATAATGCGGAGTGGTTACAGGTAATGCGGAGTGGTTACAGGTAATGCGGAGTGGTTACAGGTAATCTGGGGTGGTTACAGGTAATGCGGAGTGGTTACAGGTAATGCGGAGTGGTTACAGGTAATGCGGAGTGGTTACAGGTAATCTGGGGTGGTTACAGATAATGCGGAGTGGTTACAGGTAATGCAGAGTGGTTACAGGTAATGCAGAGTGGTTACAGGTAATCTGGGGTGGTTACAGATAATGCGGAGTGGTTACAGGTAATGCGGAGTGGTTACAGGTAATCTGGGGTGGTTACAGGTAATGCGGAGTGGTTACAGGTAATCTGGGGTGGTTACAGATAATGCGGAGTGGTTACAGGTAATGTGGGGGGGTTACAGGTAATGCGGAGTGGTTACAGGTAATCTGGGGTGATTACAGGTAATGCGGAGTGATTACAGGTAATCTGGGGTGGTTACAGGTAATGCAGAGTGGTTACAGGTAATCTGGGGTGGTTACAGGTAATGCAAAGTGGATACAGGTAATCCGGGGCACATGACTTTTTATCCTGTCACCAATGATTTTGGGACAAGTGATCAGTGGTATATACCGCTGATCACTTGTACCAGGACCACATCGGCTAGTCCCTGATCATTGCCCCATGCTCTCAGCCACCTCTGGCGGTGGAGAGAATGAGAGTTTGATCTTTTTTTAAGGGTACAAACACACTTGCTGTATTTGCAGCGAGTGGCTGGCTGCGTATTCGCAGCTAGACTCGCTGAGGATCCCGGCCATGTGTACTCAATGGCAGACAAACTCGCAGCAGGGATGTACATGCCTGCTGCGAGTTTGTCCGCAGCTCGCCCCGTTAACTCCCCGGCCGCCGGAGACTATACGTCACCTGATCCCGGCTACGGGGCTCCCGACGTCTTCACGGCCCGTTCAGCCAATCAGTGCTGCGGTGGGGCAGCGCACTGATTGGCCGAGCGGGACGTGCCGGGAATCAGCGAAGGACCAGGTGATGTATAGTCGGGACCAGGTGATGTTTAGTTAATGGGTCAGCCTTTGGACAAACTCGCAGCAGGGATGTACATCCCTGCTGCGAGTTTGTCTGCCATTGAGTACACAGATTACTGAACTCAGGGAGAACAGCCAAACAACAACACTGCCGGCTGCTAGTGAAAGCGCTCAGTGCAGTGAAGTCCTAGGTGCATTGCCCCCTGAGAAACATGAATATGCAAAAGAGGAGCCGTGGAACCTCACTGAAGAGTCTCAAAACACAGGACTAGCCAGATATTCCTCCGGGAAGGACCAAGCCAAGGGGCAGCTCCTGTTAGGAAACCACCAAAACCACCATATTAAGTGGCCCTATAAGTCAATGTAATGACAAGGGATAAACCAAGGCTAGGTAACCATCCACATACAACTGTTTCGGGGTGTTGCCCCTCATCAGTGTGGAGCAGTGTGGCTAGTCCTGTGTTTTGAGACTCTTCAGTGAGGCTCCACGGCTCCTCTTTTGCATATTCATTGAGTACACAGGGCCGGGATCCTCAGCGAGTCTCGCTGCGAATACGCAGCGAGAAACTCGCTGCTGATGCGGCAAGTGTGTTTGTACCCTAAGGAATTAATCACTGTGAACACTAAGGTTATTCCTGGGGGGAGGGGGGGGGGGAAATGTATTCATCTCCTCTTATTGTGGAATAACGGTGAGAGGAGATGAAAGCATGCAGTGCCCGTTACCGGTGGCCGCCGTTTTACTGGTAATAACGGCGATCGTTGGTGAGGGGACTGGCCGGGACTGAGCCCACACTCTGCCCCAACTTCTCAGCGACCTCCAGTAGCTGAGAGGAGGGGGATGCGGGCATTACCGGCGCCGCTGCACTATTCTGTGCCATCGCCTTAAAGAGCTGATGGCAGCAGAATAGAGCCCATTAGTGATCGCTGTAAAAATCCGTATCGGCGGTCACTAATAACATAATACATGTATTCTCTGGGTCACTACGGTTATGGTTAAACCACATTTGGGTAGGTTTTTTTTAACTATTACCGCTTTGGCGCAATAGAAACTATCTTCCTAGCCAAAACCCACAAAAACTGCTGCCACATCGCAAGATCCATAGCGTTCTTATCTTTTGCGCGACAAAGCTGGTTTTGGGCTTTATTTATGCGGGAAGATCTGTAGTTTCTATTGATACCAAGTTTTATATGTATATGACTTTTTGATCTCTTTTATGACATAATTTCTAAAGTGGATTGATAAAATACAACTATTCTGGTACTTTTCTTTTATTTATTTTTTTTACAGCGTGTCGTGTAATATAATTATTGATATCGTTTTATAGATTGGGTCGTTATGGACGTAGCGATACCAAATATGTATTTTTTTTGTTTTTGATCACTTTTATGTAATGGTTTATTTTATATGGGGAATGTAATGCATTTTTATTATGGGGGGGGCTGGGGGGATTGTGTTTGGTGCACTTTTTTTACTTTTTTACACTAGTGTACATTACTGTACACTAGTGTAACACTTAGATCACATTATACAATTCATTCCGATACGTACGCCGTTAAAAAAGGCGTACGCATCAGAATAAAGCCCATTAGTGGCCGCCGTGAAAAGGCAGCACAGCGGTCACTAAGGGGTTAAGAGCGACATGGGTCCCGTCCCTTTAAGAGGGACTTGGGTCCCTTTAGGAGCCACTTGGATCCCTTTAAGAGCCACTTGGGTCCCTTTAAGAGCTGCTTGGGTACTGTTCCTTTAAGAGCAACATGGGTCCCTTTAAGAGCGACTTGGGTACCGTCCCTTTAAGAGCGGCTTGGGTACCGTCCCTTTAAGAGCGGCTTGGATACCGTCCCTTTAAGAGCGGCTCGGGTGCTGTCCCTGCTACATTGCTGCCTCAGCTCTGCTATTTTACTGACTTAACTCTGCTACTTATAATGGTAAAGATAATTGCTCTGTTACCATGACAGTCTTACTCATGTCAAGGAGATAAAATTGTTTAGGACCTTCCATCTTCTACATCTTCTATTGGCCAATAGTGGACATGTGACTGTGTGGATGTTGTGAGACATTGCCTGACAAGAACTTAAAATTTCTATTGGCTGCTATATTTCAGCTATTTGCATATGTGCTGTGATTGGCTGTTAGCGTTTAGAGTGTGGCCATTATTTCCAACGGGCCATAATTTTATATGAGAAATTAGGGGTCTTTACATGTAAAATTTCTTAAAAACTTCAATTCCGATCGAAACGAAAAATAGATAGCACACTTCTCACCATGAGGGCTTCGAAACGCAGTTTGAACGGAGTCTGTTCTCAAAGTGGTTCGGGCTGTATCACGCGCAGAAAAATGGCTGGAAGAAAAAAAAAAGAAACAGAAGAAGAAGAAGAAGAATACGGATTACAATATAGTGCTTTTTCAAGCACTATAATTAATTCCCACCATGATACATCTGGATGTCAGGAAGCATCTCTCCAGAAGGGTTATGTGATTAGAGCCTTCAGGTAAATGATTCCAGATGGAGACATTTAACCCTTACCATCTCCAACTCAAACATAAAATGGAGTTATGTCTCGGTATATGAAATACATGTGCACTGATGGGGAAGACTCTCACAGTCAATGGAAGAATTTAAGAGGTGTGTATAATATGCAGAAGAAGGGTTGTGTATTGAATCTCAGGACAATGGGACATTGAAAATTAGAGTAAAGAACAATGACACACTGACTGTTGGATTGAGAAGACAATGACACACTGACGCTAGAAGTGACAAGCCCATGATGCACCGACAATTTAGCTAACAATATATTGACACAATGACACTGTGTGCACAGGACAATGATACACTGACACTTGGTAGGCATATTGTTAAGTGTGAGCTGTTGGAACAGGCTGAACTGTGGAGAGTACTTGGCGTTGCATCATGGCAGTGACCATTTATTGGTGGAAACAAAAAAAAATTGTTTCTGCAAAATTCAGAGTTCAAGTACTCTTAATTGTGCTCATTAGTGTACACAAAATATAGCAAAGTCTAAACCCTCCTTTTGGTGGGTCTTTGTCAAGCCTGTTAAAGGGGTACTCCAGCAAATTTCTTTCAAATCAACCTGTGACAGAAAGTGCCAGAAATTTGTAATTTACGTCTATCAAAAAATGTGTCCAGTACTTACCAGCTGCTGTATGTCCTGCAGGAAGTGGTGTATTCCAGTCTGGAGAGCAGGAGAGGTTTTCTATTGGGATTTGCTACTGCTCTGGAGAGTGTTCTGTCATGAACAGACAGCAGACAGCATGGTGTCAGACTGAAAAGAATACAGCACTTCCTGCGGGACAAACAGTAGCTAATAAGTACTGCAAGACCTAAGATTTGTAATAGTACATTTTTTAAGTAAATTACAAATCTCTGGCACTTTCTAACACCAGTTAATTTGAAAGACTTTCTTTTTGGCTGGAGTACCCCTTCAAGTAATATGATGAAAAAAATCTTTGCCATATTATGAATACATTAATGGCCAAAATTAGAAAAATGACTTGATTATTGGATACTGCAGCAACCTTTTTTGCACCTTTGTCTTACATATAAATTAATTGATAAGTAATCAATTTGTTTTTAAACTCGGTTGGGAGTAGAGAGCAGTGATATGAGATGGAAAAAGATAGAAGTCCCTGCTTGCTCTCTCACTTGCTGTCCCTGGCCTCTGTATGTCCTTCTTATCTCCCCGATGATAACTTTTCAAAGGCAGACTTATGTGCTTTGGCTTTGTGTCAGTTTCTAGGGTTTCCATAGAGATTACTTAAAGACCTCTATGTTGTTTCTGGCATCACTTACAGTAATTCTCAGCTTCCCTGCTTGTCTTCTGCCTCACGATTGACTGCAACTGTCCCAGTTGGGATTGTGCTTGGTTTTTCTAGGCTGCAGATAACAAAGAACAGTATACAAACAATTAACTAAGACATATCATTGGTAGCAGAAGCTTCATCATGGAGTCCTCTACCGACAGGTCCTGCACGGAGTAAGAGGAATTGTGAATGGAACAATGAAACCCTTGTTTTATCAAATCCAGATCCAGAATCCACATGTGTCAGCATTCTGCATAAATCATCTTTATCTTCCTTTGTTTTATTCTTCAAAAGTCTCATGACAGCCTAGCCAAAAAGTACAGTTCCTTGTATGCCACAAACGTTGTCACACAGTGTTCCCAGGATTCTAAAAGAAAAAAAGTAATCTTATCTTATGCATTGCATAGTTGCCAGCTAATTTGAATTTGCTGGGGCTGTCTCAAATATTAAAAGAGAAGTCGGGAGGTGCGGTAACTTAATAAACAAGGTATGTAGGAACAGCTGTCAAAATGTTGGGTGTTCTACTCCCCAGTGGGGACTGTGCACTGTTGGCTACTATATGGGTATATGGGGCACTGTGGGGAGACTGGCTACTATAAGAGGCACTATGGGGGGATGAACTACAATATGAGGCACTATAGGGGGGAACTGGCTACAATATGAAGCACTATAGGGGGACTGGCTACTATATGGGGAACTATAGGGGAGACTGGCTACAATATGAGGCACTATAGGGGGGACTGGCTACTATATGGGGCACTATAGGGGGGACTGGCTACTATAAGAGGCACTATGGGGGGATAAAATACAATATGAGGCACTATAGGGGGGGAACTGGCTACAATATGAGGCACTATAGGGGGGACTGGCTACTATATGGGGTACTATAGGGGGGGACTGGCTACTATATGGGGCACTATAGGGGGGACTGGCTACTATATGGGGCACTATAAGGGGGGATCTGGCTACAATATGAGGCACTATAGGGGGGAACTGGCTGCAGTATGAGGCACTAAAGGGGGGAACTGGCTACAATATGAGGCACTATAGGGGGGACTGGCTACTATATGGGGCACTATAGGGGAGACTGGCTACTATATGAGGCACTATAGGGGGGAACTGGCTACTATATGAGCCACTATAAGAGGGAACTGGCTACAATATGAGGCACTATAGGGGGGAACTGGCTACAATATGGGGCACAATAGGGGGAACTGGCTACAATATGGGGCACAATAGGGGGAACTGGCTACAATATGGGGCACTGTGGGGAGACTGGCTACTATAAGAGGCACTATGGGGGGGATAAACTACAATATGAGGCACTATAGGGGGAACTGGCTACAATATGAGGCAACTGGCTAAAATATGAGGCACTATAGGGAGGACTGGCTACTATATGAGGCACCATAAGGGGGAACTGGCTACAATATGAGGCACTATAAGGGGGAACTGGCTACAATACAAATACAAACTGAGGAGCAGAGTGGTGCTATGTCTGGGAGAAGGCAGCTATGTTTACTTAATCTTGGAGAACCTCTTTAATTTTTACACGGCTATATATGTGAAATGATTAATGAGTCACTATGAATAATGTAGCAGAAAATACCTTTTATTATTTAGACAACATTGTCGTCTGCTGAGTTTCCCTATGGGTAACCTAATCAGTTGGGGGCCCACTCAGACTCACTCGCCCCCCCTAGGCTGAACCCCTAGCTACGCCCCTGCCCTCCCTGCTTCCTGTTGCTTAAAGGGGTATTCTAGGAAACTTTCAATTTTCCCCCTATCCTCATCTGGAATACTGTGTCCAGTTCTGGAGATCTCACCAAAGAAGGATATTGATAAAATAGAACGGGTCCAAAGACGGCCTACAAAAATGGTGGAGGGTGTCAGGCATAAAACATATCAAGAAAAACTTATAGATTTGAATCTCTGTAGTCTGTGGGAAAGAAGGGAAAATGTGGGGGACATGATCAAAACCTTTAAAGGAGTTGGCCACTTTATAGTAAAATTGCTCAGTATACAGTATTAGTAAGTGTACTCACTGTGTACCTCATAGAGCTAATATCAGACTCCCCTTCACCAGGCTGGGCTGCCCTGCTCTGTGGTGTTTTGGTCCATAAGATTGCTGACATGGAGGAGCATGTGACTATGCCCCGCCCCCCAGTGTCCACCACTGAGCCTGTATGTGTCTATGGAGAACACAGTGGACAGGGCATGGTCACATGCTCCTGCATGTCAGCCATTTTGTGGACTGAAGCAAAACAGAGCAGGGCAGCCCAGCCTGGTGAAGGGGAGTCTGATTTTAGCTCTATGAGGTACACAGGGTGCTGCTGTCAGTATATACATTGAGCACACTTACTAATACTTTGTACTGACCTATTTTACTATAAAGTGGCCAAACCCTTTAAATATGTTAGAGGACTAAATAAGACTCAGAAGGGAAGTGTTTTTAGAAAAAGATGAACTCAAGAACAAGAGGACACAGTGAGAGGTTAGTTGGGGGAAAGGTCAGAAGCAACATGAGAAAGTATTACTTCACTGAAAGATTAGTAGATGCTTGGAACAAACTTCCAGCAGATGTAGTTGGTAAACCTACAGTAACAAAACTTAAACATGCCTGAGATAAACATATATCAATTCTAAGATAATAAGATGGTTCTGTAATATGCTGGGGGGCTGATACTTGGGGCCAATAATATTTTGATATTTTGGTCTTAATTATGCTGGTGGCCTGATACTGGGGGTGTACAATATGCTGGGGCCCTGATACTGGGGTGTATAATATGCTGAGGACCTGATATTGGGGTCTGCATAAGGCAGGTCTCGGCTGAATTAAAATGTACAAATCCCTTCCCTCTGTATTGTATAACGGTAAGGTCCGTACACTGAGGAGAATATAGAGGGAAACAACGTGGGAGGAATAGCTAGCCAACACTGCAGTCTAAAACTCCCATACACAATGTAATGGCACGAGGACCTTTTAGTAGC
The DNA here is from genome assembly GCF_027789765.1 of Dendropsophus ebraccatus. NCBI lineage: Eukaryota > Metazoa > Chordata > Amphibia > Anura > Hylidae > Dendropsophus > Dendropsophus ebraccatus. The sequence goes on from NC_091466.1 coordinate 37,223,735, forward strand.
AATCAATAGAAGATAAGTGTGGGATGCATAGAATTAATAGGATAGATATATCTTGTACAAAAGTAAAATAAGTCCAGCACTTACCAGTCAGATGTTTTCCGAATCTTTATTACAGCATAACTTGCAGGGAAAGGAGAGGATGAATCAGTGCAGGTGCAGGCGCGTCAAATAGGACAGCCATTTTGGAATTCCTCCCTTCTTCAGGCCAGGGCAACACGTCACACTGGGGAGGTGCTCCATATTCACAGTGCATACAGTGATTGGGAAAGTAACAACCAAAATGAGTACAAGAAAATGCTTAAATAGTTTATTTCATTCATACCTATGGGACCTATAGCATTCAAGTTTGCGATTCATAGTGATTCTTTTTGCAACAGGTACTGATGTTTATCACCACCCCCTGGAGCCTAGTTAACTCTTTTCAGGCCAATGAAGCATAAGAGCCCTGTGTCCCCGCTAAGCATCACTTTCACATGCTCAAAGGGCGAGGGGCACCTTTTACCTGTCCTCACTGAGTAGCACTGCTCTTTAAAGCGGGTTCACTGGTGTCTCTCCGCACTGTACCTGCACTTATCCATCCTCTCCCCTCCCTGCAAGTTATGTTGTAATAAATATTCGGAAGACATCTGATCGGTGAGTGCTGGATTTATTCTACTTTCATGCAATATATAGGAACAATTTAGAAAGAACCCCCCCACACACACACACACACTCAAACCACACCCACAATAAGTCACACCCCTTGTTGCCAAAGTGTCCTGGAAAAAATGAATTAAATATTGGCAACTATTGAATTCATATATCCCTTCTTTCTGTAAAACTTGTTGCCATTCTGGATTCTAGGAAAGCTGGGTGACTACCCCTGTGGAGACTATAGTGGCTATATTGGTTAGTCAGTAATAGATATCAGAAAGAAATGTTTTTTGTTTTTTTTTAGGAAAGGACATGTCAATAGTCCTCTGGTTCTGATGTTAAAGCACTGACACTCACTGTACAGACTGATGTGTACATCATCAGGCTATGTTCACACTTTGTATGAGACCAGCTGTTCCGTGACCCGGCCACCACACTCAGCAGTAAGCCATAGGGAAAAATAAATAAATAATGCCAAGAGGTGTTGAATGAGTACTGCCAGGAGGTGTTGCATGGGTATTGCCAGAGGTTGTTGCAGGTGTATTGCCAGAGGGTGTTGCAAGTGTATTGGCAGTAGGTTATGCAGGAGAATTTCCAGGAGGTTTTACAGGTGTAATACAAGGAGTTGTTGCAGTAGTAATGCCAGGAGGTGTTGAAGGAGTAATGCCAGGAGGTGTTGCAGGAGTAATGCCAGGAGGTGTTTTAGGAGTAACGCCAGGGGGTGTTGCATGAGTAATGCTAGGTGGTGCTGCAGGAATATAATGCCAGGAGGTGTTTGAAGGTTTTGAAGGTATATAATACTATATAGTTTTAATTATTTTACTTAGAGATGAGCAAAGCAGCGGAAATTTGTTTCATGAGCTTTGCAAATTTTGGGTCAAGATATTTGGGTCAAGTTAATATTTGTAAATTGAATCTTAATGAATTTGAATAAAACAGCCAAACTATAGTAGTTAAAGTACTAGGACTATTACAGAAGGATGAATTTGTTAACACATGTTCTTGTAAAAGTGTCAAAAATTGGAAAATCACAATTAAAAAAAAATGTCAGCCAGTCAATTATCCAATGTAATGAAACCCAACTTATATAACACAGTAGGAGTGCAGTGCCAGCACTGATTATGTAATGCACACATTCAGCTCAGCAATGAAACCAAATTTGTTTAACACAATGTGGAAGTGTGGAGTGAGAGCACTGATTATGCATTCACAGATCCCAGTAAATTGGTATAACTCAGTAGGAGGTTACAATCAGGCCCGTATCTGCCATGAGGCAAGGTGAAGTGTTCGCCTCAGGCGGCAGATAACACAGCCCTTGAGGGGGGCGGCATCAGCGTCCTGTGTCCTTATCTTTACAACTAGTTACGGCTCAGTGCTTAGCCGAGAAGCGCTGAGGAGGCACTGGAAGCCTCGTATTCACAGGTATTCACATCACATAAGACACAGATATAGTGTCTCCTGCTGTTAACCCTTTCAATAATGCAGAGTTATTATACTCTGCATCACTTACACACTGTAGAAAAGAAAAAGTTAACAGCAGCGGGGACGCTATATTATGTCTTCTCTGCACTGCTGAACTCCCAGCTGACCTCAGCATAGTGCAAGAGCAGGAGAAGAGGCATAAAAGTCATGTTCTGCTCTGCTGTTAACTCTTTCTGTATTGCAGAATGTAAGTGATGCACAGTAATACTCTACATTCTGCAGTACTGAAAGAGTTAACAGAGCAGCCCGTTTTATGGCTCTTCTCTGGCTCCTGAGGTCAGAGGTCAGCAGTTGTAGATTGTTATTTGTTTTGAAGCTCCCAGGGGGCCCATAGTGGCTCAAACAGTTAAAAAAATCTGGTCACCGCACAGAGCACACTGTTATCTATAGTGCTGTCCCATACACACTGCGGTGCTGCACTGTGCCTGTCCTGGATCTTCTCTCCCTGACTATTGCTCTGAGGGAGGGGCGCTTTGTCAGTTTTCGCCTCAGGCGGCAGAAAAGCTAGAATCGGCCCTGGTTACAATGCCTATTGGCAAGTGAGTGAATAATATGGACTGTGTCTTCACTGGTCCTAGTGAATTCCTACAGGCCCCCAGTTACTAGGTAAACTGGACACTTGGTTGGCAGCTACAACAAACAATCACCCACAATAAGCCCTCTTATCCTCTCCTCTCTGTCCTTATATCGCTCTGTTAGTCTCTCCCTGCTCTGCTCTAACTGCCTGCAGCCATCCTGCTCTCTCCCGCACATACAGCCGACTGGCCACCTTGGAAAACAAACCACCTTATATAGAGGGTAAGGGCGAGGTGTTGACATCACAGAGGGGCCTGCAGCTGAATGGACGGGTGCTAGGGATTATGGTTAATTCCTTTCTCTCACCCATTGATGCTCCAAACAGCATGTGCAGCTGCCATTTTGTTTAGTTTTTTTGCGAATTTCCTTAATAAATTGATTGGAATTCACTTTGCATAATTCTCTAATTCTCTTGTCTCTAATTTCACTAATTACTATTGTCAGCGATTGGTCTGCTCTCTGTAAATTGCACCTTCAGTTGCACAGTAAACACAGTCCTGTGTTTACTGTGCAACTTAGTAATGAGGAGCAGTGGGAAAGAAAGCTAAGGGGGCGGGTATGTGAAGGGACCAATCGGGGAGAAGCACTGCATGATGGGAAACGTAGTTTTCTGGCTGGTGCCATCTTGGATAAAGAATGGCTTTTAGAAAAGCTTGTAACTCAGGAATGGTGGCAAAACTGGTAACACAGAAAAATGGCTCAAAATACTCAGGGGGACTTCAGGAATACCCCTTTAGGGTGCGTTCACACATACAGGATCCACAGCAAATTTGATGCTGTGATGATTCAGTAATTTAGTCAAATCTGCTGCTAATCCTGTACGTGTGAAACTTCCCTTAAAGGAGAAGTCCAGCAAAATTTTTTATTAAAGCATTGTATTGCCCCCCACAAGTTATACAAATTACCAATATACACTTATTACGGGAAATGCACATAAAGAGCTTTTTCCCTGCACTTTCTACTGCATCAAGTCTTTACTGGATAAAATGGTGATGTCACGACCCGACTCCCAGAGCTGTGCGGGCTGTGGCTGCTGGACAGGATGATGGAAGAGGGATGCTCAGTGTCCCTCCAGTGCCCTGTGTCCCACAGTGTCCCTTTGTCATCAGCAGCCAGCAGCCACAGCCCGCACAGCTCTGGGAGTCGGGTCGTGACATCAACATTTTATCCAGGAAGTGAAGCCTTAATGCAGTAGTAAGTGCAGGGAAAAAAAAAACACTTTATAAGCATTTCCTGTAATAAGTGTATATTGGTGATTTGTATAACTTTTGGGGTCCAATACAATACTTTAATAAAAATTTTCGCTGGACTTCTCCTTCAAGAAATCCCAACCACCAGTGATACATTACAGCCATAGGGGACTTTATTGGAAATATTGAAAAGTTTTCAGTATTACCATACACAGCATGTGTTTTGATTTGTAAAGATGGTGGCTTTCATGTTGGCAATAGGCTAGGTTAAAATACAACCATTTATTTAAACAAGGGAAATGGAGCCTGTGGCCCTGCAGCTGTTGTAAAGCTACAATTTCCATCATGTCTGGATATACATGATAGAAATTGTAGCTTTGCAACTGCTGAAAGGCCACAGGTTCACGTTGCCTAATCTTTTTTTTTATCATATAATCTTTTTACTTACACTTTTCGGTATTACATATATTCAAATCATTTGTACAATAATTGCGTGCATTCAAATTACATACATTTGTATAATAATATAGTTTATATGATTTACAATGCCAAACAATGTAAATTAAAAGATTGTGTAGCAATCAGCCTTTTTTTTATATCATCTTAAAACAGCAAAATAACCTGTTGCCTAATCTAATTCCTAACAGTGATGATATTAGTCATTAACCCCTTCCCCCAATATGACGTCCAGGGACGTCATGAAAAGCAGTGGCAGAATGCATCATGACGTCCCTGGACGTCATGCTTTCCCTGCCTCCCCCCTCTGTCCCTGGGTGAGATCGGGCAGCAAGAGGAGGCTGTGTCACACAGCATCCTCCTGCTGCCACTGCCCAGAGGGGAGCCGCGCTCCCCCCCGGGCAGTTAACCCCATAAACGCCGCGGTCAATGCGACCGCAGCGTCTATGGGGAGATTCAGTGTCCCCCGCCGATCGGGCGGCGGGGGGAGGCTGCAGAACGCTGCCTCCCCCCACCGCCACTAACAGTGTGTCCCCCGGCCCCCTCCCCTCGTCCTCAGATACCGGCGGATCGCCGCTACTACCTCTTTAGCGGCGATCCGCCGGTACCGGGCATTACCGGCGCCGCCGATAGCTTTCATCTCCCCCCACCGTGAATCCACGGTGGGGGGAGATGAAAAATGTCCCCTCAGACCCCAGATCAGCCCCCCGATCACCCTACCCGGGCGGCCATCAGATCCAAGATGGCCGCCCCCATCCCTGCGAACAAACGATGTTTGTTCGCAGGGCTGGAAATGAATAAGTGATCAAAGCCCCATGCTCTCCGCCACCGGAGGTAGCGGAGAGCATGGGGCAGTGATCGGGGACCCCCCCGTGTGGTCCTGGAGCAGGCGATCGGCGGTATATACTATATACCGCCGATCGCCTGTTCCCAGTGCTGATCAGCACTTTTTATCCCCTGTCACCATAAATCATTGGTGACAGGGGATAAAAAGTGTCACCGTGCCCCCCCCCCAAGTTGCCCCCCACCCCCCCAGTCACCCCCGTCCCCCAGTCACCCCCCCCTTCCCCACATACGTTACCTGATCCACGGAGCTCCGTCCTCCTCGACGTCCAGGCTGATTCTGAAGTGCGCATGCGCTCCAGAAGCAGTTAGCTCTGAAAATTTAAAGTGACAGAGACCAATTTGGTCTCTGTCACTGAACTATGATTACTGTGATAGAAAATATCACAGTAATCATAGTAATACAGTGAAAATTAATGTATAAAGTACAAAAAGTGACAAACATACAAAAAAATAAAACACACTTTTTATTATAGTAATAATTGCAGTTTACTCCCAGATTACCCCAAGCCCCCCCAAATTACCCGTAACCACCGCAGGTTGCCCATATCCGCCCCAGATTGCCCGTATCCACCCCAGATTGCCCGTAATCACCGCACGTTGCCCATAACCACCGCACGCTGCCCATAACCACCGCACGTTGCCACTAACCACCGCACGTTGCCACTAACCACCGCACGTTGCCACTAACCACCGCACGTTGCCACTAACCACCGCACGTTGCCCATAACCACCGCACGTTGCCTGTAACCAGCCCAAATTGCCAGTGAACCCCTCCAGATGGTTCGTAATCAGCCCCGATTGCCCGTAACCCCGCATATTGCACATAACCACCGCACGTTGCCTCTAACCACTGCACGTTGCCTCTAACTCACACACGTTGCCAGTGACCCCCTCCAGATTGCCGTAACCACCCAAAATTACATGTACCCACCCCTGATTACCTATAAGCACTTCCGTTTATCCGTAACCACCCCAGATTGTCTGTAACCACCCCATATTGCCCGTAACCACCGCAGATTGTCTGTAACCCCCCCAGGTTGCCCCTAATCACATGTAATTCCCCCCAGATTGCCTCTGACCACCGCACGTTTCCTCTGACCACCGCACGTTGCCTCTGACCACCGCACGTTGCCTCTGACCACCGCACGTTGCCCCCGACCACCGCACGTTGCCCCCGACCACCGCACGTTACAGGTTCCCATCCCAGATTACCTATAAGCACTTCAGTTTATCCGTAACCACCCTACGTTGCCCGTTACCACCCCTCGTTGCCCGTAACCACCGCAGGTTGCCCGTAACCACCGCAGGTTATCCGTAACCACCCCACATTACCTGTAATCTCATTTTTTTGGTATTTTAGTAACTGCGCTATTCTAATAACCATTACTAGCTGCGGTTTTGCTCCAGCAAATTGGCGCTCCCTTCCTTCTGAGCCCTGCTGTGTGCCCATACAGTGGTTTATGCCCACATATGGGGTACCGTTGTACTCAGGAGAACCTGCGTTACAGATTTTGGGGTACATTTTTTCTCCCATTCCTCGTGAAATTGAGAAATTTTAAACTAAACGAACATATATTGGAAAAATTCGAGTTTTTCATTTTTACTGTCTTATTTTGAATACTTTTCTCTAATACCTGTGGGGTCAAACCGCTCACTGCACCCCAAGATGAATTCTTTGAACGGTGTACTTTCCTAAATGGGGTGACTTTTGGGGGGGTTCTCTTCTGCTGACACTACAGGGGCACTGCAAACGCACCTGGCGCTCAGAAACTTCTTCGGAAAAATCTGCACTGAAAATGCTAATTGGCGCTCCTTCCCTTCTGAGCCCAGCTGGGTGCCCATACAGTGGTTTATGCCCACATATGGGGTACCGTTCTACTCAGGGGAACCTGCGTTACAGATTTGGGCATGCAGCTTCTCTCCTGTTCCTCGTGAAATTGAGAAATTTCAAACTAAACAAACATATTATTGGAAAAATTCAAGTTTTTCAATTTTACTGTCTTATTTTGAATACTTTCCTCTAATACCTGTGGGGTCAAAATGGTCACCACACCCCAAGATGAATTCTTTGAGGGGTGCACTTTCCAAAATGGGGTGACTTATGGGGGGGTTCTCTTCTGCGGACACTACAGGGACACTGCAAACGCACCTGGGGCTCAGAAACTTCTTCAGCAAAATCTGAACTGAAAATGCTAATTGGCGCTCCCTTCCTTCTGAGCCCTCCTGTGTGCCCATACAGTGGTTTATGCCCCCATATGGGGTACCGTTGTACTCAGGAGAACCTGCGTTACAAATTTTGGGGTGCGGATTCTCTCATGTTCCTTGTGAAATTGAGAAATTTTAAACTAAACGAACATATTATTGGAAAAATTCGAGTTTTTCATTTTTACTGTCTAATTTTAAATACTTTCCTCTAATACCTGTGGGGTCAAAATGGTCACCACACCCCAAGATGAATTCTTTGAGGGGTGTACTTTCCAAAATGGGGTGACTTTTGGGGGGGGTTCTCTTCTACGGACACTACAGGGGCTCTGCAAACGCACCTGGCGCTCAGAAACTTCTTCAGCAAAATCTGAACTGAAAATGCTAATTGGCGCTCCTTCCCTTCTGAGCCCCGCTGTGTGCCCATACAGTGGTTTATGCCCACATATGGGGTACCGTTGTACTCAGGAGAACCTGCGTTACAAATTTTGGGGTGCGGATTCTCTCATGTTCCTTGTGAAATTGAGAAATTAAAACTAAACGAACATATTATTGGAAAAATTCGAGTTTTTCATTTTTACTGTCTAATTTTAAATACTTTGCTCTAATACCTGTGGGGTCAAAATGGTCACCACACCCCAAGATGAATTCTTTGAGGGGTGTACTTTCCAAAATGGGGTGACTTATGGGGGGGTTCTCTTCTACGGGCACTACAGGGGCGCTGCAAACGCACCTGGCGCTCAGAAACTTCTTCAGCAAAATCTGCACTGAAAATGCTAATTGGCGCTCCTTCCCTTCTGAGCCCAGCTGGGTGCCCATACAGTGGTTTATGCCCACATATGGGGTACCGTTCTACTCAGGGGAACCTGCGTTACAGATTTGGGCATGCAGCTTCTCTCCTGTTCCTCGTGAAATTGAGAAATTTCAAACTAAACAAACATATTATTGGAAAAATTCAAGTTTTTCAATTTTACTGTCTTATTTTGAATACTTTCCTCTAATACCTGTGGGGTCAAAATGGTCACCACACCCCAAGATGAATTCTTTGAGGGATGCACTTTCCAAAATGGGGTGACTTATGGGGGGGGTTCTCTTCTGCGGACACTACAGGGACACTGCAAACGCACCTGGGGCTCAGAAACTTCTTCAGCAAAATCTGAACTGAAAATGCTAATTGGCGCTCCCTTCCTTCTGAGCCCTCCTGTGTGCCCATACAGTGGTTTATGCCCCCATATGGGGTACCGTTGTACTCAGGAGAACCTGCGCTACAAATTTTGGGGTGCGGATTCTCTCATGTTCCTTGTGAAATTGAGAAATTTTAAACTAAACGAACATATTATTGGAAAAATTCGAGTTTTTCATTTTTACTGTCTAATTTTAAATACTTTCCTCTAATACCTGTGGGGTCAAAATGGTCACCACACCCCAAGATGAATTCTTTGAGGGGTGTACTTTCCAAAATGGGGTGACTTTTGGGGGGGGTTCTCTTCTACGGACACTACAGGGGCTCTGCAAAAGCACCTGGCGCTCAGAAACTTCTTCAGCAAAATCTGAACTGAAAATGCTAATTGGCGCTCCTTCCCTTCTGAGCCCCGCTGTGTGCCCATACAGTGGTTTATGCCCACATATGGGGTACCGTTGTACTCAGGAGAACCTGCGTTACAAATTTTGGGGTGCGGATTCTCTCATGTTCCTTGTGAAATTGAGAAATTAAAACTAAACGAACATATTATTGGAAAAATTCGAGTTTTTCATTTTTACTGTCTAATTTTAAATACTTTGCTCTAATACCTGTGGGGTCAAAATGGTCACCACACCCCAAGATGAATTCTTTGAGGGGTGTACTTTCCAAAATGGGGTGACTTATGGGGGGGTTCTCTTCTACGGGCACTACAGGGGCGCTGCAAACGCACCTGGCGCTCAGAAACTTCTTCAGCAAAATCTGCACTGAAAATGCTAATTGGCGCTCCTTCCCTTCTGAGCCCCGCTGTGTGCCCATACAGTGGTTTACGCCCACATATGGGGTACCGTTGTACTCAAGAGAACCTGTGTTACAAATTGTGGGGTGCAGATTCTCTCATGTTCCTTTTGGAAAGGAGAAACTTTAATCTAAACATATATATTTTTGGAAAATTAAAATTTTCGATTTCTTTAAGGCCTAATTGTGAATACTTTCCTCCAGCCCCTGTAGGGTTAAAATGCTCATTATACCCCTAGATTAATTCTTTAAGGTGTCTAGTTTCCAAAATGGGGTCACTTATGGGGTTTTACAGCATACAAGCCTCCTAAATCAACTTAAAAAAAGAACTGGTCCCTAAAAAAAAAATCAGTTTTGGAAACTTTCACAAAATGTGATAATTTGCTAATAAATTTCTAAGCCCCATAACAGCCTAAAAAAGTAAAATATGTTTCCCAAATTATGCCAGAATAAAGAGGACATATTGGTAATGTGATTTAGTAACTAATTTATGTGCTATGACTTCCTTTTTTAGAAGCAGAGAATTTCAGAAGTTCATAAAATGCAAAATTTTCAAATTTTTCATGATATTTTGATGTTTTTCACAAAAAACACACAAAGTAGTGACCAAATTTTGCCACTAATATAAAGTGCCATATGTGACAAAAAAACAGTCTCAGAATCGCTAGCATACGTTAAAGCATCACTGAGCTATAAGCGCATAAAGTGAGACAGGTCAGATTTTGAAAAATGAGCCTGGTCATTAAGGCCAAAACAGGCTGCGGAGGCAAGGGGTTAAAGGGGTTATCCGGTTAGGTGAAATCCATGTTAAATCATCCCCCTCATAAATGTCATTAGCTTTTGTCTCCTTCCCTCAGTTTTTAACTGCTGCTTTCTGCTAAAGACATAAAAATCATCTCTGCTTTCTGAAGGAAGGAGACAGAAAATGTAAAAACATGTATGGAATGAAGTGTTAGTCTCCAGGAGGGGGTGATTCAACATATATTTTACCTAACTGGATAACCCCTTTAAAGGAACACACCAGACAGAGATAATACTCTGTATTTTACCTAGTGCAGGATCAGAGGTCAAATCACAGGGATCATTCTCTGTGGTGTCATACACCACCTCCTTCTCTAAACCCCTCTGGCAGCTCTGATATGGGTGTTCCTTTAAGAATTTTACATTTAATAGGGTGGCTCCTGACTTTGTATCTCCCCAGCTCCAGACCCTAAGTTTGAAACTCTGATGTCTAATGTGTAACACACACTTAAGAAGCAATAATCACATCTGATATGTCTGATATTTTATAATTGATCCACACCCAAATGTAACCAATATTAGATATGCTATGATGCTTACATTGAATGGTCTGATGACCTATAATCTTTGCAGCACATTGCAGCAGGGAGTGTGTACACGGCCGATGTGAAGCACCGAATCAGTGCCAATGTGAACCAAACTGGCGAGGAAAAGATTGCTCTAGTGGTAAGCTACGTTTGTTAATTTAAAGAAATTTAAAGGGCCTGTTGTGACTACCAGGTGGCTGATGTATATGTGCCATATATTTAGGTCAATATATCTAGCTATTATAGTGGAAGCAATAGATGTCATTCTGTGTATTAGATGCCAAACTGTGCTTATTCTATTTCCTTTATCCCCAAAAGTGTACTGTGTTACCCTTTATATGTTCTCAGTTAATTGTGGACTGAAGCCATGGCCTGGGAAAGACATCCCCCACTGAATATTCCCAGGCAGAAATTTCCCTTGGGATTTTTTTCCTCCTTTTTTTATTAGAGAATAACGGTTTTGACAGAATAAATAATTCTATTTTCATAATTCGAAGCATCTGATGTTCTAGTGTATTATGGGAAGTAAAAATATCTGTCCCCATACTGGTAAATAAACCACAGTCAAATGTCAAATGCTGTTGATGGGATTTTAGCAACTAGAACAAGGGCAAAATGTGGAGAAAATGATAACAACAATCTATCCATCTATATATTAAATCTATCATATAACTTTCATAAGTTATATCATGTTTCCTCCATTCAAACATTTAGTTAGAAAAATTCAGCCAGTGTTTGATAACTGTTAAAAACGTATTCCTTCAAAAGTTCCATATCAAAAAATTACAAGTCCATATCAGCAAATTCCAGGGTCCACATGACAATGAACACAATGTACAGATAATAAAACTCCCTCAAACACATTTCTGGTCAAATGGTCATCTTAGTCATGACTAGAACGAAAGAGAAAGCATAGCAGTGGAAACAGGCGTCTTCACCTACTGTACTTCCCACAATGATAAATCCCTTACTGCTTAATATAACACACAGATAATATGTTGTTTGATATCAAATTCATCTTATGACTGAGGCCATTGGTGCATGATTAAAAGGTGCATACACATATTCAATGTATACAGTAAACAAATGTGTCACTAATTCATCTTGTGTCCAGGGACAGTCAGACCTAGCAATTTATGTGAAGGACAGAAAGCGGATGGTGCACAATCCTGAAAGAGAGGCGACAGTACGATTCATACACTTAGGTTATGTTCACACTGAGTAATATAGGCAGAATTCAGTGGCAAAGCTCTCTGCCGCGGAATCCCGTCTGCCTCAGTGTCTCTATGAAATGGCTCACATGCCTCCACTCTCGCTGCTCTCCGCTCAAAGAATTGACATGTCACTTCTTTGAGCGGAGAGCGATGGAAGCGGAGGCGCGCAAGCCATCCCATAGAGACTCTGTGTGACACTGAGGCAGGTGGAATTCCACGGTGGAGAGCTCTGCTGCAGAATTCCACCTATGTTACATACCCTTAAGAGGTAAAGGAAATGCAGCACTCACCTTGCAGCTTTTTTCAGGCTTTACTGCAGGTTACAAAACCATAGTTGGAGCATTTCCTTTACCTCTTCAGTGCATGAATTGTGACCATACATATTACCACCATACTGTTACTGACCAAAATTCAGTATACTAAGAAGAATAATAGCAACATTACCAAGGGACAAATATTACCACCACATAATAACTATTACCACCACTCTGCTACTGGATAAAATCCACTGTACAAAGATCACTATCCCCTCAATAGCAGATGGCCCCCTATCTGTGGAACATCCATCCATATAGTACATGACATGTGCAGCCCCTCATAATAGTTGTGCCCCTTGTGCAGCCCCTCTAGAGAAGATTACCCTCCTCTGTTTAGTTTCCATGTAGTAGACAGGCGGAGTGTTAAATATGCTGCCTGTACTAGGGGTCCTGGCTACATTTACTCCGTCAACTGCATGTACATCTTAAAGACTCGCACACACAAGTGAATAATGTGTTCAGCTGGTACAGGTGTCCTGGGTCAGCCCTGCAGCAGAGCTAACAAAGCAGTCGAGGACCAACGAAGGATCCTCTGGTGGGCCAGTCTGTCACTAAAAATGTGTATGCAATGTAGAGTCATTAACAGTTTGCTGTTTTCCCAGTCAGTAGTTTGGCTTTGGTCAGTCTAGTTATCATAATTGGGGAACATCTTTTGTTCATATATGTATATGGGGAATATTTTTGGTTATTTAACCCCTAGACGACCCAGGGCGTATAGTTACACCATGGAAGTCTGTCCCCAGACGACCTAGGGCGTAACTGTACGCCCTGGGTGTTTCTCCCCCTGTCACTTACCGATCGGGACCCCCGCAGTGTGACTGCGGGGGTCCCGATCGGTAAAACGGGCCGCCGGAGGTCTCTCACCTGCCTCTGTGCAGTCCGATCGGCGATCTGCTACACTAAGCCTGCACAGGCAGGCTCAATGAGCAGATCGCCGATAACACTGATCAATGCTATGCCTATGGCATAGCATTCATCAGAGTAGAAATCAAACTAATCTATGTAAAAGTCCCCCAAAGGGACTTCAAATGTGTAAAAAAAAAAAAGTTAAAAACACTAACACACTACCCCAAAACCCCTCCCCCAATAAAAGTTGAAATCACCCCCCTTTCCCATTATATAAATAAAACATATAAAAATAAATAAACAAATAAACATATAATATACTGTAGCGTGCGTAATTGTCCGATCTATTAAAATATAACAAGTGTCATTGCGAACGGTAAACGGCGTACACGAAAAGAGGGAAAAAAGTGCACGGATTACCGATTTTATGTTACATTACATATAAAAAAAAAATTAATAAAAAGTGATCAAAACGTCCGATCTTCACAAATATGGTATTAATAAAAACTAGAGATCATGGCGGGAAAAATGACACCCCATACAGCCCCGTAGGTGAAAAAATAAAACCGTTATAAGCGTCACAATAGGCCCATTTTATTTATAATTAATTGCCAAAAAAAAGGATTTCATTTAAAAAAAATATATAACATTAGAGAATCTCCGTAAACCTGCATATGGTTGTGTTCGGGCTGACCTATAGAGTAATAGTATCATGTCGCTTTTACCATATAGTGCATTACGTAGACACAGGAACCCCCCAAACGTTACCATATTGCATTCTTTTTTGCGATTTCACCAATTTATATCTTCATAAATAATATATTTGGAATTCCATCATACATGTTATGGTAAAATGAATGACGCCATTACAAAGTACAACTATTTCTGTAACAAATAAGCCATTACATGGCCTTGTAGATAAAAAACTGAAAGTGCTAGAGCTCTTAGAAGGGGAGGACGGAAAAACGGAAACACTAAGATCAAAATTTGCGCGGTCCACTGGGTCATTTTGGGCCTGGTCCTCAAAGGGTTAACATGCTTTGAATGGGGCCTGTCTAGGCGATTATGAATTACATGGATGACTATGCATATGTTGTGGTATTCACCCATTCATTATATACCCTTATTATAATTCCAGCCTGTGAACCTCATTTATGGGGACCAAAATGCAACAATACCTGTAATTGCCAGAACAATGGGGTATGTGACCCTGTTTCAGGATCCTGCATTTGCCCTCCAGGATACAAGGACTCATTCTGTGAAAAGCCATGCGATCCTGGCACCTATGGATTAAATTGCCTACTTGATTGCCAGTGTATGAACGGCGCCAATTGTGAACCTCAAAATGGAACATGTATATGTCCAGAAGGATTTACAGGGCCATAGTAAGTATTTGTCTGCTATAGTACAACAATTCCCAGCACAACAGTTACCTATATTTTTTTTCCACACAAAAGGAAAGAAACTATGCTTCTGTTCTTTTTACAGCTGTGAGATCAGATGCAAAGAAGTTCAACCTTCAAAGTACCAATGTCCAGAATTTTGCCCATGCCAGAGTGGAGGCATCTGTAACCAAAGCACTGGGGATTGCAGCTGTCCGCCAGGATGGATGGTGAGACCTTGTGATCAGTATTGCCAGCCATGATCAGAGAAAAAAGCCAGCGTCGAGGGCCCCAGTTACCAGATGCAGTGCCCTCACATAGAGCAAGCCGAAGTGTTCTCGTATACAGTAGATTGAGCCAGATCGAGCTCCCATATAGTGCCAGTCAAGTAGCTTCAACATACAGTGGCAGCCATTGTGTCTTCAAAATAGGAACAGCCACAGGGCCACCATAATATAAACAGAAATGTTAGGACGGGGACTGGGAAGACAAATAGACAGTGCAGTCCCTGCCGATGACACCCGCCCCAGCTGTCCCTACCTGATTGCCACACTCTGCCCTAGGTGGCAGCGGACAGCTTGGCGGCGTTCCCTCACCTGCGGTAAAGTGAGGCACACAAAACAAGACAAGACTAATACACACAATAAAGGGGTAGTCAGTAGTCCAAGTCAGCAACGTTCTGTATACTCAGGTACAAAATCAGAGTCCAAAAGAATAGTCGAGGTCCAAAAGCCAGAGGTCAGGAAAACAGGATAAACAGGTCAGAGGAATGCTCTAGTGTTACTCTAGTGTTACTAGGCTCTTTCACAGGCAAGGAACTTGTGGCAAGTGATTGTACTTATAGGACTAGAAGTCCCAGACCAGCCCAGATACTGACATCTGACTGGAAGAGTCAGCTGTCAGTTAAATCACTGAGATCACAAACACCTAGTGCTGATCTGCAGAGGGAGTGCAGCCATGGACTCTCCTACATCCAGGAATAGCAGAGAAGAGAAAAAAAAAAATCAAAAGCAGCCTGACTGCTATGGACGCCGTGCTGAACGCACGGCTCGAGTCCTAACAGAACCCCCTCCTTTGAGGAGGGGCCTCCGGACCCTCACAAGGACCTCCAGGCTTAGTAGGGAATGTTAAATAAAATTTCCTAAGTAAGTCAGGGGCATGGAGATCTCGTGCAGTCACCCAAGTACGCTCCTCGGGGCCATAACCCTTCCAGTGGACCAGATATTGGACAGAGTTGCGCATCCTCCTAGAGTCTAGGATGCGCTCGATCTCAAACTCGATTTCTCCTTGGACAACCACTGGAGGGGGAGGAGAGCAAGCAACCGCTGGAGGAGTGTATTTTTTTAGCAGACTTTTGTGAAAGACTGGATGTACCCTCAGCGAGCGTGGCAATTGTAACTTGTACGAGACGGGATTGAGCATTTCAACAATGGGAAAGGGTCCGATAAATCTGGGGGCCAACTTAGCAGATGGTACCCGGAGATGCAGATTTTTAGTAGAAAGCCATACACTCTCTCCCACAACATAGTCAGGCCCGGGACGGCGCTTACAATTGGCAAACAATGTGTGTTGTTTTTGTGAGGCAGTTAGAGTCGCCAGACTCTCTGCCCACACTGTGCACAGTTTTTGTGTTAAGTCTTTAACAGATGGAAAGTGTGTTTCAGAATTTGGTAATGCGGAAAATCTAGGGTGGAAAGCATAATTACAGAAGAATGGTGTTTGTTGAGTAGAGGCATTGACATGATTATTAAAGGCGAATTCTGCCATGGGCAGATACTCGGACCACTTGTACTGATTGTCAGATACATAACATCTCAAATATTGAATCACAGATTGGTTCATGCGCTCCGTCTGACCATTGGTCTCCGGATGGAACACCGACGAATGTGACAAGGAAATACCTAGATGATCACAGAATGCCCTCCAGAATCTAGATACGAACTGCACACCACGGTCAGATACTATGTTGGTGGGTATACCATGTAGTCGAAGGACGTGACGCGTAAACAATTTAGCTAGAGTTTTGGCATTAGGAAGTTTCTTTAAAGCCACCAAGTGACACATTTTGCTAAAACGGTGCCCATCAACCCAGAGTACCGTCTTCCCCTGTGACGGAGGAAGATCAGTAATGAAATCCATCGAGAGATGGGACCAAGGACGAGCAGGCAATGGCATGGGTTGCAATAACCCTTTTGGCAGAGACCTTGGGGTTTTAGTTCGAGCACATATCTCACAAGACTTGACATTTTCCTTTACACCTTTCTGCCATGATGGCCACCAACACGAACGGGACAGTAAACAACCTGTGCTGGCAATACCAGGATGACCCGCTAGACTAGATCCATGCACCTCTTTCAGAACTGCTAACCTCAGATTCAAGGGCACAAATAACCTGTCCGTAGGGACATCTGGTGGTGCGTCCCCCTGGGAACTCAGGATAGCATTAGTTAGATCAACGTATGTATTCGCGCATCGACTCTTGTTCTGGGGGGGACAGATTGAAAATGAGGCCTTTAGGGAACCTGGCCCCAGACACCAGATCGATAGCGCAGTCATACGGACGGTGAGGAGGCAAGGCGTCAGCAATGGCCTCTTTAAAAACGTCAGCATAATCGGAAATTAACCTGGGTAGATTAGCAGCCTCTCCGACTGAACCCAAAACAGGAACTACCTGAGTCAAATGGGAACCACAAGAGCTACCCCACTTTATCAGCTCTGTGGTCCTCCAATTGAACACTGGGTTGTGCTGACATAACCAAGGTAACCCTAAAATGATATCGGCAGCCAATTTATCTAAAACAAAAAATGACACCTTCTCCTGGTGGAGGCACCCAACCTGCATAGAGACCTCTGGAGTGCAACACGTCACTGCTCCGCCTCTCAAGGGGGCAGAATCAGCTCCAGCCACAGTGAATGGACAACATAGGGGCACCAACTCCAGGCCTAAAGACTCAGCCACCGAAGCACGAACAAAACTCAGGGCGGCACCTGAATCCACCATTGCTGTGCAGGAAAGAACTACATTATTTGACACCAGGGTAACAGACAACAGAAACTTGTCAAACTTTTTTAGAGGTACCCGGGTGCCTGAGAGACCCTCTGGACCATCACCCAGGCACTGGCGTTTCCCGACTTCAGGGATGGCTTTGATAGACACATCTTCGGAAGGTGACCTGCCTTCCAAGCAGATTGAGTGCTCCATCCTGTACGCCCTTCTAGCTGAGGTGTTAACCAGGACCATGGGCTCATCGGGAACCCCGGAAGCAGACGATTCTGTCACATTGGAAAAGGGATTTGGGGACTGGCTGGACCTTGGTCGACTTGAAGTCGCCCCCATTTTTTCCTGTTTCCTTTCCCTTAGTCTGCGGTCAATAGTCATGGCTAGTGTCATGTAGCCACTAAGGGAGTCGGGAGTGGGATGGCTAACCATAATGTCCTTTATAGCATCAGACAGACCCTGACGAAATAAAGTTTTTAGTGGGGAGTCCTGCCATCCAGTCAGGGTACACCATTGCCGGAACTCCGCACAATATTCTTCTGCGGTGCGACGGCCCTGCTTGATGGATAGGAGATGGCACTCCGCCACTGCAACCCGGTTTGGATCATTATAAATCTGGCCAAGGGAAGTGAAAAACGTCTCCACCGAATTCCATTCAGGAGCGTCTGAAGGAAGGGCCAAGGCCCAATCCTGCGGGGGACCTTGGAGAAGGGAGACTATCAGGGCAACCCTTTCACCATCGGAAACAAAAGGGTTAAACCTAAAATATAAATAGCAGGATTCTCTGAAGGTCCGGTGTTTGTCAGCATTTTGGTCTTATGTCTTACCACTTGAACAGGTGCTGTTACTGGGGTCTAAGTCTCTGCTGGCCCTCTAATTGGGTAGTCAACGCTTCGAGGCGGTCGGCGACCGAAGTATCAGTACTCATGCCGCTCACCTTGGTTTACTGCGGTTTTTGTGGGCCTGTGAAAATGTTAGGACGGGGACTGGGAAGACAAATAGACAGTGCAGTCCCTGGTGATGACACCCGCCCCAGCTGTCCCTACCTGATTGCCACACTCTGCCCTAGGCGGCAGCGGACAACTTGGCGTCGTTCCCTCACCTGCGGTAAAGTGAGGCACACAAGACAAGACTAATACACACAATAAAGGGGTAGTCAGTAGTCCAAGTCAGCAACGTTCTGTATACTCAGGTACAAAATCAGTCCAAAAGAATAGTCGAGGTCCAAAAGCCAGAGGTCAGGAAAACAGGATAAACAGGTCAGAGGAATGCTAGATCAAGATACACTAGTGTTACTAGGCTCTTTCACAGGCAAGGAACTTGTGGCAAGTGATTGTACTTATAGGACTAGAAGTCCCAGACCAGCCCAGATACTGACATCTGACTGGAAGAGTCAGCTGTCAGTTAAATCACTGAGATCACAAACACCTAGTGCTGATCTGCAGAGGGAGTGCAGCCATGGACACTCCTACATCCAGGAATAGCAGAGAAAAAAAAAATCAAAAGCAGCCTGACTGCTATGGACGCCGTGCTGAACGCACAGCTCGAGTCCTAACAAGAAAGTTCCAGTGGTGTGCCAGTCACAATATGGGATCCTTGTGAACACATAGCACCAATGTAGCCCCTCCTGTGGTTTTCTTTACACATCTAACAGTGTGATAACCCACAGTAGTTTATTGGCATGATCATGTATGGTTTATGGTGCCTCAGAACATATGACACAGTGTAATTCTGTTTTCCCTACAGGGCCCTATGTGTTCCATCCCATGCCCCCCTGGATACTTTGGACCTGGATGTAAACAGAAATGCCCTTGTCACAATGGTGGACAGTGTGATCCAGATAATGGGCAATGTCACTGCTCTCATGGGTACACAGGGGAAGGGTAAGTGCCAATGGTCTGTTCAATTTATTATTAATATTAATGTCAAGTAGTTATCGTTCCAATATTATCCTGCTCTACATAAATGGGTCCACATATTACTGCTTTAACACTGCCCTATGGCAGAATACAGCTAATATAATACTGTACAAAAGTAAACATAATACTTTCACTGGAAGCCACAAAAATCTGTTCTAAGACATCAGGACCAAGCCAATTAAAATTTTTAAAGGGGAACTATCAGCAGGTTAGACAAATGAAACCTGCCCATGTGTCCCTATTGCACAGGAGACACAGAGGAGGAAGGTATGTCTTCTAACTTCCTTCTGGGTGCAGTTCCAATGCAGTTAGTTGTGTGCACCGCAGTACTGTGAGATTATTAAAAGCATTGGGGCAGCTGTTAGGAACATTGTCTGCCCCCATAGCGCTAATCTGGCCCACTGCAGCCAGACCACTCTATTCATTATCATTAGAAAGGGCGGGCCAGACGGGGCCGGATCGGCGCTATGGGGACGGACAGTGCTCTTAATGGGTGCCCCAGTGCTCCTAAAGGTCTCATCGGACCATCAGATACATAAAAAAAAACAGAAGCGCACTATAGTGTGGTATCTTCAGTGGATCAAGAGACAGGTGTTGTTCATTAAATGGAAATTAACCTGGTTGGGTTGTGCTGAACTAGGCACAACTCTATGAAGCGTTTGTATTGAGCAGAAGTTTGAGCTTGATAAAGATGCCAGATCAGCGTTTAAACACATTGCTCTTTTCTACTGTACATTTTATCAGAGTGTGCAATAAAGTGGTGCTTTTATTAGCAACAAGAGTCCCTATTCCTGCGCCAAGGCTGAAAAGTTGATCCAATTGGTGGATGTAAGTTGGTGTCTCATCGGACCATGAGCACATGACTAACTGCACCAGAACAGCACAGTGTAGGAAGGTATGAGAAATAACTTCCTCCTCGGCATCTCCTGTACAATAGGCACATATCAGCAGGTTGGATTTGTCTAACCTGCTGATAGTTCCGCTTAAAACTTTTATTTTTCTTCTTGTATTCTTAGGCCTTTGTTTCACGTTCCATGCAAATCAATAAATACGGTCAACGTGCTGCTGAGTAAGGAGCCCTCCTCCGCATCATCATTCATTATGTCAGTCAAATGTGAATTTACAGTACCAGAAAAGTGAAATGCTCTTCCCTAGGAGGTGTACCTCCGAGTTCAAAGGCAGCCGACTCACAAGCCAATTGCCAAGCTAGTACTTCACTAGTACTGTAAATTCACTCATCAATAATACCAGGAGCTCAAAAACTGTTTAAATCTGCGTGCTACTGTGCTGACACAGCCGCATGGTTGTGTCAGTACTGTAGTGCGAGTATTTAAACTGATCTTACTAAAATCCCTGCCCCCATGTCCCATATCTCTGGCGAATCTAAGGGTGCCATTTAACTGGAGCTGGTATAGATTTTTGCCATCATTTACATCTGCTTATGTTGCTTTGACAGGCATCCCCCCCATCAGATTAGAACGGCATACATCTGCAAAAAGCTGCACATTTTTGCACAAAGCTGGTGATTTGTGGAAAAATCAGCTTTTTGCAAAAGTACAACCAGATGATAAATCCCTAAAACAGCAAGTACCAGAGATTTGTAATTTACTTCTATTTAAAAAATCTCCACTCTTACTGTACTTATGAGCTGCTGTATGTCCTGCAGGAAGTTGTGTATTCTTCACAGTCTGACACAGTGTCGCGGAACCTGCTGTGATTTAAAATAAAAATGTAAAACACCAAAAACCAAAAACCAGACTGCCCTGAAAAAAGTCATATTAAAAATTGTAACGTGGGTTTTCACAGCAAAAATCTGGCTGTATATCTAGTCCAGGCTAAAACATACCCTACTCACTTAGAACCATAACACGTTTGTCAAGTACTCTTTAACCCGACTGATGCCATCCACTATATATATATATATATATATATATATATATATATACACACAAGTATATAACTGCTATTTAACTTCCCCCTAGGTACAAGAATATAACAAACATTCCTCTTATGTGTAAGAATAAAGCTACATTTTTACCACACTCTAAGGGGGACATGTATCAAGGCAAAACTGCGTACTTTTTTGCGGAAAGGGGCGATTTACGATTATTTTATTCGCAAAATGGCCATTTGCGAATAAAATATTTGCAAATCGCCCCTTTCCCCCAAGTACGCCGGGGGGGGGGGGGGGGGGGGGGCGGGGAGGGTTTGTGGAGGGGGTGGAATGGGGGGGGGTGGAATGGGGGGCGCGGACTCAGAGTCCGCTCAATTTATCATTTTTAACACCAAAAGATACGCCGAAAACCTACTCCACCTTTCAGGTGGCGTAGGTTTTCGGCTGTGCGCTCCGACGCGCACGGGATTTATGTAGAGGCAGTCCGCCTCTACATAAATCTCCGTAGCGCCGCAGATGCGGGGACATTTATAAGTCTGGCGTAAAAAACGCCAGACTTAATAAATGTCCCCCTAAGAGTCCATTTACACAGAAAGATTATCTGACAGATTAACTGCCAAAGATTTGAAGCCAAAGCCAGGAATGGATTTGAAAAGTGGAGAAATCTCAGGCTTTCCTTAATGACCTGATCTCTGTTTATAGTCTGTTTCTGGCTTTGGCTTCAAATCTTTGGCAGATAATCTGTCAGATAATCTTTCTGTAATAATGGACCCTAAGTAAAGCCATTTTATATAGGCTGATTATTGTTAACAAGCATTCTTAAAACAAGTGAGCTAAGATTCGCTAATGGGGTATATATTCCAGCTAAGTTCTTTACATACATGTTACCAAGGTACCGGGCCTTGGTAAAGTAAGAGCCGATAATTCAGCGGTGTTACCTGCAGTAAGTGGTTGACACCTTTTTATAGTTAGTATAGCTGTTTGTAGACAGCTGATCCGGGACGGCTCTTACTGGGAGTTGTCAGTGTTGGGTAGGTGACTACTCCCCTTGTTCCAGGCCACAGTTTGTCCAGCCTATATAGAGCCAGCTAGTCAGCTGGATGGGGGGTGTGGCTGCTACACAAGGAAAAGTGTTTGTCTGCTGAGCTTCACACAGAAGCTACCTGTGTCTCCTGCAAAGTTTTGTGTTTGTTTGCTATAGTGCTAGTGAGGGAACTAACACTGTTTAGGTATTGCTCAGACGAGCAGGTTTTTATTTTACTGTTTGTTATTTTGTACCTGTTTCCATTGCACCTTCACTGCTGCCAATAAAACTACGGAGGTTACCGCATTTAGTCTGGAACCTTGTCTGTGTCTCTCCATGAATGGAAAACCTTACAATATATATATATATATATATATATATATATATATATATATATATATATATATATATATATTTTAACATATATAATGCTGCCCCTACTTTCAAAAATACTACTACAAAAAACTACTACACGATTGTTCCTAGAGGCAAATCAAACAGTAACTGCCTAATCAGGGCCGCTTTAACCAGAGGGCACATGGTGCACGTGCACCGGGCCCTGTGGTTAAAGGGGCCCCCCGAGCAGGGCTCCGGCCACCAGCCTGTCAGGGGGGAGCGCCATGGATGGGTAATCTACTTACCCCTCCATGGCGCCCCCTGCAGGGCCCCCCCCGTCCGCCGCTGCCCCCGCCCGCTGCTGCTGCGGCGCTTCAGCAGCAGCGACACTGACAGAGAGAGAGCCATTGGCTCCCTCCCTGTCAGTCACTCTTGTGGCCGCACTTCCTGCGGTCACAAGAGGCCGCACTCACCCTCTAGCGCCCGACGTCACTTGAGCGTCGGCGCGAGGGTAAGGGGAGTGCAGCCTCTTGTGACTGCAGGAAGTGCGGCCACAAGAGGGAAGAGAAGAGGAACGCGTGGACCCAGGTGAGTAACAGTGTTGGTTTTTTTCAATGTTATATGGGAGGGGGAGCTATATACTATTGGGGAGCACAGGGGGCTATATACTATGGGGGGGCACAGGGGGCTATATACTATGGGGGAGGACAGGGGGCTATATACTATGGGGGAGCACAGAGGGCTATATACTATGGGGGAGCACAGGGGGCTATATACTATGGGGGAGCACAGGGGAGCTATATACTATTGGGGAGCACAGGGAGCTATATACTATTGGGGAGCACAGGGGTCTATATACTATTGGGGAGCACAGGGGTCTATATACTATGGGGGAGAGCACAGGGGGGCTATATATTATGGAGAGCACAGGGGGGCTATATACTATTGGGAGAGCACAGGGGACTATATACTATTGGGGGGGAGCACAGGGGGGCTATATACTATTGGGGGAGAGCATTGGGGTCTATATACTATTGGAGAGCACAGGGGGGCTATATACTATTGGGGGAGAGCACAGGGTGGCTATATACTATTGTGGGAGAGCACAGGGGGGCTATATACTATTGTAAGAGAGCACAGGGGGGCTATATACTAATGGGGGAGCGCACAGGAGGGCTGTATATAACTGGAGGAGCACATGAGGGGCTATATACTACAGGGACACCTTAAAACTATGGAGGCATAGAGGGGTGTAACTATGTAGGAGTACAGAGGGGTGTAACTACTATATAGGGGTACAAGGGACCTAACTACTGTATGTGTTGGAGACTGAAATATTTGTCTGGCAGATTCTGGAGAGAAGATTCACAGCCAGGGGAAGACTTCAAGGTGGCCCAGGCTGGATGGAGAGAAAAAGAAAAGGTGACAGACTCTGATCAGAGAAGACGCCCCCGGTGAGTCACTGGATGTAACTGCACTCTGTTATAGGGTTGTAGTGTTAGGGGTCATGATGTGGCGGTATTATGTAATGGTATCATTGGTGATATCTTTCTGTTTTGTTTAGTGCAGTTTTTATGTAATATGTAATCACTGTATGGTGGAAATAGTGTTATAAAGTAACTACTGTATGTATTGGGGCTCTTGATACAGTGTGGGGGCAAATTCAGTACATTATACAATGTGCCGAAAGGGAAGGGGGGGCCCACTCTTGAGGGCTGTGCACTGGGCCCACCAATGTATTAAAACGGCCCTGTGCCTAATAATGCCAAACAGTTCTCATATCTTATAATAGACCATCACAATTAATACATAACAGTGCCAAATATATCCCATCCAAAACACAGTTCTATTCAGTGCCCCCAAAATGCCACCGTACTGCATAATTACAATAAGGTTATGCTTACACACCATAAAATAAAGGTAAAATACGTCTGTAATTTTAAGGTAAAATATGGATGTATTTTCAAAGTAATAATGCATTCCTTTAAAGTCAATAGGATATTGGCCAGCAGTGCACACACTATATAGAATAACGGTCATAATTAATTACGACTTTACAAATAATGTCAATTAGTTACGATCTGATTTTGCAAAATATGGCTGTTTTTTTCTTTTTCATCTGTTCACACAATGTTCTATATTCACTCAAAATTATGGCTGTATTTTAGTATTATTTTACTGAGCATAAACATAGACTAAAACAGAAACAACCATAAGTAAGTACTGTACGAGGTAGGAGGGTTAACTGTCAGTACTATAGTCTACCCTTGTGCAAAGTTCTTGGCAAGCTCAGCCAATCAGAGTTCAGATTGTTATTCCCTGTCCCCCTGGGCAGTACTTATTCTTATACATGAGGCCATGTATATCCACATTTGCTATTTCTATACTTTGCATTGTTATACAGTTTGTTTTTCAGATGCCTTTGAGAAATTGCTGAAATTAGAAAAATATTTCTACTTTTTATGCCAAAATGGAAATTATGAGCCACACCAGGGTCAGGGATCGACAGCTGTTTGGCGCACACATTGTGACAATAAAATTGTGACCTCCCAGTGTAGTTGTCAGACTCATTGTCAGCTTTGAGGCTACTGTAACATTTAGAGTCACTATTCACAAAGGCCAGGATCCTCAGTGATACGGGTAAAGTGTTTAAATTTTACTGCTATAGATGGCGCCACAGATATAGGCCCCAGTATACTTTCTCCTTTTCCAAACAAGTCCTTGCTCTGGGTCTTGGATTTGTTTGTTTTGCCAACAAGGGACTGTCAGTAGAGATGAGCGAACCAAACTTCCCGAACCGAGATTCGTTAGGAACTTTGCAAAAAGGTTGGTTTGTGAACAAACAGAAGTTTGTACAAGAACAAGCCGAAGTTTGTACAAACCCGATCCAAAATGGC
Organism: Dendropsophus ebraccatus; assembly: GCF_027789765.1. Lineage (NCBI taxonomy): Eukaryota > Metazoa > Chordata > Amphibia > Anura > Hylidae > Dendropsophus > Dendropsophus ebraccatus. The sequence continues at coordinate 37,249,253 of NC_091466.1, forward strand.
GACTGCACATTGTACATTACATTACATTAAAAGCACAGGTACAAGGGGTTAGCCATAACCCCTTGCAGCTGGGCAATCGGGTGCAAGATTCCCCCAGTGACATCACAGTTTCTCCTTCGCTGTATATACAGTATAGGAGCAAATCAGCTCCTGTACAGTAAACTAAACACTGCTGCCTGACACGTTTTTATAACAGGCCACTTGATGTAACCTGGCAGGTGCTTCGCAGGATTAACCTCACCCAGGAAAGCTGTGGATGGCTGTGGATCACTGATCACAATTGCACGTCATTGCGATCCACTGCTATGCACTCCTGGGTGAAGTTAACTCTGTGATGCACTGGCCAGGTTACATCAGATGGCCTTTTTTAAAACCATATCTGGCAGCAAAATACTTTCTTACAGGGGCAGAAACACAGAAACAGAGATGCAGCTCCCTATGAGCGGAAACAATGCTCCCTATGGGTGTTCACCGTGCTTTTCTGCTTCAGGTTTTAATGCATTTACAAGCAGAAATTCTCTAAATTTAGTGTGCCAGAATAGGTGTACTACTAAGTTTTTCACTCAGGTTCTCACAAAGGGGATGAAGGAGAAGTGTATTATTTGTTTCCCCCACTAGGTGTCTTAACTGTTTTGTGTCACAAGTTGTGTTTTCCTTCTATCACAAGTGCAAGTCTTTTCCCCTCACTTTTCTGCCTATCATCTCTCTCCTCTTTCCATTCTTACACACACACACACAGCCCCACCAATCCCTCACTAATTAAGGTTACCCTATAAAAAGGAGCTAGTTCCTGGTGGGAGGGTTTTTCTTTTTGTTTAGTCAGGAGAGATTGTTAGACCCTCAGGAGGGAGGACGTCCTTTGAGGAAAACCTTGTCAACACCAGGGATACCTTCTACAACACAGAGGGCAATCAACTGGAGTTAGATACTGCCCCCAGTAGGACAAAACAGCAGTAAGGTCTACATATCCTACTGTAATGCAGGGCTATTCTGTGAAATCTTGGAAAGTCTGCTCAACCAAATGCAGAGACCTAGGACCTCGTACTACCCTTGCAGGACGGGTATCCCGACACTATAGGGCGTAAGGCTGTCATATCAAAAGTATCTATACACGAGTACAAGTATCTTCTTCTGTTACTTCTATCTTCAACTATGCTATCCCGGCAGAGTACATTGCTACATTGGACAGGGTCCTCACGGCGTTCCTCTGCTCTACCTTGCTGTCACAAGTTCTCTTACTACCTCCTGCCTGCACCTGACCCAGCAATTAGCTGATGAATGAGCAATCACTCATTTGTCATTTGTCGATGGGATTGCGGGGCCCTAAAAATCAGCAGGCTAATTATTGGGTAAATAAATGTTCCCAGGAAAGCTTATTCCTGATAACCGTGCCAGCAATCAGCATGTATGTTGTGGGACCACTGGTATGCAAAATTCATAGGAATAGTGACCAGATAATCCCTGAACACAAACCATACAGCGATCGATTAATATGTGCTTATGTAAAGACACTGCAAATGAGAGGCACTCTTTCCCATAGCCGCACACCTGGCTGTGTAACGGGCAATGGTAAGTGAATGACCTTTACTATAGTGTGTGTTCACAATTCATTAACAGTATACATAATCTGCAAGTTAGACAAACATATTCTTAGTCCAAAGGAGACTCAACCTAAACACTTCCACACATTTCCACACGTTTATGGTATTATTTGTGTCTCCTCAGCTGCCTGGAGGAATGTTCCATTGGAAAATATGGAAGGGATTGTAAAGAGACGTGTGACTGCGTCAATGCTGTCCGCTGCTACCATGTTGATGGGGCTTGTTTATGTGAAGCTGGCTTCTTGGGTGCCAAATGTGAGGAAAGAATGTGCCCAAATACCAGCTATGGGCTACAATGCCACATGCCCTGTCAGTGCGATGTCCAGCACACCAAGAGGTAAGTTAATGGGGACTTTGCTGCCATATGGGTTCCTACCAAATAAACATATGAGGGTTGTGTACCTTAGGTGATGCTGAGAGAAGGGGTCAACTCTTTTTTAGGGTACAAACACACACACCGTATACGCAGCGTATTTACTGCTGCGATACGCAGCAAATACGCAGCAGATACGCAGCAAATTAGATCTAAATAACTGAACACAGCATTAAATCTGCACCATCAAATCTGCTGCAGATCTGCTGCGTATCTGGTGTGTGTGTTTGTACCCTTAATTGTATAAACTGCCATTGAGGTGCACCCAAAAACTTTATGTATGCTTACAGAAGCCTTAGGCACAGAAGTGAGCCCTCTACTGGTCATATGTGGGGTTTAGAGTACAGTGTTCCCCCATATGAAATTGGTCAAAACATAAAACATTGATGGGATGCCATTACCTCTGTTTTTGTTTTTCAGCTGCCACCCAATGACTGGTGAGTGCACATGCAAACCTGGCTGGGCCGGATTAACATGCAACGAGACATGCCCCCATGGCTTTTATGGAACCAATTGTCAGGAGCCATGTTTGTGTCTCAATGGTGGATCCTGTGACAGTGAGACAGGGCAATGCCGCTGTGCCCCAGGCTTTACAGTAAGTTTGATCCACTGCACTACATAATATAATACATATGGATAGCAATAGGGCATTGGTAGGGGTAATCCTAAATTCAACTGAACCCACCAATGTAAGGACATTTTTAAAAGCATTTTTAAAAAGATGGGAATAACACTTTGTTATGTTACCAGTCTAACCTAGCAAGAAGTGTAGTGCCACCTTACATAGTTACATATTTAATAAGATTAAAAAAAAGACAAGAGTCAAGTTCGACCTACAGAAACCCTACCTTGTAAACACTAAAACACACAATGATATACAGTATACTCCCAAGTTCTGCAGGAATTGAAGAGGCATTCTCATGTCAACTAACGAAGTTATACATGTCAACTTTTGTTTTTTTGCAAAGACATAAATTTAGATAACTTAACTCTATCTCATATGCCGCTCTTTCCCTCCCATTGTTGACAACTCATTGTCTAGGTTACCGGTTACCACTCTGCTCTAAAAGTAGTGGTCTGGCTGCTATATACATACTGTATGTATAGTCTATCTATTTATCTATGTTATACAGTATATATACACACTATGGCTCAGATTTATCAAGCTGTCCTAAACTGACACAGTTTTTTTCCCCCTCCATAGCAACCAATGAAAGCTCACCTTTACCAGAGCCTGTTAATAGTAACATAGTGACATAGTTAGTAAGGTTGAAAGACATGAGTCTATTAGGTTCAACCTAGAGAAACCCTACTGTGTTGATCCAGGGGAAGGCTAAAACCCCTATGAGGCAGACGACAATTGCCCCATCCCAGGGTGAAAATTCCTTCCCGACTCCAAATGGCAATCAGAATAATCCCTGGATCAATATATCACCAGAAATCTAATGCCCTAACTTGCAATATTTTTTTAAAAAAAGCATCCAGGCCTCCCATGAACATATTTAATGAATCAGCCATAACAACATCATGTGACAGAGAGTTCCATAGTCTCACTGCTCTTACAGTAAAGAATCCACATCTGTGCTAGTGGTGAAACCTTCCTTTATCTAGATATAAAACCTGAGCTGTGATTGGTTGCTGTGAGAAAAATCAGACAGTGTAGGATTCGGACAGATTATTAACCCCTTAGCGACCTATGACTTATTGGATACATCATGGTGCCGCGGGGGGTGTTCAGAGAGGGGTCCCCGCCGGGACCCCGCTCTGAACGGCGCCACTCCCGGCTGATATGTGCAGCCAGGGAGCGCCTCTATTAGCCGACACGGGTCCCGTTGCCGCGCCAGCTAATTAAGCCTCTAAATGCAGCTGTCAAACCTGACAGCTGCACTTAGATGCTGTGCTCTCCCTGTCCCTGGTGTCTAGTGGGACGGATCTCCCCCCCGCGATCTCCTCCCCGAGATCTGTTCTTCTGCCCGTGCCGGGCCTCAGCGTCGCAGTGACGCTGATCCCGGCTCGGCAATACATTGCTATGGCCTGCAGCAGGCCATAGCAATGGATCACCGATCTGATGGATCATTGCTGTTTATATACACAGCATTGATCTCTATGAGAGATTAGTGCTGTGTATATACAAGTCCCCCAGGGGGACTTCTAGTTAATGTAAAAATAAAAGTAAAAAATTTTTTTATTAATAAAAAATCCCCTCTCCTAATAAAAGTCTAAATCACCCCCCTTTTCCCATTTTATAAATATAAATAAACAAAGAAACAAACATATTTGGTATCGCCGCGCGCGTAATTGCCCGAACTATTAATGAATCACATTCCTGATCTCGCATGGTAAACGGTGTCAGCGCAAAAAAGTTCCAAAGTGCAAAATTGCGCATTTTTGGTCGCATCAAATCCAGAAAAAATTTAATAAAAAGCGATCAAAAAGTTGCATATGTGCAATCAAGGTACCGATAGAAAGTACATGTCATGGCGCAAAAAATGACACCTCACACAGCCCTATAGACCAAAGGATAAAAGCGCTATAAGCCTGGGAATGGAGCGATTTTAAGGAACATATATTGTTAACAATGGTTTGAATTTTTTACAAGCTATCAGATAATATACATGAGAAAAAAAGAGACAGGGGGCACTTCCTCGTGTTATAAAAGATAACCAGGTGAATGGTAGCAGGGTCTTACAGGGATCCACTCACCTGGATAGGTTGTGCAAAATTTAGGCACAACTCTATATGCAGCATAAAGGGGTGTACTCCGCAGCTGTACTGGGGGACGTCACCACCGACGGTGGGAGAAGCAAATGCAGATGTGTAATCAGCCGATTACAGGACCAAGAGTCGAATCCACACCAGGTATAATAAGCGCAGGAGTATTCAAATTTGCACACAACGGTGCAACCAGGGATCATCCAGAGGTAGATGGCATAGTAAACATATACTCTTTATTGCAACGCGTTTCGGCCCTATATTGTCTAACATGGGCCTTTATCAAGCATTTATCAAGATAATATACATGTTACATATCGTTGTAATCGTAATGACTTGAGGGACATATATAACATGTCAGTTTTACCATAGGGCGAACGGCGTAAATGCAAAACTCCCCAAAATCAAAACACATTCATTTTTTATTTCAATTTGACAGCGCAAATGATTTTTTTCCGGTTTTGCAGCATATTTTATGGAAAAATAATGCCTGTCATTACAAAGTACAATTGGTTTCGCAAAAAATAAGGGCTCATATGGGTCTCTAAGTGAAAAAATGCATTCACTTTTAAACATAGTGGAAAAAGCAAAAGTGCAAAAATGAAAATTGGCTTTGACCTTAAGGGGTTAAAGGGGTTATCCAGCGCTACATAAACATGGCCACTTTTCCCCCTCTCTTGTCTCCAGTTCAGGTGTGGTTTGCAATTGAGCTCCATTTGAGTCCCAAACACCACCCAATCTGGAGACAAGAGAGGGGGAAAAGTGGCCATGTTTTTGTAGCGCTGGATAACCCCTTTAAATCTGTGAATGTATACTATTCTTTATATATACTAGCCAGACCACTGCCTGCAGTGTTAGTGCCACTGCCTGGCATCTGCTGTTGATAGAAACGCTTCTGTGGCTGATAATCGGTAAAAGTGACAGTAATCAGCTGAGAATTAGGAAATGTCCAATCCTCGGCTTATTGCATCTTTTAAGCCGGCTATAGGCTATGTTCACACTACGTACATTTTAGGCAGTATTTGGTCCTCAAGTCAGGTCCTCATAGCAACCAAAACCAGGAGTAGATTAAAAACACAGAAAGGCTCTGTTCACACAATGTTGAAATTGAGTGGATGGCCGTCATATAACGGTAAATAACTGCCATTATTTCAATATAACAGCCGTTGTTTTAAAATAACTGCAAATATTTTCCATTAAATAACGGCCATCCACTCAATTACAACATTATGTGAACAGAGTCTTTCTGTGTTTTCAATCCACTCCTTGCTTTGGTTGCTATACAGCCTCAAATATACAGCCTCAAATATACGTAGTGTGAACCCAGCCTTAAAATGTATCTCTATGGGCTGCGCATCTCCCTGTGTAAACTCTTTACTGTAAGAGCAGTGGAACTGCTGGAAGACTGTGGAACTCTCTGCCATATGAAGTTGTGATGGCTGGGTTTTCGAACAAGGTCAAGTTGGTGGCCTCCTGACTGAAGGAATGGGAATGTTGTTTTCATTGCTTAAAGGAAACCATACAGCTAGGCTTAAAGGTACCTTATAGCTGCTGGGCGCAGCTCTCCAACTCACTCTTCCTCAGGGAGGTGATTGGTTCCCTTAAAGGGAATCTGTCAGGTCTGTACCAGGTGCAGAGCTGCAGGCACAGGCAGACAGGTGATAGGGAGATGAAACACATGATGCCTTTGTCTTTACTGATGGCCATTTGCAGAGTTGAAGTGCCCCAGAGTTGATGCTAAGCCACAGCATGCAAACCTTTCCCCCACCACTCCACCTGGAGGCTTGGCCCTGTGTGGGAAGTTAAGAGGTGTGCATGCTGGGGCTCAGAATTACTTCTGTGGCATTCAGCTTCCAAGGAAAGTTTTATTTTATAACTCTGCAAATGGCCATCAGCAAAGACAAAGGCATACTTTATTTTATCAAATATCTGCCTGCATCTGCAACTCTGTTTCTGGTACAGACCTGATCATTCCCTTTGCTTCTATTGTTCTGAGAGGGCTAAGACACTACCAGAGCTGTCTGGCTCAAGCTTACCGCACCCCATCGAGGAAATATGATGGCCCATGTATATGGGGAGGTCAGAAGGTGCCTGGTTTTTATTGCCATATAAATAGTGATGTAACTTAGATTTCTTAGGGTAAAAACTTTTAGCACTCACTGTTCAGGGAGAGAGGGGTTACAGCTATGAAAAGATTACCTCCACAGTCCTGTCCCCTGATGTAAGCCACAGCCTGAAGTGGATCTGCCATGATTTGGAAGCTGAGGGAGACTTTCTGGGTCATAGTACAGGGCTGTAGACCACCCTGTGCAGGCCGTGGCCCTCCCCTACTTGCCCTCCCACCCAGTACAGGTTGCTCTTAAACCAAGTTACAATTTTGAAAAACTGTGAGCTCTTCTTGCAAAACGCTTGTAATCCAACTTACTCTTAAACCAAGGTACCACTGTTAAAGGGACAGTTAAGCAAGCTCTCAGCCCTCCTTATTTAAAAAGATGGTGATATGTGGGGGTGACGGTAAATACAAGAAATTCGCCCACTTTTATCTATGCACTACTCAGTAGCAGCTTGTTCATATGGTGTAGTCACTTATGCTTGGACCTTGCTCACAAATAATCCATACTGACTACCATTTTGTTACATTGTGTCAGGGAAATCACTGTTCTCACTTCTGTCCTGATGAAACCTTTGGAGATGGATGTTCTCAGATGTGCAAATGTGTCAACCACCTGGCATGCTCCCCTATAGATGGCTCTTGTGTGTGTAAAGAAGGTAAGTGCTCATCCACATATACACCATTCCACTGCTAAGAATATCTGCAATGTAGGGACATATATTTAATCTGATGCTTTCCATGTTTGATCTTTATGGGCAGCAATATTCACAGTCTCTGATGACAAAGTGCTAATATTTTAATGACATATTAGGGGTATTTGAAGGTATTTTTTGTAGTAATGTATAATCCCTTTAATTATGAGTAGTGGTTAAAAGCACAGTGTGGACCCCCAAAATACTGAATTAATCATAAAGTGATCAGCTGGCCATGTTTAATGAAAAATAAAGTGTTACCATTGAAGTCAATGCTCTTTATTCCAGGTTGGCAGAAAGGGGACTGCTCTGTTCCATGTCCTAATGGAAGCTGGGGCTTCAACTGTAACAGGACCTGTGAGTGTGCCAATGGTGGATCCTGCAGCCCCATTACTGGACACTGCACCTGTACATCTGGGTGGTATGGGGAGAAGTGTGAACTGCCGTGCAAGGTACATTTCAGATCCTGCCACTGCCATCCTCACACAATATTTACAGATATATAGTTACATAGTTAGTACAGTTGAAAAAAGACACATGTCCATCAAGTTCAACCTAGGAGGGGATTCACTGTTCTCATGGTAAAGAAGGCTTGTCGCCTCCAGAGATTTAACCTTTTTTTCTCCAGGCAGCGCCCTATTGTCTTTTGTGGGGGTTTTACCTGGAACATCTTATCTTTTTATATATTTAAATAAATAAATGTTAGGGTTAGTGCCTTTATAACAGTAATAACCCCCAAAAATTGCACAAATAGATGAAAATATATAATAAAAGTCTTAATTTCAATAATCAATTCATAAAAACACATAAAATAGAATATGGGATAGAACACAGAGGTCAAAACCAGAGGGGGAGGAAGATATCAGTGTGGTGTATTAAGAAGTACAATTAATATAGAATGGTATACTGTGGTGGATGTTGGTACAAGCAGTGCATGAATTAATTTTTGAATAAATTAAACTAAACTAAAGAGGGGAACTGTATGTAACCCCTACATAAATTAATCCAATTATCACAATGGAATTTATAGAAAACCAAATTTAGGATAACAAAATAAATTCATGTGCAACCATACAGGTGAATTAAACAAGTGAACACCAAACCAACACTGAAATCTTACCCCCCGTCTGGCACAACAGCCCTGCCAGAGGGGGGTTAAGATTTCAGTACATAGTCTGCACATAGCCTTAAACTGTTGGGGTGGATTTACTAAGATTGTCTGGTTTTCAAGGACCCTACAACTCTGTGGTTTCCCAGACCAACAGATTTATTAATGTGTCTGATTGCCCTTATTAAATCTGTTGGGTTTTTGACATTACAAAACTAAACCCTCACCATCCCGCTACACCAAAAGTGGCTGATTTTTAGAATAGAAAACCCTTTAAAAAAGGTTGTTTAATAAATAAGTGGTTTTAAATTAACATGTTCACAACATGCCCACTTTTGTGTTTTAAAACATAAAATGATGGGTGTGGGGTTTTTATTTTCGAAATTTTTGTGGCGCATGACATTAGTAAATGTGGTCATGGAAACACGTTAGTAAATCATCCTCAGTGTGTCTATAACAATGTAATGTATGTGGCTCCCATAATGTCATAGTGCCACCATAACAGTGTCAGACACCATGCATCCACAACATGGTGATGCATAAACCCATCATTGCAGTGTCAGAAGCACTGCTATCATGGCAGTCAGACACAGTGCTCAGTATGAGATACAAAGCCCACAAAACAATGTCATGCACAGTGCTTTTTTAACAGTGGCAGGCATAGTGCCATTAATAGTTTTAGACTGTTCTCATAACAATATAACTGACAGTGTCCCTTTAAGGCTATGTTCACACTATGTAAAACAACGGCCGTTGTTTTCACTGGCCGGAATTTTGCGTTTTATTTGTTTATTATTGCCTCCTAGCGTGTTTTTAACCGGGCTGAAACATGTCATTTAATTGAAATACTGCGACTAGCCCAATAAACCACTCAGTAAATTTTTTACATTAAAAGTTTAATTTGGCCAAAATAAATTTTACGTGTGCGGCCGCATTGAAATTCACGGCCGTAGTTGTAACATTACCGGCCGCAAAAAATTACATGTTAATTTTTCTCGGGTCCGTACGAACTACGGCCGTAGTCTTATATGCTGTGTGCATTGTACAACCGTAGTTCGTACGAATTGCTGTATCGTATCTTCCTTAAAACAACGGCCGTAGTTTTGCGGTGAAAACTACGGCCATTGTTTTACGTAGTGTGAACATAGCCTAACAATGTAATGCACAGTGCCTCCATAATAGTGTCAAAGAGAGTGCATCATGGAAAGTGGCCTCCATAACAGTGTAATACATAGTGCCTGGATAACAGTATCAGGGACAGAACCTTAATAACAAGCACAGTGTTTTAAAAGAAAAAAAAAAAATGTAAGGACTTGGGTTAAAAATAGGGGCTGTTCCTCCAAAAGACGCAAATATATGATTGTGTGCTCCTTTGTACACAGGCAGGAAACTATGGTCCTGGGTGTAGCCAGAGATGTGAATGTAAAAACTCTGACAGCTGTGATCCTATCACTGGCAAGTGCACATGTTTACCAGGATGGACAGGTAAGAGTATAAACCAGAAAAATTATAGACAGAGATAGACAAATAACAGATAGATAGATAGATAGATAGATAGATAGACAATAGGATAACGAAGCAGCACTACATCAAATTAGTAAATGGGTGCACGCAGATTTCTCCGACCACAAACCTGCAATACATCCAAAAAAAATCTGCAGCACCCAGCTAGTTCGTGAAAAAACTTTCAGTGTTGTTTTATTCCATCAAAAAAATGTAGTGTGACAAAATGTAACAGGATATACTGGTGCGGCAAACGAGATGCAACGTTTCGATAGCCTCACACTATCTTTTTCAAGCATGATTATGTGAAACACATCAAATTTTATATTCAAGTGCAAATCATACAAACAACATTTTATTGGTTGTGAGATTAGGGGTTAATTAACCAATCTGTGTGCTATCTTGCACATGATTTAACCCATTGTTAGCAATTGCATATTCTGGGTTCAGGGTTGTATATTTAGTCAATCAAAATTATGACAGCAGCACTCCAAAATACGTGAAAAATAAAGTGGAAAAACGTATTTCATACCATCACACTGAAAAAACAGCGACCTATCAGTCCTTCAATTTGGACCTTTCTCAAGCCAGTGAATACATCGATATACATGTGATTGATTAAGTCATTAGATATGCAAATGAAAACAGGAAGCATGTGTAGTTACATAGTGCACTCGATACTAAAGATATTTTTTAATGACTAGATACAAGATAGATGGTAATAGATTGATCAAATATACAGATGATAGGATACTACCTGCACCCACCACTTTGAATTTGAATTTGGATGAGCTGCTTCTCATACTTCTCTGGAAATTTTAGATAGATAGATAATAGACTGATTAAGGATTCAGTTATTTTAGAGTAGAGCAGAGATGTGGAACATTCGGCCCTCCAGCTGTTGCAAAGCTACAATTCCCATCATGCCTGGACAGCCATGGCTTTTGCAACAGCTGGAGGGCCGAACATTCCCCATCCCTGGAGTAGAGAGAGGCTCTGTGAGAGTTAAAACATTGCACTAACATGGATGAATAAATTATTGCTCTAACTGGAGCTTCTAAGAGAGCTAATGTTGGCACTATACAAATGCATTTTATTATCATTTAAGTATATGGATTAAAGCGAATGTACCATCATTACATTCGCTTTAAGATTTTCACCGGTGCCGCTGTCCTTTTTTTGACTAATTCTTATGAAGCCACGTCAAAGAGAAGCGGGGGTTTCCTCCCACTGGGGGCGGACTGGCTACGCGTCCAGTGGCTTCATCCCTGGCCTGTGCCTGGAAATAGAATGGCGCCTACGCGGGAACCATCACCTGGTTCAAAAAAAGAACCGCGTCATCGGCTTCCCCACACCGGCACTGTTCTATTCATGTGAAAACCATTTGCTTTGAGGTATCTGAATCCTCGTATTCGGCTTTTCTATAGTTTAACTATTCCTTCTGTCGTTTAGGAGAACATTGTGAGAAGACTTGTAAGGAAGGATATTGGGGACGCAGCTGTAATATGTCTTGCACCTGTAAAAATGGTGGTTCCTGCTCTGCAGAAGATGGATCATGCACCTGCACGGCTGGATTTCAGGGAAGCAACTGCGAGAACAGTAAGGAAATATTTTTTTCTCTCTGTGGATTAAAAAAACATGGCTGCTTTTTTTCAGAGACAGCAACACATCTGTTTATGAGTTGTGACTGCTGCAATAACACATACAAACAGTTGGCAGGTAAAGCGGTTTTTATACCTGATACCTATCTTCTTTTTGTATGTTTCCCCCACGTTTGTGTGGGTCTCCTCTGGGTACTCCGGTTTCCTCCTACAACCAAAACATATAGATAGGTAAGTTTAGATTGTGAGCCCTAATGGGGACAGGGAAAAAGTTAAGTATAAACCTCTGGAATAAGTTAGTGCTCTTAAAATAAAATAATTATCCTGTTTCAGGCTGCTCTCCGGGACGTTATGGGAAGAAATGTACCTTTTATTGTAAGTGTTCTTACCACTCTACATGTAACCCTATGGATGGATCCTGTAAATGTTCTCCTGGTTGGAAAGGCAACGACTGCTCTGAGTGTAAGTTCAAAAGGGACTTTGGGCCTTTTACAGGTTCTTACCAAACACAGATCACATGACCTGCTCTAAAATTCTTCTTTGAGGGTGCCTTCACACCTACCGGATCCACAGCGGATCTCACTTCTGCGAATTCGGAGCGAGATCCACTGCGGATCTGGTACCATTCACCCTAATGATAGCACATACCCGCAGCGGGATTGACATCACGCTGTGAGTATGAGCTTTAACCCCCTGATGGCCGCAGCCCCGCTGCATCCCCGCCTCCTGCAGCTCCACCGCTGCCCCCATCAGCCCCGGCGCCTGCATCCCCGATCGCCGCCCGCATCCCCCATCATCCCTGCAGTCATCACGCATTCCCGATCGCCGCCCCCATCCCCCATCATCCCTGCAGCCATCACGCATTCCCGATCGCCGCCCGCATCCCAGATCATCCCCGCAGCCCGCCCGCATCATCCCAGCAGCTGCGCCGAGGAGCAGGTAATGTATGCTCTCGGCGGCGGGGATGATGCGGGGGGGGCTGCGGGCGGCGATCGGGGATGCGTGCCAGCTGCGGGGATGATCGGGAATGCGGGCGGCGATCGGGAATGCATGATGGCTGCAGAGATGATGGGGGATGCGGGCGGCGATCGGGAATGTGTGATGGCTGCAGGGATGATGGGGGATGCGGTGGAGCTGCAGGAGGCAGGGATGCATTAGGGGGTTAAAGCTCATACTCACAGCGGGATGTCAATCCCGCTGCGGGTATGTGCTATCATTAGGGTGAATGGTACCAGATCCGCAGTGTATCTCGCTCCAAATTCGCAGAAGTGAGATCCGCTGTGGATCCGGTAGGTGTGAAGGCACCCTGACAGTTTTGTAATCTTAGTACCCCAGTAGTATTATATAGACGCTGTATTACATGGGTGTAGTATGTGAGCACAGTTTGGTCCTTTTATTTGGTATCTATGTGCACTATATTAACTATTAGAATAGTTTTAATGCAGTTATAAGTTTTAGATGGGTTGGATCTCATTCATATTCTGCCAGGGAGCTCCACAGACCTTGATTCAACCCTGCGTGAACAGACACACATTAAATGATATCCTGTTTTATCTTCTCAGCCTGTTCTCCAGGGTTTTGGGGGAAGGATTGTGCAAGTTCTTGTTATTGTCATTATGGAGGACAATGCAGTCCTATAGATGGAAGATGTGACTGTTTACCAGGCTGGACTGGAAAGACATGCTCTGATGGTAACAAAGCTCTATTATCTTTATGTATGGGGTGGCCAATGGGTGGTATTGGGGGTCAGTGATTGTCAGCCTGTGTAGGGCACACTCTACACATCACTGCATTTAAGGTGCTTTTTATTTCAGCATGCCCTCTAGGGCTATGGGGGAAAGACTGTGCCAATACCTGCTATTGCCAAAATGGAGGACAATGTAATGCTATTGATGGGAACTGTAATTGCCTGGCAGGATGGAATGGGAAAACTTGTTCTGAAGGTAAGACCCCCAGGGTTTTATGTTGTCTGCTTAGTAGCCGTGTGCTAAAATAGTCTTCTGTTATCTGTCTCTCTTTACCCTTTATGATTAAATATTGTATGGCATGGGAATGCACAAATTCCGTATAAAGCAACAAATGAACACACACTACACCAAACTGTGGTTTTCAATTGCTTATGACTTCATTTTCTCATTCGTATTTTTCAAGGACAATTACATGTCTCATAATGAATAAAGTCACTTAAATTTTACATCACCCAGTGGCAAACGGTAGCAGAGTCTCTTAGTATGCGTCCTAATTCAGCTTGTAGCCATCAGGACACACTTCCCGGACGGGAATGAAAAGTCCAACTTCCATGCAGGGTACGCGACGTTTCGAGAGCAGCAGCTCCCTTTGTCAAGCGTTTGTCAATGGGAATGCACAAGACTGTATAACTGTCATATAATGATGTGTGATATGCTTATAACTGTACAATGTGTTCTGTTATGTTTAGTGTGCCCCCTAGGGACATTTGGAGAGAACTGTATGAACAAATGCAGATGCCAAAATGGAGCAGAATGTGATCACGTGACTGGAAAGTGCTCCTGTCTGCCTGGATATCATGGACCCTACTGTGATAGTCGTAAGTGAATATTGCATGATTGTGGGGTCTCAAATCCAATATAATTTAATAATTCATGAAAGTTGGTGCAAAGAAAGTCCAGAGATTTTTTTAAATTAAATTCAGCAAGGGGTAAAACAATAGGGAATAAGTACTTACCTCTCTTGATGCCCGCGACTCACCGTGCCAGAAGGTCCAGGACCCCCGCCGCAGACCCTTTTCTCTCGAGTTGTGATGACGTCATGACTCAGGGGAAACTACCCGATTTGGCTGATGGACAGCCCCCTCAGCCAATCAGTGACTGGAGCGGCGTCCCGTTCCAGTCACTGATGGACTGTCCATCAAAGTTGTGATGTCCTGGGGAGAGGTAAGTTACGGTCTTTGTTGTCCCCTCCTCCCGAGGCTGGACTTTGCTTTTAAAGAGGTCTTTCCATCTCAACTAACAAAGTTTAAGGGGTTGTCCAGCGAAAATCTTTTTCTTTAAAATCAACTGGTGCCACAAAGTTATATAGATATGTAATTTTCTTCTATTTAAAAATCTCAAATCTTCCTATACTTATTAGCTACTGTGTGTCCTGCAGGAAATGTTTTATTTTCATTCAGACACAGTGCTCTCTGCTAATAACTCTGGCCGAGACAGGAACTTGGCTTTCTATGAATCCCCATAGATAACCTCTCCTACTCTGGACAGTTCCTGTCTCGGCCAGAGATGTCAGCAGAGAGCACTGTGTCTGAATGAAAATAAAACAACATTTCCTGTAGGACATACAAGTAGCTAATAAGTACAGAAAGACTTGAGATTTTTTAAATAGAAGTGAATTATAATTCCATATAACTTTCTGACACCAGTTGATTTGAAAGAAAAAGATTTTTGCTGGATAACCCCTTTAATTTAGCAAACTTACCTCCTTCTCCTGAAATGCTGCTCTTTCCCTCTCCCATTTTTGACAGCTCATTGTCTAGGTTACCAACCATCTACCGGTGACCCAGCAGATTGGAGACATATAAGTGCTGCCTTTATTGTACCCATTACTTTGAATTCACTTCTAGTTTTTGCTCAAAGACTGCAATTGCAGTTTTCAAAAAAACTGCCATGTGTGAAACCAGCATAAAATCACTGGTCTGTCTGATGTATAGATGTATAGGAGAGGGGAGCTACAGCAGTGTCCCCAACTACCTGCTGAACTGATCACTCCGATTGCACACTTCAAAGGCTGGCCCTATCTGTGCTTGCCCTGGCAGAGCAGCAATGAGCAGGCCTTTCCCCTTCACTGGGCTCCTGTGCAACTGAATAGGCTGCACCAGCAACATGTCCACTCATGTTATTATGTACTATATTGTTCCACAACAGGGTGCCCTCCTAGGACTTATGGGCTGAAATGCTACCAGGTCTGTGACTGTCTCCACAATTCCACCTGTGATCATGTGACTGGTCATTGCCTGTGTGAAGCTGGTTGGTCTGGAGCCCGATGTGAAAAAGGTACAAAGTGCATGATGGTAGATGATGTACTGATACAGTAAGAGCCCTTTTACACAGGGTGATTATAGGCAATAAGCGTTGCTAGAAATGCTCACTCTGCCTATGTAAATGTGATCAGCTGAGTGGGAAAAGTCACATTCGTTGGCTGATCGCATCTTTTGTGCACTGCCATAAATCATCGCTTATCAACCACACATCTCCCTGTGGAAAAAGACTACTTATGGCCAAAAGCAATGTATTTAAATGACTGGGATCGTTTCTGTGGCCCAGCGACAGTTGTGGCGTGTAGAGGCACTGCAAGCGAGCACCGATCTCGCTGATCAGCACTCGTTTATGTCCTTGCACGCCCCATATTGGTACGTGTTAAAGGACCCTTTTAGTAGAAGACTGTCTATCAGAGCAAAGAGATGGAGAAATAGATTATGGGAAGCAATCAGTTGTGTTTGGCTTTTTTTGATATTTTGCTCTGACATAAATCTTTTTAACCATGGTTCTCATGACTGATTCCAGTTATGTGTGGCCACCTTTTTTCAGTGTCACACGTTAACTAAAAGCATGGAATAAGATATGATGCAAAGCCAATAAAAATGCCAAACATGTGCACACAGATTTTAGCTGAGAGTCAATGGAGACTCTCAATGCATTTTATTTTTGTATTATGGCATTTTTTAAAGGCTGTTTGCAGTTGTTTTTTTTTATCGCAGCAGGGCCTGCAGCCATTATGTTTTTTTCCACAAAAACATTGGTGTTTACCCCATAGACTTCTATAGGGGTGTAAAAATGCCAGAAAAACATCCTGTCTATATGCATTATGGTGTTTTCCCCAGTCCTGTAATCAGATGATAAATAATCACATACTGTAACTGCAGGACATAAGATGCCATATGAAAAAATGCCTATAGTAATGTAATTACAATGAGAAAAAAACATGAAAAACTGCCTCTAAAACTGCAAAAAAAAAAAGAAAGAAAAATTGCTGGCAGTTCCCAGAATAAATGCAAAAGATATGTCTAAAGAAGGCCAAACAAGGCAACACATTGAGTTGAGTTTTACTGAAAAAGATAAAAAATATTCGCTAGAAAACAATTTCCTTTTACTTTCAGGTGCCCAGAAAGTTTGCCATTTGCCATTTTTAACCCCTCTGGCTTACATCTTCTGACAAAAATCCTGTAATCATTACTCCCAGGGTGGCCATACACCTTCAATAACTGATGTCCTAATAATAGTTTAGACATCAGTTTTCTTTCCCCTCCTGCCAGGGCAGTATTAACAGCTGCTGCTGCCCTAGGCACGAAAGCTGAATAATTATAGCAGTCTGCATATTGTCTGAGGGAATTCTCACCACAGGATTGGTAAAGTGGTATGTAATAGCTCCAGGTGTCACAGCCATACCAGACCTGATCAGCACCGCCACACCAGACCTGACCATACCTCCCCCCCTACTTCTCTCAAAAAGACACCAGATTTACTGGCAAGTCTAAACAGGAGGTGGGAGATTAAAAAAAAAAAAATTGGTTTCCTTTCCCCTGCTCCCTGGTGCTGTCCCCCTGCAAGTTGCTGTCCTAGGCACCGGACCACGGGTGCCTAGTGGTTAATACGGCCCTTCCTCCTGCCCTTCTCCTTCCCATACACAGAAACATTCAGCACACCTGTGCTATCTGAGCTCTGGCTGCGGCTTATCTCTCCCAGATGATGTCGGTGGAGACAGGGGTCTGGAGTGATGGAAAATCACTGCCTGACTCCTGTCTCCATTGATATCATCTGTTGGTGGACACTTACCATACCAAAGAGCCTTACACTGCTTACACTGCTGACTAAACCTGCCACGGGCGGCGGGCATGGCTAACAAAAGTATAAGGTGTATGGGGACCTTTAAAGGATGGCCACATAGCTTTTTTACTTTTACTCTAGGTATTCTTTTTGGTCAGCATTAGTTGGATCCTGTATGCCCAGAGTATAGTGTTTTTATTAGCCGAGGATGAGGCCACCTTACCATGGCCTCATGGATCCAGTGCTGGGCCCTGGGCAGGGCCGTCTTGACATACTGTGCTCTGGGGGAAGGGGTTCTCTGGGACACTGTGATGATAGTGTGGAGTCTTTTAGGGTGGAAATAAGGGAAGAAAGAAAGAATAATAATATACTGATTGGGGTGTGTTGTAAGTCTTCAAGTATAGTGGAACCAGCAGAAAGTCTCCTAATAGAACAAATAGATGAGGTAGCAAAGCAGAATGGGGTCATTTTTATAAGTACAGTGATGTACATAAGTACATCATGGAGAATTATACTTAATTTGCTGGGCAGAATAAATAAAGCATCACAATCAGGTCCACGCTCGTCATTTTAATCAATAACATTATATGCTTTAACAAGTACAATATGAGAGATAAGTGGGAAGGACACTAAACCCTTGAGTAAGTCAGTCCACTTTATAACAACTATGGTATGCTTCTACCCTATTAGGGTGTTTGGGAGTCTTGGTAGGGTAAACCCATGTGTAGCATGGTCTCTCTCTATATCTTACTGATAACTGCTTTGTGCACTGATGCCAACCCATCCAGTATAGGTTTAGTCAGGTCATCTTGGACAAGGGTGGATTCCCAGTATTTAAAGTGACTCTGTACCCACAATCTGTCCCCCCCCAAACCACTTGTACCTTCGGATAGCTGCTTTTAATCCAAGATCTGTCCTGGGGTCCGTTCGGCAGGGGATGCAGTTATTGTTTTAAAAACAACTTTTAAACTTGCAGCGCTGTGTCTTACACCCGGGGCTTACATTAGTATATGCATTAGGCTGGCACAACCTCTTCTTCCCTCCTCCCCACCCTCCTCGTGATTAGGAATGCTCCAGGCAGATTGCTTCCTATTCCCCAGCTTTGTACATAATGAACATGGGCTGGATCATTAAGACACCTGTGCAAAGCTGAAACAGCAGTAAATGTTCCTGGATCATTCCTAATGCTGAGGAGGGTGGGGAGGAGGGAAGGAGAGGTATGCCAGCCTAATGCATATACTAATGTAAGCCCCGGCCGTTAGACACAGCTCTGCAAGTTTAAAAGTTGTTTTTAATGCAATAACTGCATCCCCTGCCGAACGGACCCCAGGACAGATCTTGGATTAAAAGCAGCTATCCGAAGGTACAAATGGTTTGGGGGGTCAGATTGTGGGTACAGAGTCGCTTTAAAGATGCCATGGGCCGACTGCTTAGACACCTGTCTCTTGAGAGCCCAGTAGAGGGGAGATAAGTTGTGGATGGGGTTTTTCGTTTAAATTAGGTCTTCTACAAAATCAGACTGACTGAGAGGTTTCATATTACAAAATCTAAGTTAACTAAGTTAACTTTGGCGGAATTCCTGTCAGTTCTTAGAACGGAGAGCCACAGAAGCGGAGGTGCGCAAGGCGCCCCATTGAAACAGACGGCAGACGGGATATTTTACTCCGTGTGAACTGGCCCTTAAAGTCAACATGTCGTAGTAGAATAAGGATCACTTGCAGTGGGTATAGGAGCCTAAGGAATGGCAACATCTTTAGGTAATGGCATCTGGCCATAGTAGGTAAGGGGATTTTTTCCATCTCTCCACATCCTGCAATACAGACTGTATGAGAGGGGAATAGTTTCAGCCATACAATTGTCCCCGGAGGTTACCTATGTTTACCCCCAAGTAACAAATATGAGCATGTGTTATTGTGACCAGAGTATCTCATGATTGCAATGTTCTCCTCCTATTAAGTATTTAAAACGCTTAAATGGGACACAAACAATCCCACAAAACACGTTTTACCCATGACAGCCCACACCCACCACATTTTTCAGCATGGATAAAATGGCAGGGGAGGGGTGTAGGGTTGGGCGGAGCTGAACTTCATCAATCCCCAAACCCATAGTTCATTCCTCCTTTAGACTAAACCCTTCATGTGGGCATCCTCCCAATTATTAACAATAATAAAAAACAATAAACACACATACTTACCTGGCTCCAGTACACCATTATCTTTCTCTTCCTTTGGGCTCTTCTGCATGAGTGACCTCCCTGCCGGGCCCTGGAGCTGGGAGAAAAGAGCCTCTAGTGGCTTGAGGCAGAATACACCCTACAACCAAAACAATGACTGGCAGAGCAGTGAACCAATGGTTTCTCATTCTGTCAGCGCATTTTGCTTTTAACTAGCCTCATTAGGAGTGTCTATAATAAAAACCATAGGGGTTGCACAGGGGCGGAGATTGATGTCATGGGGTGGGCCTTACATTTAAAACCAGGACTGTTGGCATTGATGTATCTGGAATAAAGCAAGTTATCTTGATATTTACAAGTTTAGGTTGTTTTTTTTAGCCAGCGGCTTACTGGTGTAGTTGGATATTCTGTTTTGCCTGTGACTAGAAAGTGTATTTGGACCCCTTTTATTGCATTTGTGTCTGAATATCCGGTACACCACGGAGCACTTTTTTGTGTTTTTTAAAATATTATTTTTAATCATATCTGTGATTTGTGCATTTGCTATGCAGGAAAAAGGCACATGGCCAGCATTAGAGATAAGTGAATTTACAGTAATAATGAAGCGAAGTGCTTTGTCATCTCTGTAATCCGCTCATCAGGCGGCTGCCTTTTAACTCACTGCCGCTCCTGCCTGGGTGCTGGGAAAAGCTGGATCCAGTCTCAGGAATTGCAGAGATAACGAAGCACTTAGCTTAATTATTACTGTAATTTTGCTCATCTCTAGCCAGCATCTTATTGTGGCTATTTTTTTTTTTTTTTCTGGAGTTATTTTACCCTTGAAAGATAAAAGAGGCACAGAAGTACAATAACATTGTAGGTCTTGCAAATTGAATTTTATAGTGGAACAGTGTGCCATGTTACCCATATCCTTCATAACTATTCAACGCAATGTTCTTTTTATGCAGCAGGTGATGTCCCATTTACAATGGTTCCGAAGACGTCTGTAAGTGCCGATTCCATTGGACCCATGATTGGCATCATCGCTTTAGTAATCTTGGTGGTAGCATTAATTGCTTTATTTCTGGTCTACCGACACTGGCAGAAAGACAAGGAGAGTCAGAACTTAGCAGTGTCGTACACATCTACTAGACCAGCCAGCTCTGTATATGAAGTTCCAGGTAGACATAAAAATTTTACCATACAAGCTATTAGGGCACGTTCACATGGGCAAAAACCTTGCAGGAAAAAAAATCTAAATCAGGGTGGATTTAGGTGATGTTGTTAATGCAGGTTTTTGTGAATCTGTCAGCTGTAATTCATGTTCCAAACTGCTGATACTGTTGGATAGCTGTTAGGTCAAGAAGACACATGGTACTCCTCATATTTCCATCTGTGTTTTCAGAAAAATGTTTTTATTTTCCAGTGCAAAGTGTCAGAGAGGCCTTCCCAAGCTGCTGATCTTCTGCAAGCTCGGACACTTTGCACTGTGGAATTTTTATTCACAAATGGATATATGTGACACCAGGTGTCTCCCTGAC
The DNA here is from genome assembly GCF_027789765.1 of Dendropsophus ebraccatus. Classification (NCBI taxonomy): domain Eukaryota; kingdom Metazoa; phylum Chordata; class Amphibia; order Anura; family Hylidae; genus Dendropsophus; species Dendropsophus ebraccatus. The sequence goes on from NC_091466.1 coordinate 37,270,447, forward strand.
CTAACAGCTGAAATATTCACTTTTCAGAGACTATCCAGGCTTTGAAAAGGCACAGCAACAAAAAACAGCACCACACCTGTCCTCAGGTTGCATGTGGTATTACAATTGCTATATTCACTTCAATAGAGAAGATAACCATACAGAATTGAGGACAAGACTCTTGCTGTTTCTAGAAGAAAGTGTCCATGTTTTTGTTAGCCACTAAGCACTCATTTCAATGGGAGCTTGATATCCCTCCTTTTTTGTGAGGTAAAAACAGCAATGTGGTTTTTGAGAGACGCTTTTATAATAAAACTGCATGGTTTATGGGGCAAAAATCAATGCAGTTTCATTGTCAAAAAACAGGTAGTTTTTGGCCATGTGAATATGCCCTTACAGAATGTCTGTTAGTCAATGATCTAATTATTCCTCTGTTTTTATAGATGTGCCTCCAGGTTATATGCACTATTACACCAACCCCAGTTATCACACACTGTCTCAGTGTGTCCCCAACCCACCTCCTGTGCCATGCAGCCAGGACAGGACAGGCTCTAAGAAGGTAAATGTGTCCTTATGATCTTTCTTGAGTATTCTACAGTATTCTGAGCATTCTACAGGGGCTATATAGTCATGTAGGGAATGTCTTCAAAGTTGCTTTAAGAACCATGGTGTAGAATAACCTCACTGTTTAAAGGGGCTGGCTGGTAAAAAAATAAATAAATGAAGCATGGCATGCGACAAAGCTGAAGAGTGATGTTATAAGTCGTGATACAGCAGAGAGCTGAAATCCAGATCTGAGACCATCAGCTATAGTGGTACAGCCCCACAAGCACCTTTAGCCTTCTTCCCGTGGACCCTCGAAGCAGAGTTAAGGCCCAATTATACTAAAGGATTATTGTCTTAAAGTGACACTGTCACCCCCTATTTGCATTTTGACTGCTCTCCACAGGTGTAAAGGGTAAATGTTACAGCTTTCATTACTTATTTTATATAATACCTCATGGTGCTTGTTCTGGTAAAAAGTCATTTTTATCACCTGTGGATTGGTATATGTGGGCTGGGCCTCGTGGCCTATGTGCTCCGCCCCCAGCACCACTTGGCCCCGTCCACATCTGTGACATCATCCACATAGGCCCCACCCCCGGCCATTGGTGTGGGACAATCTAGGAGGGTGGGGCCTAGAGCTTTAGGCTGGCCCTTCCAATGGCTGCTGAGGGGGCGGGGCCTATGCGGATGATGTCACGGATGGGAGTGGGGCTAAGTGGCGCTAGGGACGGAGCGATGTGGCACATAGGCCACGAGGCCCAGCCCACATATACCAATCCAAAGGTGATAAAAATGAATTCTTACCAGAACAAGCACCATGAGGTGTGATATAAAATAAGTAATGAAAGCTGTAACATTTATCCTTTACACCTGTGGACAGCAGTCAAAATGCAAATAGGGGGTGACAGTGTCACTTTAACTTGGCCAATTACCGACTGCTTGGGTCAATAATGTTTAGAGTAATAGCGCCCTGTGAAAGGCAATGATAGGCTGACATGCACAAAGTCGGCTGATCGTGGTCTTTCAACATGCAGATCGTTGCTCTGCGTTATAGGGGTGGTGACAGCAGACCACTGCCAGCTTTAATATGCAGCCCGAATGATCTAAGGATCATTTGGGCAGCCCCTCTCCGCTCGCTGTCTGTGATGTGTGTAATAGCACATGCAGTAAGCTGGGAACGAAGGGGAAGCAAGTATGCTGAACTGGAAAATCGTGCCGTTCAATACTACGATGTTCACACTACGTATATTTGAGGCTGTATAGCAACCAAAACAAGGAGTGGATTGAAAACACAAAAAGGCTCTGTTCACATAATGTTGTAATTGAGTGGATGGCCATCATTTAATGGCAAATATATGCTGTTATTTTAAAACAACGGCTGTTGTATTGAAATAATGGAAGTTATTTACCGTTGTATGGCGGCCATCCACTCAATTGCAACATTATGTGAACAGAGCCGTTCTGTGTTTTTAATCCACTCCTGGTTTTGGTTGCTATGAGGACCTGATTGAGGACCAAATACAGCCTCAAATATACATAGTGTGAACCCAGCCTAAGGGTGGGAATCCACGTGGAGAAATTCCAGTGGATTCCGTCACTCATACCCGCTTGCGGCGGCGCACATCTCTGCCCATCCCATAGACATGTCAATTCTTTTGAAGTAAGGCGGAGTCGGCCCAACCATAGGTGTCTATGGCACGGGCGGAGATGTGCGCTTCTGCGAGTGGGTACAAGCAGTGGAATCCGCTGGAACTTCTCAGTGCAGATTCTGTAGTGTGAACCCACCCTAAAGTCTTGTCTGTGGCCTGGAGACACTCCTATGCAGCCACAGCAAGCTGGGTGAGATCTGGCTCCTTCTTTTCACTGCAGTTCAACTGGCATCACAAGTGGTGAGGAGCAGCTGGCCTCCTGCCTCTCTGTCACCATCTGCACCCACATGGTGTTGAGCAGCTATTTTTTACAGATACGCCCTGGCTGCCTGTCACCAGACGACCCAGGACATACCCATACACCCTGGGTGTCTAATGTGCTATGAAGCTCACTCAGGAAGCTCGCTCCCTCACTGGAGATATGTCTACTTCTCTTTTTGATGAAGGCACTTCCATACTATACGAATGCGTTGCTCCGACCATTAATTGCTGCAGCAAAGTAACTACTGGTATCAAATTGGATATTGGACAATACACCAGCCGTTGGTTGGCAAAAGTCAACCAGATATACAGATTGGAGGGGTTAGCGTTTTGGGAGCATAGCTCAAAGATTCAAGTTCTCCAACATTTACTGTAATGCCATGTTGCAGTTTCCAATAATACGTGCTATTCGTTATTGGGGCTGCTTTGTCTGACTCTGCCAATTTTAGTGTATATGCTTGTTAGTACTTCCTGTTCATATAGCTACATGTTTAATAAAAAGACATTTTAAAAGAAAGAAAAAATGATAATTAAGCATGTTGCTGGGGCAGACACCGGGGAAATGACAACGATAAAGGGGTGCGACAAGTAAGCATACATGTTTGCGATGTTTCCCACAGCCCCATCGGTATGCTTAATTATCATTTTTCACCAGACAACCCATTTAAGTTAAATTGAAAACAAAAAGTCAAAATGAATTAATGTTACCAAAGTAATATAAATGATAAATCTGACTCATTTTTTTTCTCTGCCACATTCAAACAACTTGTTCTATCTGGATTTTTTTAATTTAGATTACTTCTCATTTTTCCAATGTGATGAAAGCAGAAAGAGAGAGAATGAGTTCCTATAGTCCGGATCACAATGCCACCTTGCCAGCAGACTGGAAACATCAGGCTACACCTAAAGGTACCTAAAAGAGTGAATACTGTAAAACAGCATTTAGAAGTTGTCATAGGAAATGAAATTCATAACCATGCCATGTTATCTTTGTTTTGCCCCACCTTAGCAAATCAACACTTAACATACTGGTTGGAAGTACCAGATGACCATTTTTCATTTTATACCTATAGATCCAGATGACAATTCATCAAAATGTATTGCCAAAAAGGGGGTACATATCTCCTTGTTGGTGACAAAAAAGTGCATATTACGTCATTGGCTAGAGCCTCACACTCCGACCATGGCGAAATACTGGCCCCCATAAAACAACTGATGTTATTAGATAAACGGGAGGCGGAAAGGCAAAAGGAAAAATCTACCCCAACGTTTTTTAAGAAATGGAGACATTTCTTAGAAAAAGCGCTCCCCGACGGGGAACGACGTGAAGTCATGCTAATATTCCAATACACGGCCTGGTACTGTAAGGAGGATCTGAGAAATACGCTAGGGGGTCTCAGGGTGCGATCATGACCACTGGACAGAAGCAGAGGGACTTAGATTTAAATAGGCCATGTATTTATATAAGGTCCCACAGGTTTTCCTATAGATTGTTACACACAGATGATGCTGAGCTGGGGGGGGGGGGGTGTTCTTTTTCTTCCCTTGAATTGTGAATGTGCGAGGCAGCCGCCTGTTGCGATGGAGAGGCGGAGACTGAGGAGTGACTATTCTTGTTCTTAAGACCGTGCCTTTATGCTGTCACTATATTTTTTTTTTACATTAATGTTGCTTCGCCCTAGACGAAGCGGTGCAAATTTCATGTGGCCTATTAGCTACAATACGCGGTTCCTTGTCTTTCATTATTTTTTCTTTAATCACTTTATGGTTGGTTTTGTTTGGTTATGTTTTGTTTTGTCCCCTTTGTTCTTCTACCTACGTTTACACAAATGTAAAAAAAGAATGGAGGTATATCCATGAACATATGTAAAAGAGAAGAACTTTCATTCATGACCTGTCACTGCGTTACTACCTGTGAAATGTGATTGTGATATGCCCATGCTTCATGATGTCATTGTATCTCTTCTGAAAGTTTTTCAAATAAAATACGTTAAAAAAAAAAAAAAACATACTGGTTGGGATCAATACTACTAAATTATCACAACATCTCAAGGCAACTTAAACTAGTGCTATCACCTGATGGGAAGAAGTCTGAATGAATACTATTAAAGGGGTTGTCCAGCGCTACAAAAACATGGCCACTTTCCCCCTACTGTTGTCTCCAGTTCAGGTGCGGTTTGCAATTAAGCTCCATTTACTTCAATGGAGCTGAGTTTCAAAACCCCACCTAAACTAGAGACAACAGTAGGGGGAAAGTGGCCATGTTTTTGTAGCGCTGGACAATCCCTTTAATAGCATACAGGGAGCCGGAAACTCTTTACACTGCACAGGATCAAAATGGCGGAATTGGAAATGAAATATTTAAAATGGAAGTACTTTAAATAGTTTAGTTTACTTTTTCTATTTTCAGGGCATCAAGGCATAGACAGAAGTTACAGTGTTGGGGTTTACTATAATAAAGGAAATGGTGAGTATACAATGATGGGTGTTATATTCACTATAGAATTTATTACCTAAGAGCTCCCATAATAAAGGAGCTAGTATTGCGTGAAATTGGAAGCCTCTTTTTCTTCTGTTAGATTAAAGGTTACAAGGCATCGTTGATACATGATACATTAACACTTTCACTTTTATAGAATATGTGAAGGACTCTGCTCTCAGCATCAGTAATAGCTCCTTGAACAGTGAGAATCCATATGCCACCATTAAAGATCTTCCAATGCTGATGTCCAGAACCTCAGAGGGGAACTACATGGAGATGAAGTCTCCAGTCCATCGAGAAATGTCATATGCAGAAATTGGACTTTTTGATGAAGATGCTATGTACCAAGTGGACTCACAGGAGCAAGGTAAGGTTATTAGTTTGTACTACTCTAAGTGCTTGCCGCAGATCAGAACTGGTGCCCAAATTATGGTTGACTGAATGGACACTAGTCTCATGGCCTTTTAGGTTCTTAGTTCTGTGTGAGGGTAGGGAATCTGGGCGGATTACCCACCGTGGTTTGCGCAGCTCTCCCCTGCTCACATCTCCGCTGGTCCCATAGACTTCATTCTGCGGTCAGGAAGATTCCGCCATCTGCCCAAAGAATGAACAGGTTTTGTTTTTTTGCGAATTTCTTAAAGAATTGCGGGAATTGACGGCTCGATTCACAGCAAATTTTGATTCGCCGGAATTGTTTGCAATTGTTGTGTACTATTCAGTAAAGTTTAGTCATACTATTTTTCATCCACTTTGTATTTGATCTATGTAAAATATAAAAATAACATAGCCTTAATTTTTTCTTTTTTGTAGATAGCTTTATACGAGGAGCAGCAGCTGCCTCCACCAGTTCTCCTCGTAACAGCCTCCAGACAAACCATTACGACTCTCCAAAAAACAGCCACATCCCCAGTCATTATGACATGCCACCTGTCCGACAGTATCCGCCATCACCTGGAACAAAGCGAAAAGCCCGATGATTACACCAGGGTACTGTTGTGAGGTATCGGTGATTGGACCTAATGAGGCAGCACTGCTGAAGCCCAAGCTGAGATCTTCTTGCAGCTATTACGTTTATCTGTGAAATGACTTAAGTTTACAGAAAAAGGGTCCCATTTTTGCTCGGGGTACAATAAAGATGAATGGAAGGTTGGTCCTCATTGTAAATTAACTACACAGCTGTAATTGTATATTTCAACTTTGGAGACTGGGCTCTCTAGAGAAATATGTCTAATATGTTCTAGAAGACAACTATGTTGATGGAAGCTGGACTCTCCGGTGTTTTAAAAAGCATTTACTATGTCTGGCTATGACAGAAATGGGACTGTGTCACAAGTGTTCCTAAAGGCATCTATCATCTAATGATATAGGCATCTAAACAGCCTTCATCCACAACATCTATTTTAGATGCAGCTCTTCAATCCAGCACTGCATTCTCCAGTGATTGTGGCAGGAATCTAATACACAAAGGGGGAGATTTATCAAAGGGAGTAAAATTTAGACTGGTGCAAACTGCCACCAGCAACCAATCACAGCTCAGCTTTCAGCTCTGTTAACATGATATAGGAGCTGTGATTCGTTGCTGCGGGCAGTTTGCACCAGTCTAAATTTTACACCCTTTGATAAATCTCCCCCAAAGAGTGTACTTGAAGATATTTCCTGCATTTTCTGGTGATTAACAATTACTAGCCAATATCTAAATGTACTAGAGAGAAGCTGCTCAGCAATCTCTTAACCCCTGCAAGTGTATAATTGTATCCATGTATTCCGCTGGACTGGATAATAGGAGTAATGTAGAAGTGCACTGCTCTCTATGCCAATCCAGCAAAAAGAATATATGACGAAATAGTGTAGGAAATCCAGCACTACAGGATGTGTGTAGAAGCTTAAAACTTAACTTTTATTCCATGTTTAGATAAAATACATGGTTACATACATGCAACCATGTATTTTATCTGGATATGGAATAAAAGATAATTTCTTATTTTTTATTTAGTGGGCAAATCCATGCACCCTCTTGTGTTGCATATTGGCATGAGATAAGTGGATCCACAATTATATATTGTTTCCAGTGAAAAAATATACATAGATAAAATATAAAGTAAAATGATCATTTCATAAAACATATTGGTGAGATTTATGAAGGCTGTGCCCGGCGTATGTCAGCAAAAAGGCACAGATTTCTGCACAGACATACCTTTTTGCCAACATTCACACTGCTCGCTTGATGGGCAGGCATAGGGCGTTTCAAAGAGGTGGTGTGGCCTTCTAACACACCTGATTTATGCCTGCATCTAGATCAGCTCAGAACACCAGCCTCAGATTCACCAGATTTACCGAAAGGCGTGCGTCGGTCTTTATAAGTCTTGATCTAGTTGGCCAAACTAGAATAGGTCGGAACATACAAACAATAAACCCCCAATAAAACTCACACATAAATAGTTCACCTGTAAAAAATGATATGTGCATAAGTGATAGGTCAAACATATATAGGTACACCTACAAATAGTCAAAATATACAAATTTTATTCAATAACAATTCATATCATACATGAAAAAAGAAAACAACTGGACACGAACATTATTAAAAACACTTAAAACCACCCATTGAAGGGTAAACCATGCAAGGAAGCAAGCATGATATGCTCTGCTTCCCACCGGACAGCTACCTGTAATTATATGATCTTTCAGTCCACAAACAGTATTCAATGCTGGTTCTCCTTCCTATTGCTCCCTTTCAAAGTGCATGTGCTACAAACACAATAATACCTTCAATACATGTATATACACACATATAATAATGTGCCAGTGCCAAATGTAAACCAAACCAGTGAATAAACAATATAAGCAAACTCAAGTGCCTGTAAACTAAACTTGTGTATATACAAATCACATGAGCAATATCTCCTAGGGAAAAGAGAAGCACCACATAAACAATATCACATGAAAATGATGTCACCTAGGACCCTGTATGCTACTCCGGACCAAATCCTACGTGTATCATCACACCAAAATGGTGACTTTGTCGGAGCAATGGTTCCTAACAATAGTCCAGCCTTTAAAACACAAATACCAGAAAAAGATAATAGTAATACAGTTAACAAGATAATAGTAATACGTTTAACAAAGTGCGCATGTCCGGAGATGAGCAAAGCGATGTGTCCGTACACCCTGCGTATGCATGTCAGAGTGGTAAGTCCAATCGCTATATAATATGTAAGAGGGACCGTCAGCTGTTAAAATAATCAAGACAGATTTTACTTGCATTTCATTCTTTACAGAGAAACTATTTGTGTGCACAATTTATAAGGGGTTTTGTTTGTTGAGACCTGTTCTAGTCTGGCAAACTAGATAGGAATTATGTATAACTTATATTATATAGTATGATTTTACTATATTTTTTATATTTATATTCTTTCCACTGGATTGGCTTAGAGAGTGGTGCACTTCTTCATTTCTCTTGTCAATATCTAGACAATCTTGATAAAGATGCTTACTGCATCTTATCACAACAGAGTTTAAAAACATTGTAGATATCGGCAAACCTTTAATGATGGTATCTATATTATGTTGGACTGGTCCATTAAACGTCTATAGAATCCTCTGGAAGGTTTATATTGTGTTTTCTGTGTCAACAGTTTGGAATGTTTGCCTGCTGAAATGATGTGTTGTAGAATTGTGAAATATTCCATGAAAATTGCAATCTGTTAACTAAAGCAGTGATTTTCAACCAGTGTGCCGCTACACATGGTCGGGTGTGCCGCGGGGAAAGTTCGTCTTACTACACTACACAGCAGCAGAGTGGGCCCCTGATCGCGCTATCCGTGAAGTCCGCCGCGGCACCGCCCCCACGCAGCACTTAGCTCTCTGACCCCTGCCCTGCATGCGTACGTACGCTGCTCCAGGTGGGCGGGCCTTGAGACACAGTGCAGCGTTGAGAAGAAGCACGTCTGGCATCAGCTCAGCTGTACCGTACACCGCCGCCTGCCGCCCATGCCGAAGACGTGGTGAGCAGCCCAGAACAGCAAAGCAGAGGAGCTGCCTGTGCCTGTCTAACATGTAAGTTGAATTAGGCACTGGGGGGACCTGGACCGTGCCGGAAAATGGACGGACCGTTTAGGGCTGGGGGGCGGGGAGGCTGCCTGGCAGTAGGACTGGGCCCAGCGCACAATGATTATTGGGGCAGGGCCAGGCTGCATAGGGGGGCCAGATGGCCATATGTTTATAAAGGGCAATAAATAAAATAAAAAAACAAGATGTTAATGGGGGGAGGGGTTGTGAACTGACCTCCCCTGTAAGATCAGCACCTTCCTCTCCTGACATCCTCTGTGCTGCTGTGACCTCCCCTATAAGATCAGCACCTTCCTCTCTTGACATCCTCTGTGCTGCTGTGATCCTGTGACCTCTCCTATAAGATCAGCACCCTCCTCTCCTGACATCCTCTGTGCTGCGGTGACCTCCCCTATAAGATAAGCACCCTCCTCTCCTGACATCCTCTGTGCTGCTGTGACCTCCCCTATAAGATCAGCACCTTCCTCTCCTGACATCCTCTGTTGGTACGCCCTTGGTCGTCTAGGGGTTAAAAAGAAACCAAAACACAAATAAAAGTTAAGCTATTCTTTGAAACATTGTTTTACTATAACAGAAATTATAGTAAATAAGCAACACATTTCCTTTAAAACCGCAGAACGGTTAAAGGCTGCATCATGTATACTGTACCCCTACTGACTGTGTGTATTTGTATTATATGTTAGCAATTTTTTTAATGTCTTCTTCTTGATATCATAGACATAACAGCCTGTTATGTGTGCGGCCTAGTTTCCCCCCCCCCCCCCCCACACACACATAAACTAGTGTAAATGTCCAGTGCAAAAGCATTCTACCCTCCTACTAATTCTGGTAAAAACAACACTTCTGGACGCACACAAAAATGCCAAAGGCAAAAAAAGCAATTGACACCTAAAGTCAAAACCACTAGAAAAAACGCAATTGTATGAAAAAACACCAAGATAAGCATTGGCAGTTTTTCAGAGGCCAAAAAACACCACAAAAACCTGTGTGCAAAGCCACCCTTTACCAGGCAGTCAGAATGTTTATAATGAAGAATGACTGGTGCTATATCATGTTTTGTCAGTTGCTGACATGTTTTTTTTTCAGTGTGCCTCCTCTGCAGTTTTCAAATGCAAATGTGGAAACACAGCCTTAAGCCCCTATTCCACGGGTCGTTTAAAGGAGCAATATCGTTCGTATTCGGCCGATATCGGCCGCTACGAACGATATTCGTCCCGTGGAATAGAGTGCAACGATCAGCCGACATCGTTCATGTCGGCTGATCGTTGCAGTCGCTTGTTTTTCAACATGTTGAAAAACAAGCGACTGATATAGCAGCGATCTGCTGCCGTCGCTCCGTTGAATAGGAGCATCGGCAGCAGACGCTGCTATATCCTATGGGCTGCCCGGACGATCAGCGATCCCCCGGGCAGCCCCCCCGCAGCTCCCCGCCGCCCCCTCCCGCACTCACCCGCTCGCTGCAGCCGCGTTGAATAGCGGCGGCAGCGAGCGGGGAACGAGGAGCAAACGAGCGCTAATAGCGCTCGTTTGCTCCTCCAAACGACTCGTGGAATAGGGGCATTAGGGGTTTTGGAGCAAAAGAGGCGAATAAGCACTCGCAACTTTTAGGCCATGTTCACACAATGTATGAACATCGGCCATTATTTGACCCTGAGATGTTCACCCGGTTGATGCTGCAGTATTGGTCGGATGAACATCAATTTATTTTAATTGGAATGCAGGCACATTCGGGTGGGCCCTCACTCCAATTTGCCATACACCCCAATGTAAAGTACGGCCAGGAGCTGTACTTTACACTATGATACCCATTTTTACCCACTGGTTAAAACTGTATGAAACAACTACCGTAGTGTATGTGTGCTTTATGCACTACGGCTGGTGTTCTCTGCAGCCGCAAAAAAAAATTGATGGTCTATTTTTGTACAAAATAGCCTGTGCTCACAGTGTACCCATTTTTTTAACTGGTTAAAACTCAACTTTTATTGTTTGCTGTTTAAGAAGAATTTTTCACCCCTATATACAGTGCGCTTTAAAAGGCGTAGCGACCGTGGTCACAGAGGTCGCCGCCCCGACCGGTCCGTTACCCGGCCTGCGAGGCCCCCCTCTTGCCACTGCAACTCCCTCTTGTGAATGCAAGCAGTGGTTTGCCTGCGATCACAAGAGGCTGGCCCCTGGCTGACGTGCGGCTCCCAACTTGTGTGTTGTTTTTTTTTCTTATCTGCTTTGCAACATAAGGGGGCATCTAAAAGGGGGATAACAGGGGGGCATCTATAAGGGGGATAACCCAGGGGGGGCATCTATAACGGGGGAAATATGGGGGGGCCATCTATAAGGGGGACTACACAGAGGGGGGGTGAATACAATAGGGCATGCACAGAAGGATACTATAGTGGACTACACAGATGGGGGCATATACTATAAGGGGGTCACATAGTGTCAGGGTTACCCACTAAATGAGGGTGTAAAGGGGCCAACGGCCATAGCAGCTCAGGACAGAAGTAGAAGATGAAAAGGGAAGAACTCTGATCGGAGATGTCCCCTGTGAGTCACTGGATATAACCGTACTGTAATGTATATGGTGTACAGACCCTGTGTAGAGTTGGGTCCATCTCTATATGACTGGATGAGGTGATAATGATCTATGTACAGTGGATTATTCAGTAGCAGCAGTGGGGTTAGTCAGTATGTGATCGGGGTTAGTCAGTATGTGGTGGTGTTAGTCAGTATGTGCATGAATATGCAAAAGAAGAGCCCGTGGAGCCTCATTGAAGAGTCTCAAAACACAAGACTAGCCAGATATCCCTCCGGGAAGGACCCAGCCAAGGGGTGGCTCCTGTTAGGAAACCACCAAAACCACCATATTAAGTGGCCCTATAAGTTAATGTAATGACAAGGGATAAACCAAGGCTAGGTAACCATCCACATACAGCTGTTTCAGACAATTGGCCATTTCAAACCCGATCCTTAAGGTGTTAATGTTGCTCAAGGGATTGTTGTGATAGCGTCTTGTGCAGCAGGTTCTGCCGAACTGCTGTATGGTTATCCTAGCCGCATGGACCTTTCAACAAGCTCTTGTGTAGGTACCCCTAGCGAGGGTGGTGACTGTACAATACTATTTTGAGGGCTGAACTAGTGCCTAACTGGCTAGGTACGGAACAATTTTTCTATATGCTCATTGCTGTGCTAGTGCTGTTTAGTCCATTTTTCCTTCAACTCTAAGGGTGCCTTTACACAGAAAGATTTATCTGACAGATTTTTGAAGCCAAAGCCAGGAATGGATCCGAAAAGAGGAGAAATCTCAGTCTTTCCTTTATGACCTGTTCCCTGTTTATAGTCTGTTCCTGGTTTTGGCTTTAAAGATCTGTCAGATAAATCTCTCTGTGTAAAGGCAGCCTAAGCATTGTCAGTATAGGTGGGATGTAGCTGTTAAAATTGCCTATGCCTCGTCTGACAAGTTTTTTCAGTCTTAAACGCTGACTTTTTAATGCGCATACTTTTTTTTATTAGATTATGATAGGTGGATGATTTGCAGGCAGGCTCTAATTTCGCTCTTTTATAATGGCTACAACAGGAATCTGTCCCAGTCATTTGATTTGAACCTATCTGGGGGCGAAAAGGTTTTAATACTTTAATACTTTTTTATTATTCTAAGATTATGATTATAGATTATGGTTGTAGGTAGCCTGTTTCTTCTGCAACTCCGCCGAAAAAACGGGAAAGATGGAGACTACAGCCTGTTGTATTTGATTTCAGGCAGCCTCCTGGCGTGGCATAGGACCAAATCACGATCCAGGAAAGTCGTGGTGGGGCCTCTGGTTGCGGAGGCCGAGCCTGCACCTTATGGGCATGCTCAATAGCAAAGGCAGAGGAGAAGGTGACATCAGGCAGCAATGAGGTAAGCCACTGGGTGATGAAAGCAATTGGGTCCTGCCCCTCTGCTCTCTCTGGCAGGCCCAGGATTTGCAGATTATTGCGCGTTAGGCGATTCTCCAGGTCATCCGCTTTTTGGCGCCAACCTTCTACCTGGTGCTCATAGGCTGCTACAGCTGCGGGTATCAGCTCCACCCTGTCCTCTGAGCCAGACACTCGGTCCTCCACATGACGGACCCTCTCCCTTAACGCCTGCATGTACTGCCTAATAAGCCCCACATCAATCTTAACTTCCTTTATTTTACCCGTCAGGGAAGTAGTGCTGGCGGCTATGGCCTCTAATACGGAGTTCAGCTGGTCAGATACCTCTTTCAGAGTTGGTTCAGGCTGCTCGTCGCTCTCAGGAGCAGAGAGATCCGCCGCTGTGCTGGCCCAAAGAGTGCCAAGAAAATATTCCCCACACCATGACACCACCACCACCAGCCTGAACCGTTGATACAAGGCAGGATGGATCCATGCTTTCATGTTCTTGAAGCCAAATTCTGACCCTACCATCCGAATGTCGCAGCAGAAATTGAGATTCATCAGACCAGGCAATGTTTTTCCAATCTTCTACTGTCCAATTTCGATGAGCTTGTGCAAATTGTAGCATCAGTTTCCTGTTCTTAGCTGAAAGGAGTGGCACCCGGTGTGGTCTTCTGCTGCTGTAGCCCATCTGCCTCAAAGTTCGATGTACTGTGCGTTCAGAGATGCTCTTCTGCCTACCTTGGTTGTAACGGTTGGCTATTTTAGTCACTGTTGCCTTTCTATCAGCTCGAACCAGTCTGCCCATTCTCCTCTGACCTCTGGCATCAACAAGGCATTTCCGCCCACAGAACTGCCGCTCACTGGATGTTTTTTCTTTTTCGGACCATTCTCTGTAAACCCTAGAGATGTTTGTGCGTGAAAATCCCAGTAGATCAGCAGTTTCTGAAATACTCAGACCAGCCCTTCTGGCACCAACAACCATGCCACGTTCAAATGCACTCAAATCACCTTTCTTCCCTATACTGATGCTCGGTTTGAACTGCATGAGATTGTTTTGACCATGTCTACATGCCTAAATGCACTGAGTTGCCACCATGTGATTGGCTGATTAGAAATTAAGTGGTAACGTGCAGTTGGACAGGTGTACCTAATAAAGTGGCCGGTGAGTGTATATACATATATACTGGAATAAAAAGGAAAGGAGTGAATGTGAATCCCTCATTCAGGCCTCTGGGGGCCAAAATCTTTAAGTGATATATCCATCTGGATCTGATTGTTAAAGTTTATCATCAAGGTTTCCTCATCTTAGACCCATCTTAATTTGTTGAATGCCGCAGACCTGTTGAATGTGAGAGATCTGGGGTCAACGCGATGGTATATGTTGACGTGTTGGGCTAAACTTGTGTCGGTCTTGGTGTTGATGTTGCTTAACCCCTTCCTGCATATATGCCGGCACATCCAAATCTGCATCCTGTTCCTGCATAAGGACGCGCCGACACTTCCCAAGGATGACACAGGCGCACCCATGTCATCTGCGGGGGTTCCCGGCTGTCAGTGCTAGACGGGCACCCGTCTCAACTGCCGAGATCTGGACCGAGCCGGGCCGGATCAAAACCTATACATGTTTGGTATCGCCACGTCCATAACAACCCAATCTATAAAACTAAATCATTAAATATATCGCACAACACACACTCTAATTTAAAAAAAAAAAACAGCAACAGAACTGCTGTATTTTATCAATCCACTTTAGAAAATACGTCATAAAAGTGATCAAAAGGTTACAGACCTTCACAGTGTGGGACTACAACTCCCAGTGTGATCTGTCTGTGCAATCTGTGTCTACATTGAGTCTTTGAGGAGGGTGGAGGGCACAGACAGCAGACAGACCACATTGGGAGTTGGAGTCCCAAAATGTCACAGCATCTGTAGGAATACACCCCCAGCCCTACACACACACTTACTTATGCATCTTTGTAACATAGCAGCCACCATATTTCCTCCCCCCCCCCCCCAACACACACACAAAGACACCTAATGTAAGTGTATACTTACAGGAGGAGGAAGGAGCTATCACTGTCCGAGGTCCGACAGGAGAGGGCTAGGGGTCAGAGGTTATTATGTTCCTCTGTGCAGGCAGCTGACTGGTCAGACAGGAGAGCGGCCTCTAGCTGCTGCAGATGCAAAGGAATCTCTGCAGGGCTCCTTCACAGTGACTGGGGGGGAAAGAGAGAGGGTGCACCCATGTTTTATCTACCGCCCCCCCCCCCTCTCTTTTTATCTCTGTATATTCCGTTCCCCTGGTTAGCTAGTGTCAGGACAAACAAAAAGTGTCCTGACACTAGCTAGGCATGGGACATCACTCAAGCAGTCCCTGCTGGGCCCCTTAGCAGCAGCTACTGCTGCAACTGCGGTAGTTCCACCACTGGTTTCCAGTATGCTAGCCTCCTAAATCCACTTAAAGAGGATGTACCACCGTTTTTGAACCACGGCCCGGTTCCCGTGTACTATCCAGCGGTACCGGGCCATGCTGAAGCACTGTAGGTCGGCTGGCCGGCCCTCAGTGGGAGGGAATTCCCTCCCCTCTGTGACGCGGCTCCATTAGAATCAATGGAGCCGCGTCATAGAGGGGAGGGAATTCCCTCCCACTGGGGGCGGGCTGGCCGATCTCCGGTGATTCAGCATGGCCCGATACCGCTGGATAGAATAGCGCTGTACACGGGAACCGGGCCGTGGTTCGAAAAACCGTCCGCGGCACCAGCTTTCCCATGACGGGGCCGATCTACCGGTGTGTTAAATTCAAGAGGATGTCCCTGGTGGTACATCCTCTTTAAAAAAAGAACTGGTCCCTAAAAAAAATCAGTTTTGATAGTGACCAAATTTTGCCACTAACATAAAGTACCATATGTTACGAAAAAAACAACCTCAGAATCGCTAGCATATGATAAAGCATCACTGAGCTATAAGCGGATAAAGTGAGAGAGGTCAGATTTGGAAAAATGAGCCTGGTCATTTAGGCCCAAATAGGTTTGGTCTTGAAGGGGTTAAATGTTTATCAATCCTTTTCAGAATTGTTGAATGGTTTTACCCACATAGTAGATTGCAGGTACATTTTACAGTATAGATGATTCCTAAGGAGTGAAAGTTTATAAACTCTCGAATTTCTAATTCTTTATTGTCTTGGGGATTTTTAAAAGTCTTCACTTTGGGTACATACCCACAGAATGTGCAAGTACCGCATGGGTAGGACCCTTTTATTTAGAATTTTAGCCAGGTCTCTTCTGTTTGGCTGTCCTCTGGTTTGGTGAAGTAACTGTGTACAAGTGTATGTTTTTGATTCTTGCCTCTCCTATGCGTGATACTGGAGTGTGAAGAAAGTACCTCTTTCAGATCAGGGTCAGCCTGTAAGACTGAACAGAATTGTGCGATGATCTTGCGAATGTCATTGTTTGTGCCGATACATCGTATGATCCCTAGAGATTATCGAACAGTAGAAAAACTTAGGTTCTATAGAACTCGAACCTTGTTGAACCTTCCGCATTTGATTCCAGATGCTTTCCCGGTCCATGGGGAAGGAGGAGACAGCCGGGACTGCTTGGAATTCCGGGATACAGCCTATTACCTAGACTGAATCCCGGAATTCCCGGTGATCCCCGTGTTGTCTCCTCCTTCCCCACGGACCGGGAAGGCATCGGGAATCAAATGCGGATGGTTCGACAAGGTTCGAGTTCTATAGAACCTAAGATTTGCAGCTGTTCGATCATCTCTAATAAACCCATCTTGCATTTCATTGGTTCTGATGATTGAATTTAAGAGATAATTTCTATTTGTATTTTTGGCCCTGTAGTAGGCTGTGTAGTATTTTCTTTGAATAGCCTTTACTGTGGAACCTGTTGTAAAGTGTGTCACATTCTTTTTGAAAAGCCTCCTCTGTGGAGCAGTTCCGTCTCGCTCTTAAAGGGGTACTCCGGGCCAGGGAGTATTTTTGAGGATTGCCGGGGAGGGGGTGGAAATTGAAGCCGGAGGTCACTTACCTCCCCCGTTCCAGCGCTGGTGCCCGGATCGCGCCGCCCAGTACTCCCGTCCCGCGGCCGCTTCCTGGTCACAGCTGCCGCATGAGACGTGATGTGACGGCCACTGATTGGCAGAGCTGCCTTGAGACATCATGTCTCATGTGGCAGCTCTGCTTGATACATGTCCCCCTAAGTCTGCACATTGTTACAACTTACCAAATAGAGTTGTTACTCCTCACAGAGACCATACAGTGTAACAATCAGTCTAAATGACTGAAGGCAGCGCGTTTCATACACTCCAATATTTTTGCACCCCGTCAATAAAAAGCAGCTGTTCTTGCAACCTGCAACAATGCTGTTGTTTATTGCACAAATAAAGCGTGTGAACATGGCTTTAAGTTGCATATGGCTATGTTCCTACATTTATGTTCGGAGTGTGTTCCCAACATGACCAAAACCAAACCCCCATTTTTTCCCCAAAACGAATTATCAGCAACATTGCGCAGCTATTGGGGAAGAGATGGGGTGTGGTTTTGGCCATCTTCAGAAAGCATTCCAAATACAAATGTAGAATCAAAGACTATAATACCTCCTCCTGTTGTCATTGTGACTACAGATGTGAATTTACAGTAAATCTGTGTTTGCGCAACCCCGAATGCTTGGCATTTGACTCCAAGTAGCTGGGGAAGAAGGATGCAGCCTCTGGGCCGCTGGGAGTTAAATGCAGAGCATTAATGGTGAGTTCACACCTACAGGATCTGCAGCTGATTTTCTGCAGCAGATTTCATTTAAATAACTGAACACAGCATCAAATCTGCTGCAGATCCTGTAGGTGTGAACGCACCCTAAAGGAGAAGTCCGGCCAAAACTATTTTTTAATATGTTATTACTTATGGAAAGTTAGACAAATTTCTAATGTACATTAATTATGGGAAATGCACATATAAGGCTATTTCCCTTAATTTAGTAGATCAGGGAGACTTCAGATTCTCTGAAATACTGTGATGTCATGAACCGGGGTGTAATTTCAATGGAGTGTCCAGCAGGGGGCGCACTATACATAGAAGTCAATGAGTACCATTGCCTTGTATATATAGTGTGCCCCTGCTGGACACTCCAGTGGAATTACAATGGATGTGTATGTAAATGTAATATACAGTATCTTTTTGATTGAATACATTTATGGAATACTTTGGGGAGCAAATGTCCTTGCTCCCCAAAGTATTCCATAAATGTAATCAATCAGTACATTTGGGGGGCACCGAGCAGGAAGGGAGAGAAGTGCCATCTACCTCCCCCCTCCCTCCCTGCTCGGTGCTGCTGCCATAGATACACACTGTACTACTGCCCCATCATTTGCTCATAGTATGAGCAGATAATGGGGGAGTAGTTGCAGGGCCGATCTCCATGGTAAGCCTGACGAACCGCCGCTCCCTGCCGCACTGGACTACACTGAGTAGTAGCTGGATTATCGCTATCACATCGCCGCCACGGCTGATGCCACCGGGCACAGGTGGAGCCACTCATCACACAGGAGCCATCATGCCCCCTCCACTCCCCCCTCCTCCTTCCAGGATCCGGTAAACTTCCCCCTATCCCGGCTGACTCCCCTCGCCTGGCCGCAGCTCTCTGATCACACATACCGGCTCCCGGTGCTTCCCCTCTCCCACACGTGCCGGCCGGGGACACCAGGAAGCCCTGGGAGCCGGTATGTGTGATCGGAGGGCGACGGCTAGGCGAGGGGAGTCAGCCATGTGACAGGGGGAGGTTTGCCGGATCCCGGAAGGAGGAGGGGGAGCGGAGGGGCATGATGGCTCCTGTGTGATGAGCGGCTCCCCCTACACCCGGCGGCATCAGCGGTGGGGGTGATGTGATAGCGATAACCCAGCTACTACTCCCACCACCTGCTCATACTATGTGCAGTTGATGGGAGTAGTAGTTCAGTGTAGTCCAGTGCGGCAGCGGCGAGCGGCGGTTCGTCAGGCTTACCATGGAGATCGGCCCTGTTACTACTCCCCCATTATCTGCTCATACTATGAGCAAATGATGGGGCAGTAGTACAGTGTGTATGAATGGCAGCAGC
Organism: Dendropsophus ebraccatus; assembly: GCF_027789765.1. NCBI lineage: Eukaryota > Metazoa > Chordata > Amphibia > Anura > Hylidae > Dendropsophus > Dendropsophus ebraccatus. The sequence continues at coordinate 37,289,425 of NC_091466.1, forward strand.
ACCAAGCAGGGAGGGGGGAGGTAGATGGCACTTCTCTCCTTCCCTGCTCAGTGCCCTTCAAATGTACTGATTGATTACATTTATGGAATACTTTGGGGAGCAAGGACACTTGCTCCCCAAAGTATTCCATAAATGTATTCATTAAAAAACATACTGTATATTACATTTACATACACATCCATTGCAATTCCAATTCCAATTCTAATGCGCAGGGGCGCACTATATATCTACTAAATTAAGGGAAATAGCCCTATATGTGCATTTCCCATAATTAATGTACATTAGAAATTTGTCTAACTTTCCATAAGTAATAACATATTAAAAAATAGTTTGGGCCGGAGTTGTCCTTTAAAACTTAGTGTAAATTTGTTAATCTCTAATTGTGGCTATCTATCTCTTAGACATTGACTTCACATGTGGCATTTTTGGTGAATTTCTCATGTGCTCGACAGATTTTCAGTGAAATTTGCGTAACAAATTAAGACTAGCACAACTGCACTTTTACATGTGGCATTTTTCCTGTGGTTCCCAAAACTGCAGCAAATGCTCCTGAAAAAGTAATCAAAATCCTCATATGTGAACACAGTCTAATTGCCGCTACCTGCAGCAGCTGTCACTCATACAATGGGCCCCAAGTATAGGACCCACCTCTATGAAATTTTTATGCCCACATATTACATATAGTCAGGGATAACTAAGATATACAGTATCACTGTACAATGAAAATGTCTATATCCATGTATGTTATTCTAAGTAAATCATAAGATTAAACCACAAATTGCTACAATGTAAAAACCATACTGTAACAGTGACTAAAGGAAAACATTGAAAGACAGATATACAAACCATGAAGGGTTTATCAGGCAGGTGGGGATGGCTCAGGTGAGTCTATTGTTATCTGGACACCCTCATTAATAAATCATGTGATCAGAAGGTGTCTGTCTATTGACCAGAGAAAGGGGACAAGATACTGATATATGCATGACTGACAAGTCCTGACGGAGAGAAGATACCATTACCTGACAGACAAGGGCTGTCTGTACAAGCTATCACGATGAGGAAGATGCACATCCATAGATTTCATGAAAGTCATCAAGTTATTGTAGAGGCAGAATACTTCTGAACAGAAGAAAAGTTATCAACCAGACCATTGCTGACCATGACAGCTCTAGAAAAGTGGAGAAGGTAAGTGCCAGAGATAGACAGGGGGGATATTTATCATCATACGCTCCTGGCATACGCCACAGAAAAGGGGCAAATTCACCCCATTTCTATGCACACGCCAGCTGTATCCCTCGCTCACCTGATGGGCGGCAGTTGGGGGGGGGGGGGCACTTGCAAGCGTAAATCATGAAAGAAATCTACACCTGCTGCTGAGTAGCTGTATATTCATTGTGCAATGCTTTTCTATGAGGTGTGCGGCTTTTAGTAAATCCTGCTGGGAAAAAGGGCTTTATCTAAGACTGGCGTAAGAGTACGCCTGTCTTGATAAATATCCCCCTTGAAGATCAACGCAGCACATCATATTAGCTTTATTCCATCACAGTGTTTCCATGAGCAACGCCTCAGGCAGACATTTTTAAAGTGTTACTGTTGTTTAATTTTTTTGTGAAAATCAATAGTACAGTTGATTTTAAGAAACTTTGCAATTGGGTATATTAGCCAGAAAATGCATTTTTATCATGAAAAAGCAGTTTGAAGCTCTCCCCCCTGTCTTCACGGTTTTTGTAATGGAGAAGGGAGGGGTGGAGGGAGATGAGGAACCAAAACAGGACAACATACAAGTAATTTACAACTACATCACCGGGCTATCTCCTCTGAAGTCAGCACTGACCTCTTTGACCTCTAAATACCGCTTTTACACAGCTCCCACTGTGTAATCCTTTATTCTCTGCTCTCTGCTCGTGACTAATCTCCTTTCTCCTTCCTCCCCCTCCCCTCTCCATAGATTATACAGGAAACGTCTGATGTAAACAAGACGTGATTTCCTGATAATAGACAGTGAATGAGAGAGAGGAGGGAGGGGGGGTACCTGAAAAAAGTATTTTTGAATGCAGATAATGGCATATTTGCCTAATAAACTCAATTACAAAGTTTCTGGAAATCACCTGTACTATTGATTTGTGCCAAAAAAAACACAACAGTGACTCTTTAAGCAATACACAATTAGTAAAATGAGACTTATACTGTATACACACAATTAAGTGCATGATCAATCCAATTAGTCTGAGCAATAATACAATTCTGTGATATTCCATAGTCATGGTAAATGGGTGATAATGCAGATAATGGCATATTTGCCTAATGAACTCAATTACAAAGTTTCTGAAAATCACCTGTACTATTGATTTCTGCAAAAATATTCCATATTCCATATGATATTCCATAGTCATGGTAAATGGGTTACAAATTTTAAAAATGGCTGGCAAATTTTAGCCTGGGTAGCAAAACAGAGCAGTGGCCTACAAGTAGCAGCCAATCGGCGGGGTACGATCAAAAATACTTAAGGGTACAAACCCACACACCGTATACGCAGCTTATTTACTGCTGCGATACGCAGCAGAATAGATCTAAATAACTGAACACAGCATCAAATCTGCACCACCAAATCTGCTGCGTATCTGCTGTGTATACGGTGTGTGGGTTTGTACCCTTAAGAGGTCAGGCAAATTTTAAAATCTGGCAGCTGGCAGGGTCAGGGGGGAATTTGATTAGGAGTATTGTTATGGATGCGCTTCAAGAGTCATATTGACTGCCTGTTGCAAATTACAAGTTATAAAATTTAAAGTGCTCTCTGAGAATGAAACACCCAGACACACTAATGGTTAGGCTGGGTTTACACTATGTATATTTGAGGCTGTATTTGGTCCTCATAGCAACCAAAACCAGGAGTGGATTGAAAACACAGAAAGGCTCTGTTCACATAATGTTGTAATTGAGTGGATGGCCGCCATATAACGGTAAATAACTTCCATTATTTCAATACAACAGCCGTTGTTTCAAAATAACAGCACATATTTGCCATTAAATGACGGCCATCCACTCAATTACAACATTATGTGAACAGAGCCTGTGTTTTCAATCCACTCCTTGTTTTGGTTGCTATACAGCCTCAAACATACAGCCTCAAATATACGTAGTGTGAACATAACCTTAAGGTAGATCTCCTTTATTCAAGGATGGCAGCCAGTTTATATATCCTGGGGAGTATAATCTTCTACTAAGGCTCATGTCAGTACATCATTGGCTCGAGGAGTTAGTTACGTAAACTTTAAGGAATGTAAACATCTCTACTTGTTTAGAAGGTCAGCACCATATTGTATTGGCTGCACTAAATATACAAAATATGACGTTTAACCGTACGAACTTACCTCTCCCTGCGCCCGTGGTGAGCGGCGGGATCTGCTTCAGGACCTCTGACAAACACGAGGATCTTCATCACTGACACGTCACAACCCTGCTGATGGACTAGCTGCTCAGTCAGTGACTGGGGCGGGATGCCACTTCAGTCACTGATTGGCTGAGTGGCCAGTCCATCAGCCGGGACAGGCATTTTCTCTCAAGTCGTGACATCATCGGAGAAAAATGTTTTCCAGAGGCCAGTCCCACTGCTCACCATGGGCACTGGGAAAGGTAAGTTCTTACTCCTGATCCAATTCCCTCCTGCCAGATTTTAATATTATACACTGTGGATTATGTGGATTTCTGATGAAATTGGCAGCATCAAATCCTCAATGGATTAAAGTGGGAACAGATCTGTAAGCTCCATACTAGGTACAGAGCTGCTCTGACTGACATACAGGTAGCGCTGCTGCTGTGGCTGTGACAATTTTTAAAGTTTGCAGTCAGTGCCTCTCCCCAGCACCAGTCTGCCGGGATCTGCAGCTGTGTATCTGCTAAGGAGCTGACAGATTGCAATACCGCTATAGAAATAATAAGGTACTCTGATCATGTGATTAGTGTATGCTATCCTACCGCCTCATGTCTATGTGCACTGACTACAGGGCATTTGTTGGGCACTATTAACTGTAAGGGTACAGCATGGCACACGTGGTTCGTTTAAGAGTATGCGGGCAAAACATGGCACAATGAATAGAACTGTGCGTCAATATAGTTATCACAACGTGCAGCCCGCACACACGGCTGAAACACTCCGTGGACTTATACACTACACCAAGGACTTTGGCCACATCCGCTTTTCTGGGAGATCTATAGAGAAGGCTCCCTGACGCAATATCTTGCGTCTCTTTGCGTCCCACAATAAACGTTCTCTGCGCTTCCTGACCTCAACTACGTAACGTGACCTACTTCCGCGACGTCGCGTCTGATTGGCTGATTCTGTACACGGTCTAGCACGGAGCCCCGCCTAATCTGGTAACCATGGTAACGAGACGCTGAAACTACGGGAGCGGCTTCCAGAGTCTGTATGTAACGTAATAGGCATATTATAATGAGCAGGTGCTGCTGAGCAGGCAGCAATAACGATTTATCAGGAGTCCAAACTTTAAGTCCTAGTGACTGTGCATTGTAGGTGACTGTGATTGCTGACGTGTTATCAAGAGCTTCCCAGATTTCAGCTGACACTTCTGTTTCTTGCAGCATCATTAGGATTGTGACTATGGGGAAGAAGACAGATAAAAAAGACAAGACTCTAAAAGACAACAACGATGATGACAGCAGGAGTGCAGGTATCTGCAGGGGAAACCATGGAGTAGGGAGCAGCACTGTAAGCAATTATATGTTATACATATATGCTCGAGTCCATCCGAACCCGAACTGTCGGCATTTGATTAGCAGTGGCTGCTGAACTTGGATAAAGCCCTAGGGCTATCTGGAAAACATGGTTATAGTCATTGGCTGTATCCATGTTCTCCAGACAACTTTACAGCTTTATCCAAGTTCTGCAGCCCCAGCTAATCAAATACCGAACGTTCGGGTTCGGATGCACCCGAACCCGGTTCGCTCATCTCTAGCCATTAGCTAAATCATTCCCTATATGACAGCTAAGGTACTGCAACAGCAAGTTACAGGGTGCAGGCTGTCAGAAAGGGCACCTGGGCTCTTGGAGGGCAGGGACAGCGAGTTTTCCTCTGTCCATTGCAACTCTGATCTGTTGACCAACTTTTCCATGCTTGTAATAGGAGCAGTAACATCACATGTGGGACAGAGAGAAACAGTTAAAGGGGTTATCCAGCGCTACAAAAATAGCCACCTTTGCACAACTCTTGTCTCCGGTTCAGATGTGGTTTGCAATTAAAGGGGTAGTGCGGCGTTTTTCTTTTTCTGCTTAATTAACACACATTACAAAGTTATATAACTTTGCAATGTGTGTTAATAAGCTGTCTGGCAAGGGTCAATATATTACTAATGTGAGGTACTTGGAAGTACTAAGTTAGTAAGCTCTTGTGCCTTACATTAGGGGTACACTTCAAATCAACTGGTTTCAGAAAGTTATAGAGATTTGCAATTTGCTTCTATTTAAAAATCTTAAGTCTTCTAGTACTTTTTAGCTGCTGTATGTCCTGCAGGAAGTGGGCGGAACATTAAAGGAAGCACAATATAGGAGCCGGAAGTGTCGGCATCCTGCTCCTATATTCAATACCATAGGCCGCCGGCACTTCATGCCAGCAGCCTATGGGACGCTGGGACGTGACCTCTCCAGCAGGCTTGATGATGTGACGTCATCACGCCTGCCGGAAGTCCCGTCCCCGCGACTCACAAGATGGAGCCCGAAGAGGAGGAAGAGCTGCTGCCTGCAGCCACAGCGCGGATTAGGTGAATAGGATGTTTGTTTTTTTAAGGGGCAGAGCAGGGGGCATTATTAGTTCATGGGGGGCACCTCTGGGGGCATTATTAGTATATGGGGGCACCTCTGGGGGCATTATTAGTATATGGGGGCACCTCTGGGGGCATTATTAGTATATGGGGGCACCTCTGGGGGCATTGTTAAATCATGGGGCACCTCTGGGGGCATTATTAGTATATGGAGGCACCTCTGGGGGCAATATTAGTTCATGGGGGCACCTCTGGGGGCATTATTAGCTCATGGGGGAACCTCTGGGGGCATTATTAGTTCATGGGGGCACCTCTGGGGGCATTATTAGCTCATGGGGGCACCTCTGGGGGCATTATTAGTATATGGAGGCCACCCCTAGGGCATTATTAGTATATGGGGGCACCTCTGGGGGCATTATTAGTTCATGGGGGCACCTCTGGGGGCATTATTAGTTCATGGGGGCACCTCTGGGGGCATTATTAGTTCATGGGGGAACCTCTGGGGACATTATTAGTTCATGGCACAGCGGGGGATCCTACATACAGGGGGCATCCCACATTCCTACTCGCTTTACTGCACATAACACCAAACAGCGCAGTTACTTTGGGAGCCGACAGGAGGGAGAAAGGAAAGGAAGTTGCTAGAAATGTGCGGAGCCTAAATTGTTTGTCTTGCAGGTTCTGAAGAGATGAAACGTAGCTGGAAGAAATCATCATGGCGGATGGAGAGGAAAAGGGAAAGTGACTCCTCAGATCCAAGAAGACGTCACCTGTGAGTCACTGTATTTTGTAGAACATCATTTAGTAGGGGTGCCCTGAGGAAATTTTTTTTTCCAAGGTGTGCCCCGAGGTGGAAAAGGTTGGGAAGCACTGATTTACAGTATGACATGGCGCTCTCTGCTGCCACCTCTGTCCCTGACAGGAACTGCCCAGAGCAGAGGTTTTCTATGGGGATTTGCTACTGCTTTGGACAGTTGTTGACATGGACAAAGATGTCAGCAGAAAGTACTTTGCCAGACTGGAAAGAATACACCACTTCCTGCAGGACATACAGCAGCTGATAAGTACTGGAAGACTTGCGATTTTTAAGTAGAAGTAAATTACAAATCTGTATTACTTTATGACACCAGTTGGATTCAAAGAATTTTTTTGCCGGAGTACCCCTTTAATAAATACATACTTTAAAAAAAAAATGATCTTTAACACATCAGTGGATGCAGAGATGGGCAGATACAATTCGGGAATGTACCCAGTGGTTGCTACAGTGACATATTCGCCGATCTCCCCTTCGTCAATCCCTGAACTATGACAGCGCCATAAACTATTGTTTCATTGGAGGCAGTAGTGACCTACAAAGTAGAGGAGGAACATCTCTCCTGGGCTGAGAGCACCTACGGCATTGTGTACAACCTAAAGCTTGCCTACAGTATGTGCTGCGGGGAAGGAGAAGTGATGTCCCTACTCAGTTACATGAGTTTGGAAGTGGGGTATCTAAGCTGATTGTGTGTAACACTCTCTGTGGAGTAAATGTACTTGAGGTAAAACGATCACAGATCTCATGGAGACCAACTAAAGAAGATACTGTAGCCTGCTAGTAAAAACGCTCAACACCTGTGGGCCTTTCAGTCAATATCCAACTCAATTTACAAGTCTAAGAATATGACAAGGGAAATACCAAAGCTAGGTATTAGAGACGAGCGAACCTTGAGCATGCTCGAGTCCATCCGAACCCGAACTTCGACATTTGATTAGCGGTGGCTGCTGAAGTTGGATAAAGCCCTAAGGCTATGTGGAAAACATGGATATAGTCATTGGCTGTATCCATGTTTTCCAGACAACCTTAGAGCTTTATCCAAGTTCAGCAGCCCCCGCTCAGCTCATCTCTACTAGGTATCCATCTATAGACAGTTGTTTCGGGGTGATGGACTTGGACTCACACTTCAAGCCAAGTAATAGATGGTGTAAACTTTAGCGATGGTGTAAACTTTAACTTTATCAATAAACAGCCTGATAATTCTGGCACATTTAAAAGATTGTCTAGTCTAAAGACACGAGGCGATCAGAGGGAACAAGCGAGCGCCGACCTTTCCTGCTTGCTGCCAGCAATATTACATGCGCGCTGGTAAGAGCTGCAGGGGTTGCTATATAAACGTTTATCTTTCAACATGTTGAAAGGCAACGATCAGCCAATATTGTTCATGTTGGCTGATCGTTGCCTTTTATTACACAAAGCGATTATCGTGGCAAACACATACCCCCGGCCCCCCATTATGATAGGTGCCTGTCTGTGTTTTCATATTTGCATGGTTTTACGAGTATGTGTTTCTTTTCACTTAAGGCTTTGGTAACCAGGACAAGACATCTCTGACAGCTGGTAAGAACATTTCATTTACTAATAATCATCCTTGTAGTGGGGAGGTCTATTTTTAGGCAAATTTTCCGGAACAAGGAAATTATAAAAATATAAGTCGCCTCTCAATATCAAAAGATATGGTGAAGACAGAAAAAAGCAAGACACTGACTAGTTCCTGCACAACCTCATATCATTCCTAAACTGACATAAAGTTACTTTCTTTTAGGGGGTTTGGTAAGTAGGTATTGCTGCATTTGAGGCTTTCATGTAAATCACTATTGACTAATATTAAACCATAAAGAAAAAGTGGGTTGGGTTTATTTCTTTATTTTGAGCTTGTAGAGCTCCTTGACAACCTAAGGCCATGTTCAAACAGCATCTTTTGTATTAATCACAGCCATTGTTGTAAATTGCAACAAGATACATTGCATTAAAAATGAATGGGATCACAGCTGGAGTGTATGCACATAGTATACGCCTAGGGGCCGCAATGGGGTATGTCATGTCAGGTATGTACGGCCAATGATCATTGAATAAGGGCCGCACAACCCTGAGAGTGCACACAATAAAGAATGTGGCTCCAGCCGCACTTTCCATTGTGTGCATTGGTGAATTGGGATGCGCCCACATCCCAATTCAATAGAAATTAAGTTTATCCCGGCCAGGTCACAGAATGGCCGGTGTCATACAAAGTGTGAACGTGGCCTAAATACTGTATGAAGCTATGTTCACACAACGTTTTTTCAGCTCCGTTTAAAATGACATCCATCATTTTGAGTCTAAAATAACGGACATCATTTAGCTGTCTAGCCTGTTGTGCAATGATGGTTGTTGGTACATTATTCTAGTTTAGGTGGACTACTTGCCCTTTGGGTGAGGCTTAATTGAAAAGTCCATTGAATTTAAAGTGACTCTGTACCAACAATCTGACCCCCCCCCCCCCCCCCCGCCAAACCACTTGTACCTTCGGATAGCTGCTTTTAATCCAAGATCTGTCCTGGGGTCCGTTCGGCAGGTGATGCAGTTATTGTCCTAAAAAACAACATAAAACTTGCAGCCCCGTGCTCTACGGGAGTATCTGTGCCCTAACTTTGCACCACCCCTCCGTCCCTCTCCCCCACCCGCTTCTTTATTAGGAATGCCACTGGAACATTTAACACTGGACAATAACTGCATCACCTGCCAAACGGACCCCAGGACAGATCTTGGATTAAAAGCAGCTATCCGAAGGTACAAGCGATTTGGGGGGGTCAGATTGTGGGTACAGAGTTGCTTTAATAGTAAAACCGGAGAAACGTGAAAAAAGAAAAACTGTGTGTGAACAACCAATAAAAATTGCCCGCTGTTTGCAAAAGACGTCTGAAAATAATGAACATGATCATTATTTTTACGTCCACAGTAAAAATGTCAGTTATGCAATACATTGTGTGCATTAGACCTCCGTCTTTCCATTGACTTCAATGCATTTAATTACAGTCATTTAAATCGCAGCAATAACGGACGTTTTTAAAATTGCCTTTTCTCTATTTTTGACATTGTGTGAACATAGCCTAAATATTAGGAATGGTCCGAACCTGAACTCTCGGCAATGATTCCCGCTGTCTGCCCGCTCCGTGGAGAGGGTGGATACAGCGGGAGGACCGCCTAGAAAACTGGGATACAGCCTATGTATCCTAGTTTTCCAGGCGGTCCTCCCGCTGTATCCACCCTCTCCATGGAGCGGGCAGGCAGCGGGAATTATTGCCGAGAGTTCAGGTTCGTACGAACCCGAACCTCGGCAGGTTCAGGCCATCCCTACTAAATATGTAAATTTTTACATCTACTAAATATGTATATGATATTTAACCCTACAGAGGGCTACCAGTGTACTGGTAACTTGGAGCAAGACTTCACTGAGCTGTGTGGTCGGCTGGGCTATATTGAGATTCCTAAAGTAATCCCAAGATCACGCTCCCCGAGTACCCCAGCCTCTGAGAAAAATGTGTTTGGTAAGTGCCATTTTCTAAAGGGGGTGGTGTCCAACTTAGGGGGGAAAAAAGACTATAGGTACAGCATAACTCTCTCTCAGAATAATAATTATTTTAAAAGGGTTATCCAGCGAAAATCTTTTTCATTCAACTCATCTGGTTTCAGAAAGATATATATAGATTTGTAATTTAAAACACGACATGGAGAAAAAGTTGCTGCTGCACATCACACCTATGGCTGACACTAATGACACTCGGCTACATTTAAAAACCAACGCCAGGATGTTGGTATATAATTTGATCAAACCATATTGTCCCATGTACCACGTGCAGGTCTCCTGGTTCACATGGGTCCCTACACTAACTCCACACTGTGTCGGTCAGCGACCGCTAACCCCGCAAGGCATGCACAAACAAGGAAGGGAGGCCATGGAATGGCCCTGGAACCCCAATGTCAAAGGACAAAACCCAAAGTGCCCCCACAAAACCCAGTTGGCACCACCGGCGGAGAAAGCTGCCGCCAAACGACACAAGTGTGGAGTTAGTGTAGGGACCGTGTGAACCAGGAGACCAATATGGTCAATATGGTTTGATCAAATTATATACCAACATCCTGGCATTGGTTTTTAAATGTAGCCGAGTGGCACTAGTGTCAGCCATAGGTGTGATGTGCAGCAGCTCATCTCTCTCCATGTCGTGTTTTATTTTTCACCCTTTTCTGAGCAGTTGGCACTCCCCTTCGCAAGACCCACATGACCCAAATTAGCAGGATACACCTGTGCTCACTTGTCAGTACCCACTATCTCTACCATTCTATCTGCAGCAGTAATGGTGAGTACAAGAGCATGTCGTTTGGCGGCAGCTTTCTCCGCCGGTGGTGCCAACTGGGTTTTTGGGGGGCACTTTGGGTTTGGTCTTGGGACATTGGGGTTGCAAGGCCATTCCATGGCCTCCCTTCACTGTTTGTGCACTCTTTGCGGGGTTAGCGGTCGCTGACTGACACAGTGTGGAGTTAGTGTAGGGACCCATGTGAACCAGGAGACCGGCACGTGGGAACATGGGGCAATATGGTTTGATCAATTTATATACCAACATCCTGGCGTTGGTTTTTAAATGTAGCCGAGTGGCATTAGTATCAGTCATAGGTGTGATGTGCAGCAGCTCCTTTCTCTCCATGTCGAGATTTGTAATTTACTTCTATTTAAAAAGAGCAGAGAGCACTGTGTCAGACTTGAAAAAAATAAATTTCCTGCAGGACATACAGCAGCTGAAAAGTACGGGAAGACACGTGAACATTTTAAATAGGAGTAAATTACAAATCTACATAACTTTCTGAAACCAGTTGATTTGAAAGAAAAAGATTTTTGCTGGTTAACCCCGTTAACAAGGAATAATGCTTAGAGTGAAATTATTGACACTTCCTCTTTACAAATGTTTTTTACGTTTCTCCATTGATTCAAGATGTTCTCATTATGATTTCCAGCAGATGAATCAGACGATACATATGATAAGGATAGCCAGAGTGGTACAAATCATACTAAAGACCGCTACTCTTATTTTAAACCAAGTATTCGGGTGGAGCTGGAGAGTGAAGATGGACGATCTGTACGAGAAATCTCCATCGGAGGTGATTGATATGATCTTAAGTTACATCTTGCTTCCAGTGGTCTTCTGATGTCCCGATCTTGCTTCATTTTTATTTTGTTTCAATAACAAATGTGATGTCCTCCTTTTCGCCTTCCACCAAGACCATCTGAGCTCCACTAAGTAACAAAACTGCATAACATGCTATAAATTACAGCTAAACTTGAAGAAACCCAATGATTTATGTTTGCTAGAAAATGTATTTTTCACTTTAGCGGTGATGATGTGTAACTGCATTTCAGGTCTTGTTTAAGTGAATAGGAGCTGAGCTGCAATTACAGGTCACCACCATGACACAGTTAACGGAGACAAACTTTATTCACTGTGTATTGCGGCACCAAAGAGCTGATAATGCTGGCTGTTGGCACCCCACCAATCAGTGACTGATGAGCTATCCTTTGAACTATGGGGAAAATTCCCTGCGTTTAGTATCAGTGGCTCAGGTTGTCAGCCCATCAAGGTGGAATTCCAGTCAGCCCATGGGAGGGGCACCTGCCCCACCCACCTGATGACTCCACCTGTAATCATGTTCAGTGGAAGGAACAGGAAACAGATATCACAGGAAGTAAACAAATCACAAGCAGAGAGGTCATGTGATTGAGCCTGAAAACACAAGAGGAGCTAGAAATAAATAAAGTGTATACAGAACATACAACACCCAGAGAAGTCAATGCAATGCTAGTTTATTGAAAAGTCCCCCGACGACCCCTTTAAGCTCTATGGCCCTGTAAAATTAATGATTACTGTCCTATGTTACAGGTTGGAAGATTGATGATGTAATGATGGGAATCTTTGCTAAGTGTCTGCCAGCTCTTTCCAACCTCCACAAGATCAAGTGAGAAAACTCCATAAGTATTTCTAATGATCTCCTGAGTACAATATTGTATTGTTCACCAGAGAGTGTGCTGAGCCCTTTATGTCTTTTTTTTTTCAGTTTGTGGAACGTCGGCCTTGTGGACAGAACTTTCTCCCAATTTGTGAAAATTATACAGCATTGTCCAAGCGTCAAGTAAGAAAAGAGAACCTCAGGAGTGGTTTTATTGTGGATCAATAGTTACAATAATTACATGCTCATAGTTGATCCTCTTATACCATAAGATAACTAGTGTAACAAGTGTATGCAAAAGAGGAGTCCGTGGAGCCTCATTGAAGAGTCTCAAAACACAGGACTAGCCAGATATCCCTCCGGGAAGGACCCAGTAACAAGTGTTATACTAGTGTACCCAGACTAACTTATGTAAAGCTCTGATGAGGGACTTCTATTTGCTACCTTATGCTGCGTTTACACGGAACGATTATCGTTCGAATTTGCACGATAATGATCAAATTCGAACGATAATCGTACGTGTAAATGCAGCGAACGATAAAACGACAAACGAGAAATCGTTCATTTTGATCTTACAACATGTTCTTAAATCTTTGTTCGCAAAAAATTCGCAGATTGTTCTGTGTAAATAGTCGTTCACCGATTTAACCTATGTGTGAGATAGGCTTAAGCGATCACAAAACTATTTTTCCGTATGATATATCGTTCCGTCTAAATGCTGATCGTTATAAAAAAAAATGTTACTTCGAAATCGTTAATCGTACGATCGGGCGAATTGTCGCTCCGTGTAAACGCAGCATTAGACTAGCAATTATAGAAGACTAGTATTATAAAAGTAATTGTCTGAGGAAGAGAACTCATTTAATTTCTTTACTGGATCAATATAGAAAATGCATTTGACTATATGCTTTCTCAAATACACATATATAGATGTACATGTATACTTTTTTATGATCCTCAGGGTTATTTCCCTAGAAGGAAACCCACTGCCTGACCAGTCGTATCATAAGTTAATCTCGGATGATTTAGGGTAAGTAAAAGTCCCGCTGGAAAACTGACATGAAAAGCAATAGGAGGTTCTCAGAAGAATGGATAGAGGAAAAACAGCAAGGAATACAGGGGTTTGGGCAACGTGGTTTTTGTGAAAACCTCATACATATCTTCTTCAGGTTAGTCCATATATCATTCAGAAATAACCAAATCAATGATGAAGGGTCCAGACTCATCAGCCAAGCTCTGCAGAGCCTAAAGATGACCAACAAAAACCTGGCTACTCTTGTCCTCAGCTACAATCACATCACAGACCTGGGAGCAGCTCACCTTGCTCAGGTATAAAAAGATCCTAAGTAGATTATTACCTCTGATGTTCAGCAGGTGTAACTAGGTTTTCTTGAAGATTGACTTGACTATGATGAGGAGTAAGGCTGGGTTCACACTATGTATATTTGAGGCTGTATTTGTGAGGCTGTATAGCAACCAAAACCAGGAGTGGATTGAAAACACAGAAAGGCTATGTTCACATAATGTTGTAATTGAGTGGATGGCCATCATTTAATGGCAAATTTTTGCTGTTATTTTAAAACAACGGCTGTTATATTGAAATAATGGCAGTTATTTACCGTTATATGACGGCCATCCACTCAATTTCAACATTGTGTGAACAGAGCCTTTCTGTGTTTTCAATCCACTCCTGGTTTTGGTTGCTATGAGGACCTGACTTGAGGACCAAATACTGCCTGAAATATACAGCGTGTGAACCCAGCCTAAGAAGTACTGTTAGAGTTTTCCCCAACCCTGTGGTAGGAATATACACAGTTTACAAAGTCATTATACACAAAATAAACTGTGTTTTATTATAGGCCTTAAGATTCAACCGGTCGATGCTTTCCCTTAACCTTTCCAGTAACCAGATCAAAGATCAAGGGGCACTCGCATTGTCCGAGGTTGGTAAAGAATTTGGCTTTTTCATAGGCCTGTGATGTTGTGTGTATATAGTATAATATGGTGTCATGCTCTGGTCTAGGTGTTGGGACGTTTTGAATTAACACATACAGAAACGGTTGATAGGAGACGACTATTACTGGAAAAGGAGGCTCAGGAACAGCCACGATCGGTGAGATCTATCACCATGACGCTATCTGCTTATATCACTAAAGTCGGGAATAACAGTTGCATTTAATTTAAAGCCAACCACATCACGTCACGCTGATGCCAAGAGCGAACGACCACTCAGCCACCACAGCAATTCAGCTATGGATAAAGCAGAGAAATCACAAGCACAGAAGGGCAAGTCAAGCATATCAAAGAAGAAGGAAAAGGTGAGCTGGATGGTCCTGAGACTTCCCTAAGACATGCCATACCCTGACTATTCCTAACCATCACTGTTGACTCAGACTTTATGCTCTGGTTGTCACCTTGGGTTGTCCGGTTATATGCAAGATGCTGCTAGAAATTATTCATGACCATTTTTATTTAGCAATGCTGTACAAACTAAGCTCATAATCATCAAGAGTATTTATATCTAACCTTGGCCTCAATTGTCTATTGTTAATTTGGTTCAGGATTCCCAAAAGAAAGAAGACAAAACCGTCAGCAATGTAGCAAGTGGAACTTCTGGGGCAGCGCAACCTGGATCAACTAAGAAAGAAGATCCTAAGGCATCAAAAAAGCGTAAGATTTGGGTTGTCGGAAGACATTATCATAGACTTGAATTTGTGTATGCTCATAACTTGAAAAAAACCTGAATTAGTACAATTACAATGTAGTGATGACAACTATGATACCTTACAGAAACGTCCAACTCTGACCAAAAAAACACAAGGGGAAAAGCAGTTAAGTCTGCTACCAAGAGAGCTGCACTGCCGGAGCAAGAGGTAGGAGATAAGGTGACCGAAGGATCACTATGAACACTGTTTAATGCACTAGACTATTCTTTTCTTTAGTATAGTCCTCTATGTACAATAATATGATTACTATTATACTGCCCCCTATATGCATGTCATTATTTTATTTTTTTTAACAATATTTTATTAGTGGCTTAGTGGTGTAATATTTGAACATACATATTGAAAATTCATTACATATTCAAAAAGTCGCTCACAGGCAACAAAGGATTGTATGTTTACAATATCATACAGATGCAATGAGCCTTTGTAATAACCTTAAAAGACATATTATCATATACAATACAACGTAGTCTTACAAAAAAACATAGGTAGAAAAACAGTAACCTATAATCACCTTAAAACATGGTATAGATGTCAGAAATTCAAATATGCTACCAATAGAATGGAGAGAATTGTCTTTAACAGAGAAAGGGAAAAACTTAAGATATTTGGAGTGCTCCCAGAGTTCCCTTTTGGGCGGCCATGCAATACCAATCGGTGTCCTTAAATTGATTAATGACAGAGTCTCTCTTTTCTATTGTAAAATCATGAATTAGAAATTGTGTCCATTTGGACATAAATGTTTTTGTTGATTTTTCTTTGGTGCGCAATACATCCAAAAGTTCCCAATGAAAGATCTCCTTCAGAGCGGAGATTACCTCAGAAATGTCTGGTAGAGTATCCAGTGTCTTAATAAACATTTCAGGGAAACTAACAGAGTTAAATTAATTCCTTTAGAAATAAGTAATTTAGGAGAGGGAGTAGTAGAGTCTATTTCAATAAAATGAAAAAGATAACTAAGAGGGAGAAGTGGTATGGCATGGCCCCAAGTGGACAAAAGATAGAGCCGCACAGAGTCCCAAAATTCCTGCACTCGCGTGCAGGCCCAGGCACAATGAAACAAGTCTGCTTTAGGAAGTGAACATTTCGGGCAACTGTTTATGTGAGAAGTGTGGGAGTTGGAAAAAGGAATATTAAAGGCATATATAGCCTTGTGTATAAAGCAGAAATGTATTTCACGTAGAACCACATTAGGAGTGGCAGAATGCACTAGTTGAGATCCTCTCAATATTTTTTGGGTCAGATCCTCTGAAAAAATTACGGAGGACCATTTTTAAAAAAAAATTTGTCTAGATAAATTCTTTTGAGAGCGTGATCTAAGTTCTCCATGTATGTGATAAAGAATTATGTACCGGTGGTGTTGGGAATAGATTATCAAATTCTATATCACTTTCTGCTTCTGCTATGTCCCGTACTCTGGAAGTAAGAAATTCAATTATAGAATCGTATTGAGGTAAATGAAATGAAGACAATTTAAATCGTGTTCTGACGATATCCCATGATAAGAAAGTGTTGGAATTAGTATCCAGCAGATCCCTAACAGAAGAAACATGTGCACTCTGCCACTCTGAGTAGTCCAATTTGTCTGAGTCAGGTGGGTAAAGTGGTGAATGCCACAGAGGAAATCTTTTCGATAGGCAAAAGGGTAAACCATATAATTTTCGTATCGCCTTCCATGTGGCAATGGTGTCTTTAAAGATAACACTTCTCTTAATTTCTGGGGGGAGTTCTGGTAATTTAGCATGTAGCAGGGTGGGTAAAGGCCAAGGTGCTGCTAAAGCTTTCTCAATTAAAATATTGGAGAAATATGACGTGTCCATAATCCAACTTTAGCATGGCGAAAGAGAGCGGCTAAATTATATAATCTAATATCTGGGCATTGCGCGCCACCTTTAGGAGTAGGGAGACAGAGAGTGGAATAGGCAATACGAGGTCTCTTCGATTGCCAAATAAATTTAGTGAAATATGATTGGAGTAGGGAAACGTCAGAATGTTTGAGTAAAAGGGGTATTGTTTGCATTAGATATAACAGTTTTCCGAAACACATCATTTTGATTAAGTGGGTACGTCCTAGAATTGACAGTGGTAGAGATTCCCATCTCTGGAGATCTTGTTTTATTCTCTTAATTATAGGGCGATAGTTCAGGGAATATAGTGAGGAAGGAGTTCTGCCAATCTGGATTCCAAGATAAGTAATATAGGATTTAGCGATGGAGATCCCCGCAGGACCCGAAGTAGACCTCTTATGTGGAGTTAGGTAAAGAAGTTGACTTTTATGTATATTGATTCTATACCCAGAGAAGGAACCAAAAAATTTTAAGGCATCTAATACTGCCGGAACATGTAGATCTGGGTTATCTAAATACAGTATATTAAAGTATCATCAGCAAAGCATGTAACTTTGATGACTTGGAAACCAACCCGTATGCCTGAGAAAAAGTCAGAAGAAATAAGATATCTAGCAAGAGGCTCCATCGCCAAATTGAACAATAGAGGGGATAGGGGGCAACCCTGTCTGGTACCTTTTTGTAAGGGAAAGCTATCTGAAAGGAAACCCGGGGTATAAATTCTAGCTTTCGGAGATGTGTATATTGTGGAAATAAAATCTTTAAATTGAACTGTTATACCAAATTTTGTCCAGCCACTCCCAGCTGATATTATCAAAAGCCTTTTCGGCGTCAATTGCCAACAGACCTGGAGAGTGGCTGGAACGACCCCCCGATTCGACACCAGACTGGGCCGCTAGTACCATTCTTATATTAGTGACACCAGAACGTCCTTTTATAAAGCCAACTTGATGGCTGCCTATTAGTGATGGTAGGATGTCTGCCAATCTATTGGTCATAATCTTTGCCAACAATTTTAGATGCATGTCATTATTAACTACGTATTAACATTACTAGTACTATTATTATATTCTGAAATCGCTTCTATCATTTTCTGCAGGTGGAGCCAGCTGAAGACACCAACCCATTGCTGGAACAAGCAGAATTTCAAAATGGGAAAGTTTATCTCCCTGGAAACAAAGTTTTAATCAGCCTTAACCTTTCCCGTAAGTAAAATATTAGCACTATGTATCATTAATTTTCACAGAAGAAAGAGAACTCCATCCACATCATAATCCTAGATATTATTCCTCCATTATACACTGCTGTTATAGAAAGAATTGCTGTCAGATGTACTAACTATAACCACACTGATAACTCCGTAGTGCAGCCTGTGACTGTGGACCCGCAGCAGGGGACTGCACTACAAATGTGCATCAGTAGTGCTCTGTGCTTTACTACATTGTCACTACATTAACAGCAATACATGACGCAAACCCTGGTCCACACTACAACACTGGTCCTATGTTCTGTCCACAGCTGCAGACAGAACTACAGACATGTGAAGGCCTAAGGCTACATTCACACGTTTAGTAGTTTTTCAGGACCGTATATGATGTCTGCAATGCGCAATTGCTAAATAATAGATAAATAATTGAGTTTTGCTAGATAGAACGGTGCAGACTTTTGCGCCATTCTATGGAGCTAGATACAGTATACATTATATTATATGAGTCTATATATACCAGACTAAGGGCCCTATAACACACACAAATTTATCTGACAAAGCCAAAGCCAGAAACATACTATAAGTAGATGTAATTGTTTTTACCCACCTGGTTATTGTGAAAATAGGCGTACCAGCCGGAGTACTCCTTTAAGTGTATCACCTATATCACTGCACCCTCTGTCTCTCAGGACAGATATAAGATCTCAAGAAATAGTGTACACATAAAAGAGACACAGAAATGAGGGTCTTGAGCTGCCAGGGAGGATTTTATAGGTGATAATGTAATTCTGTAGTTCACAGAAAATGCATAAGACATAAAAGACTGTAACAGGCAACTGATGCAGCAGAAGACTGTAACAGGTATTGGATGCTGCAGTAATGAAATGTATGGAAGCAGCTGAGCTGGAATTAAAGAAATCACACTGCAGGAATAAAGGTGCTGCTTTTTAATGTATCTTTTTTTTTTCATTTCCAATCTACAGGAAACAAGATAACTGAGGAGGGTCTGAAAAGCTTTCTAGCAGCAATGGAGACCCAAGTCCAGGAGACTAAACCTGCATCTGGTGCCAGGACTCAGACAGGACTATTGAGGCTATCCTTAGGGGTGAGATTTATATTCTGGAATCCTTGGGCCTAATGTATAATCCAAATTAAAGAAGCATGCCTTTTTTCTCTGACATGCTCCAGTAATTCACTTGTCCCCGCATTCTATGGAGAGCAGGATAGTGCTCTGCTAGACCTGGTCTATGTTTTTCACACTGAATTCAGCATGTCAAAAAAGCAGTAAATGCTTCTTGTCAAAGGCTGGGTCACATGGTATCCATCCATGGTTGGATCAAAATGCGCCCCCTTGTGCAAAGAATGCCACACTGGGGACAATGCATAGGAGTGGGTGAGTAAGCACAGCCCCTGGTGTCAGGTACCTAAAACCAAAATGGAGTGCTTCCTTAGAGTGCTTTTTATTAAACCCATTTTCATATAGAAACATAGAATATTGTCAGCAGAAAAAGACCACTTGGTCCATCAAGTCTGCTCTTAACTTATTTTTATGTATAAAATAAATAAAAAAATAGAAGTGGTTGTATTATAGTTGCTCATAGACTGAGAATCTATGAACTGTCTTTTTTGTATGCTAGCAAGGTAAACTTATTCTTCTAAATACAAAAGCATATGCTGATGACAACAAATAGCCACTAGGTGTCAATAGAGTGCCTTGAGTGAATAGGCGTTCGTCATCTTTTTACTTACTATAAATAGACAACATTGCAGACATATAAATTGATGTGCCTTCAGCTTGTTTCGGTCACTAAACCAAACCCACAGGTGCTGCTACATCCATGGTGCAGCTCCCTTCAATATTTACTGAGCAACACATTTTTGTGTGCAAATGTTACAGCCTTTTCTGCTGAATAACTGAGGAAACATGGATTCTAAACTTCTTTGCAGGTTAGATGCTTTGCTGCACAATTGAATGGCAGTTTGGTCTTGAACATATCCTGCAATTATAATTGCTTCCCCCATATGTCTTTCATATCACAAGAGGTACAAAGAGAACATACAGACTCCATGTAGAGGTTGTCCTTGGTCATGTTTGAACCTGGTGTGTCCACCATCCAATTGTCTATCATGTCACTTGGCACCCGCAATTTATAAGCTCTTGTATAGATTTTTATATGGATAACGTCCAGTACACTGTGAAAACATAGCAATGACGCTCTCTCATGTAGCAGGGAGGTTGGTCAGGCCCTTTAGGCAAGGGCCACAGTTGGGTCTAGTCTGTCTGTATGTGGATATATAATGCTGTTTCTCTCCATATCTCTAGAAAAATGAGTTTCCAGCAGAATGCTCGACCTTTGTCCAGATCCAGGAGATTATGCTCTCGCGAGACCCTATTCACAAATCCTCCAGATCTTCTGTAGATGGGCAGATGATGTGAGTGACCAGGAGAACTCCACTGAAGAGCCCAGAGAAGTCAAAGTCTCTGTCAGAAAAGAAAGTCTATGTAACAGCACAGAGGTCCTGTTTACTACTTGCCAAAGCTCTAGTAACCACAATGTGATGTAAAATAACAGCAGTTTATTGTATGGAAGTAATAAAAATGTATGCCATATACAACGTGTTTTAGGAGGACATCATGTTTTTTAAGGAATAAACCATGGGTCTCGAAACTGCGGCCCTCCAGCTGTTGCAAAACTACATTTCCCATCATGCCTGGACAGCCAAATCCAAAGCTTTAGCTGTCCAGGCATGATGGGAGTTGTAGTTTCACAACAGCTGGAGGGCCGCAGTTTGGAGACCCATGGAAGAAACAATAACATCATAGAAAATGTAATTATGTGAAGGTATTATTCTGATCATCATCAGCTATGTAAATTTTGAACCTATATTGTCATCCATTTTGCTTTTTTATTAGGCTTTGTTCACATATATCCAGCGAAACAGAGCTATAGCAAATAGGAATACCAAGTGCAACAAGCTGGTTCTTATGTGTTCAATGCGTTTAATGGCTGGAATAGGGTATGGTACCAGATCTATGGATAGTTCAGTATAGGCCCAAAAAAAGAAAGACGATGATACATATACGCAACATGGTTTCCATTCAGTATGCTGTACAGATAAATTGATGTAGTGGCCAAAAAAAAACAAAACACATGACTGAATAGAAAATGGACAGATACTGCATTTTAACCGTAGGTAATTTTAAGCTGGTATGTGAATGATAAGTACACTAGATCCCACAAAATGGCATGGGATATCAAGACAGTATCTTGTCAAGTTTATCAAGTTTTGTCTAGAAGAACAGGGTGGAAAGATATAAACTGTTCCTTCCGATAATAATGAACAAAGCAATATCCATGTGCTGCCTGGGTTGTATTTGCTATGTCATACTGTTAGGATCATAACGGTTACAATATAAGGTGAACCTCATTGTGACTGCAGAATTAGTATTAGTTACTGTTGTATATATTAAGTCTACATTTAATAATGCAATAGTCAAAGGTCTGTAATGTGATCAAGGTTTGACCATTAACAACAGCAATCAATGCTTAGAATGTAAACTATTAGCATATAATTAACTATAAATGCAGAGTTCACATGTACTATTTGGTCATTAAAAAAAATAAATATATTTATACACATCTAGAGGCAATACCTAACAGATTGTATGCACGATTGCAGTTTTTGAGCATTTTCATTACACTGGTCAAACCCTGTTCAAATTAACTTTAACATTGAACTTTTTTTGCACATTATTACATGTAGAGGTAAAATATACAACAGATTATATGTGCATTAATATATAACATGCATTGTTATAGGGTGATATACTCTTAATTCGAGATAAGCGAATTTACAGTAATAACAAAGCGAAGCTCCTCTAATGTGCAATTTGCTCATCAGTCACCTGCTGCCTTTTAGCTCCCTGCCACTCCTGGGGAAAAGGAACGAAACTTCTTCCAGTCTCTAAGGACTGGATTCAGCTTTTTCCAGCACCTCAGGAAGAGCAGCACAGAGTGGCAGACAGTTAAAGGGGAACTCCGGATAAGGAAAACTTGTTTTCTATTAAATGTACATTAAAAGTTATATAAATGTGCCTATATAATGTATTACCATAGCTGTACGGCTCTGTCACACTGGTAGCTGATAGAAATCCAGGAAGTGAAGAAAAATGGCCTCTGTGCCAATCCACATTGTCTCCTGCTCCTGCTGCTGTCCCCCCTTAGGAGACAAATATTCCATGCCTCTGTCTCACATTGTGTGTGTTTGCTGAGGACAAGCTGATGATGCAGACAGGGGTCAGGGCGTGATGTCCCAGGAGGCTTGGCTGGTTCACCCAATCCCCTGAGTGATTCACCATCTCTGACCGTCCAGAAGCAGCTGCTGCACTGATTTCGCTGATTGTGCAGAAGTGTACAGTGAAATTAGGGCTGTGTTCACAAATGTTGGAGTGTCATTGCAGTAGTGCAGCGTATTCACAAAAATGATGCAGTAACACAAGTAAATGATGCTAAATGGCAGAGAGGATCAGAGCTTTATTGTGGGGCTCAACTTCAAAGATAAAAGATGCTTGATTATAATATGTGCGTGGAAATGAAAAAAAAATTCAAAGTTATTTACTTGTT
The DNA here is from genome assembly GCF_027789765.1 of Dendropsophus ebraccatus. Lineage (NCBI taxonomy): Eukaryota > Metazoa > Chordata > Amphibia > Anura > Hylidae > Dendropsophus > Dendropsophus ebraccatus. The sequence continues at coordinate 37,312,395 of NC_091466.1, forward strand.
GTGTGGGTGGGTGGGACAACAATGAAATGATAAAGTACTGCAAATAATTCAGTAACACAATGAAATTGTAATGTGTGAACACAGCCTAGATGTTCTGCAACAGCTTTGGGCGGGGAATGAGCAGGGTGGGGGACAGCTGAGGGAAAAATTTCATTCTGGAACCTGTAGTACTGTGTACAACTGCTCAACCAGGAAGTTCAGAAACACAAAACAGAACAAAACCCCCTAAAACAAATGAATTTTTGGTAGTTTCAAAACTGGAATAGATAGATAAGTAATGCTATATGCTTCTGCAGTAGTAGTAGCACAGTAGTAGTGTCACAGAAATTCATCCATTTTCTGGGGAAAAAAAAGAATTTAAGCTCTGGCCAGTCTACAGGACATCCAAATGATTCCCCTCTATAATATATTCTAATTAGGGATGGTCCGAACCTGCCGAGGTTCGGGTTCGTATGCACCCAAACGCTCGGCAGCAGATTCCCGCTGTCTGCCCACTCCGTTGAGCGGGAGGAACGCCTGGAAAACTGGGATACAGCCTATGGCTGTATCCCAGTTTTCCAGGCGGTCCTGCCGCTGGATCCACCAGCTCCACGGAGCGGGCAGACAGCGGAAATCATTACCGAGGGTTCGGGTTCATAGGAACCTGAACCGAACTCTGTTTGGACCATCCCTAATTCTGATGTAGCTTAGCTTTTGGCAAAGATAGGGTAAACCTATCCATGAGGTGGAAAAGTCCCAGGAAAGAGTACCACAGGCCATAGCGTTTTTTTATTGGTGTTTTTCCAAGATTTTAAGGCAGTGGGAAGCCAGCCTTTTCCTGTGTTTTATCATATGTTTTATGGTAGACTGAAAGTTATGTAGTAAAGTAAAGTTATGGCTCTTAGAAAGCAAAGAGGAAAAAGTGGAAACACAAAAGCCAAAACCTACTTTTTTCTTAAAGGGGTTAAAGGGATTGTCCGTTGAGATATATATATATATATATATATATATAATATTTTTTTTTTTTTTTTTTTTTTTTATTATTATTATTTTTTAAATATGGCCATGTAATATAGGCTCATGTAAAAATAAAAAAGTTTTACTCATGGCTTTAGGGTGCCTTCACACGTACCGGATCCGCATTGGATTTCATGCTGCGGGTTTGCCGCGAAATCTGCTGCGGATCCATGTAGTGTGAAGGTCTATGGGTTTAACCCCTGCAGCCCTGGCCTGGAGCATACATCACCTGCTCCAGGCTTCTGCTTGCTTCGGGGCCTCCCATCATCTCCCGGGGGTCAGCCAATCAGTGCTGAAGGCACCCTTAATTAAAAAAAAAAATGCTCATATTTTCTGGTTTAAAGGTTTTTATTTAATTATTTTCACTATACTAATGTACTTCATTGAAGTCAATGAGGAATTGTCTGGCAGTGCACACCGTATAAAATAACTTCTGTAACTGATTACAACCATTCAAAAAATTAACTTGCTCATTATTTACAGCCTGCGTGTGCAAAATCTGGTGTTTTTTTTCCACCTGTTAAAACATTACTTTATTGTCAATCAAAATTGTGACTTTTTTTGCAAATTTTTTCTTACTATGCGTGAACATAGTCCAACAGTCAGGAAGATAGTAAAACAAGCTGTAAATAAAATTTAAAAAAATTAAAAAGACATTACGTTTGACCACAGTTTTAGTGCCTTTGTGATTGCTTGTTCTTGCTGGCGTCTCTGAAGCTTTCTTTGTCTCTAAACACATTCATTACCAAATAATCTGTGTTCTCAACATTTTTCATATTTCTTACACTTTCTAAAATTTCCCTAAAAAAGAATTTCTCAGAGATTTGACTGTCATTGTTTTACGTGATCTGCCGAGCTTGCAGCCTCCACTCAGGCTTTCATGGTCTCACACACGATTGGTGAACTAGACAGTGACATCACCGCCCCCACTCCCTGCGTGTGAAGCTGTCAGAGGAAAGTAGGCAGCTTTCTGAGTGATGTTGTACACAAGTCCCCACAGATCTCTCACACTTCAGGGACGCCTCTTACAAGATTTCCCCTTTTAGCTGTATCACAGGAAGACACGACAATGTATCAGGGAGGAGAACAATGCAGAATATACCAGACAATGGAGGACTAGAAACACACTTCCCTCTGCTGTCAACATGTTAGAAAAAAATTCAGCAGTTTCCTAGTAATCTTTGTCTCTGAAAGCAGGGTGGAAACTAATAAGCCACTATGAGGCTATGTTTTCACACCAAATTTTGAGTCATAATTTAAGATAAGCGAATTTACAGTAATAATGAAGTGAAGCGCTTTATCTCTGCAATCCTCTCATCAGCCGGATGCCTTCTAACTGACTGCCGCTCCGTGCAGCTTCTCCCTGAGTGCTGGGAAAAGCTGGATCCAGTCCTGGGTAACTTTGCTTTATTACTGTAAATTCACTCATCTCTTTACACATCTGGCTGTAAAATTGACATGTGTTTAAACAAAGGGTTGTTCCACTATTGAGTTTAAAGGGGTAGTGCGGCGGTAAGCAATTATTCACTAAATAACACACTATACGAAGATGACATCATTGTCTCAAGATGGCGGATGGTGGTCGACACGAATCAGGTGAGTATTGAGCACTACACTTCCGGGGGTGGCGTGGGTGGGGGGAAACACGGGGAAGGGGGCCATTCACTAACATAACATACATTACAAAGTTGTATAACTTTGTAATGTGTGTTATTTAGTGAATAATTGCTTACCGCCGCACTACCCCTTTAATAGTAGTCAATAGTAAAGAATTGGGCATTTTTTTGTTTTTAACACTGTAAAATAGCTGTGTGGGAACAGTTGAAGGGGAATGCTTTCAAAAAAATTTTTTATATATAAAAACATAATAAAGAAACTATTTTTACAGTCCCACAGGGTGCTCCTGCGGCATCTTCGAGTCCTCCCATCTGACTAAATCTGGACAGCGCTGTGGACAATAATTGGCTGAGTGGGCTGCCACTGCCGAGAGGAAAAGCCAGGGTACCCTTTTAACAGTTTTATAGACATTTTTACTAGAGATGATCAAACAGCGCTGATGTTCAGGTTCGTACAAACTCGAACTATTGGTATTTGACTCCTGCAGTCTTCCCGTTCCGTGGGGAAGGTGGAGACAGGCCGAATACCGCCTGGAACACAGGAATACAATCTATAGCCCAGGCTGTATTCCTGTTTTCCAGGCGGTACTCGGGCTGCCTCCACCTTCCCCGCGGAACGGGAAGACTGCGGGAGTCAAATACCGATGGTTCGAGTTCGTACATCAGCGCTGTTCAATCATCTCTAATTGTCACCCAACTCCTCTACAGTCATATGTACCTAATAACGCTGTGAGACAATGAGTGTATACTTGGGCAATTTTTGCTGTAGAGGAGTCTAGAAAAGCTGGGTCAAACAATATTATTATCAGTTACTATAAGAGTTGCCACCCAGCTTTCCCAGATATATAGTTTCATTAGAATGGCTATGTACGAGCATGCACATTTTAATACCCAAATTTTAAAAGACTAAAATAACGACAATCATTGCTGTGGTGATACAAAACAAATAAAGAAAAAATGTACAAAAGGTCTCCTGCTATCCAGTGCCCTGCCTAATGCTAGTGTGAGACCCCAGGTTTAGATGTCCCCAATGCCAGGGGGAACTTCCCCTAATACTGTAGGAAGTAGGTGGGCTGGTCCTGGGCTAAGTAGGATATACGGATGGTAAGGGGGGGGGGCGCAGCCGTCTATACAGATCAGCTGTTACAGGGTGGCTGTCTTTTCCCCTAGAACAAAGGCCGTTTACAGGTCACAAATTCCTGCAAACTGAGATGGAAGTCACCTCTGCCCCCCGCCTGACTTGTTCGCACTGGTACGTCCTCAGTCAGGGTGGGTGGCGTGCGCTGGTGACGTCCATAACTCTTCAGAGTGGGCTGTCGCCAAACTCCACAGAGGGGGGGATCCCCACGTGACACAGAATGGGCAGAGCGCACACGATACAATTGAGTATAATGAATACACAGCGAATTGTTGGGCGGGAGCTTCCCCGACTTGGGGAGGTCTTTACTGCAAAAAATGATTGGCGGGGCTTGGCGCTTACGTCGCGGACCCACGCTTCAACGTCTTACGTAGCATGTAGGGAGGGGAGGAATGCGTAAACCGGAAGTTGGATTAATAAGACTGCTGGCACTTCCTGCTCTGTGTATGAGGAGACTGGGAGCAGAGGAGAAAGGAGAAGAAGCGGCGGGGCTGTGACTGAGCGGCGGCCACTGGTGAGTGTCTCAGTTTTGTGTTTATCTCGATGAATGTTTCCGTTTTCCGCCGGTCGTTGTCCATTACTACCGCCTGTATGGGGCGCCGTCTGTCTCAGGGCCCTCACCGCGCAGAGCCGCAATCCTCTGGTTATTTCCTCAGGTTTGGGCAGGTGCTCTTGGTTGCTCCAGAGCTCAAACGTTGGTTCATCTCACTATAGCACTACAGCGTCCAGCATCCAGCTGCTGGAGGGCCCTGATGTCATCTCCTAGGCCCTGTGGCCTGGATCGCTGTATGTGCTTATCGGTAACATAACAGTGTGATACTCAGCTGAGTGTTTCCCACATTTGTATCTAGTCTGGGCTGTTGCCACCAAACTGTGAGACAAACCAAAGCTTTTAGCTGTGATTGGTTAATAAATATGACTGGAAAGATGTTTCAGAAGAACTGTAGCAAACCCTCCGCCTTGTCCTGTAAAAGGTTTCCTTACACTTTCAGCATGGTCATGTAAAGACCTGTGTAACAGTTACCATTATGTGGAGCTGGTTTGAATATTGCAGCATCAGGTCTGCCCCAGGACTGACAGATCCTCAAATAACAACACTTTAGGCCTAGACAGCGCATGTATATACATGGAGATGTGCAGAAATGTTTTTATGGCTTGAGAAAGGCTTGTCCGTTGTTAAACGAGCCGGAACGTGTTACCAAATAAAAATAGATTTTGCCATTACCTGTGGACTCTACAAATTTGAGAAACCGCACTAAGTGTATAGCGGATCTCGCATAGCGCAGGTGCATGTGTCAGTCTATCTAGGCCTAAGGGGTTCTTTTGGAGGATCTGTCGGTCCCGGGGCAGACTTTATACTGGATTTTGGATTTACCCTCTAACGTCGATCAGTTGGTTGGGATACCCCCTTAGGAAAAGCTGCTGTTTTTGAGGAGCGAACAGTAGAGCTGTGCCTAGTCTTAACACAACTCGGCAAGATGAGTGTATATCACACTTACGCTTTATAATCACTTCACTATCATAGTATTATTGCACCAGAAGGTGCCCTCCACTTTTTTCTTTTGCAGCATGTAGAAGCCATGTGGTGTCAGCCCAGTATTTTGGCATTGATAGAAAACAACCTAAATTACCAGTTTTCTGGAATTATGGTAGCTCTTCTTTTTTTCTTTGTGTTCTTTAGACAAGTGGCTATTAAATGCATTAAAGTTCATTACCCAGCAGGTCCTCACTTCTGAAGCAAATCCATTCTGTGTATGGAAGTTCAGGTATCCATGGATGCGACCAACCCAGGTCAGTACTGTGCGCAAGCCCAATTGTATCAGTGGGGGCTGCGTGCAGTAGCAATTCGGTGTGGTTGTTTCTATTGATACCTGAACTTTTGGCCGCAGAATGAATTTTGTGCTGATCGGGACAGCATCCTTGTAATAATTTAAAGTGACTGTACCACCAGGCTCGGGCTGAAGCACTGGAGGCGGGCCGACCCACCCTTAGTGGGAGGAAACCCTAGCCCCTCTATGATAGGGTTCCATTGATTCATTTGGAGTAGTGTCATGGAGGGGCTGCATTTTCTTCCCACTAAGGGTGGGTCGGCCCGTCTCCAGTGCTTTAGCCTCTGCCTGGTGGTACAGTCACTTTAATTCAGGGAGTCAGGTTAAAGTGTTTTTCCCACCAGTTTATGGCTTGAAGGGGCTTGACCTTTGGGACCTCCAAGGATTGTGAAGGAGCTCTTTATTGGGGCTGTGCCCCAGGTCTCTGCATACCCAGGTGGCTGGGGTCTTGTGTGCAGTGAAAACAGAAAAGGGGCTTGAACCCCGAATCAAGCTTGTGTCCCAGGATTTGTGAGGTTTTATCCCCACTGATCTTAAAGTAATTACATAATCAAAATGATCTATCTGTATGATATAGAAATACCACTGTAAATGAATTTTGCATATGATGCAATGTTGTAGTACACACTGAGACACAGTTATAGGAAAAAGCTGTTGCATATTGCAGAACCCATTTAAACTGCTATTGGTTTTTATTCGATCAGCATTAAAGTTGAGTGGGCATCCTCGGGTTACCTTCAGTAACTAGCAGCCAAAGGATCATTATACTCTCATTTATAGGCCCTTCCTTCAGGGCATGTTAAAACCAATTTTTGACAAAAAAATGTTAACAATCTGCAACTCCTGGCAATCCTGCCAGTTTTTTTTTATTTATTTTAACAGAAAGCTATTATGTTTTTATTTCGGGCTAATTTTTGTATATTCAGTTTAAACATTTCCTCAAGGAACGAAATATAAAGGCAATAAAACAAGATGAGGTGATGGCACACAGTGCAGTTGTGTGCTGAGGAGGCTTTGGGGTATGCTCTTTAAAATCTGAGTCGTCTTTTAGCTGCGCAGCTTTAATAATTGTGTTTAATGTATTGTACGATAAGCCAGTGAACAGCAGCAGGCTGACCAGAGGATATGTGTCAGAGATTCACTGGGGAATGGACTGGAGTGATATAAAAAATCCTGAGCTGTTGTGACACAGGAGGATGCGTGCCACTGTCTGACAACATACACCCATTTCCTCCATGCTGAGTGTATAGTTTAAAAGGACACGCCTCAGCATTTATCACATGTAACCTAATCCTTACACCTGTTCTTCACCATTTCCTTCTGCATTTCTTTCTAAAGGTCAGCAGTGTCTTGCGGGAACTGTTGATATACCTACTGTCTTTACTGTGCAGCCACCTGTATCTTTATTTACCCTTTAGTGCAATGGTACTTGAATATGTCAGACCAACAAATTGCGGCAGGTTGCTCTGCCCACCATGGGTTAAATTAATGTATTTTGGGTGTTTGTAAGGCTTTCATTAGCCCTTATGGTACTTTTACACGGTGCGATAATTCGCACGATTAACGATTTTGAATGAACAATGGTTTTTTTTATAACGATCAGCGTTTTAGACGGAATGATACATCGTACAGAAAATTCGCTATGCGATCGCTTAAGCCTATCTCACACACAGGGGAAATCGTTGAGGGTACAAACCCACACACCGTATACGCAGCAAATACGCAACAAATACGCAGCAAATACGCAGCAGTTTGATGGTGAAGATTTAATGCTGAGTTCAGTTATTTAGATCTAATCTGCTGCGTTTTTGTTGCGTATTTGTTGCGTTTTTGCTGCGTATTCGCTGCGTATCGCAGCAGTAAATACGCTGTGTATACGGTGTGTGGGTTTATACCCTAAAAGAATGTTTACACTGAACGATCTGCGAATTTTTTGCGAATGATCAACGATAATTTAAGAACATGTTGAAAGATCAAAATGAACGATTTCTCGTCGTTTGATCGTTTGCAGCGTTTACACGTACGATTATCGTTCGAATTCGACCGTTATCGTGCAAAAACGAACGATAATCGTCCTGTGTAAAAGGACCATTAGTGTTTGCTCTGGCTGATCATCTTTGCATTTAGCACCTTTCTTTGTGCGCTGATCTTTAAAGTCCTTTAGTATCTACTGTTTCATAGCTGAACTTTGAGTCACAGTGGACACATTTAATCTAGAAATTCCTATATTTTTTACTAAATTTGCACGTTGTATTTAAAGTAAACCTTCCTCCAGTTTCCATGTTAAACTGCTAGACCTATAAAATAAGTCATTTTAACATGTATTATGAGTGTACTGGGGGTAAAGCTGTGTGAATGCCAGCTCTCTCATTATTGTGCGTGCAACATGTAAACTAGCTGCCTGTAGTCATTGGCATGGTCTGTGGCTATCTAGTCATGGTGTCTTCTTCTGTAAGGCCGGATTCACACGTCCATGCAGGGAGTCCTGTTACAGGGTAAGGATGCAGTCCATTATATACAGGCAGCTTATGGACACGTGAATCTGGCTAGTCTGCTCAGTACAGCTGCTAACATACCTTCTGCTTACTGATTGACATTTTCCCCTGTGTATTTCCATATTGCTTGGGATGCAGCACCTTTTGAACCTAGGCAGCTAATTTACACTTATTTATTTTATTGCCCGTCACCCTTTGTACTTGTCATCCATAGTGGGCCTACTTCTACACCATTAAAAGCATTGCACCTTCTCAAACATAAGCAGACTCCTTGCCTTCTACTGAATTCCTAGAGAAGACCACTGGTATTGGGTAATTTAACCATTTCCCTCGTCAGACAACTTCCATCTCTGCATTTTTCATTCACTTTGCCTTTTAAAAGCTATAATTCCCATTTTACGATCTACAGAGCCATGAGGGTATGATTATTATGAGACTAGCTTGTGTTTTTCCATCTATGTGGGCTGTTTGCAGGCTTGTTTTTTTACAGCATGATCAGTAGTCTTTATCGGTATCATTTAGGGCTAGACGATTCAACTAATTCACCCTTACTCTTATTAAAATTGTTGATCTCAATTTGAGCAAGTAGTGTCTGCTGAGAAGAATACAAAATGGTGCAAGCTGCCACTTACAGAGCGCTTAGCACTGCTTTCTCCTCTGCACTTGGCACCCACAGGAGGAGGAAGAATCTGCAGTAAATAATAGGACTGCAAGTAACAACTACATTATCTGTGCTCTGAAATGCAGATCACTGATATGTGGAGTTACATACGACTGTTTGTAAACAAGCACTGATCTCCTAGTTTGGCATTTACGGCCCTCTTACACAGAGCTGTAATCTGCCAAACTGATTTGGCAGATGATCTCTTAGTATAAAGAAAAGCCGTGGACAATGATCATTCGCTCAGTGTCTCTTGATCCTGCCTAAAAATCTGCTGACTGCATGTCACTACATGTAATAGCGAGGCACGGCCGACTTCTGATTAAGTTTATTCATGGAACGCAACTGGAACTTCAGAGTTGGTCTCTGAGGTGACAGGCCGCTCAGCCAATCGCTGGCTGAGATGGGACAGCACTGCAGCCAATGAGCGACTGAGCGGACTGTTCTTCCGGCGGCTGCGGTCAGATGCCAGGAAGATACAGGGGAGCGTTTAAAGTGACTCTGTACCCCCAAACCACTTGTACCTTCAGATAGCTGCTTTTAATCCAAGATTTGTCCTGGGGTCCGTTCGGCAGGGGATGCAGTTATTGTCAAACTTTTAATCCTGCAGCGCTGTGTCTAACGGCTGGGGCTTATGCTGCGTTTACACGAAACGATAATTGGCCCAATCGTATGATTAACGGACGGTACGATATATGGCACAGAAAAATCGTTTTGCGATTGCGCGCTCTCAGCCCGGCCCCCCGCTCATCCGCCGCCCCCCGAGCACTGAAGAGGAGCACTGATTGGCTGAAGAGGAGCCGTTTGAAATTCCCGGCTCACCTCATCAGCCAATCAGTGCACTGAAGAGGGGGGCCGGGGATGTCGAAGACCTGCTACGCGGAGCAGGTAACGTATGGTCGCGGCAGGGGCGATCGGGGGGGGGGGGGGCGACCGGAGCGGCGTGGGCGATCGGAGCAGGGGTGGCGATCAGAGCGGCGGCGATCGAGTCGGCGCAGGGGGGCTGCGGATGAGCGGGGAGCCGGACTATCGCGCGACTACTGTTTACACGGAACGAACAGCGAATTTTGTTGTGAACGACGATTTGATAACATGTTGAAAGATCAAAATGAACTATTTCTCGTTCGTCGTTTGATCGTTCGCTGCGTTTACACGTACGATTATCGTTCGAATTCGATCGTTATCGTGCAAATTCACACGATGATCGTTACGTGTAAACGCAGCATTAAATTTGTATATGCAATAGGCTGGCACACCCTCTCTGTCCTTCCTCCCCACCCTCCTCATAATTAGGAACGATCCAGGCAGATTGCTTCCTATTCCCCACCTGTGTGGATAATGAACATGGGCTGGATACACCTGTGCAAAGCTCAAACAGCAGTAAATGTTTCTGGATCATTCCTAATGATGAGGAGGGTGGGGAAGAGGGACAGAGAGGTGGTGCCAGCCTAATGCATATACAATTTTAAGCCCCGGCCATTAGACACAGCGCTGTAGGATTAAAAGTTGTTTTTAGGAGAATAACTGTATCCCCTGCCAAACAGACCCTAGGACAGATCTTGGATTAAAAGCAGCTATCCGAAGGTACAAGGGGTTTGGGGGGGACAGATTGTGGGTACAGAGTCGCTTTAAAGCAGGGGTGGGGAACCTCCGGCCCCTGAGACCTCCCGATGCGGCCCCAAGCTCCCCTGTGATGCGCGCTGCTCTGGAGGAGGAAGGAGCTGGCATACACAGCATCCTCCGGTGTCTGTGACAGCTGCCGGACACAGGAGGATGCTGTCTATGCCGGCTTCTTCCCCAGCAGAGCGGCGCGTGTCTCCAGTCTCCTGCGGGCCGCGCGCGATGATGTCATTTCATCGCGCGCCGCCTGCAGGAGAAAGACCGGCACAGAGGACCTGGGACAGAAGAGGACATGGGCAGCGTGGGAACGGAGGTAAGGTGAGTGGGATGTTTATTTTTTTTATTTGGGGGTTAACTAGGCCACCAGGGACATGCCTGATGTGGGTTAACTAGGCCACCTGGGACATGCCTGATGGGGGTTAACTAGGCCACCTGGGACATGCCTGATGGGGGTTAACTAGGCCACCTGGGACATGCCTGATGGGGGTTAACTAGGCCACCTGGGACATGCCTGATGGGGGTTAACTAGGCCTACCAGAGGCATGACTGATGGGGGTTAACTAGGCCTACCAGAGGCATGACTGATGGGGGTTAACTAGGCCTACCAGAGGCATGACTGATGGGGGTTAACTACAATAGCAGGGGAACTAGGGGAACAATATTTTGCCTTGCCCTGGGTGCTGCAAACCCACGCTACTAACTGCCGCACACGGTATGTGGCCCTCGAATGATTTTATTAATGCCCGACCGGCCCTCGACATGGAAAAGGTTCCCCACCCCTGCTTTAAAGGTATGTATGAACTGTATTATTTTACAGTAAAGGCCAGGGCTGCACGTACATTTATAACTATGTATTTGCAGCCCTTGCTGCACGATAGTGTAATAGGCTCAGTAACAGAGCACCGATTTAGCAGATCGGCGCTTTCTTACATTGGGTATTGGGCCATGTAATCCGGCCCTTATTTGCAGAGCCTGTTATACAGCTCTATAGTAAAGTGGCTAAACTGTGCGGCCCCTGCTTTATTCAGTTGTCAGCCCCTATTACATGGGAAGATGTGCTGCGGACAGACTATTTATTTTGCAGGTGAGAATGTGAGTTTTGACCCTATTTCTTGGGGTGATGTCTGCACATTTAATAGGGGTTTATATGTACTGTGTATGTTATGTGATGTTACATAGAACTGCAGGTATTTTATATAACGTAGTAGATGACAATTGCAGTCCTCTATAACACCACAAGTAACAGCGATAACAATGCAAGCACAGAAGGTCCTTAAAGGGGTTATCCAGGGTTAGAAAAACATAGCTGTGTTCCGCCATAAACAGTACCACATCTGTCCTCAGGTTGTGTGTATTATTACAACGTTGATCCATTCACTTCAGTGGAACTGAACTGCAGTACCTCACACAAACTGAGCAGATATTTCTATGTCTGCATAGTTGATCAATACGCAGTTGCAGGAGGGTCCAAGCTCTTGTGCCCCCATCAATCAAAAGAATGATCAGGACTGACAAAGATGGCCAATTAATGCACTTGACCTTCTCAGTCAACTGTACACGCTGCTGTTCCATTTAAACTGTTAATTTAGGCTCCATTCACACACCCTGTGTTCTGTCCGTACAACAGACAGCACGGACGTTGAATGTACAGACTGTAAACAGGGGACAGGTCATAAAGGAAAGAGAGAAGCAAGAGTACACTTTGTAGCAGTTTTTTTTTATTATGTATGTGTATATATATATATATATATATATATATATATATATATATATATATATATATATATATATATATATATATATATATATATATATATATAATATATAGATTATATTAAAAATTAAAAAATTAACAGCCTCTATCTGACTTAACAGTATGGATTGATTCATTGTGGATTGGCACCAGAAGCATAGAGAAATAGATATCGGGGAACTGAACCCCCGTGTTTTTTTTTTTTTGTTTTTTTTTTTTAATAACCCTCCACTTGCCAGGGTGGTGGTTGTTCTTTCAGATGAATGCTTCAGCTGTTAGATCACTGCTGGATTTAACACCCTGTCTTAATCACAAGTGGGTTGCAAGGACGATACAATGCTTTTGGCAGCTTTGACCACGAGGAAGGAAATGCGTAAGCTGTTAATTTCCTTTTGTTTGTGAGACAGAAGGGGCCACACTCAGATTGTTGTAGTATGGTGCTCACCTGTGAAGAGGCTTTTCTCTGACTTTGACCTCACTGTTTAGTATGATATGCTGAACATGAGGAGCTGTATTTACAGACTCCGCATACAAATTTCCCATTGTGGAGACTATAAATATCCAGTTTAGGTGAACACTTGTGTCATTGTAATATAGCCCAGTGGCCGTGTTATGGTTGTATATTCCTTTAGGAAAAATTGGAAATTTTAAGTTTGTATCCCGTGTCTTGGCCCTGGATTATAATGATAGAACTTTCACACATTCTTCCAATTTAATGGGGTTACAGAAAGTGCCTAGTGGTTTGGCGGGGTTGCTGTAGGCACACCATGGAGCTGTGTTCTGTGATGTCACAAAGCTGTAAATGCTGACAAACATGTCTGCCTATAGTTTAACATGTCAATTGTATATCAATATGCTTGTGTACATAACCTCCAACAATCCAGGGTGAACTGTGACATGTTGTGGTGAGATCTTAAATAAATTGAAGACAAGCCTCCAACTATCTTTCAGAGTTTTTAGCACCTAATCACCTGTAGATCTTACCAAAATAAAAATTCCCATGTTGGCAGTAGCACGTTCTGTAAATGAGCTACTTTGAGAAAATTGTTTGCTCGGACAGTATTAAGACTTATGTCCATTTCTTATAGTCAGCAAAAAGAAGAAAGATGAAAACCGGTTGCAGTATTGTAGAGAAGCCAAAAAGAGGGGGAGGTAAGACTTCTGCTACTATAATATCATGCAAGCAGGCCACCTGCAATAGACCATAACACACAGACCAGTAGTGGTTGTAGAGATGTATAACATGAAGCAGTAATCTTTAAAGGGTAACTCCCAGTTCATTTTTTTTTTTTTTTTTTTTTTTTTTTTTGTTCTCTCTTCTTTCAAATCAACTGTTGTCCGAAAGTTTACAGATTCGTATATTGCTTCCATTTAACAATCTCAAGTCTTCCTATCTGACACGGTGCTCTCTGCTTCTACCTCTGTCTGTGACTGGAACCTTCATAAAGCTACTGCTGTAGCCACTGCAGAGTAGCTCTATACTATGCTGCAGGGAACCATATCAGCACAATTGTGAGAACCCTACATTTATCATTGTCATGCACTGACGACCTCTGTTCTCAGGCTGCTCGCAACTAGGAGAACCATTGCATCAGGTCCCGCACAGAGCAGGAGCTGAAGACACAAATGCAATGTCTGTTATGTTGTTTAGCCCTTTCTGTGCTTAAAGAACCATTCATGGCCAAATCGACCATGCAGCATTACATCCACTGTTATAAAGCCCCCAGCATTGTTCCTGGGAAAAAAAAAAAATCCCTTTCGCCTCTCCTCATGGCCCGTGCAAATGAAGTTTGTTGCACCATATGCTCATTTCCACTATGAAGACACGTGGGCATCGTAATAGTGGCAGCTGACGGGAGATTTTCTCTATAATTGCGCCTCTCTGGGCGTGATTCTCAGTTGCAGCGCCTGCAGCATTAAAGAGGCTGCCCTATAATCTTCCCTGGATGATGTTTCATGTACTGTGCAGCAATGATGTCCAGGGACACAGGATGACCACTCTGTGATGCTGTAGGCACTGCAACTGAATCCTGCCCAGAGAGGTTTGATTACAGGGCAAATCTCCCGCCGGCTGTGACTACTTTGCTGCTGAGTACTGCCTACATAGCAGTAATTGGCATATGCCGTGTGAAGTTCTTCAACTTCATTTTCCGGAGCTATGAGGAAATCTGATATGAACGATGCTGAGGGCTTTACAACAGTGGATGTAAAGCTGCATGGCCGTTTAGGACATAATTGGCTTAATTACTCATGCTGCCGCACAAACTGGATAAAAGAGGGTACCACATTTATCTCCTTGTCCTCCACAAAGGATCCAGCCTATTCATTGATTGAATCCGTAATTAAAAAAAAAAAAAATCATGTTTGTGAGCCAATTGATTAATTGCTGAGCCCTTTGGCTACATAATTTTGCTTTCTTTTTGGGTTTGGGAGGACAATTAAAGAAGAAGTCTGGCACTTTTTTTTTTTTTTTTTTTTTTTTTTTACTAAAGTATTGAATTGTCCCTTGAAAGTTATACAAATCATACTACTGCATCAAGGCTTCACTTCCTGGATAAAATGGTGATGTCGCGACCAGACTCCAAGAGCTGTGTGGGCTGTGGCTGCGGGAGAGGATGATGGCAGAGGGACACAGGGCACTGGAGGGACACTGAGCATCCCTCTGCCATCATCCTCTGCAGCAGTAAGTGCAGGAAATAGCACTTTGTGTGCATTTCCTGTAATAAGTGTATATTGGTGATTTGTATAACTTTTGGGGGGCAATACAATACCTTAATACTTTAATTTAATTTTTGCTGGACTGAAACAATTGGTATTGCCCTTTAAAATATTTGCCCTCTTAACGGGGTAGTCAGAATTGTCAGGCGTTATTAAAAGGAGGAGAAAAAAGCGGTATAAAGAGCAGTTATATTAACTGGTTCCATTAACTATAAATCCTGTGATACTTCCTCAGCAGATTCAGTTTTGAAGACTGAACATCCTTTCTCTCAGACTTATAACCTTTTCCTGCTACACAGTAGAAGCATCCTTTCACCCCTTCACCCTGTGAAATCCACATTGTGTTGTTGCAATTATGAAGTCTTAATAGTGTATTTTATTTATTCAGTGAAGTCTTCTGACCTCTTGCCTGTGTCATCTACTTGTCTGTTCATCCCAGTTGTTGCATTTTTATTTGCCACCCGTCCTTCTATAAAACGGGGAGTGTGGTATATTTATAGAGTCCTGATTGTTCTTGCTGTTACTGTGCTCTCTAGAACATGCAGCGTCTTATTTAATTTATTCCTTCTGTTTGTGTAGGTTGGTGTTTGTGTTTCTGTCCAATGCTGGCAAATCTAATCTATCTCTGCTCTTCTCTATTTTTATTTTTTTTATGTATGTCTTCTGCTTTTAAATGTTGTTTTTTTTTCCTAGTTTCTTTTCCATAGTTTTTGTCTGAATTTTTTCTTTTTGCAATCACTTGTCCCTTTTTTATTTTATTTATTTTCATTTTTTTTTTTTTTTTATCATTTATTTGATTTCTTTAACAATCTGCAGGTTATCACTTCCCAGACTGGGCATATAAAGCAGAGTCCAGCCCTGGCTCACGACAGATCCAGCTATGGCACTTCATCTTGGAATTGCTGCAAAAAGAGGAGTTCCGTCATGTTATTGCCTGGCAGCAGGGAGAATATGGAGAATTTGTTATCAAGGATCCAGATGAAGTGGCCAGGCTGTGGGGCCGCAGGAAATGTAAACCTCAGATGAATTATGACAAACTGAGCCGGGCACTGAGGTAAGAGATAACTGAAAAAATCCTTGTCAATTTTCCTTGGTATTACTGGCATTACTCAATTGACACAGAAAATTTGTAATGGGTAGATTTGCCCCCTGTGTTTTGGTTTGAATTTCGGTTTAATGGTGAATAAGAATATATACACACTTAGGGGAGATTTATCAAACTGGTATAAAGTAGAATTGTCTTGGGGTCCATTTACACAGAAAGATTATGTGACAGATTATCTACTAAAGATTTGAAGCCAAAGCCAGGAATTGATTTGAGAAGAGGAGAAATCTCAGGCTTTTCTTTATGCCTTAATTTCTGTTTAGTCTGTTTTTTTGCTTTGGCTTAAAATCTTTGGCAGATAATCTGTCAGATAATCTTTTTGTGTAAATGGACCCTTAGTTGCCCCTAGCAACCAATCAGATTTCACTTTTTATTCCTCTTCCTCTTTATTCTTTAAAACACCCCCCCCCCCCCTCCCCAGGGCACCCCTATAAGCAATTGTTAGCTGATCGATCTACAGAATCTGCGCTCCATTCCAGAAGGCAGCGTCTAACAATTGGCGAATACAGGGAGGCATAGATGAGAACCCAGGTTGCCGGTAGAACAGATCACTACTTCCCCACGGTCTGACTGTGAGATGCTGATCTGGCCACTGGACCACCAATGAAAGATATGGAAGGACAATTACATGCCACTGTCAGTTTTGGCAGTGGCACTTAAATGGATAAGTAGCCAGCACAGAGGATTGCTCTGTGCCAGCTACTAGCGTCGGCACCCAGTACAGGTTATGCCCCCCCTCTATATCCCCTTACTGGCAATATGATGAAACTATACATTTTAGAGCAGAAAGGGGTATTCTAGTGTGTGTGAGAATGATGACAGTGGGGAGGCAAGGAAAGGGTTTAGGTTTTTTTTTTTTATTTCCCATCAGCCTTAGCCTACTTATAACATAAATCTGCATCGGAATACTACAGTGGTGCCATGGATTACGAGCATAATTCGTTCCGGGACCGCGCTTGTAATCCAAATCCACTCTCAACCAAAGTGAATTTATCCATCAGAAATCATTGAAATGCAGACAATTTGTTCCACATCCCAAAAATAATGATTTATTATTCAGAATAACATGTAGAACAGATGAAACTGCAGAATATGTCGGAATATAAGTTACTGTACAGTAATGGAGAGGATGGGAAACACAAGGGCTGACAGACTGCATGTAGCATGAAGGAATGAGCAGGGCAGATGTGGGCACATACATGCAGCACTCTGTCTGGGGAGAGAGGGGTTACAGCTATGAAGAGATTACCTCCACAGTCCTGTCCCCTTATGTAAGCCCCAGCCTGAAGTGGATCTGTCATGATTTGTAAGGTGAGGGAGACTTTGTGGGCTATAGTACAGGGCTGTAGACCCCCCCCCCCCCCCATGCCCCTCCTCCACTCCTGCTCCCACCCAGTACAGGGAGCTCTTAAACCAAAGCAATGCTTTTAAACCAAGTCACAATTTTGAAAAACTGTGAGCTCTTAAATCAAAACGCTCTTAATCCAAGTTACTCTTAAACCAAGGTACCACTTTAAAAATCATGTGAGATTGTTTGTTTGTGAGATAAATCTCTGTGTAAACATACCTTAAAGGGGTTGTCCGGCGCTAAAAAATTATTCACAGAATAACACACATTCCAAAGTTATACAACTTTGTAATGTATGTTATGTCTGTGAATGGCCCCCTTCCCCGTGTCCCACCACCCCCACCCGTGTACCCGGAAGTGTGGTGCGCTATACTCACCTGTCACGTGCCGACCACGGTCTCCGATCCTCAGCAGTGACGTCTTCTTCGGGCGGCCGGCGGATCTTCCCGAGTGCCGGCCGCCCTCTGCAGCGTCATCCGAAGCTCAGCCGCGATTGGCTGAGCACAGTTATGCTCAGCCAATCGCGGCTGAGCTTCGGATGACGCTGCAGAGGGCGGCCGGCACTCGGGAAGATCCGCCGGCCGCCCGAAGAAGACGTCACTGCTGAGGATCGGAGACCGTGGTCGGCACGTGACAGGTATGTATAGCGCACCACACTTCCGGGTACACGGGTGGGGGTGGTGGGACACGGGGAAGGGGGCCATTCACAGACATAACATACATTACAAAGTGTATAACTTTGTAATGTGTGTTATTCTGTGAATAATTTTTTAGCGCCGGACAACCCCTTTAAAGCGACTCTGTACCCATCATCTGCCTCCCCAAACTGCTTGTACCTTCGAATAGCTGCTTTTAATCCAAGATCTGTCCTGGAATCCGTTTGGCAAGTGATGCAGTTATTGTCTTAAACTTTTAAACTTGCAGCCCTTTGTCAAATTGGTGTGGCCTAGAGTGTGTATGCTGTAGGATTGCAACACCCCTCCGTCACTTCTCATCACTAGGAATGCCCCTTGGCAGGATTTTTCCTGTTCATCACTTGTCTGCACAATGCACAGGAGTCTTAAAGGAGAAGTCCGGCCAAAATTAATTTTTGATATGTTGTTACTTATGAAAAGTTATACAAATTTCTAATGTACATTAATTATGGGAAATGCACATATAGAGCTATTTCCCTTAATTTAGTAGATCAGGAAGTGTTAGAAATATCTCTGAAGAAGTGACGTCACGACCCAGGGTGTAATTCCTATGGAGTGTCCAGCAGGGGGCGCTCTCTATATAGAAGTCTATGGGACTTTATTGTTTCTATGGGTTTCTATGTAATGTAATGTAGTGTACAGTGCTTTATTGAATGAATACATCTATGGAATACTTTGGGGAGCAAGTGTCCTTGCTCCCCAAAGTATTGCATAAATGTATTCATTCAATACATTCAATACACAGTAAGCCCGCCGATCCGCCGCATTCCCGCCGATCCGCCACACGCTGATCCGCCGATCCGGACCATATACATTGAACTACAGCTCCCATCATCTGCTTATAGTATGAACAGGTGATGGGAGCTGTAGCTGGGTAATGGATATGACATGCCGCCGGGCGCAGCCGCTCAGTACACAGGAGCGCTCCACCCTCCTCCTCCTCCTTCCGTGATAACTTCCGCCTATACCAATGCTGAGTCCCCGCCTGCCTCCGCTGTCCGCTCTCCCCCCATACATACCGGCTCCCGATGCATCCTGGTGTCCGCGCTGATGCCGGGAGCCGGTATATGTGAGCGGAGAGCGGCGGCCAGGCAGGGAGTCAGCATTGGTATAGGCGGAAGTTATCCCGGAAGGAGGAGGAGGAGGGGGGAGCGCTCCTGTGTACTGAGCGGCTCCCCCCTGCGCCCGGCGGCATGTCATATCCATTACCCAGCTACAGCTCCCATCACCTGTTCATACTAGAAGCAGATGATGGGAGCTGTAGTTCAATGTATATGGTCCGGATCGGCGGGAATGCGGCGGATCAGCGTGTGGCGGATCGGCGGAAATGCGGCGGATCGGCGGGCTTACTGTGTATTCATTCAATAAAGCACTGTACACTACATTACATTACATAGAAACCCATAGAAACAATAAAGTCCCATAGACTTCTATATAGAGAGCGCCCCCTGCTGGACACTCCATAGGAATTACACCCTGGGTCGTGACGTCACTTCTTCAGAGATATTTCTAACACTTCCTGATCTACTAAATTAAGGGAAATAGCTCTATATGTGCATTTCCCATAATTAATGTACATTAGAAATTTGTATAACTTTTCATAAGTAACAACATATCAAAAATTAATTTTGGCCGGACTTCTCCTTTAACAATCCAGCACATGCTCAGTGTTCTCACAGGTGATGAATAGGATAAATTGTTCTATGGGCATTTCTAAGGGTGAAGAGGGACGCAGGGGTGATGCAATCCTAGGACATGGGTACTCTTGGATTTAAAACACAAACACAACTAATCTATCTTAATACCATCAGATTTGCATATTTTTAAAGCCAAAGCTCATAAAGGAAAGACTGAGATTTCCACTCTTCTCACATCCATTCCTGGCTTGCCGCCATTTAATAGCAAATAATTGCCTTTTATTTTAAACAATGGGTGTTGTTTTGAATTAATGGCCGTTATTTGTTAAAGATTTCAACAGTCTGTGCACATAGCCTTTGTGTTTTCAATCCACTCCTGATTTTGGTTGCAAAATACTGTGCAAAAATACAGTGTGGGATAATATGTACAAAAAAACAAAAGAAGAACTCCTTAGACTCCACCTCTGTTGCAAAATGTGATGATCAGATTTGGTAGTGGGTGAGTATGACAACACACATAATATTAGGGCTGGGCGGTATACCGTGAAAATACCGATACCGTCACTGGCGTCGGTTAACCGAGCTTAACTTTGCCAGGACGGTATCTGCGGTATTTTCACTATCAACCCGTCTGAGCGCTGAGCTGCACAGGTTGAAGGTCTCCTGTGTGCTGTCTGTGCAGGGACGCACAGACAGCACATTGGAGATTTGCACTGTATGTCTGAGCGCCTCTCTCCTCTCCACCCCAAGCCCCCCGTCCATCCTCCGCCTGGCGTGTCAGAGCGCCCGCCTACCTACCCACCCCATGTCAGCGGGCCCCAACCTGTACGGCGTGTCGGACTGCCTCTCCGCCCGTCCCAGCGGTCCACCAGCTGCCCGACGTATCAGACCGGCCCCCGCACGTCCGTCACTGCTGCCCGGCGTGTGAGTGCCTGCCCGCACGTTGCAGGGGCTCCCCGAACTTGCGGGAGTGTGAGACTGGCCCCGCTCCCTCCTGTCCATCCCAGCGGCCTCTAACCTGTCCGTCCCGTGGGACCGCCTCCCCGCCCGGCATCCTGCCAGAGATTTAAAGGGGACATGTAACGAGGATGGAGATAGAAGAGAGAGATAGGAGAGAGAGAGAGAGAGATAGATAGATAGGAGAGAGAGAGAGATAGAGGAGAGAGATAGGAGAGATAGATAGAGGAGAGAGATAGGAGAGATAGATGGATATAGATAGATAGATAGATGGAGAGAGATAGATAGATAGATAGATAGATAGGAGATAGATAGATAGATAGATAGGAGAGAGATAGATAGATAGAAGATAGATGATAGATAGATAGATAGATATCTCCATGGCGTGTCTGAGCGCAGTGCCATTTACAGCCCCCCTATAATGTGTTACTAATAGTGTCCCCATAACAGTGCCTTTGTACTGTCACCTATATATAATATAATCTTTACCCATCATTTATACTGTATATTCCTGCACTGTCATCTGTATATACTGTATACCCATCAGTTATACTCTGTGTCCTGTAGGGTTTACGTAGCTGTATACCTGTGTATACAAGTCCTATAGTGTGTACATAGCTTGGGTTGCTGCTCATTAAGTTACTGTACTTTTTTTTTTTTTTAACTTTATTGAAACAAAATATCCCCAGTTTGGCACGGCCAAGTGGGTGTGGCTTGTAAAAAGGGTTGTGGCTTACAAAA
The DNA here is from genome assembly GCF_027789765.1 of Dendropsophus ebraccatus. Taxonomy (NCBI): domain Eukaryota; kingdom Metazoa; phylum Chordata; class Amphibia; order Anura; family Hylidae; genus Dendropsophus; species Dendropsophus ebraccatus. Next base: position 37,333,704 of record NC_091466.1, read on the forward strand.
GGGGCGTGTCATAATTATCGTTGAATTATCGTTACCGCAGCTACATATGCGATAAACCGCGATATTGATTTAGGCCAATATCGCCCAGCCCTACATAATATATAAGGTTCGTAGTGATGTCATCCAATTTAACCCTACTTGACCACTAGGGACCCCCTGGTGATGGCGTCCCAGACAGCAAGAGGGACTATCCTCCTTTTGTGATGAGTAAGAGGATAGGTTTACTGTCTCCACTGGACTTAAATTTAGGTAGTTTGCAGGTTGAATAGTCCAGTTTTCTTTAGAAGTGTCTCCATGAATAAGCAAGGTTTGGTGCCTGCCTATAGTTGACAGGTGGGCACATACCCCTGCCACCAGTCATCAATCCAGTTTATATACATTTTGACATATGTAGTATATCCTTTTTTTTCTTTAGTGTTTCCCCCAGTTATATTTTGGGGTTTCTCAGGGAAGTATATGTCTTCATAAATTACAGCATGGGTCTTCAAACTGCGGCGCTCCAGCTGTTGCAAAACTACAATTCCCCGGACAGTTAAAGCTTTGGATTTGATAGGGAAATTTAGTATTGCAATAGCTGGAGGGCCGCAGTTTGGAGACCCGTGAGTTACAGTATAAAAAGCCTTGTTCACACTTTCCGAGAATGTCTCTCTGTAATTGTGGATCTGCAATTAGATAAATTTAGGGCCTATTGATTTCTTTGGGGCTATTTACACTATCCGTAATGCACTATATATGAATCATTTGCAGTTTGGAAAAAAATAGACAGTCATGAAAAATTGCTGATTGTGTGAATGAGTTCTATGAGTTCTATTCATGTTCATTCTTCAGCGCCTACAGAGCAGGAGCGCGCGCCTCCCATAGACTCCCATTATGAGCTGGAGGCTAACGGCATTCCGCGGCGGACAATTCCGTCGCGGAATTCCGCTACCTTTCCTCAGTGGGAACGGGGCCTAAGGCTAAGTTCTCAATTCGTTTTGTTTTTTTGTAGAAAAGAATGGGCAATGAAATCAAATAATCGTCCATTCTTTTCTGCGGCATTGCATCGAATTCATCGCTGTGTTCAGACATCGTTATTTTAACGTTCTTTCTTTACAATGGGCCTTAAACTAATGAACATGGCTATTTCCGGACGTTGTTTACGAAACAGCATCTGGAAACAGTGCCCGTACTTTACATGGTAATCAATGGTTAGTTGAATTGTGGGCACACCCAAAAGTGCCCACAATTCAGTTGAAAAAAAAAAATGATCTTGCAGATATAGCAGTTTCTATGCACAGTGTTATACCAAGTGTGAACATAGCCTTAGGGTATGTTCACAGTCAGGAATCCGGGTGGATCACCTGCCGCAGATTCTGCAGCTTGCCCCCTCTCACTGCCGCCGCGGATTCTGCAGCTTGCCACCTTTCACGGCCGTGCGCATTTCCGCCCGTGCCATAGACTCCATTCTATGGTCGGGCGGATTCCGCTGTCCGCCTGAAGAATGAACAGGTTCATTCTTTGGACGGACAGCAGAATCTGGCAGACCATAGAATGAAGTCTATGGCATGGGCGGAAATGTGCGTGGGTGGCGTGTGATCCGCACAAATTCCGTAGTGTGCGCACACCCATATAGTGCAGGCCAGTATGCCTTGGTATCTATTATACGCATACAGAGCATGTGGATGTGTGTGAGGTTGGCAGGGTTTATCAGGAGCTATGTTTATAAGTGGTGATGCACAGTTTTGATGCAACTCTGTCTGTTAAAGGGAACCAATCACGCCGAAAATCCATCTTAAGATAAGGAAACGTGCTGGCACATCACCCAGCACGTTTCCTAAACATCCCCCTGTAACCTCCGTGCCCCCCTCCATCAGTCAGTAATCTTACTTTGAAGAAGTCCCGCGCTGTATGTAAATTTCTGGCAAGTAGTCACGGTGGGCGGATTTAGTCAAGGTGGGCAGGATCGGGTCACAGGTCCTGGGCGTCTGTAATGGCTGTAATCACGCCCAGAGGGGCGTGCTTGAGGTCTGCCTTCCATCCACGTAACCTGGGGGCTTGCGTTTCACGTCGGCGGCGCGCTGAAATCATCCGCACGCAGCGCCGTCATCTTCCGGAGTCCGCGCATGCGCAGTACGTCGGCGGCGTCTCCCGCTGTGCTGCGCTTGCGCGGACTACAAAAGACGTCTGCGCTGCGTGCAGATGATGTCAGCGCGCCGCCGACGTGATACGCAAGCCGCCGGGTCACGTGGATGGAAGGCAGACCTCAAGCACGCCCCTCTGGGCCTGATTACAGCCATTACAGACGCCCAGGACCTGTGACTAAATCCGCCCACCGTGACTACTTGCCAGAAATTTACGTACAGCGCGGGACTTCTTCAAAGTAAGATTACTGAATGATGGAGGGGGGCACGGAGGTTACAGGGGGATGTTTAGGAAACGTGCTGGGTGATGTGCCAGCACGTTTCCTTATCTTAAGATGGATCTTCGGCATGATTGGTTCCCTTTAAAGTATGTGTGTTTAAAAAAAAATAAAATAATTCAGAACGTTTAGGAACCATTAATCCTTATGGCTGATATTTTAAAATGTGTTTAAAGTAATGCAGCACACTTTAACTGGGGCAAATTTATTAATTATGTAACCACTGTTGTGGTAGCTTATCCTACCAGTGTTCTTATTGGATAACTAACCTGTTAATTTTTCATAACAGGTATTACTACAACAAGAGGATTCTCCATAAAACTAAGGGAAAGAGGTTTACCTACAAATTCAACTTCAACAAGTTGGTCATGCCCAACTACCCGTTCATCAATATAAGGCCTGGTGGTAAGATTAAGGGGTTTTCTAAAGTTTACCTCTAGTTATGAGTGTGGATGTATCTTATGCCATCTGAAACTGAAGGAAAGGTGCTACGGTCACCTAAGCTTTAAAGGGAATCTCTTAGGTCTGTAGCAGGTACAGGGCTGCAGATAGGGAGATGATACAAATAATGCATTTGTCTTTGCTGATGGCCCTTGACAGTTATAAAACTGCATCTTTTTTTTTCTTGGAAGTGCCACACAAATTATGCTAAACCACAGTATGCACACCTCCACCCCTACCTCTCCCATGGCTGACTAATTGTCGTATGGAGGCTTAGCCCTCTGCTTCGAGCAGTCACAACACTGACGGTTTGGAAAGAAAGAGGCATGTATCCTGTTGTCTCATTTTCATTTCTGTTGCACTTCCAAGGGAAAATGAAGTTTCATAACTCTGCAAATGGCCACCAGCAAAGACAAAGACTTCACCTGTTTTGGTTGGTTAAAAGTGTTATCCAGCATTAGAAAAGATGGCCACTTCCAGAGACAGCCCCACTCTTGTCTTCAGTTTGGGCATGGCTGTGCAACTCTCTTCCAATTAAGTGATTGGAGCTTAACTGCAAATTGTCTCCACCACAAAGTGGCCATGTTTTTCTAATGCTAGATAACTACTTTAAGGTCTGAAAGCTGAGCATGAACAGGGAAAAAACCCTTCTCAGTTGTGTCTGTGCAAGAGATGGCCTCTATAGATTTTCCGTGGAATCCTTTTCCTGCAACAAAAAGAGAAGCTCCTGGCTTAATGCTTTCCCATTTATTTCATTTGTTAATGACTGACTCTTTCAAGACCATTAGAAAAAAATCAGTAATTTGAGAGTTGTCATTATCAGTTTGATAGACAGTTTGTTGTGTAAATTTTCTGTAAATGCCAGGTGGCAACTATTACAGCCTCCTTAGATGGTATTGCGAACTTGGCTAACAGTTAAAAATGTTGAACTTTTTTAAATTTAACAAACTTGCAACTTTGTTTAATAAATATGGGCCTACATCTCTATGCATCTACACTATATTCACCAACCAGACTGCTGTTAGGTCAGAGTGGTGGTGGACAATGATCTGTCAACAATGGGGGGGGGGGGGGGGGGGGGGGGGGCAGGCATATCAGGAAGAGGCTGCATGTTTGCTAAAAATTTACAAAAATGTTTGACTACTAATTTAACTAGATTAGTTGACACTGGAATACCCCTTTTATTGGTCCTGTAGGAGGGCTCATATGGCCTTTATGACAGTATGGCTAATTATGCTATCTAAGAAGTAAAGTATGTCCGTGCTAGTTGAAGAATTCTAAAACACATATTTGTATATCCCCCGCACATGACTCCAGAGTTCATGCTAATTATGCCATCTTTTAGGGCACGTTCACCCGTACCGGATCCGCAGCGGATTTCTCGCTGCGTATTTGCAGCGAGACCCACTGCGAATCCCTGCCCAGTTAACTCTATGTGCAGACAAACTTGCAGCTGGATGCACATCCCGCTGCAAGTTTGTCTGCAGCCCGCCCTGTTAACCCCCGGCAGCCGGAGCTTATACATCACCTGCTCCGGCTTGCTTCAGGGCTCCCGGTGTCTTCACGTTCCACTCAGCCAATCAGTTCGCTGCTGTGGGAAGTGCCGAGAGCCCAGGCTGTGGAAAACTCGCAGTGGGATGTGCATCCTGCTGCGACTTTGTCTCCCCATAGACTGTACCGGGCAGGGATCCGTAGTGGGTCTCGCTGCGAATTAGCAGCGAGAAATCCGCTGTGGATCGGGTACGTGTGAACGTACCCTTAGCCTTTGAGATATAAAAAAAAATAAAAGGATTAAAGGACAAGTGCCATGAAAAACGTTTTCCCAGTAATTGAAGCACATTATAAAGTTATAGAACTCTGTAATATGCTTCAATCACCTATCTGCCTCCCTTCCCTGTCTTTTCCCCCCTCCACCCCCCACCAGGAAGTGTCCTAACTCACACAGACCTGATTACTGTCGTCACCGTCACCAGGCAGCTCCTTCATGTGAGGATGAGTCCTCAGCAGGAGGGCTGGACTAGGTCCTGTTAAAGCTGTCCCCCCTCCTTGTCAGGTGACTCTGCTTGCTCAGCTTATCTTCTCTAGTGACATGACTCCTTCACTGAGTCCACAGCAGCAGGAGAGAGGGTATGAGGGGAGGGGGAAGCTGCCTATGTGCCGGAGTCAGTCAGAAGATAAGCAAGTGAGATTTGACAAGTGATGGCTTGCAGTTGTTCAGCCAATGGGAGCTGAGCAAGCCTGTCACCTGACAAGGCAGGGGAGGGGGGAGGCTAGTGTAAAAGGAGAAGGAGCTGAGAGAAGAGCTTGGTGACGGTGACGACAGTAATCAGGTCTGTGTGAGTTAGGACACATCCTGCTGGGGGTTGGAGGGGGAGAAAGGTGATTGAAGCATATTACAGAGTTGTATAACTTTGTAATGTGCTTCAATTACTGGGAAAAAGTTTTTCATGGCACTTGTCCTTAAGTTCAAATACATTCACATCTTGCGCTTGTTTAGTATACAATTCTTTTACACGTCTATCTATCGAAAGGCAGGTCCGTGCACCCCAGAGTTGTTACCTAGCAGTCCGATAAGTAATAAAAAGGTGGATGTTATATCACAAAATTAAAGCTATTCCTTCTGATGGAGATGCTGTGATGTGGTCAGCCTGGGGCACTGAAAGGTCCCGGTCTCAGGCCTTTTTGTAAGACACAAAATTAACTTCCAAGTACCAATTGTGGAATCAACCTCTTGCTTCACAGAACAAACACCTCTTCCTTATTGGTTTGCCACTGACTTGACTTGAGCACTTCTCTTTTTGAAATTCTGTGAACTTCAATGGAATTTCCCTGCTTTAAGATTCTTAGTACTGTAACTATTCAGCAAATCTGCTGTAAGAGCTGTTGATGATGAAGCTTTGACTGTCAGGAATATTTTTTTTCTTTTGTTTGTACCAACTTTTATTGAATAACAAGGGATACAGAAAAAGTAAAGGACATGTACAGAATGTGTATAACTTGTAATAGATAACATGGTAGCTTAATAAGATATTTTTACCCAGACGCCCTATGACAGCACCCCTGGAGAGGACCTCCCACCGCTTGACAGGAAACCTGAGAAGATAAAAGCTGACACACCTCTCCACACCTTCAGTTCAGGTTTCCTGTCCTGAGGATAGGAGGCCTCAGAAGAGCCCATCCTGGGTGAAGATGGCACATCCATACCTTCGTGGCTGCAGGTCCCCCGTGGTTAGATCTCAGATAGTGGGGCTCCCTGGAGGCAGAAGTCTGTCCGCGGACAGCAGCCGGATAAGTCTGGGTCCGAGATCCCTGGAGGGTGCTGAGAGCTCCTGCGGTTCCTGGGGGGTCTCCGCTTCCGGGTGGGGGTCTTCCGGGGGCTGTGTTTCGGGTAGGCCGTGACTGTCCCGCCAGCCCACTCATGGGGCGCATTGCGCCATGCTCGGAATGCCGCTGACGGCACTTCCGGGTCACGTGACGTGCGTGCGTACGCACGCGTCATGACGTCAGACGCCGCGTACCTGTCCGGCGTGACGCGTCGTGCGCGGCGCTGGCGGATGACGTCAGACGCCGGGACGCCGCATCCAGCAGCTGTGGAGGGGCGGTCCAGGTGCTTATAGGGCCAGGAGCACTCCAGCACTTCGTCCATACTCCTAGGCGTCCAGGAGAAGGACTCACCCAGCCAGCCTACCGTTTTCCGGAGATAACAACCTGCCTTGCCGACGCTATGTCTGAAAGTTCGGGCAGGAGGGATCGAGGACGCCGTGAGAGGTCATCCAAGTCTTCAAGGGACCGTGACACGGTACCGGTGGGACGATGGGACATGTTGGTGAGAGTATTCCCCCCTCTTTTGTCTTATATTGCTAATTTGGCATTACATTATTGCTTTATAGGCATCTGATAGATCCCATAGGAAGAGATCATCTAAACACCATCATAAAGAGTGGGGAATGTGGAAATTTGCTGCCAGATGATTATTCCAGATCACTTTGCCAATATTGTGTGGATAAGTTAGTGGCTCAGGAGGCCTCTTCCCTGGCGGATAACTTAAAGCAAGTGGTCAGGGATGAAGTGCAGCTTTCCCTGAGAAATCTAGGATTTGATAGACCAGCTGCAGAAACCCCACTCATTGCTCCTGTATATTCATTAACCTCTGAACCTCCAATAACTCCAAGTGAGGATCAGGAGGAAGGAGAAGTGCATTTAATCTCTTCTAATGATGATCAGGAGCAGCCTTCCACTTCTAGAGCCCTCTGTCCTACAGAAGACACTGAACAGCTTATTAAAGCAATCAGATCCTCGATGAATATAGTAGAGGAAGAGGTGTCGGTGTCACCTGAGGATGCTTTATATGAGGGGTTAGCCCCCAAAAAGATGCATGCCTTCTCTATTCACAAAAGTATTAAAGCATTAATTGACAACGAGTGGCAGAACCCAGACCGGAAATTTTTCATTCCCCGGTATTATAAAAGAAAATATCCCTTTGAGGAAGGTGAATGTAGCTCGTGGAATAAAGCCCCGGCTATTGATGCACCTGTGGCGAAAATGGCGAGATCTAATTCCGCAAGAAGAGCACTCTGGCTCAAAGCATGGAAGGGAGATGTAGCTGCAAAGGGAAAATTATGTGGTATTCCATGTAATGGAGAATTATTATTTGGTCCTGTTCTAGACTCTCGGAAAAGGCATCAGACAAGAAGAAATTCCCAGCTCCCCCCAAACAGGAGTCCTTTCGTGGCAGAAGACAATCCAGGAGGCCCTTTCGTTCAAACCAGGACAACAGGAAATTCAGAGTGCCGGGGAAAGGTAGAGGTTTCCTGTTTAACTCCAAAGACGATAGATCTAAACCCCCTCAACAATGACGGGATGCAGGTGGGGGGGCGCCTGTCTTTTTTTTGCCCAGGCCTGGAGGGAAATATCTCCCAGTCCTTGGGTTCTAAATACAATTTCTTCTGGTCTGCTTCTGGAGTTCAGAAGCCCACCAGTAGACAAATTCCTCCCCACCAGAATCTTGTCAGATCGGACAAAACAAACTATTATAGAGGAAGAAGTTTTGTCGATGATCAAGAAGAATGTTTTGATCCCAGTTCCTCCATCACAACACCAGCAGGGGTTTTATTCCCCGCTGTTCTTGGTAAAAAAACCAAATGGCTCTTACAGAGTCATCATAAACCTAAAAGGTCTCAACAAGTTCCTCCTATACAAGAGATTCCGTATGGAGACCTTGAAGCCCACAATAAATTTGTTGTCCCCACACTGCGTCATGGCGTCAATAGATCTGGAGGACGCATACTATCATGTTCCCATCCATCCGATACATCAAAGATTTCTCAGGGTGGCAGTGTGTATAGCGGGAAAGTGGACTCACCTCCAGTACAGAGCCCTGCCATTTGGAGTATCTCAGGCGCCAAGAGCCTTCATGAAGATTGTGGCAGATATGACATCTTATATCAGAAAACAAGATATCCTCATAGTACCATACCTGGACGACTTCCTGCTGATAGCAGACTCAATTCCTCGTCTTCAGGCCCAGATCCAGCTAGTATCGGACATTGTCAGGAGATTAGGGTGGAACATAAAACCTGAAGAAATCAAATCTATGTCCCTCCAGGCAGTGTGTATTTCTGGGCACTCTATTGGACTCAGAGACAGTTTTCCCTTCTCCCTCCTCCAAAGAGAGAGGTAGTTATCAGAAGAGCAGAAGAACTTTCTCTGCCCAAAACCGGTGTTAAGACATGCAATGTCGGTGTTGGGGCTACTTACATCATGTATCCAATCAGTTCTCTGGGCTCAATCCAGAACCAGAGCCTTACAATGGGACGTTCTTCAGGCATGGAATGGCAGTCAGCAGACGCTAAACAAGACCTTCCACTTATCCTCAAAAGCAAGGATAAGTCTTCGTTGGTGGATGGACCCCAGAAATCTGGAGAGAGGGGTAAGATGGTCACCTACACAACAACTAAGACTAACAACGGACGCCAGCCCCTGGGGCTGGAGAGCACACCTGGACAATACCTTTACCCAGGGCAGTTGGCCTCCTCATCTCAGACAGCAGACTTCCAATTTCAAAGAACTGTATGCAATCTTTCAAGCCCTACAAGACCTAGTGCTTTTAGTGTCCTCAAAGGATGTCTTAGTATACTCAGACAACACCACAGCTGTCTCTTACATAAACAAACAAGGGGGGACACGCTGCCAGACCCTCATGCAACTTTCAGCCCAAATTTTCCTGTTCGCAGAACAACATCTACTATCACTAACAGCAGTTCATCTCAGGGGGGACCAAAAAATCCAGGCGGACTTCTTAAGCAGAGTGAAAATAACCCAATCAGAGTGGTCTCTCAGCGAGGAGGTGTTTCAACAGATCACCAGCAGATTCATGCCTCCAACAGTCGACTTATTTGCAACCAGGGCGAACAGGAAAGTCAAAAAGTTCGTCTCCCTCAGGCCAGGAGACTGCCCAGCGGCAGTAGACGCACTTTCTCAGAGTTGGAAAGGAGAGATAGCTTATGCCTTCCCCCCCCCCCCTCAACCTGATCCCCAGAGTCCTGAGAAAGATAATAGAGGACAGAGCTCAAGTCATTCTCATAGCTCCGTTTTGGCCGAAGAGGCCCTGGTTCACGCTGCTAAGAAAGTTGTCAGTCGCCCAACCATGGATTCTCCCAGAGAAGAATCTCCTCTCCCAGGGCCCAGTACAGCACCCGGTCTGTCCACACTTGCACTTGACTGCATGGATGCTGAAAGGCTAATCCTCAGAGGTAGGGGCCTCACAGACGATGTCATAAATACTATGCTAGCAAGTAGGAAAGAAGTCACTTCTTCAATCTATTTAAGAACATGGAGGGCCTTTTTAAAATTTTCTCAGGGAAAACAAGACCCCTTAGGGGAACCTAACATCCCATTAATTCTTAGCTTCCTGCAGGCAGGGCTGGATACAAATTTAAAACCTAGCACCCTCAAGGTTCAGATTTCAGCCCTAAGTACATTCCTAAACCATAAGCTAGCAGATAACCTACTAATTAAAAGATTCATCACAGGGGCAGTCAGGTTAAATCCATCAGTTAGAGTCACTATTCCCCCATGGGATCTAAACCTAGTCCTCAAGGCCTTAACCAAACCTCCATTTGAACCATTAGAGTCTTTATCATTAAAAATGTTAACTCTTAAACTCACCTTTCTTTTAGCTATTACCTCTGCTAGGAGAGTTAGTGAACTCCAGGCATTATCAGCCTTTCCTCCTCACACCATTATCCTGGAGGATAGAGTAACAATGAAAACCCTTCCATCCTTTCTTCCTAAAGTGGTATCTGAATTCCATAAAAACCAGAATATTATTCTCCCGTCCTTTTGTGACAGACCCAAAAATGATGGAGAAAGAAACTTTCATAATTTAGATGTCAGGAGATGCTTGATACATTACTTAGAGTCTACCAAGGACTTTAGAAAATCAGAGAATCTACTAGTTCAGTTCTCAGGCAAGAACAAAGGGACTTTAGCTTCCAAACCTACTATTAGTAGGTGGATTAAGGATACGATTTCACTAGCCTATACTTCTCAAGGGAAAGACCCGCCTGCATACTTTTCCGCACACTCCACTAGGGCGGTAGCCACATCTTGGGCAGAGAGAGCAGACGCTTCTCTAGATCAGATCTGTAGGGCTGCAACATGGTCTTCTCCTCACACTTTTCTTCGTCACTACAGACTCCAACTGAATCCTCTTTCTGACCTATCCTTTGGGCGCAAGGTTCTTTCTGCTGTTGTCCCACCCTAAATTTATATATTTACTTGCTTATCCTCCAGGGGTGCTGTCATAGGGCGTCTGGGTAAAACCAGAATTACTTACGGTAATGATGTTTCCATAAGCCCATGACAGCACCCCTCCGGTATACCCACCCTAATTAATCTTACTTTTTCCTTATGGGTTTCTCTTTCTATTTTTCTTCCATTTTTCTATATAATATCATATGATATGTCTGCTCTGCTGGAGTACTTTTATATGAACTGAAGGTGTGGAGAGGTGTGTCAGCTTTTATCTTCTCAGGTTTCTTGTCAAGCGGTGGGAGGTCCTCTCCAGGGGTGCTGTCATGGGCTTATGGAAACATCATTACCGTAAGTAATTCTGTTTTTTTCTAAGACCTCTTCTGCACAGGCATCAGGTGCCCCATTAATTCCTCCAACCTGTAGATGTTTAAAGTGTCACTGTCGTTATAACTTTTAAAACGTAAATTTAACAGGGGATGTGAAATAAAGTAAGTTTTGCAATTAACATTTATACATATTTATAGTCACGGCTCATGGTGTCCATCAATCTCATGACTGCCTTTGCTGTGAATGCGCAAATGACCTGGAAAACATGGGACTTCCTGTGTTTAAACTCTTTGGGGGGGAAAGTCTGAACACAGGAAGTGCCATGTTTTTTTTTATTTAATATCTCTGTATACCAGTCAGTGTGGGTGGCTGAGCACTTTTTCTGCACCTCAGAATTACTATCCTAGCTGCCATAAGCAGGACATAATTGAGGCCCCCAGCAGGGGATTTGCGGGACATAGAGATGCATGCACTTCCGTGATTGTTGTAATAAGTGACACCACCTAGCTTCAATAGTCGTGTAAAGGTGGACAAGATCACCAGATGTGGGACAGTGTACCCCTAGCCTTCCCACATCGCATGTTTGTTTCCACCCCCATTTGAAAACTTTAAATCTTCCAGTCCTAATTAGCTGCTGTATGCCCTGCAGGAATTTTTCTTTTCAGTCCGACACAGTCCTCTTTGTTGCCACCTCTGTTTGTGACATTAACTGTCCAAAGAAAAAAAGGCTTTCTACAGAGGTGAAGGTAGGGAGCACAGTTTTAGACTGTAAAGAACACAGCATTTTCTGCAGAGCATACAGCAGCTAAGTACTGGGAGACCTAGGATTTTTGAATTGAAGTAAACTACAAACCTATATAACTTTACCAGTTGGTTTGAAACACAAAAAAAACCTACCAGAGCACCCCTTTAAAGGAGTGGTCTGACCAAGAAAAGGGAAATTAGTTAAATTAATCGCCGATTTGGAAATTAATATTCGTAGCTACACTGGATGGCTGTACACCTTTCAGAAATTGTTCGGCAATCGGTAACCTCTCCTATCTCCCTCGTACACAGGAACCTTTAGCATGGGTGAGCGTTCCTCTATTCTCTATGAGGAGCCAGAAAGCCAGGGCTGGGAGAGAGTCATGAGAGGAAGTAAAAGATCATCCACATACGCTGAACACTTATAGATCTGGTTTTAGACAAATCTAATCATTATAAGGGTCTGAGTGCATTGAGAAAAAGATGTTTCATACAGAGAACATGTTATAAGGGGAATGAGGCATCCCTGTCTGGTACTGTTGCCTATCCTTTGGCGTTATGGTAGAAGGCCCAAGCAGATATTTAAGCAGCACCAGTAATGCAATGTCAGAGGCAGAGTGCTTGTCTTACCGGACTGGACCTAGGTCCGTAATAGGATATCCAAAAAATGGAGAGGAGACAGCACATCCAAAGGAAATCTTCACTTTAATCACACTAGTGCAACGTTTCGGCTATACAACCAGCCTTTCTCAAGCAGTGAGAAAGGCTGGTTGTATAGCCGAAACGTTGCACTGGTGTGATTAAAGTGAAGATTTCCTTTGGATGTGCTGTCTCCTCTCCATTTTTTGGATATGGTAGAAGGCCAGTATACTGTGCCGCATAATCACTCCCAAGCCTATCTGAGTCAGAGAGGCCCCCAGGAAGCCCCAACTGACCTTATTGAAAGCCTTCTCATCAAGTGATAGCAATGTGAGAGGCTCATGCTGCTATTGGGCATGGTTGATGATAGAGAAGACCCTCCAGAGTGTTATCTCATCCTTTTAAATGAATCCTGTTTTATCAGGGTGGATCAGAGGTCTCAAGAGGCCCACCAGACTGTCCACAAGTAGTTTGGAAAAGAGTCTGTTATACTATTAAGTGATGTGTAATGTTAGAAAGTGCAGTTTGATTAAAAACCACCAAATTGTTCAGTTTAAAATCTTACATAGTCTACATTATCATCTGTGGGGCTATACAGTATTTTGGATTAATAAGTAATTGTACTCCCTGCAAGGAGAACTATTTGTAGTGTTTTGTTTTTTTGGGGGTTTTTTTTTTGTGGAAAATAAAATAAAAATTTAACAAAAAAAGTGGTGTGTAAATTGGGGATCAGGTAAGAGAATTTTGCTATATAGTAGTGTTGAGTAGAAACGAGCGTATTTACAGTACTAGCTAAGCGCTTCACTAGGCTCTGCTGTCAGCTTGTCAGCTGCTGCCTTTGTACTGTTTGCTGCTCCTTTCCTGGTGCCTGGAAACTGGGAGAACTTTCAGAGGAATGGATCCAGCTTTTCCATGCACCAAGAGTGGCACAGAGTTCCAAGGCAGCTGGCTGCCAAGCCAAGCGCTTTGCTAATACTTCAAATTTGCTCTTGCCTAGTGTTGAGTGGATCTGTCAAAATATTTGCGTTCGGCCATGTTATCCAAACCCCAACACTCGACGTTTGATTCCCCTTGGCTGCTAAAGTGGGGTGCCGCCATAGGGAATCCTGGAAAACATGTATACAGGGGGTTCACACTGAAGAATATGTGAGGAATTGAAGAGAAATCCGCTCTAAATTCCTCCCGTAGAATATGTACATTGAATGGAATTTTCATTCTGTTGTTCACACTGCAGAATTTCCTGCCACAGATCTACTTTCCGCCCAAAGAATTAAACGTCAATTCTTTGGACGGATTTTGCTAAAGCAATCTAATAGAAGTCGATGAGGGTTTGAATTCTGCTTGAATTCTTCCAGAGCTGATTAGGCGAGGAATTTCAAGTAGAAAACTTTCCTCTTCAATTCCTCGCCTATTTCTCAGTGTGAACCCACCCTAAGGTGGCATCTAACTTCTGCAGCTGCGGGTTGTCAAACAAGGAGCATTAGGCTTTGGATAATGTTGCCAAACACAAACCTTTTGACAGATCCGCTCTACACTACTGTATAGCTGTCAAGGCAGGCTTTGAGATGGTTGCTGTGATCTTTATGGGAGAAAGGCTTGTCTAAGATGGAGCATAATCTAGGAAGGCTGCCAAACACAAATGCTTTTTGTCTTCCTTACATTCACTAGAGCATCTCTATACGCAAACTTTGCAGAAGCTGCTCTGCGTGATCAGATCAGAACGGCATGAGATTCATAACTTTATGAATACGAAGTACAAGTGCTTCAAGCAATTGTATTTTAAGACGTTCTCAATGTGGGGGAACAAACCAGGATGTTGTGGCAAAAGCACAAACCTACATGCCCTCCATTCAGACCCTTTCTGTCTCCCAATCTTAACTGACTGAGGGCCCTATTACACCAACAGATTGACAGATTTTTTTTTTCTAAACCAAAGCCAGGAATGGATTTCTAAAGATGAGAAACCTTAGTCTTTCCTTTTCCTTTATTACCTGTTCTCTGTCTATCTGACAGATTTCTTTGAGCCAAAGCCAGGAACAGACTATAATCTGTTGTAATAGGTCCCTGAGGATATTCTCAAAGCCTTTGCATTACTCACGCTCGCCTGTATAGTTTACTCTCTTCCTTAGCTACTTGCCACAGCCCCATCCCATCTGCCACACATTAATCCCTTTTGAGATTGGCACCTTGTTGAATAAGGACACAATGCAAGATACATTTCAGGGCTTGTCATTTCTGGGTGGCTGAAAATATAAAGTCTGAGGTACAACAGATCACGTAATAGTTTACCAAGTCTAATTTGGCATTGAGCCACGGGCACAAAAAGGTTCGAGTTCTTCTCCCGTTTTTACTACCATAATTCTTAAAAGTGATGATGAACACGTTAGTGAATGAAAATAGATGTAATAAGTGTCTTATCTTTTTCATTTAGTGCTTTAAATACCCTTGCCTTGGAGTTATAACTTACATCTCTACTACTTTTTTACAGGCGCTGTTCCTCAGAGTGCTCCACCGGTCCCCACAGCCTCCTCCCATTTCCACTTCTCGTCTTTAGATTCCCCAAATGACGATGGACATGTGAATCACTTTACTGGAAGCTCCTCTGCACAGTCCAGCAGGGAATCGTTAAGTGATAATGAGCGTAAACAAATTCCTTCAGAACCTGAAGATGCCCACTCAGAGTGGCGTCGAGGTTCAGACCATATGTCTTCTCGGAGTACTATCAGTACAGGGCCCCATGGCCTACCAAAGCATAAATCTGACCTCACGCTTCCAGTTTTTTCAATGCCTGGCATGTACCCAGATGCCCACAGTCCTTTTGCTATCTCTCCTCTCCATGGGCGTGGAGGGCTTATGAGCTTACCAATCTCTCCTGCCCTGTCCCTTACTCCAACAGTCTTTTCTTACAGTCCTTCACCTGGGCTAAGCCCTGCTTTCCAAAGCGGCAGCTGCTTTAACTTCAACCCAGAAGAGATGAAACACTACCTGCAGGCCCAAGCCTGCTCCGTATTTAACTACCACTTGAGTCCACGGACTTTACCAAGATTTCCCAGTTTCATGATGCCACCACCACATCGTCCCTTTCCACCTGAAGAGCAACCATCCTTCCCCATTAAGTTACAGCCGCCTCCAATGGGTCGCAAAAATAAAGAGCGATCAGAGAGTTCTGAAGAAAAACACACAGCTCCTCCACAACCTCCTCTTCCACCTGTGAAAGTTGAACCAGAGTCTGAGGAAGATCTAATTTCTGACGAGGAGTGCGGAGACTATGTGCAGGGAGAAAATTCGGATAGTGAATCTGAAGCAGAAACGCATTCTCCTAAACTAGACACTGAGAAGAGTGGACATCTTTTTGTGAAACCTGCAGCCCCTTGGTTACAGTTCTCTACCAATTCAGCAAGGATTAGTTATCCTAAGGAGGGTACAGAAAGTCATCCCGAGGCTAGTGAGAAGGCAGTAAAGGATCCTGCAAGTGAAACTACTGTGGTAGAAAAGAAGGAAGACTCTCTACCACCAAAACTGCGCCTTAAACGTCTCTGGAACGGGGATCGTCAGGCAGATGTCATTGATGATAGAGAGTGCAGAAAAGTTAGCTGCATAATCAATGGGTGTCTGTCCTCTGCTCTGTCAGTAGAAACAAATGCTGTAACTGCTGCAGCAGACTCCTAGTAGTGAAATGAAATCTGATCCTTTTTTTTTTTTTATGATGTATTCTATTTATGTGGCATTGCTGCAGAAAAGGTTGAGGTTGAAGGTTTTGTTAATTCCCAAGCTTCCTTTTCCATTGCAGGTGATTTTGATTTAACTAGAAATATATATTTCCTTTTTTTTTTTATCTTTTTGTATTTTTGCTTGGAAAACCAATACCTCTTGAATATGGGAGGGGTGCTTCATCTTTACATCCTGTTTTTGTTTATTTTTACAAAAAAAAAAAAATGGTGATAGTGCATCTTATTTCACTTGAAAGTTTATTAAGTGAAACTTTTTTTTTAATCGAAATTGCCCCAAAGGTTTTAGCATACGGGTTGCTTTTAATGGATTCAGGGTTCTGCACTTGTAACTAGTTTTTGTTAAAAAAAAAAAAAAAAAAAAAAGGGGGGGGTTTCTTTGTTGTAAAATTTTACACTACAACATAGGTTGTAGGGCTAGGGAACTGCAAGTATGTGAGTGTGGGAGTAAGGCTGCATTTCCACGTTCCGTGATCCTGATGGATCACGGACGTGGAATGCCAGTACCGGAGTCCCCCTGCGCCCGGACAGCATCTGTAATTAGATGCTGGGAGCGGGGGAGACTGTATTCATAAGCGCTGCGCTGTAATGAATCAGCCGCGCGGTGCTGTTACTACAGCGCGGCGCTTATGAATACAGTCTCTCCCGCTCCCAGCATCTAATTACAGATGCTGTCCGGGCGCAGGGGGACTCCGGTACATGCATTCCACGTCCGTGATCCGTTAGGATTACGGAACGTGGGAATGCAGCCCTAGGGTACTATTACACGAAGCAATTTTTTTGACGATAAACTAACTCAAGCGGCCGTTATGGCAAACGACCTCAAAGCGTTCACACAAATACATGGAATGATGATCGTTATTGAGTTCGTCCTGTTGTCGCCACTGTGTTTGCCGCTACTGCAAACGACTTCTTATTACACGTGAACGATTTGGAAACAATCAAAAATAGGTCCAAATTCTATTAAACAACCAACGATTTCTCGTTTAATCGTTGGCTGCTATTACACTAAACGATTATCGAACGATTTAACGATTTTTCAAACGATAATCGTTCCGTGTAATACCACGGTAGGGCTGGTTTCACACTGGGGCCTTTTTTTTTTTAAACAAACTGGTGTAATTGTGTGGATAAAAACGCATCAGTCAACCACATTTTTATGTACGCTAAAAATACATTTTAATTTTGTAGTTTTTTTTTTTTTTTTTTTTTTTTTTTTCTTAATATAAGTCAATAGAATAACAGGTGCACACAAATCAGTTTTTCCAAATGGATGAAGAAAACAGACTCCTAAAAATGTGAACCTAGCCTAAATTAAGTTTCTGTCGTAATATAATTCTTAAACCCTATTGTGATGTACTGGATGAGAGGCCTTATTTTAATACAAGTAATTTTTTTGCAGGGCAAAGCTTAACGCAGCAGTACAGTTTCTATAAAGCAAGCACGGTTGTAGAAGAGTAACTGTTAGGTGTTTTTTCATGCCTTCATACATGATTTCTTAAACATATGTATTGTCACCCGCTTGGGGTTTTAAAAAAACAAAGTTTCAGGATGTAGGAACTCCAGGATGTGAAACTTGTGGTTTCATGACCTACAGGATGTAGACTTAGGAGAGTACAGGAAGTTTGGGGAAATAAATTTGAAAACTGCATATGTTTAGCCACTGCTCTTTTACCCTTTATCTCAAAAAAAAATTTTTAACAGACATCTGCCTAGATTCCCTCTTCCTCTTTGTGTTGCTCATGAATTCCTAGAAATTGGAAGATTCAAGGTTTTTATTCTTGTGAGTAGCTGATCACTTGTGAATATACAACAGCTGTGTGGGCAAGAATTTTTTTTTAAAGGATACTACAGTAACACTTTCTAGTCTGACATCACTGACGCTTGAAAACTCTTTGTGGCTTTTAAAGGTGACAAGATTTAGGTTTAGGGGCCTTCTAAATACAGATAGGATTGTAGTCATAGTTGCTTTTAGCTTGCACTTTAAAGTAGTTACTATCCTCTTACAGATGCCAATGTTTATAGTGATTAGAGCAGGGATAAAATGATTGATGGAGCTTGCCTTTGTTCTAGCCCGTTCCCACAAATGGACATTACTGTACATCTTTTTTTTTTTGTTTGCGGTGATTTTCTGCAAATGGATGTACAAATGTCGGTGGATAAAACTCACACAGAAGCTGTGCCCATGCCATCTGCAGTGAGTCCCAGTTGTCAGTCATAGCCATCCACCCTCCACAACTATTGGCTATATCAGCAGGTGCCTAGTGTGACTGTAGCATCTATAGGTAGCTATGATCACTTGATGCCTCCAGTTTCATAACTGCAGAAGCCAACCAGCCTCTGCAGAAGCATATAGCATTACTTACCTGTCTATCCCAGTTTTGAAACTACCAAAAATCCATTTGTTTGGGGGGGGTTTGTTCTGTATTGTGTTTCTGTCCTTCCTGGTTGAGCAGTTCCCAGAATGCAATGCTTTCCCTCAGCTGATCATCACAGTCCCCCACCCATCACAATCAGTAAAATAAGTGCAGCACCTGCTTCTGGCCATTCAGAGATGGTGGATCAATCATGGGATCGGGGGATCTAGCCAAGCCTCCTGTCTGACATTTTGTGTTTGCTGAGGACAGGCAGATGATGCAGACAGAGGCATGGAATATTTGTCTCCTAAGGGGGGGATAGCAGAAGGAGCAGGAGACAATGTGAATTGGCACAGGGGCTATTTTTTTCACTTCCTGGATTTCTATTAACTAGCAGTGTGGCAGAACTGTACAGCTATGGTAATACATTGTATAGACACATCTGTATATTTTTTTTATGTACTTTTAATAGAAAACAACTTTTTCTTATCCAGAGTTCCCCTTTAAGGCAGAGTCTGATCTGCTATACCTATCAGTGAATCACTGACAGGCATTAAACACTGCAGTGCAGACTGGCACTGCGGTGTATTATGTATGTGATCAGAAGATCAGTCATGTCCTCTAGTGGGTCAGTAAAATAAGATGAAAAAAAGGGGCCCGGGTCATAAGCCATTTTTAGACCACTCCTGCACAGGTTATGTCACACACACTTGGCCTCTTTTGAATGGCCAGAATTTATCACCACAATGGCTTATCAGTCTTTTTTTCATAGACTCATGTTCATCTACCAAATCGGTTGTTGTAATCAATAACCCAAGAAAATACTTATTAGAAATGATAAATTCCTTCTCCATCTTCTAAAGGGTTCCTGTCACTATTTGCTGTGGAAATGTCCTACACCTTAAGTTATGTGCTAGAGTCCTGCTCTAACTAATAATGCTTGTACACTTAACTACCCTTGTGTGAGATGTATTAAAGGGTTTGTGCACGTGATGAACATGTGAAGCAAACCATAGTGGCAGGTAGGCTTTTAAAGGCCTATCAAGTTATCTTCATACTTTAACAGCAAGCTATTATCCAAGTCCATCTTCACAGTTGACATGTGTTGGTGCACTTCAGAACACCTTCTTTGATTGGTATGTTTCCACTCAAATGATGTGGGTTATATTATAAAAGCACTTGCCTTCCAAAGCACTTTTAACACATAAGAATTTTATTCTTATGTTTTCTGCCCATTACTTGGCACTCCAGATATAACTTTTATAGCCCTAAGCTTGGCAATTTCAACTTGAAATTTTATATTCACTTTTTTAGTACCAACATATTCCTCAGCGCTGTACAGGGGTTGTCATCACTCACATTGATCACTGCTGTCACTGGGGATCATCTAAGTTTCATATCTGCATGTGGGAGAAAACTAAAGTACTTAGTGCCAATTCCCAATGTCACATCCAAAAATGCAGTCTAACTTGTCCAGGCAACACCTTACCCTGTTTTCTTTTCAGTGTTAATTGCCTTCAGGGTATCTCATTCTTCTAACTTCTCAGCATAATGCTGCGTTTACACGAAACGATAATCGTGCAAATTCGCATTATAACGATCACATTCGAACAATCGTACGTGTAAACGCTGCAAACGATCGCTCATTTTGATCTTACATGTTCCAAAATCGTTTGGTTAAATTGGCGAACGACTGTTTACACAGAACGATCTGCAAATTTTTTCCAATGTGTGAGATAGGCTTAAGCGATCGCAAAATGAATTTCCGTACGATATATCGTACTGTCTAAACGCTGACGTTATTGAAAAAAAAAATCGTTACTCAGACATCGTTAATCGTACGATTGGGCCAATTATAGTTTCTTGTAAATGCAGCAGAAGAGTGACTTGTACACATCCAAAAAAGGGCACCTTTCTCCTTTGCCCCCTTCCCTAATGAGGCCAGCACCCTATTCAGGTGCACAAGTAACATCAGAGAAAGGCCAAATCTTTGTTCTTTCTGATGTATGAATAGAGCAACGGTAACCTGCTTTGAACTGTAGTCCATTTTTTTTCTGTACGCTGTTTAGTGGAAGGGTCCCAAGTTCTCAGCCATTTGGGGAAAACCAATGTAGCAAAGGGATATTTTACTGTAACATAATTTTTCATTTGTGGCTGACCATGGGGAGACTAATAATTCATTCCATACATGTTAGCTATTTAGGCTCCTTCACTCAGTTCTGAGCTGCTGCTTTGTGCTAAAGACAAAAAGAACTGTGTGAGCCTTTCTCTCAATCTGTCAATCCCCCCCCTCTCTTATATGGCTGATGTAAACAAGTCCCTATCTGCAACTTTAACCTCTTAAGGACATAGGACGTACCGGTACGTCCTATGTCCTCACTTGCACTTCAAAGCGGGGCCGCGCGGCGGCCCCGCTTTGAAGTGCCGCGATCCCGGGTGCCGCGTGTAGCCCGGGACCGCCGCTATTAGCGGGCACGGTCTGATCGCCGTGCCCGCTAATTAGCTAATCGGAGGGAGCTGTCAAAGTTGACAGCTGCCTCCGATTACTGGAGGCAACGTTTCCCTGGTGTCTAGTGGGGGAGATCGCTCCTCCGGGACCTTGTGATCTCCGTTACT
This sequence comes from Dendropsophus ebraccatus, assembly GCF_027789765.1. Taxonomy (NCBI): domain Eukaryota; kingdom Metazoa; phylum Chordata; class Amphibia; order Anura; family Hylidae; genus Dendropsophus; species Dendropsophus ebraccatus. Next base: position 37,354,709 of record NC_091466.1, read on the forward strand.
GATGCCGGCCGGGGACGCGTCCAAGATGGCGCCGTCGTCGGCTCGGCACTCGTTTGTATTCGGCTGCAGCAGCCGAAAGCAAACGAGTGCCGATCTCATGGATCTCTGCAGCATATCTATGCTGCAGAGATCTCAATGAGAGATCCAAGTGTATATACTAGAAGTCCCCCAGGGGGGCTTCTAGTATATGTGTAAAAAAAAAAAAAAAAAATGTTAATAGTAAAAAGCCCCCTCCCCTAATAAAAGTCTGAATCACCCCCCTTTTCCCAGGTTTTAAATAAAAGTAAACAAATAAATAAATAAATAAACATGTTTGCTATCGCCGCGTGCGTAATCGCCCGAACTATTAATTAATCACATTCCTGATCTCGTACGGTAAACGGCGTCAGCGCAAAAAAATCCCAAAGTGCAAAATTGCGCATTTTTGGTCGCATCAAATCCAGAAAAAATGTAATAAAAAGCGATCAAAAAGACGTATATGGGCAATCAAGGTACCAATAGAAAGATCACATCATGGCGCAAAAAATGACACCTTACACAGCCCCATAGACCAAAGGATAAAAGTGCTATAACCCTGGGAATGGAGCGATTTTAAGGAACGTATATTGGTTAACAACGGTTTGAATTTTTTACAGGCCATCAGATACAATATAAGTTATACATGTTATATATCGTTTTAATCGTAACGACTTGAGGAACATGCATAACAAGTCAGTTTTACCCCAGGGTGAATGGCGTAAAAACACATTTCCCCCAAATAAAAGAAATGCGTTTTTTTTTCAATTTCACCACACTTCGAATTTTTTTCTGGTTTCGCAGTGTACTTTATGCAAAAATTCAGCCTGTAATTGCAAAGTACAATTAGTGACGCAAAAAATAAGGGGTCATGTGGGTTTCTAGGTGGAAAAATGCAAGTGCTATGACCTTTTAAACACAAGGAGGAAAAACCGAAAACGTAAAAACGAAAATGGGCCATGTCCTTAAAGGGTTAAATGCCAGAGGGATAATCGTTGAGTTCATCAGCAACTTGCCCAACATTACAAAGAAGCTTCAGAGTTGCAGATAAAGACTGCCAAGGACTTGTTTACATCAGCTGTCTCAGAAGGGAGGGGGTGATGAAAAAAAAAAGCTTACACACACTTTTTTGTGTCTTCAGCAGAAAGCAGCAGCTCAGAACTGTGGGAAGAAAAATGAAAAGATAAGTATGGAAGGAATTGTTAGTCTCACCATGGGCATCAACATATTAAATGTTTGAGCGAATACCCTTAGTATTTTTAAACTACCAGATTTGTTTCTCTACTTTAAATGTGCACGTCTGCCATCATATAAGTACTGCTGCATTAACCTTTGAAGACCCATCTTTGGTCTCAATTTTATATACAGAAGTTTTAAATTTAATTCATTAAGTTGGAGTGCTGCGATTTTTCTTATATATTTTAAACAACGTTCTACTCAGGAAGGGGGAGAAATCATGGCATAAACCCTTCATGACATCTGCTAGGAAGTGACTTCCACTTTTTTTTTTTTTTGAAGATTTAAAGGTAACTGCTTGGTTTGCCTCCTACTGTAAAAAGTGGTATTACACAATATTTGCAAGGTAATCTAGATGCTGCTGCGTTTGACCGATGTAAGCTTGCTATTGTATTTTACAGTGTGTTAGTTTAGCTGAATTGACTTTAAATTATTTGAAGTTCTTTTATTATATTAAAAGCAGTTGGCAATTCAAAAGTAGCCTTTTCTCTCAGTGGGAATTGCACATCATCCCAGTGGATTTTTTTTTTAAGGGATTTCTCAGGGCCTCATACACTGGACAACTGGATCAGCCAGTATTGGCCAGGTTGCATTTATAATAAAAAAAACAATCTCCAACGAGCCCCCTCAAGTGTTAAGATGTTGCTATAGCAAGTTTCCTTATACATATATGGCTAGAGTTGGAAATGTATTTTTTTCTCTTCCAGAATTTAATGATAAAAGTGCCAAATATTTGAACAGCGATAGCTTTTTAATACACATTGGTGTGTTGTGTATGTGAACACTAAATGGACAGTCAACCAAGTGGTTAAGAATAGTTTACACAATGTTCTGTGTCAGGAGTCTCCTTTTAAGCTACTTGTCAAAAGGCCACATCAAGGGAGGTTGTGGACTTGGGCCACCACCAATATATCTTCATCTATTGTTTATCTCCTTAGTGTCATCAGTTTCACTGTAACTTTGCTGTATCCACACAATTTATTGCATCTAGTTTAGGTGACCTCTGATTAGCCACCATGTTGACTTTTAGATTGCAAACTGCATTCTCCTCCTTTTATATCTGATATCAATCCTCTGGAGCATCACATGGGTACCTAGAGCCATTACCATCTCGGCCTGCTGTGAGGTCAGTGTAACAATTCTCACACCTATTAATATTTAAATAAGCTGAGACTATAAGCATAACCTTAGGGAAACTGAGTGGTCATATCTATTTTATAAATTAGTGACAGAAGTCAGCAGTAACTCTTATAGGAGTTTGTCTCTCCTTCTGTGGAGAGCTCATTTGGAGCAGTCCATGCAGCTTGATCACAGGGGAAGTTCTTGCAGAAATGTTGACCCCTCTGAACACACGTGGTTTTTTTTTTTTTTTTCCCCCCAGAGATCACCATGCGATCACATGACCCAAGTAAGAAAAGGATTCTCAGAGAATGAAGACCTTTAGATAACTGAATGGATTATTGGTACTCCTAGCATGTAACTTTATACTGGGAACGCCAAAACAGTTTAAATGTTCGGGGGACGGTACTGACATATGATGCTGGGAATTCCAATGATCAGTTCCATTGCTTATCTGTATATACGGACTGTGCATGGAATGTAGGAAAAAAAGCTCTAAAGTTGGCTTGTAAACTAATCATGCTCCATACATCATGGATGCTGCCTGTGCCTGGCTTTAGCTTAAAAAAATCTGTCAGATAAATGTGTGAAGGCACACTTAGGCTGCATTCCCACGTTCCGTGATCCTAACAGATCACGGACGTGGAATGCATGTACCAGAGTCCCCCCCCACGCCCCGGACAGCATCTGTAATTAGATGCTGGGAGCGGGGTAGACTGTATTCATAAGTGCCGCGCTGTAGTAACAGCACCGCACAGCTGATTCATTACAGCGCGGCGCCATTATTATCTCACACGGTGAATACCATTTTATGGTACTTTTCAGTCATGGTAATTCCTGAACGCATTGCATGTGGGAATAACCACATCCACTGGTGATGCTGTCGCTGCTCATCAGCAACATAAGGCAGCTATTGCATATCGTACGTGATCATGATTTTTATCCATACAGAATTATGCCTACCCACCCCCTAGGGGGAGGAAGTGAATAGTTAAAGCCTCAATAGTTAAAATCATGTGGTGCTACAAAACGTGACTACTAACACTTGGTTGATTGTCCAAAAATTTTTTTCAAAATTAAAGAGGTACTCGGGGCAACAGTAAAAAATACAGGGGGGACACACATAAAGAAGCCCTTACCTGTACCTGTTCCCCTGCAATGCAGCTCTTTCACAGTTTGGGCTCCTGTATCTTCAGAGTTCTTGTTTTATCACAACAACCCCTCAGGAACTACCTGATCAGCCAGTCAGTGACTGCAGCGGTGTCCCACCTCAGTCACTGATTAGCTGAGCGTGCATTTCTGAGCTGGGGCCATAACGTCATAAAGGTCGGGAGTCTGGCAGGGGTTGTGGGGGGACGGGTTGGTAGGACTTGTTACCCCTTCCTGAATTTTTCACTGTTGCCTAGAGTACACCTTTTAACATGTCAGATTGTTTCCTTATAGACATTTTTATGAGAATTAGTTTTAATTTCTTCCTTCCACTTTATATATTTAGCGTTGATGCTGAGGTGGCAAGTAATGTATGTGCTTCCTTTTAAAATGAATTGGGAGCATTTTGTGTACATAAATGTATACTAGCTAAACTGTGCAGTGCCTTTTTAGACGTTCCAGTTTCTATAAAGTCTTCAAAACACATCTCTGGCATATATTATATATATGATGTAATGTTATATAGAAGTATATGTATAATATACATATTTTTTTCCCCCAGGGTATTCTATAGCATTGTATTTTGTATAAAATTTAAAAGTTAAATGTATTCCTTCAATTTTAAAATTTTGGAAACTTAAATAAACCTTTCCCTTTTTCATTAAAAGTCAAAACTTGTGTGTTTGGTTTTTCCCCCTCCAATTTAACAGGCTGTAAAGGACTAATTCTTGCAATTCTTACTTAGAAGGACCTGTTACATGTATAATTTCTCTGTCTTCAATTCAGAGAGCACAACAAAAAAGAGCAGCTCGAATGGTGTTGGCAACAGGGTGCAGCTACATAAAAAATTTAGTAGTCATGTGTTGACCAGCCAGTCTGCAGTCCTGGATTGGTTAACACAGAGTTCAAGCTCCACACTAGAGAAGAGGAGACGCCCGGATCCAGGTGAGTATAAGTGTTTGTTTTATTGTGTTATATACTATATGGGAGGGGGAGCACACAGGGGTCTGTTTAACTGGGGGAGCGCACATCGGGGTTTTATATAAATGGGGGGAGCACACAGGGGGGCTGTATATAACTGGGGGAGCACACAGGGGGGGGGCTATAGACTACTGGGGTTTCCCAGAGGGGTCTATATACTACTGGGGGCAGCACACAGGGGTCTATATACTACTTGGGGCAGCAGAATGGGGTCTATATACAACTTGGAGAGCACACAGGGGGGGCTATATACTACTGGGGGAGCACACAGGGGTCTATATACTACTGGTGGGGCACACAGGGGGTCTATATACTACTGGGGGAACATACAGGGGGTCTATATACTACTTGTGAGGCACACAGGTGGCCTATATATAACTGGGGAGCACACAGGGGTCTGTATACTACTGGGGCAGCACACAAGGGGTCTATATAATATTGGTGGGGCACACAGGGGATCTATATACTACTGGGGGAACCAGACAGGGGGTTTATATACTACTGGAGGAACACACAGGGGTCTATATCCAAGTGGGGAAGCACACAGGAGGTCTATATCCAAGTGGGGGAGCACACAGGGGGGCTAAATACCCCTGAGGGAGCACAAAGGGGGCCTATATACTAGAGGGGAGCACACTGGGGGTATATACAACTGGAGGCAGCACACAGGGGGTCTATATACAACTGGGGCAGCACACAGGGGGTCTATATACAACTGGGGCAGCACACAGGAGGTCTATATACTTCTGGGGAGCACACTGGGGGGCCATATATAACTGGGGGAAGCAAACAAGGGGTATATACTATTGGGGGCAGCACACAAGGAGTATATATTACTGGCGGTAGCGCATAAGGGGTATATACTACTGGGGGCAACACACAGCGGTCTATTGTTTTGGAACACGTGTCGAGGGGGGGGCCCCAGACATAACTTCGCTTGGGGCCCCAGAAATGCCAAGACCGCCCCTGCCCATACAGCCCTGTAGGTGAAAAAATAAAACTTATAAGCATCATAATAGGCCCATTTTATTAATAACGAATTGCCAAAAAAAAGATTTCATAAAAAAAAAAAAAAAAAAAATTTTTATATATATATATATATATATATATATATATATATATATATATATATATATATATATATATATATATAATCAGAGAATCTGTGTAAACCTGCGTATGGTTGTGTTCGGACTGACCTATAGAACAGTGCTTCTCAAACTTTTTGTTCTCAGGCCTCACCTGGGGCTCCATATTGATGGTCGGGCCTCCCCAACTACTATGCATTGTCAAATATTGCCATATAGAGCCTCACACATCCTTAATTCCCCCACCAGTGCCAAATAGTTACAGAATAACCTGCACCTTCAATCGCCGACAGAACCCTGGCATCATGACAGGGTTAGACTCTTGCTTATAGTAATAATGTCCCCTGCTGTATCCCCCCCCCCCCCCCAATTTGGTATTAATGCCTCCTGCTGTATTCCCCCCCCCCCCCCCCCCAATTTGGTAATAATGCCTCCTGCTGTATTCCCCCCCCCCCCAATTTGGTAATAATGCCCCCTGCTGTATTCCCCCGTTTAGTAATAATGCCCCCTGCTATGCACCAATAGTAATAATGTTACCCCTCTGCCTGTTATTAACCCCCTCCACACCCAATGCATTCAATTAAACCTCTCTGACCCACCAACACCAGCAATTAATGCTCACCCCCACCCCCCTTGGTATGGCATGCCAGCATAGTCAGTGATTTAGGTGCATCTATACCAGAGTCGCTCCTGCCCAGCGCCTTCCAGTGCTACCCTCCTCCAGCAGCTCTGCCATGTCCCGGTCTCTGGTGTCTTGGGGAGACACATGTCTGCCTGCAGATAAGAGTGCACCTGGTACCTGCCGCACTTCCCGATTCGCGGCGACATCCACCGCGAATCCAAAAGTTCGGGTCTTCATGGATGCGTATCCATGGAGACCCGAACTTTTGGATTAGCAGTGAATTTAACTGCAAATCTGGAACTGAGGCTGGTGACAGGTGGACTAGCAGGTCCTGCTGGGAGAGCACCCCATGTCCCCCTAGTACACCCGGCAGCGCCGCCTCAGCACCCCCTGCAGACAGGGTCAGTAGTATGTGTGACTGGGTTCCTCAGAGAGCAGCTACAGCCCGGGCACTGCAGCACACAGCAGCAGCCCCAGCTGTATCAGTGTCGTCCTGCGCACCAGACCTTGCGCCTCACAGTTTGAGAAGCGCTGCAATAGAATAATGGTATCACGTCGCTTTTACAATATAGTGCATTACGTAGACACAGGAACCACCCAAAGATTACCATATTGCATTCTTTTTTACGATTTCTCCTATTTATATCTTCATAAATAATAATTCGGGGTTCCATCATATATGTTATGGTAAAATGAAAGACTCCATTACAAAGTACAACTATTCCTGTAATAAATAAGCACTTACATTGACCTGTAGATAGAAAACTGAAAGTGCTAGAGCTCTTAGTGTTTTCGCTTTTCCCTCCTCCCCTTCTAAGATCAAAATTTGCGCGGTCCACTGGGTCATTTTGGGCCTGGTTCTCAAAGGGTTAAAAAGTGTAAAAAAAAAAAATAAGTTTAAAAATTGTCCCAAAGCTCCTCCCCCAATAAAAGTGAAAATCACCTCCCTTCCCATTTTATACATAAAACACATATAAATAAAGTTAATCAACATATACTGTAGCGTGCGTAATCGTCCGATCGATTAAAATAAAACAATATTGTTCCCACATGGTGAACGGCATCAACGAAGAGCAGAAAAAAACGCAGGGATTGCTTTCTTTAAATTACATTTTATGTATAAAAAAAATATAATGAAAAGTTAGAAAACCTAATAAACGTGCATATCGCTGTGTTCAGACTGACCTATAGAATAAAGAAAAAATGGCAGTTTTACCGTAAAGTGCATTATGTAAACATGGAACTCACCCAAAATTAGCGGAATTGCATTGTTTGACCCAAATTCACCCCATAATTGATATTTTGGGGGTTCTGACATTCATTTTATGGCAGATTGAAAGATGCCATTACAAAGTACACATGTTCCTGAAAAAAAACAAGCCTATGGCTCTGCATTCTCACAGAGGACTCCTGCTGCGAGAATGTAGCCACTGCCTATTTACCTAATTAGCTGCCGGCCCTTAACAGATCATGCTTCCCTGCCTCTACTTCCACCTGCTTCTCTGGCTCCCAGCTCACTGACCGCCTGCTCATCCAATCAGTGACTACGGTGGGACAGTGCACTGATTATCTAAGCAGGTCGCCAGTAAACCGGGTGCCAGAGAAGCAGGTGGGATATATCCCACATAGTGTAGTCAAGATACTTACTTATATGTAGCAAGATATCTCCCCATGTAGTCAAGATATCTCCCCCTATGAAGCCAGATACCTACCCCCTTGCAGCCAGAAGCCAGACATCTCCCCATGTAGCTTGGGTATCTCCTTCTATAGCCAGATACCTCCCCATGTAGGCAGATATCACTTTTCCTTTTCTTTTCCATCTGGCCCAGACAACCATGATGATTTCTTGTAGCTACAATTTATCTCTTGCCAGATAACCTGCCAAATATCTTAGGCGCCACAGTTTTCCTTAATTTCCCTCCCTTTTTCCTACCTATAGGCTCCCATACAGTAATAGTTCTGCTGTTTGGTGTCACGCGCTGTAAAGTGAGTAGGTGTGTGGATTGTCCCTTTACTTAATATCCCCCATTTAAAAATAATATCCCCTTCTATGACCCCCCCCCCCCCTATAGTAATAATGCCCCTTTCCCGGCGAATGGACTTCGCTGCAGGAAACTCCCAGGTTGCTACCCTAAGAGAAGGACCTCGGCAACCAGCAACTGAAGGAGTGCTTGAGTAGAAGTGCAGGATGCAACTTTAGGACATAGTTTAGACTGACACTGAGCTAGAACTGAGAATGGACTGAGATCCAAATAGCTAGGAGATCGCTAGGAAGTGGCAGATAGCCAGGGAACACAAACTTGGTTGCTGTTTGACAAACAGCAACTGAGCAAAGAAGTGAGAAGGTGGAGACTATATACTCAGGAGAACATGCCAGAAGACTCCAGAGCCTGTGGGCCAATCCTCCAGGAGGCCAGCTCAGAGCATAAGAAGCAGAGAGAAAGGGAGATGATCACAACACTGTGCGACCCAGAGCAGGTAGGATGTAACGGACACAGTATCATACCGCTACACTCTCAATTTAAGTGTAACTACAATAAAAATTACAGACCTCTTTATTTTTTGTAGGTAGGAAAACTTGCTGAATTGGCAGTGTTAGGAAATACTGGACAGCAATTTTTATGCAGACCCTGTATATATTTTAACTGCACCAATGTATGAGTTTCTCCTTGTATACAGTTTTCCCATAAAGCTTTGCATTATATGAACTATTCTGATGTGCAGGTCTCCTTGTTTCCCTCCTTTTTTGTGGTTTGTGGCTCTAAGGGAAAAACCTGGTGCACTAGTTCACTATGGTGTAGTTGTTTAAATAGATGGGGAAAAGAGTACACAAATGTAAAGAAAAAGTAATGCACAGATCTTGTGTTAAAAAAAAAAAAAAAAAAAAAAGAATCCGAACCTAGAAGCTTGATGCTATCAAATAGGGATGGTCCGAAACTGCAGAGGTTCGGGTTCGTATGAACCCGAACGCTCGGCATCCGATTCCCGCTGTCTGCCCGCTCCGTGCAGCAGGTAGATACAGCGGGAGGACCGCCTGGAAAACTGGGATACAGCCTATGGCTATGGCTGTATCCCAGTTTTCGAGGCGGTCCTCCCGCTGTATCCACCCTCTCCACGGAGCGGGCAGACAGCGGGAATCATTTCCGAGAGTTCGGGTTCGTACGAACCCGAACCGAACTCTGTTCGAACCATCCCTACTATCAGAGTATTAGGGGGTCTTGAAATAAATTAATACTGTAGACTCAAATTTAAATCTAGGTAATCAAGTAAATGTTTAACTCTAATAATTTCTTAATTTTAAAGGCCTTCATAGCCTTTAAAATATGTAGTGCTTCACTTTTGTAGTACAAGTGCTCCCAAACAATCGTAATAGCTTCTGAGAGCTCCCATCTTTCATTTTCAGTTCGGTCAGGGACCCCATCAGAAGCTCTGCACGTGCCTAACTATTGATCTGAAGGATTACTCTATTTCATCCGTATTGATCATGTAATTGCTTGATCTCAAATCTCATTTAGTTCTTCGTTCTTTCCTTATTGCTTTTTACTATATCTGTTTCTTTCGCTGCATCAACATCGTGACCAATTCAATAATTGGAAAAGGGAGGGGAAATCTTGGCCACTTGCCTTGGTATGCTTTCAGATGTATTAGTAGTTTATGACTGACACTTTAAAAGTCAATTTCTTAAAACAGCACTGTCATTATAACTTTTAAAATCTAAATCTACAGTAAATGTGAAACTAATTTACATTTATTCATTTTTTAGGTATTATGCACAACGCAGTACTTCCTGTTTGTAGACCATTTTTGAAAAAAAACAAAAACAAAAAACTCCAAACCCTGGAAGTCTAGTGTTTCCCATCTGCACTCTCACAGAGAAGGCAGTCATGTGATTGATGGACCCATTGAGCCGTGTCGCTTTGTACATGCCAGACTTCATGTGTTTAGTCTTTTTTTTTTTTTTTTTTTTTCAACCAGAACAAGACTATGAAAAGCTGCCTTCAGGAGACTGGACCTGGATTTCAGAGAAGTACAACTGTTGTTAGCACGATAACTTAAAAAAAAAAAAGTAAATTGCATACTTTATTTCAAATCCCCTGTTGATTTTAGTTTTTGAACATTATAATGACACAAGTGTTTACTATCTATTTATGTATCACTACAGTTTTTTCCTGTAGTAGGACAAAGGGCTGCCATCAGGGTAGTATTTGCGGTAGAGCTGTCAGGGGCCCAAACCCAAACTAGATTCCAGGAGATCTGCTCAACCTTCCTGCCTGTCATTTCGCTCACTTTCTTCATACAGTAAGCTTACTATAGAGACCGGAACCAGGGCCGCCGATAGGGCAGTACAAGTGGTACTGCCGTATGGGGCCCGGGCCCTAAGAGACACAGGGGGGGGGGCCCGGCGGGCCCGCCGGCCGCCGCCCCCCACCGCTACGCTAGGGGGGCCCGCACGGCCCCCCTTGCCACCTGTTTCTGAGCATCCTGAGAAGCTGCGGCCGCTCAGCTTCTCAGGATGCACAGATCGCTTTGATGTTCCGCCCGCACATTGAGCGGGCGGAACATTGAAGCGATCAGAATACAGGAGAAGGACCTGTCAGCGTCCTCCTCCTGTATTCTCTCCCATAGGCTGCCGGCACTTCATACCAGCAGCCTATGGGAGGCCGGGGCGTGACCTCTCCGGCAGGCGTGATCATGTGACGTCATCACGCCTGCCGGAAGTCCCGTCCCTGCGGCTCGCAAGATGGAGCCCGAAGAGGAGGAGGAGAGCTGCTGCCTGCAGCCACAGCGCGGATTAGGTGAGTAGGATGTTTGTTTTTTTAGGGGCACCTCTGGGGGCAGTATTAGTGTATGGGGGGCACCTCTGGGGGCAGTATTAGTATATGGGGGCACCTCTGGGGGCATTATTATTGTATGGGGGCACCTCTGGGGGCATTATTAGTGTATGGGGGCACCTCTGGGGGCATTATTAGTATATGGGGGCACCTCTGGGGGCGTTATTAGTGTATGGGGGCACCTCTGGGGGCATTATTAGTATATGGGGGCACCTCTGGGGGCATTATTAGTGTATGGGGGCACCTCTGGGGGCATTATTAGTATATGGGGGGCACCTCTGGGGGCATTATTAGTGTATGGGGGCACCTCTGGGGGCATTATTAGTATATGGGGGCACCTCTGGGGGCATTATTAGTGTATGGGGGCACCTCTGGGGGCAGTATTAGTATATGGGGGGCACCTCTGGGGGCATTATTAGTATATGGGGGCACCTCTGGGGGCATTATTAGTATATGGGGACACCTCTGGGGGCATTATTAGTATATGGGGGCACCTCTGGGGGCATTATTAGTATATGGGGGCACCTCTGGGGGCATTATTAGTATATGGGGGCACCTCTGGGGGCATTATTAGTTCATGGGGGCATCTCTGGGGGCATTATTAGTGCATGGGGGTACCTCTGGGGGCATTATTAGTTCATGGGGGCCACCTCTAGGGGCATTATTAGCTCATGGGGGCACCTCTGGGGGCATTATTAGCTCATGGGGGTACCTCTAGGGGCATTATTAGCTCATGGGGGCACAGCAGGGAATCCTACATACAGGGGGCATCCCACACAGCGCAGTTACTATGGGAGCCTACAGGGGGGAGAAAGGAAAGGAAGTTGCTAGAAATGTGCGGAGCCTAAATTGTTTGTCTCGCAGGTTCTAAGGGGATGAAACGTATCTGGAAGGAATCATCATGGAGGTCTGGGCCGGATGGAGAGGAAAAGGGAAAGTGACGCCTCAGATCAAAGAAGACGTCACCTGTGAGTCACTGTATGACACTTTTCTTATTTTGTAGAACATCATTTAGTAGGGGCGCCCCGAGGTGACAGCTACTACATTATCTGTACTCAGAGATATCACTGTGTTATCTGTGGTGTTACATAGGACTGCAGGTGACTACTACATTATCTGTACTCAGAGATATCGCTGTGTTATCTGTGGTGTTACATAGGACTGCAGGTGACAGCTACTACATTATCTGTACTCAGAGATATCACTGTGTTATCTGTGGTGTTACATAGGACTGCAGGTGACATCTACATTATCTGTACTCAGAGGGATATCACTGTGTTATCTGTGCTGTTACATAGGACTGCAGGTGACATCTACTACATTATCTGTACTCAGAGATACCACTGTGTTATGTGGTGTTACATAGGACTGCAGGTGATATCAGGTGATTTCTCCAGGTTGCAGAAGTTCAAACTTCATCGCGCCCTGGTGTGCTGGTGTCTGTATGTCTGTATACATGTGTGCTGGTGTCTGTATACATGTGTGCTGGTGTCTGAATACATGTGTGCTGGTATCTGTATACATGTGTGCTGGTGTCTATATACATGTGTGCTGGTGTCTGTATGTCTGTATACATGTGTGCTGGTGTCTGTATACATGTGTGCTGGTGTCTGTGTGTGAGATCAATTCTAGAGAACTGGCTCATATACCCCATTTTCCCCAGTGGCTTAAAATGTAACCTCTGTTATACAGTTATAAAATTGTAGAACCTAAAGGTGAACAAGGTGCAATTCAAATAGACACTTACTTGTATAGCTGCCTCTTGGGCTCTGTATGCAGTGCATTATATTCACCCTTGCAACGTACAATTTATAGCGTGTCTACAAGCCCAGCGGGGCTCATTATGATGGAGACTAAAACTTATACAAGAGTGGGGTAGGGGTTCCCCTGTATTCAGAATGCTGTTGAGTGCTAGGCAATGCCCCATCTGGGATTATTGAATTTCGAGGGTCTATGCAGAGCAGGATAAAGACACCTCTGCTGCACAAACAGGATCTCCTAGAAAGCGTTCTCACCGCCATGTATTCGCTATCACTGGCTTGGGTGAGCTAAACTAGTCTGCCTGGGGGGGGGGGGTGATTTGTATATGCTCACTAACATGGAAAAGCCTCATTATATTAGCCTTATCAACATATTCTATGTTAGTGAGCATACCGGGGGGGGGGGGGGATATTGGTGAACATATACAAATCAAACAGCCCCCCAGACCCTCGAAATTCAATAACCCCAAACGGGGCATTGCCTAGTACGCAACAGCATTCTGAATACAGGGGAACCCCTACCCCACTCTTGTATAAGTTTTAGTCTCCATCATAATGAGCCCCGCTGGGCTTGTAGACACGCTATAAATTGTACGTTGCAGGGGTGAATATAACGCACTGCATACAGAGCACAAGAGACTGCTATACAAGTAAGTGTCTGTATGGTGACATTTACATTGCACCTTGTTCACATTTAGTTTCTACAATTTTATAACTGTATAACAGAGGTTACATTTTAAGCCACTGGGGAAAATGGGGAATATGAGCCAGTTCTCTAGAATTGATCTGAACCAAATTATACCTCCCAGCAAGGCGTGGGTCCAACACACAATTTTTTTTTTTTTTTTATTAATGTGGGGGGCCCAGACACTTTGGTTGTATGGGGCCCCGAAATTCCTGATGGCGGCCCTGACCGGAACCATGGCTGACAGGCAGGAAGGTGTACACAAAAGAAGGGGCCCCTCCTCTTCCACCTTACTACCCTCTCTGGCTTCTTACTCCTCTGCTCTGTCAGGACAGAAGAGGAGAAGGAGGAAGGGGTGGCCTCAGGCCCGGCAGTGTACAGAAGACCAGAACATGAGGATTTTAATACATGGACCCCCTGGAGATTTTCTGCAAATAGAGTAAGTGTGGCGATTTTGTTTGTGTGCATGTAATATGCATGTTTACTTCATCTTAGGGCCCTATTACACCAACAGATATCTGATAGATTTTTGCCGCCAAAGCCAGGAACAGACTATAATCTGAGAACAGGTCATAAAGTAAAGACTGGATTTCTCCTCTTTTCAAATCCATTCCTTTGGGTGGGTTCACATTGAGGAATTCTCGCGGATAAACTCCGCGGAATTCCGCAGGCTGTACGTGCTCACTGACTGATCCGCCGGATCCATAGACACCATTCTATGGGCCGCTGATTCCGCATTCCGCCAAAAGAACTGACGTCAATTCTTTCGGTGGAATCAGCTAGCCCATAGAATGGTGTCTATGGAGCCAGCGGAAAGGCGCGCGTACAGCCGGCGGAATTCCTAAGAGTTTATCCGCGAGAATTCCGTACTGTTAACCCGCCCTTTGGCTGGAAAAGAGTGGTGCTACACATTGCAGATAACAGAGTGCGGCATATTATATGCAGTGGCAGTCTTTGGCATCAAGCACCCCAAGCGATCGCTTGGGGCCCCCAACATCCAGGGGGGCCCCCACACCCTGCTTTTGTGCTCAAGACCAATGGACAGGGCCGCTGCCCCGCTTGCTGCTGCCATCTGAACTGTAACTATGAGCACTCGTAATGAGCGCTCATAGTTACATGCAGCAGCATTGACAGGGCGGGAGACATTGGCCCTCTTCCTGTCAGTCACTCTTGGAGCACACCGTAGACACAGTTTTCAAGCATAGACTATGCTTGAAAACTGTGTTTATTGTGACACTGAAACGTTGCTGCTGTTTGCCTTATGAGATAATAAATCACTGAAGACACATTACGGAGTGCTGCCACGTTCTTTGCACTTTTGTATTTGCACAAAGGGCCCTTAGTGTTGTGGTTGGCACCCATCTTTTGCTTGTTTTTCATCCGAGTGCTGTGGAATTTTTGAATATATATATATATATATATATATATATATATATATATATATATATATATATATATATATATATATACACACACACACACACACTCACCGGCCACTTTATTAGGTACACCTGTCCAACTGCACGTTGCCACTTAATTTCTAATCAGCCAATCACATTGCGGCAACTCAGTGCATTTAGGCATGTAGACATGGTCAAGACAATCTCCTGCAGTTCAAACCGAGCATCAGTATGGGGAAGAAAGGTGATTTGAGTGCCTTTGAACGTGGCATGGTTGATGGTGCCAGAAGGGCTGGTCTGAGTATTTTAGAAACTGCTGATCTACTGGGATTTTCACGCACCACCATCTCTAGGGTTTACAGAGAATGGTCCGAAAAAGAAAAAACATCCAGTGAGTGGCAGTTCTGTGGGCGGTAATGCCTTGTTGATGCCAGAGGTCAGAGGAGAATGGGCAGACTGGTTCGAGCTGATAGAAAGGCAACAGTGACTCAAATAGCCAGCTGTTACAACCAAGGTAGGCAGAAGAGCATCTCTGAACGCACAGTATGTCGAACATTACGTACGTTTGAGGCAGATGGGCTACAGCAGCAGAAGACCACACCGGGTGCCACTCCTTTCAGCTAAGAACAGGAAACTGAGGCTACAATTTGCACAAGCTCATCGAAATTGGACAGTAAAAGATTGGAAAAACGTTGCCTGGTCTGAGGAGTCTCGATTTCTGCTGCGACATTCAGATGGTAGGGTCAGAATTTGGCATCAACAACATGAAAGCATGGATCCATCCTGCCTTGTATCAACGGTTCAGGCTGGTGGTGATGGTGTCACGGTGTGGGAAATATTTTCTTGGCTCTCTTTGGGCCCCTTGGTACCAATTGAGCATCGTTGCAACACCACAGCCTACCTGAGTATTGTTGCTGACCATGTCCATCCCTTTATGACCACAATGTACCCAACATCTGATGGCTACTTTCAGCAGGATAATGCGCCATGTCATAAAGCTAGAATCATCTCAGACTGGTTTCTTGAACATGACAATGAGTTCACTGTACTCAAATGGCCTCCACAGTCACCAGATCTCAATCCAATAGAGCATCTTTGGGATGTGGTGGAACGGGAGATTCGCATCATGGATGTGCAGCCGACAAATCTGCGGCAACTGTGTGATGCCATCATGTCAATATGGACCAAAATCTCTGAGGAATGCTTCCAGCACCTTGTTGTATCTATGCCACGAAGAATTGAGGCAGTTCTGAAGGCAAAAGGGGGTCCAACCCGTTACTAGCATGGTGTACCTAATAAAGTGGCCGGTGAGTGTATATGAGAGAGATAGATATAGATATACACACTGGGGGTGCCTAGCTGCGGTGTGGGGGGTTCTACATAGGGGTCGCTACCTACTTTTTTTATATAGATAACTATAATAAAATTATATTACTTTATAAATGCACTCAAACCATGATAACATGATATAAAGTGAGCTTTCTTGGTGGAAAAGTCTGTGTATTTTTTTTTTATGGCTTTTTTTTTTATGGCTAATATTCGTACCCATTGTGCTTTTTAAATATTTTTAATCATGTCTGAAATTTCCATAAAAAAATTGTATATAATTTGTGTGATGCATCTATATGTCAGTTCTTTGCTTTTGTGTCACTTATGAAACTGCAGCCCTCCAGCTCTTGCAAAACTACACACCCCATTATGCCTCAACAGTTAAAACCATGTCTGTCCAGGCATGATGGTAGTTATGCAACAGTTATAGGGCTGCGAATTTGATATCCCTGCTCTGGCTGCTGTGATCAATAGAGATTGCAACAGCTAGTTTGTCGTCGTTGGAGGTGTCCCCACTTGGGTATCCATACTATCACCGAGGGGGAATTTGTCAAAGGACCGTAGGTATTTCTAGGACCTGTCAGAATTGGCTTTTAGGTTTGGTCTAGATATTCAGTAAAAGCCAATGTCCCACTGTATAGTGGATCTCTTAGCTAAAAGCTGGTTTGGTGACCTCCAGGACTAACCTATAATTTACTACAGTGCCTACATTCACTCAAAGCATCAAGACTCAAAGTGCATAACCACTAGACAAGCCCACATATTTAGAAACACAATATATTTTGGCAAAAACATTTTTACATGATTTTATTGAAAAATTAGTGTAATAAAAGTCACAACATGCAAAGTATATATGGAAGCACAACAAACCGTAGCAGCAAGTAGGGGAAACCGCACTGTTAGATAAAGCTGTCAGACATACATATTAGCCAATGAAAAAAATGTGCAGTATAGCAAAGTGCAATGTGCCTTTTATACATATAAAAGTATAAAAGAAATTAATAGCAAGATGCAGGTACATAAACTGCTGTCCTTAAAGTGACTCTGTACCCACAATCTGTCCCCCACAAACCACTTGTACCTTCGGATAGCTGCTTTTAATCCAAGATCTGTCCTGGGGTTCGTTCGGCAGGGGATACAGTTATTATTTTAAAAACTACTTTTAATCCGGCAGCGCTGTGTCTAACGGCCTGGGCTTACATTAGTATATGCATTAGGCTGGCACACCCTCTCTGTCCTTCCTCCCCACCCTCCTCATGATTAGGAATGCTCCAGGCAGATTGCTTCCTATTCCCCTTCTGTGTGCATAATGAACATGGGCTGGATCGTTAAGACACCTGTGCAAAGCTCCAACAGCAGTAAATGTTCCTGGATCATTCCTAATGCTGAGGAGGGTGGGGAGGAGGGAAGGAGAGGTTGTGCCAGCCTAATGCATATACAAAAGTAAGCCCCGGCCGTTAGACAAAGCGCTGGATTAAAAGTCGTTTTTAAAACAATAACTGCATCACCTGCCGAACGGACCCCAGGACAGATCTTGGATTAAAAGCAGCTATCTGGAGGTACAAGTGGGTAAGGGGGGTCAGATTGTGGGTACGGAGTCGCTTTAAAGTGTCATTGTCATTATAACTTTAAAAATCTAAATCAACAGTAGATGTGAAATAAAGCAAGTTTGCAATATACATTCATTATGTTTTTTGTTATCATGCTGTAAAACAAAGCTGAACTTACCAGAAATCCAGGTCCATTCTCCTGGAGGCAGACTTTCTGACTTCGGCTGGTAGAAAAAAACAGACCAAACACCGTCCAGAATTCCGGCCAGTACAGAGAGTCATGGCTCAATGTGTCCGTAAATCACATGACTGCCTTCTCTCTGTGAGTGCTCAGATGGCCTGGGAAACACTGGACTTCCTGTTTTCTGTTTCCTGTTTTTTATAAAGTCAGAAAACAGGAAGTGATATGTTTTCCATGATAGCTAAAAGAAATAAATAATGTATATTGCATAACTTGCTTTATATAACATCTACTGTTGATTTAGATTTTGAAAGTTATAATGACAGTGACATTTTAACTCCATGAGTGTTAAATTAAATACAAATTTAGGAAACGCATGTATGGCACAACAAATCCCATACCATAAAGTGAAATGCAAAACACCGTATAGAGAAATGCGAGCAAATATGGACACTATGGGACATTTATTATGGTTTGTTGCACAGACCATGAATATGTGTAGACATTTCATCCCTATGAATAACTTGTCTTCTCTTTCCCCATCTCTCCACTCTGTTTCCTGTATTGTCTTGGTCTTGTCTTTGTCTTGTCTCCCCCCAATTATTCTGTTGTAGTTTGCCTTAAGTTGCAGTTTAGTTCAGATGTTTGTATGACTGGACAGTCTGACTCACATAGGTGGGCTGTCTGTCTCATGTTTCTCAGATTACTAAATATGTACCTTCATATACTTACTTATTCGGCCATGTGGCCCTTTAACCTATATATTTCTTCTGAATATATGCTATGTTTTGTTTTTTCTATTGTTAAAAAGCTTTTGAAAATAAATAAACAATTTATAAAAAAAAGTGCAAATGCAAAAGTAAACAAAATGGGACAAAGAGGTTGCGTTAAACATACAATAAGATAGAAATAAGTAAGGAAAATCACATAGAAAACAAATCTCAATAGGAGATGGAAAGATATACTAAGGTGCTAGATACCATGTGGGGGCCCATGCCAAAGAGACACCTCAATGCATGTTTCGGTCACTCCCTTTGTCAGAAGGTGCATACTGGGAAATGGGGAGGGTATTTATGGTAATAGCAGCCAATTGGGTAGGCAGTGGCACAAATGCAGTAAATGAGAAAATTAACAAATAAAAGACTTACACTTGCCTGCTCTTACCATAAATACCCTCCCCATTTCCCAGTATGCACCTTCTGACAAAGGGAGTGACCGAAACATGCATTGAGGTGTGTCTTTGGCATGGGCCCCACATGGTATCTAGCACCTTAGTATATCTGTCCATCTCCTATTGTGATTTGTTTTCTATGTGATTTTTCCTTACATCTTACAAATTTTTTCAATAAAATCATGTAAAAATTTTTTGCCAAAATATATAAGAGACTCGTGTTTCTTTATATGTGGGCTTGTCTATGCAAGGACTAAGCTGTGTAACTTTAACAATTTCAGCCAGCCATCAGTAAAGTTATGATTTTTCCAACTACTCCTAAATATCATTGTCTGATTACTTATACTGCACCTCACTAACAGAAAGGGCATCCCTGCTAAAACCAGACAATATTATTAGGGAGTTAGCCCCAGGGGGAACTAAAAGAACCATCATCTTAAACCACCTAGGTATGGACCCCCAAGAGGAAGGGAGAAAGAGAGGACCGGATAAAAGGCCATTGACAGGACCTTGTTGTTTCTTCACTGTCCTCTCCCTCATTTACCTTTCACAAACCAGGCTACTACAGGTACACAGATGAGTATACACAGTGTATGCTGCTGGGAGCCCTTTATTTTAATTATAGGGCTCATGCATTGAACTTGGCTAATATGGGACATATCCAAAGCAACACAATCTTCCAGAGGCAGCTGCGTCTGCATTTTGCACCAGAGACATCAGTCAAAGATATGTCCCAGATTTTTTTTTGTTAATTGGGGGGCCCAGACACTTCGGCTGTGTAGGGCCCCGCAATTCATCATGGCAAACCTCGTAGAATCCCATGCTATCACAGTCCTTCCCGCAAGACCTGACTAATACAAGTGTAGTATCCCACCACGGGTGTTATGTCACACCTGTCACAAAATCCTCTTGCTCAAAGCGAAGTCATGATGAACGTAACATTCTCTAGTTTCACCACTAGATGTTAGTGATTTACTCTACAGTTGTACTCAGATTCTAGTGGGAGGAGGACACACAGAGCAGTTGTCCCTGCTGTAGCCAAGCCAGGGCCTGGCTTTGCCAGGACCCCTGTCCGGGACAGTCTAGAGTGTTAGTGAGGTAGTGAGACACACCTGTATGTACCAGTCAGAGATACTCGGTTTTTCTAGTCTGATCAGATCCACTATGCAGTGCTAGACACTACAGAAGGAGGACAAGTTGGGGATTAAACCCCGTCCACACCAAGAACCACTCTAGATAACCACTGCTGGGGTCACCTATCAGGATGAGTACTGGTACTCATAAGTACCAGTGACACTAGGGCCAGATTTATCAAAGGCAGGGCCATAGGGAGGGGGGGGCAGCTGCCCCAGGTGCAAGCCTGTGGGGGGCGCCAGTCTCCCTTGACACAGAGCGCCTCTGTCAGCAGCTTTATTCCAACAGGGGCCAGGTATATTAGGCACCCTGTTGCTTTAAAAGCTGCTGGCAGGAGTCCTGTAGGAGACAAGTCAAACATTTTGATCAGTCGGGGTCTGAGTGTTCACACCGGTACCGATCAGGAGAATGATCCGAGAGAGGACAGAGCTGCAGCGCTCCCTGCTCTGTGTCACATTACATAGACTGATTGTGTATGTAAGTCTATGGAGCCCGACTGATTTCACAGAGTGGGAAGTGGACTGTGCTGAGTACGGTCCTCTCCTGTCTCATTCTCCCGATCGGTACAGCTGTGAACACTCAGACCTGGACCGATCAAAACTTTTGATGTGTGTGACATATCAAAAGGTTTTTTTTTATGGTGACAGTGACACTTCAAGAATTAATGCATTAAGTCTAAGGTGATATATATCTGAGGTGATATGTGTGGTGAGATAAGTGTGGTGATAATATATTAATATTATATTTTTGTTATATCCCCTGGGGTTCTGGGGTCACCTCCGCACAATGAGCCTTTACAGAACATCTTGGAATTTATCAAGACTAGCATACCCATACACTGGTCCTAGATAAAGCCCCATCCCTATGCACACTGTAGTAAGAGGAGCATGCCTCTAAGTAAATCCGTGGGACCTACACCTTTTCACTGGTGAATGCCAGGGTCATAAATGTAAAATTTCCCTTATGTATTCTAATCTTTCATAATGTATTAGGTGTACAATGTTCCTAGGACCCTCCAAGTACAACAGCTGCAAACACTACAACTCCCAGCATTTACTGATGGCCCTAACCTCTCAGGATATGCTGGGAGTTGTAGTACATATGAACAGAGAACTCAAGGGGATTTACCCTGAGAAACTACAACTCCCAGCATACCCTGAGAGGTCCATAAGTGTAGGGCACTCTGAGAGTTGTAGTTAGTCACAAGGCAGCAAGGGTGGATTAACTTCACCACAGTCCCCGGGCTGTTCACCAAGACTGCCCCCCCCCACC
The DNA here is from genome assembly GCF_027789765.1 of Dendropsophus ebraccatus. Lineage (NCBI taxonomy): Eukaryota > Metazoa > Chordata > Amphibia > Anura > Hylidae > Dendropsophus > Dendropsophus ebraccatus. The sequence goes on from NC_091466.1 coordinate 37,376,233, forward strand.
CCAGTGTAACTATGGCAGCACTAGCGTGGTGTTCATAGTACCGCATAGATAATGTCATAATGACATTATTATTAAAATTGTGGTAAAAAGCAGCAATTGTTTGCAAATCATGGCAGAACTGTAGGCAGGAGACAATACACCACTGAAAGTAAAAGTCTTTTTTGGGTGCTCATGGGCCCCCCAGGAGCTCAGGGCCCTGGGCTACCGCCCGAAACGGATCTATTATAATCCACTACTGCAAGGCAGTTGTGGTCATACACAGAGATCAGAGCAGGATGGGACAGGGTCAGAATGTTGCTTCTCAATGTTTCTTTGCTTGAGTGTCCCCAGCATCAGTTCCACAATTGGACCTGCTCAGACTGCAGTACAGCACAGACATCGGGGCCCACCAGAGACCCATCCAGTGCACTTTAATGACATGCTGTGCTGTAGGGACCTCATGGGAATCCAGGACCAAGATACTTCGGTTAACATATTATTCATCTCTGAGTGTGTGTCTTTAAAGCAGGAGGGTGGCGGTACAATTAGGTTATGGGGGCCCAAGCACACTTGCATCTTCAGCTCCCTGCACCTCAGCTCTGCTCTCCCAGTGTGTAGTTACATCTGAATCTTTGCCCCAGGTGCAGGAAAAGCTGGCTACACCTCTGATCAAAGGGTGTAAAATATATACTGATGTAAACTGCCCACAGCAACCAAACACTGCCCCTCTTTCGTTTTGCCAGAACTGCAAGCTAAGCTGTAATTTGTTGCTGTGGGCAGTTTAAACCACTGTACACCATTTTACACACATAGGGAGACATTTATTAAGTCCGACGGTTTTTACGCCGGACTTAAAAATGTCTCCGCATCTCCGGTGCTACAGAGGTTTATGTAGAGGCGGACTGCCTCTACATAAATCCCGTGCGCGCCGGTGGGCACAGCAGGAAACCTACGCCAGCTGAGAACTGGAGTAGGTTTCCTGCGTATCTTTACGATACAACAGTGATGAATCGCCTGGACTCTGAGTTTGCGCCCCCCATTCCGCCCCCTCCACACCTCCTCCCCACCCCTCGAGCGTATGAGGCAGAAAGTGCAGATTTGCGAATCGCCTGTTTGCGCTTAAAATTATTCGCAAAAACACACATTCCGCCACATGATAAATGTCCCCCTTTGTTCTTACAACCTGACTTAGGTTTTGATTTAACCATATCCTTGTATTTCCTTGGGGTCTCCTAGAAAGGTCCCTAGAAAATAATCACAAGGCGAGGAGACCATAATTTAACCTCAGTAGCAGATTGTACAGAGCAAGTATCACACCTAACTGGGCTCAACGCCCGACCTTACAGACACAATTTGCTGCCCTAAATCAAAAAGTTCAGATCACTGGATCTGCGTCATATCTTCAACGGAAGAACCCTGGAGCTCTCCAGTGCAGTTCTTAACTGTATCACACTCCTCTGGCTTTTTGCAGCAGGATCTCAACTCGGCTGTGCAGGTCTTGCTGTCCTGCATCATCGAGAGGTGCTGGTGCATACGCATAGAGGTTGTGGCACCTACCCCAGCCATTATTGTCATTGAGGGATCCAGGGCCGTTTTAATACATAGGTGCACAGCCCTCAGAAGTGGGTCTCCCTCTTCCCATTTGGAGCCACTCCCCCCCCCCCCCCCCCCCCCCCCAGTGTTATCAGGATAGGAGCTCCACACACAGTATTATGTACTGAAAGTGCCCCCACACTGTATTACAATATTTATCTTATAACACTATTTCTATATTGAAAACTGCACTGAGCAAAACACTAAAATCACCAATGATACCATTACATAATACCGTCACACCATGACCCCTTTCACTACAAGCCTATAACAGAGTGCAGTTACATCTAGTGACTCAGGGGGCGTTTTCTCAGAATCTGTCACCTTTTCTTTTTCGCTCCATCCAGCGTGTGCCACCATGATGTCTCCCCCGGCTGTGAATCTTCCCTCCAGAATCTGCCAGACAAATATTTCAGGCTCCAACACATACAGTAGTTAGGTCCCTTGTACCCCTATATAGTAGCTACACCCCTCTGTGCCCCCATAGTTTTAAGGTGTCCCTGTGGTAAATAGACCCCCGTGTGCTCCCCCAGTTATATACAGCCCTTTTGTGCGCTCCCCCAGTAGTATAGAGAACCACTATGCACTCTCCCCAGTATATAGCCCCCTGTGCACTCTCCCCAGTAGTATATAGCCCCCCTGTGCGCTCCCTAGTAGTATATAGCCCATCTGTGCGCTCCCCCAATAATATATAGCCACCTTGTGCTCCCCCAATAGTATATAGCCCCCCTGTACTCTCCCCAATAGTATATAGCCCCCCTGTGCACTCCCTCAGTAGTATATAGCCCCCGTGCGCTTCCTCAATAGTATATAGCCCCCGTGCGCTCCCTCAATAGTATATAGCCCCCCTGTGCACTCCCTCAATAGTATATAGCCCCCCTGTGCGCTACCTCAATAGTATATAGCCCCCCTGTGCTCTCCCCCAATAGTATAGAGCCCCCCCGTGTGCTCCCCCTCCCATAAAACATTAAAAAAACAAACACTTATACTCACCTGGGTCCACGCGTTCCTCTTTTCCTCACTCTTGTGGCCGCAGCGGTCACAAGAGGCCGCTCTCCCCTTACCCTGGCGCCGGCGCTCCAGTGACGTCAGGTGCCAACACCTGAGGGAGAGTGCGGCCTCTTGTGACTGACAGGGAGGGAGCCAATGGGTCTCTCTTTGTTAGTGCTGCTGCTGAAGGTAGCTATGAGCGCTCGTTACAAGCGCTCATAGCTACAATGTACAGCGCAGCAGGGGGCGCCATGGATGGGTAAGTAGATTACCCATCCATGGCGCTCCCCCCTGACAGGCTGGTGGCTGGAGCCCTGTGCACATAGCAACGGCCGTCCTGCTGGGAGGGCCCTGGAGGGATCTCTGCCGGCCTGCTGATTAAAGCGGCCCTGGAGGGATCTCCGCCAGAGCAGTCAGGATGCCTCTTTCCATTCAGCTCTGCAGATGATGAGGCATGGCAGCCTTCGGTACCTCTGCTTAGAGAGGTGCTGGATGAAGAAAGAACATGTACTGGACGGAGTACTCAATTTCTATAGAGCCTTGATTGAGTGGCAGGTGTCTTGAATCACTAATTGCACAATTTAACTCAAGTTAGGGTATCGCCTGACTGATTTCACTATGTACCCTCTGGATAAACGACAAAAAGTACAAAGACTTCTGAGCTTATTCATGTCACGCCCAACGGTACAACGGTGTGTGTGGAGGACGGGCAGGAGATATAATCGACAACTGAATGATCATTCGCCTGTTATTGAAGGTGTATGGAGACTTTTAGCAACTGATTGGCTGAGCCTGTCTGTAATGACATGTCCTGGACAGGAGCCCTGTAATACCAGCAGCAGCCTGAAAGCATGGACAGTAAAGGTACTATTACACCAGCAGATCTGACGACAGATTATCTGCCAAAGATTTGAAGCCAAACCCAGGAACAGACTATAATCAGAGAGCAGGTCATAAAGGAAAGACTGGATTTCTCCTCTTTTCAAATCCACTCCTGGGTTTGGCTTCAAATCTTTGGCAGATAATCTGTCGTCAGATCTGTTGGTGTAATAGTACCCTAAGTGTGAGGTACACTTTTTTTTTTTTTAAGTTACCTCGTCGGTGAAAACATGAAAACCATGCTGCCAGGAGAACCCTTTTAACCAGGCACTCATGTGACGTTAGGTCTTATTTTAGAGGGCAACATATCAACAATCAATATATTTGGTAACATAGAACTGATGTCTTTGCTTAAAGGTTATCCAGCGTTACAAAAAAACATGGCCACTTTATTTCAGACACAGCACCACTCTTGTCTCCAGTTCAGGCAAGATTTGCAATTAAAGGGGTTATCCAGGGCTACAAAAACATGGCCACTTTTGCACCACTCTTGTCTCCAGTTTGGGTGGGGATTAAAGTATTGAAGTAAATGGAGCCTAATTGTAAACTAAACCTGAACTGGAGACAAGAGTGGTGCAAAAGTGGCCATGTTTTGGTAGCACTGGATAACCCCTTTAATCTTAATTTACTTCAATGGAACTAAGTTACAAAACCTCAACCAAACTTCAGACAAGAATGGTGCTGTCTCTACAAGAAAGAGCCATGTTTTTATAGCGCTGTATAACCCCTTTAACCCCTCCAGTTAGTGCTGGGTAACTATACTGCACTGATCTCTATGAGAGATCAGTGCAGTAATAATAAAAGTCTTCCAGGGGAACTAAAAGTTATAGTACACAGTAATAAAAAAAATGTTTCATTAATAAAAAGAAATTCAGCTAAAAAAGGTTCAAATCGCCTATCTTTTTCTATTTTATAAATAAAAATAAAAAAAACATATCTGGTATCGCTGCGTGCGTAATTGCCCGAACTAAATTGCCCCAGAAAGGATGGGCTTAAATTAGAGTTCAATATGGAAGTAAATTACCTTTCACCTGATGTATATCCTTGAAGAAAATGGAATTCCTTTTTTTGGGTTAATCACCTTCACCTTATTTGGAATATACATGGAATATATAATCGTTTATATTCATGATGGCATTGTAATTATTTTTAGACTCTAGTCACCCTCCTGCTATAGAAGACAACAGATTCTAGCTGGGAGGCAAAACTGATCTTGAACATTTGTTGAGTGGTTGGTTTACACTACAAATCTTCTTGGATTCTTCTCTGATAAGTGACCTTTTTATTAATTTTGGTGGATACGACGTTTGCATCCCAGGTCTTACAAAAGTGTATTAAGATTTACCTCCCTACCCCCAATACATGAGTAATATTTATTCTGTGGTTATGTGTTACTATTATAAGCATGTTACTAATCCTGCATTTAGTGTAATGGAACCTCTTTAAGAAGAGCATGTTCTCTGGATCCTTAACTGAGTTCATACACAGCTTTTTGCATCCATTTTTTATTCAGTCTTTTTAGTTAAAGAGATCCAATCACCTGAAATTAACTGTCCCTATAATAAAAGATTCTCTGTCCCTAAGTCTATTCCTGAAGATACAGACTGCCTGTGCAGTCTGTATCTTATGCTTTTACCTAATCCAGTATAGCGGAGAAGTAAGGCCAGGGGTGGCCATCTTGATGACGTCACAGTGGTGCGTTCCAGCGCTGGAACGCAAGGGGCGTAATCAAGATGGCGCCCGGCTTTACTGCACCACTACAAAGGAGTAGGTAAAGTATAAGATACAGACTGCAAAGGCAGTCTGTATCTTCATGAAGTTTATTTCTGAAGATACAGACTGCCTGTGCAGTCTGTATCTTATACTTTACCCACTCTTCTGTAGCGGTGCAGTAAAGCCGGGCGCCATCTTGATTACGTCCCTTGCGTTCCAGCGCTGGAACGCACCACTGACGTCATCAAGATGGCCGCCCCCGGCCTTACTGCTCCGCTATTCAGGATTAGGTAAAAGCATAAGATACAGACTGCACAGGCAGTCTGTATCTTCAGGAATAGACTAATAGGCCCAGTTAGGACATTCATACACAGCGATCTCGCGCTGTATAGCGCGGGATCACTGTGTATTTACAGAGCGGTGGCAAAGGCTCATGGGAGCCCTTCCCGCCATGCCGGGAGCTTCCTGTCGCGTGCCGGCTCTTTTCAAAAGAGCCAGCGCGAGACAGGAAAAGAAAATAAATATATTGCGAAAACGCGGCCCTAAAAGTAATTAATTCAAATTACAAATATTAATAAAATAACAATTTTAATCTAATTATCAAAAAAAAAATTTAAATTTTCGCCCATGATTGGTTCTCTTAAAGCAACAAAACTGCCACAAAAATGTCTGGGCAAAACTCCTATTAGCTGTTATTACCAATTTTTTTTTTCAGTCTGATGACCTATTTATACTTACAATTGCCTTACACACAAGGGGGCATGCACTACTTCTGAAGGTAAGAGTGCTCCTGCATAATCATAGATGGGATTCTTCACAGTATGAACCATTAAACTAAGGAACTATTTTCCAGAGGAAATTGTAATGGTTTATTTAATGAAATAGCAAGTCTGTAAGGGTTATGGTATACAAGTGATAGATACTATAGACCGATGGGCGGGCAAGGGGTGGAGGAGGTGTGGCCTTCTCCTGCGCCTCATTTACCATCATTTACGCCTGCTAGCTTTGGAAGATCTGGTACGCCGGATGCAGGATCGTGTGCCTTTTAGTGAAGCCGGGAAAAGGGTGCGGGGCCTAATTTAAGACCAGCATACCTTTACCTGTTTTATGACTGAGAGATTTATACATAAGCCTGTTGTGATGGCAAATGTTGTTCAAGTTAGCAATATAAGAGGGAGCAGATAGGGAGCATTGAAGTAACATGACTACAGGTAGGCTTAGACCACCATGATTGGAGTAACATGACCACAGGTAGGCTAAGACTTAGCTTAGAGCCACAAGCTAGAGTTGGTCCCTCACTAAGATTAATCTACCGGGGGGGGGGGGGGCAACTACCAGGGCGCTTACCTGTAGTGGGGTGCTATTTACTCGGAGGTTAACTACAAGACAGATGGTGAGACCTCCAACTAGAACAACTGCAGACCTTTAGTGCATAGTTGAAATCGTAACTGTGAACATTGCAACTTCCAGCATTTACTTTTAGCCTGTAGCCCTTTAAAATGTGCTGGGATTTGAACAGAACAGACAATCCTCTGTTAATTGCTGACACTGAAGAAGTTTGTACAGGATTGATGCTTGTAGTTTTCTTAAAAGCTTGTAAAGCACAGATCATAACCACCAGGGGGCCGTAGCAGCCTGCATGAAGCGATCTCTGGTTGATCTATTGTAATGCCAGCCTTTGGCCTCTGCTGGGTCTCTATAGCTGCCGTGCCTCGAGTGCTGATATAATGGATCAATGGAGTACTGTACACACAGTACAATGGAGTGCACCTGATCTGAACAAGGGCAACTGTACCCCCAAAATAAGTTATTGTGCTGGTTATTTTATCATTTTAATAAACCAAGTAAGCTTCCACCTGATCCATGTGGACTCATTACAGGGCACTGCTGACATTTGTAATTCATCTTGTTTTTCCTTTTCACCCTTGTTTGTAATGCAGTGCATGGGTACTCCATTGGTCTGTATGAGCAATGAAGTTATTGCTCACAGGATACACTTCTCAAAGGGTCAATAGCCTTTTATTGCTCAACCCCATGGTTTTCTTCCACACATTCTTTCCTTTCCTTTTCACAGTTCTGTCTCCAAGTAGCATTTTGATTCCTTTCTCATCAATCCGCTTTCTCTTACTATCCATCCTTTAGATCTTTTCTACATTTTCACTATTCCTCTTATCGGTATCTTTTTCTCCCTCCCCTGCCTCTCCATCACACCTGTTCTTTCTTTCTTCCCCAACCCTTCCCCCCCTTTTTTTTTGTTTGTTTGTTTGTGCCCCCTTTTCACCCTCATAATCTGAACGTTGCCTTTGTACAAGAAACACATGCTGGCCTCACGCCAATTTAACCTCTCTAAGGTAAATGCACAGTAAATGCCTTCAATACTTGGTCGGGGCGCCTTTTGCAAGAATGACGGCATCAATGCAGCATGGCATGGAGGCGATCAGCTGATAGCACTGCAGATGTGTTATTGAAGCCCAGGTTGCTTTAATAGCGGTCTTCAGCTCATCTGCATTGTTGGGTCTGGTCTCCTTTATCTTCCTCTTGACAATACCCCATAAATTCTCTATGTGGTTAAGGTCTGGCAAGTTTGTTGGCCAATCAAGCACAGTGATGTTGTGGTTAGTAAACCAGGGATTGGTACTTTTGGCAGTGTGTACAGGTGCTAAGTCCTGTTGGAAGATGAAAATTCAATCTCCAAAAATCTTTTCAGCAGAGGGAAGCAGGAAGTGCTCTAAAATTTCCTAGTAGACGGCAGCGTTGACTTTGGTGTTGATGAAACCCAGTGAACCTACACCAGCAGATGACATGGCTCCCCCCCCCCCCCAAAAAAAAAAAAAAGAAGAAGAAAAAGACAAGGTTAGGTCATACTGGTACTGCATGCAGACTAAATTGCATGAAATCTGGCCTGAGGCTGCTGGTAATGTAGTGCTTTGCAGGGGTCCTTTTTACACATCTTTTGGTCCTGCCCGTCCCTTTAATCCTTTTTGGAGAAAGTTTGGGCTGTGACGCATAGGATAACAGGACTGTTCCTTCTCTTAACTGTGCCTCCTTCAGCACAGCAAGATGGTCATAAAAAATAAATGCTCCCTCCTTCAGTTCCTTGTTATGTCGACGAGAGCCTTGGGTCGCTTGGATGGAATTCTGCTTAGGGTGGATGCTAATCCTTAGAGCGGAGGACTCACTCTTGACTGATCTATGATACTGGACTCATTCCCCCCCTTTTTTTTCTTTCCCTCTCTCTTTTTCCTTTCCCTTAATTAAGTCCTCTTAATGACCTGACTCCCATATTTTAAAAACTACTGCATTCTCATAAATTTCACTTTCTTCATCTACACATCATCATGTCTGTGAGACTTTCCTCAAAAACCACATTGGAGAAAGATAACTTGGCTAGAGCGTTTCCAGAGTCACCCTCAAACATAAGCTATATAGGTATGTAGAACATTTATTGAAAATCTTTTGCTTTTCAGCCTGTTGAAAACAACGATCAGCCATCATGCATGTCAGCTGATTGTTGTCTTCCATTACACGAACCGATTCCAGCATAAGCTGAAGCTGCTGCATATTCTTATATATATGCAACAGCTGGAATATGTAGTCTATCCACCTGTATGTCTAATTAGGATAGGATTAGAATGTGTAGTTGCCATCTTGTGAATGAAGATTATGCCGGGTATCATAGAGCTGCATTGTGTTTTTACGAAGGGTGGTGAGAGCTCATTAAGAGATGGACATCCAGTAGATGTATCGAAGATGAGATGGAGGGGTGTGTTGAAATCTCTACAGAGAATAAAGGATGCCTGGGTAGGTTCCTAGTGCTGTTAAAAATTCTTCCTTGATTGTGATGACATTGCAACATGTCTGTAATCTAAACCATATATATACATAGTCGCCAGTTCATGATTATCCATAGTAGGCGGTAAACAAATCCAGTATGCATATACAATGACCAACTTTCTTCTTAAGCATTTGTATCAATCTTGTGGGGAAATGTTCCAGTAGTTTCCTGTAGTTGAGTGCTAGCTGCTAGTGCCATATGCCGCTACTACTAAAACTGTCCATTTAAGCTGTCAGGACAGCCGAAGGACATGCATTTATTGGTGCATGGGCTGCATTAATATGTCCTCAAAATGTGTTATATTCTATGTCAAACTTTTCAGTCTCTTAGAAAACTGAGTTTGGTCTTTTCTTCTTGGGAGATGGGGGGCAGTCATGGAGCAGACACCTAAATCTGCCTGGAATGAGTTCAATACTCAGTCTGTTAGCCTGGATTGTTATTGATCCCAAGCTGTCACTTTTCATTCTTGCTAATGGGATATGAAAAGCCTTCAGTAACTAAAGGTGTTGAGTCCCTCTCCTGCAGTATAATCTCTCGTTTTGGCCTAATTTTTCATGCTGGGGATGTCACTTTGTTTGTGCTAGTTGTGACTGTTCTCATTCTCTTATAGCAATTATAACACCATAATGGGTTCAACAAGCAAACAAACTGCCTAGTAAGGAATGGATTTCAAGGGCCACGTCGCATTTACAGAGCCCTCGTGCTGCCAAAACACTGAAAACCCCCCACAAGTGACCCCATTCTGGAAACTAAACCCCTCAAGGAATCTAACAAGGGGTGCAGTGAGCATATGGACCCCACTGGTGACGGGCACAAATGTGGAACAATGTGACGTGAAAGTGAAAATTTTCATTTTTTTACTTTCACGGCACAAATGTGCCCATCATCAAGGGGTCCATATCCTCATTGCACCCCTTGTTAGATTCCTTAAGGGGTGTAGTTTCCAGAATGGGGTCACTTGTGGTGGGTTTCCACTGTCTTGGCAGCACGAGGGCTCTGTAAATGCGACATGGCGTTCATCATCCATTCTAGCCAAATCCAACCTCCAAAATCCAATTGGCGATCCTTCCCTTCGGAGGCTTGCTCTGCACCCACATGGCGCTTTATGTCCACATGTGGGGTATTTACGGACTCGGGGAAAATTGCTCTTTTCTCTTTTAACCCCTTTTGAAAATGATAAATTCAAGGCTAGACCAACATTATAGTGTAAAAAATGTAATATTTCATTTTCACGCCACATTGTTCCACATTTGTGCCAGTCACCAGTGGGGTCCATATGCTCACTACACCCCTTTTTACATTCCCTGAGGAGTGTAGTTTCCATAATGGGGTCACTTGTGGGGGGTTCAACTGTCTTGGCAACACAGGGGCCTTTTAAATGCAACATGGCCCCTCGAAATCCATTCCAGCCAAATCCAGCTTAAAAAACCAAATGGCGCTCCTTCCCTTTGGAGGCTTACTCTGCACCCGCATGGCGCTTTATGTCCACATGTGGGGTATTTACGTACTCAGGGGAAATTGCTCTACAAATTTTGTGTTTTTTTTTTTTTATTTTTTAGCCCCTTGTGAAAATGAAAAAATCAAGACAAGATCAATGATTTAGAGTAAAAATTTAAAACAAATTACACTAAATGTTGGTCTAGCCTTGATTTTTTTCCATTTCCACAAGGGGTTAAAAAAGAAAATAAACGCAAAGTGTGTAGGGTAGTTTCCCCTGAGTACGAAAATACCCTAGATGTGGACATAATGTGCCATATGGGCACAGGGCAAGCCACCAAAGGGACAGAGCGCCATTTAGAGGCTGGAATGCAGGATGGAGGCCATTTCGCAATTACAAAGCTCCTGTTCTGCCAAGACAGTAGAAACCCCCCACAAGTGACCCCATTCTGGAAACTACACCCCATAAGGAATCTAACAAGGGGTGCAGTGAGCATATGGACCCCACTGGTAACAGGCACATATGTAGAACATGTCCTGTGAAAATAAAAACTACCATTTTTTTTTATTTTCACGTCCACAATGTGGCCGTCACCAGGGGGCCATTTCCCCGCTGCCCCCCTTGTTAGATTCCTTATGGGGTGTAGTTTCCAGAATGGGGTCACTTGTGGGGGGTTTCTACTGTCCTGGCCGCACAGAGGCTTTGTAATTGCATCATGGCATCCTCTAATGGGAATGGCGGCCATATCTATTTAGCTGGGGAAAAGGGACAATTCTAATTTATTTAGGGGTATTAGGCCAATTATTAGTTTATAAGGTTGAAAATGACAGGTGTCCATCAAATTCAACCTGTGTTGATCCAGAGGAAGGCAAAAACCCTCGTAAGGCAGACGACAGTAGCCTCATCACTGGGAAAAAATTCCTTCCTGACTCCATAATGGCGATCAGAATAATCCCTGGATCAACGTGACCCCTGAAATAGGAATAAGGGACAGAATTTAGATAATGTGGAACTCCAATGACGTGTGGTACGCCTTGAAGCGATCCAGTATGCAGAGGCCGGGGTGATCAGGACAGGTGTCACACTGGAAAATGGTGTCCTTCCTGATCCCCCTGTTATGCCACACTCTGCACTTCTTCTGGGGTCTCCTGTTTTCCAGTGTGGGGGACGTCACCTGGAAAATGTTGTCCTGGTGCGATACGGGGTCCTTCATATCCAGAAGCGCTGGGTCCGCTCCATGGCTGCTAAATATTAGGGCTCTATTACTACTTCTGATATGTTCGGATCGTGCCGCAAGCTACAGTAGCTCGGGCAGCGAGGGACCAAAAGAGGGGGTGCTGGTATAAAAGTTATCCCCGTACGGGTGGTAACCTTTATCCAGCAGTGGGAAGATCAGTTCCCGAACGATCTCCCCACTAACTCCGAGGATGGGGGGGGGCATCTGGGGGCTGGATTTGGGTGTCCCTTCCTTCATACACTCTAAGGGTACGTGCACACTGCGGAATGGCGAAGGATAACCCTTTGTGCATTCCGCAGCTGGCACCCGCCGGCGGACTGATGGAGGCGCGCGTCTCCGTCCGTGTCATAGACTCCATTCTATGCATGAGCGGATTCCGCTCTCCGTCAAACGTGTTCATTCTTTGGACGGACGATGGAATCCCCCCATGCATAGGATAGAGTCTATGACACGGGCGGAGACGCGTGCCCGCATCAGTCCGCCGGTGGGTGCCAGCTGCGGAATGCACAAAGGGTTATCCTTCGCCATTCCGCAGTGTGCACGTACCCTGGATCTTAAGTGTACCCTGAGGTACTCTCACAGAGTTTGGAGAATTCCACACCATACCGTCATCTCTTATTGGGACGGTACTGGCGGAAAAGATGTCTGGGGGGCAGCGTACGCTACGCTACCCCCAGACACGTCACTGGATGATGAGGATGATGAGGATGAATGGAGTTAAAAGGAGGATCCCCCCCATTCATCCTCACTGGCTGTTTCGGTGTCGGAGGCAATAATAACGTATGTGTCCGACACCGAAAACACCCTTGGGATCATCTTTATACGGGGACTAGTATATGGGGTATGTAAATGTGTAGTGGTGTAGTGTAAAACTTTATTCCGTGTAGTGTAATGGTGTTTTTTACATGTTTTTTTAACATTAAGTATAAAAAAAAAACGACGCCAAGAAAGGAGTTGCCGATAAATGCCGCACTTATGTGCGGCACTTATAAGCAGACCGTGGCTGTAGGATATAGGAAAAAAACACCCTACGCCAAAAAGGAGGAGTTGCTGATCTGCGGCGCACTTACGTGCGATGCTGATCAGCACTCAGCGGCGATAGGGTGCGGAAAATAAAAAAAAAAAATTGGGAAAAAAAAAAACCTTTCTTCAACCCTATAGCTACTGATATGTGTATTATATACACTTATCAGCCGCTAGGGGGCAGTAGAACGCAAATTCCGGAAAAAGCCGAAGTTTGACGACGCTGGAGCCGATGATTGCCGATGGGGACCGCCGGAAAAAGACGAAGACGCCGACGAAGAAGAGGACGTGATCGGAACCCGGAAGACGCGATCGGGACGCTGGATCCGGTGAGTATGGGTCAATACCTGCTCTGGACACCTCAGCTACCTAGCTCAGGTGTCCACAGCAGGTATTTAACCCTTTCATGGGGTACTTATATCGCAGTGATCGGCCGGCCGGTCCCGGCGATCGGGACGTGGCACCGTGGCCACCATTACTTTTAACAGTAATGGCGGTCGGTGCCGTCCTCGGACAGCACCGACCGCCATTGCTTTCCGGGCCATCGGGTCACCGATGACCCGGAAAGCTGCAGATCGCCGCCATTGGCTGATCTGAATTGATCAGCCAATAGCGGCGACCGTCAGCACGGGAGGGGTTAATCACCCCCCGTGCCGACAAGCAGGGATGGCCTGCTATACATTATAGCAGGCCATCTTCCCCGATCGCTGCGTGTGTACACGCAGCGATCGGGGAAACCGCGGGCGTAAATGTACGCCCGTTTGCATTAAGGCATGGGTTTTGGGGGCGTACACTTACGCCTGCAGTCGTTAAGGGGTTAATCATATGATCGGACGAATTATCATTTTGTGTAAACGTAGCTTAAGAGCAGCCTTTAGGAAGTTTCATAGTTTGCTTGTTATCTGGTAGGTTGTCTCCAATCTAACTTCTGTGGTATAGATGAGCAAATTTACAGTAATAACAAAGCGAAGTGCTTTGTTATCTCTGAAATCTGTCTGCTGCATTTTAAAGGAAAACTGGGCAAAAATTTTTTTTTTTAATAAAGGAGTTCAAGTGAAGTAAGGTGAGGATCCCTGCACTCGAGATGTAGCAATTTAAACATAACTTTTAATGAAAATAGATTAGAAAATTGGTACGCACGGATAGTCTCCTGAGGGATCTCCTCCTAGACCTGTACCAAAGCATCCTCCAACTCCTTGACCAGTATGTGGTGCATTGTGAAATTGATGGATGGAGCGAGACATGATGTCCCAGATGTGCTCAATGGGATTCAGGTCTGGGAAATGGGCAGACGGGCCAGTCCATAGCTTTAATGCCTTCATCTTTCAGGGACTGCTGACACACTCCAGCCACATGAGGTCTAACATTGTCTTGCATTAGGGGAAACCCAGGGCAAACCTCACCAGCGTTTGGTCTCACAAGGGGTCTGAGGATCTCATTTCACGACCTAATGGCAGTCAGGCTACCTCTGGTAAGCATATGGAGGGCTGTGCGGCTCTCCAAAGAAATGCCACCCCTCACCATTACTGACCCACTACCAAACTAGTCATGTTGGAGGATGTTGCAGGCAACAGATCACTCTTTACAGCATCTCCAGACTCTGTCACGTCTGTCACATGTGCTCAGCGTGAACCTGCTCTCATCTGTCAAGAGCACCGGGCAGCAGTGTCGAATTTTCCAAACTTGGTGTTCTCTGGCAAATGCCAAGCTTCCTGCACGGTGTTGAGCTGTGAGCACAACCCTCATCTGTGGACGTCAGGCCCTCGTACCATCCTCATGGAGTCAGTTTCTAACCATTTGTGCAGACATGCACATTTGTGGCCTGCTGGAGGTCATTTTGCAGGGCTCTGGCAGTGTTCCTCCTGTTGTTGTGTGGTGGTGAGCCCTGGTTATGTTGTATTGGAGGATTGGCCGGTCACTTGCTAGATGGTGAAGTGTGACGCCACTCCGGTGGTGGTTGGCCCAGGTACAGCCAGACCTTGAGGTGTTATATCGTGAAGCCAGTGCCGGTTGGGAACACAGATGTGATGGCACGCCTGCTTTTATTTAACAAGGCCGATCGTACAGTACCTTTTTCCCCTGTGGACAGTGTCCTGCCGGGCTGCTACGGGGTCCCTTGGGTTGATATCACGGTTGGCCAGAGAGGTGTAGTGACCCACCTGGACGCTCTGCCACCCACAGAAAGGGGAAATGTCTCAAGGTTGCGGTGTGTGCTGTGTCGGTGTGAGGCGAAGGATCACAGAGTCAGAGGATGAGGTAGAAGAATACTTAGAAGAAGAAGAACACTTGTGCCTGTGTATTGACCTTTTGTTAGTCTTCACACCACCTTATGCCCACTAGATTTGGCTGAACCGTCCTAGAGGGTGACACAAGGCCCACAAGGGTCCACGGCGTGGGTAGAGGTTATCTCTGGCTTGTCCTCTCCTGAAGGGTTTAAACACAACATAGTGTTGTGTAGCGTTACTGATTAGAAACTGTGAGCTGCATCTTGCTTCCTACCCATATGGGGTCCTAGCTAAGACTGACCTACTCTTCCTGTCTCCAAAGTGACTTCCTTCCTCAGCGTAACTAACGTGCGCTGTGACAGGATGAAGAGTGCATTAAAAGAAGCAAAGATAGAGGTGATAGGACAGAAGAAAACGAGATTCCCATAGGTTCAGGGGCTAGCTGGCATATTTTAGCCCAGGGAGCAAGCATACAGCACTGGCCCATAAGTAGCAGGCTGGCAGCCCATCCTTTAAGGACCACTCTGGCCCTTACCTATAACATCTTTGGCCCTTCTAGTCATTTGTGACCAAATATCCTACTGTGCCCTGTGAAGGGGTCAGAAGTCACTTTCCTGTATAAGTCTATGGGGCGGCTCAGCTATGACATGGAACTGTTCCATAGACAGATCGTGGAAAGCTGGGTGACCACATCATACTGACTACAAGATGGTGCGAAAGCTGGGTGACCTCCATTATACTGAGTACAAGATGGTGGGAAAGCTGGGTGACCACATCATACTGACTACAAATACAAGATGATGGGAAAGCTAGGGTTCCTGTGTTTTCACAATAGTTTATACCACTGTGGGTATAGGCATTCCTCTTTTTAGAATGCCCCCCTTATGTGCAACCTCCCAATAGTAAAAATAATAATAAACAAAACAACAAACACACATACCTATATGTATCCTCTATGTACTCCTGTATATATGTATCCTCTATGCAGGGCCGGCCTTAAGGTAGATAGCGCCCTGTGTGAAACTTTTTTCGTGCACCCTAGGGGTGAAACCCCCTCAAGGTGACATAAAGCTCCTACAGCCTCCCACTCTTCTGGACTATATCCATCACCCGACCCACCCAAATATTACCGCCACACCACAACCACTACCATCACCACCATATTAATAATGACCAAATCCAGTATACTAAATCCAATAAAACACAGTACCAGATAAGTAAAAAATATTACCACCACATACTGACTAACACCACCGCTGCTACTGAATAATACCACCACATACTAACACCACCGCTGCTACTGACTAATACCACCACATACTGACTAACACCACCGCTGCTACTGACTAATACCACCGCATACTAACTAACACCACCAGTACTAATGAATAAAAATCCTCTGTAGACATATCACTATAGAGGTAAAGCCAGCCCTACACAGGTTTTGTACACCATATACATTACAGTGCAGTTATATCCAGTGACTCACAGGGGACGTCTTCTATGATCAGAGTTGTTCCCCTTTCATTTTCTTCTTTTCTTCTTTCTTCTTCTGCCCTGGGCCATCATGATACCTTATTCGAGCCACAAATCCACAGAAACTGCCAGACAAACATATTAGACTCCTCACTCTGGCACCATCCTAATCGCTCTACAAACAGCACATCTGTAATGGCCCCTTTACACCCTCATTTAGTGGGTAGGCTGACTCTATGTGATCCCCTTATAGTATATGCCCCCCCCTCTGTGTAGCCTCCTTAAAGATGGCCCCTTGTTTAGTCTTCCCTATATATGGCCCCATGTGCATCTCCTTAAGAACACCCTCTGTGTAGTCCCCCTATAGTATATGGCCCCCCTCTTTGTAGCCCTCCCTTATAGTAGTAAAGTAGCCCTCCCTTTTTAGTCCCCCTTACAGATTCCCCCCCCCCCCATGTTGTTCCCTCTGCCCCTCTTACAGATGCCCTACCATGTTGTCCCTTTATGGCCCCCCTGTGTTGTCCCCCTTATAAATGGCCCCAGTGTTGTCCATCCCCTTATAGATGGCCCCCATATTGTCTCCCTTATAGATGGCCATCCCTGTGTTGTCCATTCCCCTTACAGATGGCCCCCTTAAGTTGTATTCCCTTATAGATTGCCCCCTTATGTTGTCTCCCCAATATAGATTGCCCCCTTATGTTTTGTCTCCACAATAAAGATTGCCCCCCTATGTTGTCTCCCCCTTATAGATTTCCCCCCTTATGTTGTCTCCCCCTTATAGATTGCCCCCCTTATGTTGTCTCCCCCTTATAGATTGCCCCTTTATGTTGTCTACCCCCTTATAGATTGCCCCCTTATGTTGTCTACCCCCTTATAGATTACCCCCTTATGTTGTCTCCACCCTTATAGATTGCCCCCTTATGTTGTCTCCACCCTTATAGATTGCCCCCTTATGTTGTCTGCCCCCTTATAGATTCCCCCCCTTTTGTTGTCTCCCTCATTATATTGTCTCCCTTATCAATTGCCCCTTATGTTGTCTCCCCCTTATAGATTGCCCCCATATGTTGTCTCCCCCTTATAGACTGCCCCCTTATGTTGTCTCCCCCCTTATAGATTGCCCCCTTATGTTGTCTCCACCCTTATAGATTTCCCCCCCCTTATGTTGTCTCCCTCCTTATATTGTCTCCCCTTTATCGATTGCCTCCTTTATGTTGTCTCCCCCTTATAGATTGCCCCTTATGTTGTCTCCCCCTTATAGATTGCCCCCTTTATGTTGTCTCCCCCCTTATAGATTGGCTGACTTTGTGCCAATTAAAAAAAACAAAAACACATAACTCACCTAACACCTCCTTCCCCCGTCGCGGCTCTCGTCTTTTGCAGGTGTCGCCCCCGGACAGATGCGTGCTCCCTTGGCATGTCTCCGGCACCGCACACACCAATGAGCTCAGCGTGCGCCGAGGCTGGTACTTCCTCCCTGTGCCGGAAGTACAAGGCCGCTGGCTGACGCTGAGGTCACGGATGCGTGCTCTGCTGGGGAATCCCCAGGGAGCCTCATCAGCTGTAGGCATACTGTCCTATCAATCTTGTGACCGCAAGCGGTTACAAGATTGATAGGACAGTGCACAGCGCCCATGGGGAGGGATGGCAGGAGGGAGCCACCACCAAAAGGGGGAGCTGGGCATCCAGCTAGGGGAGTGCTCGGGCAGAAAGACAGCTGTCTCTGCAAGAGCACAGGTCGCACACCCCAAAGGCCGGCCCTGCCTCTATGTACTGCTGTATATATGTCTCCTCCTGTATATATGTATCCTCTATGTACTGCTGTGTATGTCTCCTCCTGTGTGTGTGTGTCTCTCTCTCTCTCTCTCTCTCTCTCTCTTTATATATATATATATATATATATATATATATATATATATATATATTCATGAGGGAATACGCAATTCAAGAAATGTATATATGTATCCTCTATGTACTCCTGTATATATGCATACCTCCGAACTTTTGCTGGGAGGAAAAAGGGACATAGCCATGCCCCATAGCTACGCCCATAACTGCGCTCTATGCCCCATAGCCACATCATGTATTACCATTATATAAGTAACAAATATTATCACCACACCTTCACCACATAGTTACTTATACCACCATACCAGTGCTAAACATCCACTATACAAATACTAATATCCCTCCATACTCTGGCCCATATGGGGGCAGATAAAAATGGTACACAGGATTTGCACTCCATATAAGTGGTTACAGTGCAGTTAAATCGTGTAACTCTCAGTTGAAGTCTTCTCTGATCGGAGTAGCTCACTTACTTTTTTTTTTTTTCTTCTCCATCTGGCTCAACCATTATGAAAACTTCTTCTGGCAATGCCTTGTCAATCTGCCAGACAAATATTTTGGGCTCTTGGCACTTGTTACCATCCATACAAAAAGTCCCCATCTGTATAAGCCCATGTAAGCCCCTTCCCTCTGGAAATAACCCCCCTTCCTATGTAAGCCCCGTGCCTCTGGTAATAAGCCCCCCATGTAAGCCCCTTCCCTCTGGTAATAAACCCCCTCCCCATGTAAGCCCCGTCCCTCTGGTAATAAGCCCCCCATGTAAGCCCCTTCCCTCTGGTAATAAACCCCCTCCCCATGTAAGCCCCGTCCCTCTGGTAATAAGCCGCCCATGTAAGCCCCGCCCCTCTCGTAATAAGCCCCCCCCCCCCATGTTACCCCTTCCCTCTGGTAGTAAGCCCCCCCATGTAAGCCCCTTTTTCTCTGGTAATAAGTCCTGGCCCCCATGTAATCCCCATCCCTCTGGTAATAAGCCCCCTTCCCTTTAGTAATAACCCCCCCCATGTAAGCCCCTTCCCTCTGGTAATAAGCCTGCCACCCCTATGTAAGCCTCTTCCCTCTGGTAATAAGCCCTAGCCCCACCCCCCCCCCACGTCATGTAAGCCGCCCCATCCCTCAGGTAGTAAGCTCCCCTTCCCACCCATGTACGTATTCACGTGTAATAAACAAATTAATTAATGGATATACTCAACTGACTTCTCCAGCGTCTTCTCTTCCAGCTCTCAGTGCACGAGTGACGTCACTCACGCGCCCAGAGCTGGGGAAGGAAGCAGCTTCTTGTGGCCACAAGACAGAGTGAAGTGCCAATGCGGAGCGAGGAGCAAACGGCTCCTGCTCTGCAGTGGACACTGTGAGCCGCCGGGTGCTGACAGTGATGCTTTAACCCTTTGAGGACCAGGCCCAAAATGACCCAGTGGACCGCGCAAATTTTAATCTTAGTGTTTCCGTTTTTCCCTCCCCCCCTTCTAAGAGCTCTAGCACTTTCAGTTTTTTATCTACAAGGCCATGTAAGGGCTTATTTGTTACAGGAATAGTTGTACTGTGTAATGGCGTCATTCATTTTACCATAACATGTATGATGGAATTCCAAATATATTATTTATGAAGATATAAATTGGTGAAATCGCAAAAAAGAATGCAATATGATAACGTTTGGGGGGTTCCTGTGTCTACGTAATGCACTATATGGTAAAAGCGACATGATACAATTATTCTATAGGTCAGCCCGAACACAACCATATGCAGGTTTACACAGATTCTCTAATGTTATATATTTTTTTTAAATGAAATCCTTTTTTTTGGCAATTAATTTGAAATAAAATGGGCCTATTGTGACCCTTGTAACGGTTTTATTTTTCACCTATGAGGCTGTATGTGGTGTCATTTTTTCCGCCATGATCTCTAGTTTTTATTAATACCATATTTGTGAAGATCGGACGTTTTGATCACTTTTTATAAAAAAAATTTCTATATAATGTAACATAGAATCGGTAATCCGCGCACTTTTTTCCCTCTTTCCGTGTACGCCGTTTACCGTTCACAATGGCGCTTGTTATATTTTAATAGATCGGACAATTATGCACGCTACGGTATATTATATGTTTATTTGTTTATTTATTTTTATATGTTTTATTTATATAATGGGAAAGGGGGGTGATTTCAACTTTTATTGGGGGAGGGGTTTTGGGGTAGTGTGTTAGTGTTTTTAACTTTTTTTTTTTTACACATTTGAAGTCCCTTTGGGGGACTTTTACATCCAGTACTTTGATTTCTACACTGATGAATGCTATGCCATAGGCATAGCATTGATCAGTGTTATCGGCGATCTGCTCATTGAGCCTGCCTGTGCAGGCTCAGTGCAGCAGATCGCCGATCGGACCGCACGGAGGCAGGTAAGAGACCTCCGGCAGTCTGTTTTACCGATCGGGACCCCCGCAGTCACACTGCGGGGGTCCCGATCGGTAAGTGACCGGGGACTCCCCCTGTCACTTACACTTAAACGCTGCGGTCGCGACGCGATCACGGCGTTTAAGGAGTTAATGACACGCGGCAGCGCGATCGCTGCAGCGTGTCATTACCGGGGAGGTCCCGGCTGCTCATTGCAGCCGGCCCCCACCTCCTATGAAGCGCGCCGCTGGGAAACACCCAGGGCGTACAGTTACGCCCTAGGTCGTCTGGGGACAGACTTCCATGGCGTAACTATACGCCCTGGGTCGTCTAGGGGTTAACTGAGCACCCGTGATGAGCACTCAGTCAAAGCATCACTGTCAGCACCAGATCAGAGGGGCAGTCAGTGGCACTCCCAGGAAGCGCAGGTGTGTGGGTGAACGGGGGTGGGGAGTGGCGAAGTATTTAGCAGGGACACATGCAGGCAGGGGTATTTCCGGGATAAGCGAGGGGGGGGGGATAGCGGGACACTAGGCAAGACATCACCCCCAAATCGGCACTGTATTACCGGATCCGGGATGGTTGGGAGGTATGTATATGTATCCTCTATGTACTCCTCTGTATGTCTCCTCCTGTATATATGTATCCTCTTCTATGTCAAGGATAGGGAACCTTGACTCCTCAGCTGTTGCAAAACTACAACTCCCATCATGCATGGACAGCCTATGGCAGCCCAGGTATCATGGGAGTTGTAGTTTTGCAACATCTAGAGAGCCAAGGTTCCCTACCCCTGCTCTATGTACTGCTGTGTAGATCTCCTCCTTTATAGGTACCTTGCTTCCTGCTGAGCACCATCTTCTCTGTCTTCTTGCCCTGACGCAGGAGAGACAGCTGGGAGGAGAGAGCAGCCTCTACTGGCCGGAGGAAGATACTGCCTACAGCCAAAGCAGCAGTTTGCTTTTTACTGTATGCAAAAGATAAATACCTCGGCACTACAGATCCCAGTACGGATGTGGCGTGTCCCGCTGATAGTCGACCCTAAGACTCTCACGGTGCTCAATCATCCAAAATAGATAAAGAACTTCAAACTGTACACAGCAAGGAAATGAAGGATGAGGCACTCGTCAGTCCATAAAAATTTGTGACTTTATTTCACCACTCTTAACATCAGGTGCTCATGGATGCGGTCAGGTGAGTGACCAACATTCGCCAATTTGTACCTGGAAGAATTAGAGGATGAGATTATCTTCAATGTGCAAAATTCATTTATATCCAAAATTGCTCTCTATATGAGGTATATAGATGATGTATTAATTGTGTGGACTGGTTCAAGTGTAGAGTTCAGTCAGTTTGTAACATACATGAATGAGAATCAATTCGGTATGTCATTTACAGCAAACTATGGTAAAAATGAATTGGACTTCTTGGATGTTCATTTACAGCTGGCTGGAGGAGAATTATTGGTTAGTGGGTATCATAAGGAGACAGCTACAAACACATTGTTGGAATACAACAGCTATCATCCACTATCTGTTAAAAAAGCGGTGCCGTACGGGCAGTTTGTCCGTTTACGGCGCATCAATAATTCTGGGGACATGTTTGAACAACAGGCTGACGACCTAAGTAGGAGATTGCTAGATCGGGGGTACCCCAAAGAAATTATAGATAAAGTGAGAAACACTCAATAGAGACACCTTGATTCATAGAGACAAATTCAGACAGAAGAAATCCGATAGGTTTGCATTTGTTTTCAGACATGGCCCTATGAATAATGTTATACGATCAGCGATCAATAGAAGTTGGAAAATGCTGGAGAGTGATGAAGAGCTAAAGGACATAGTGGATAAAAAACCTATACTGGCGTTTAGGAAATGTAAAACAATCCGTGATGAATTGGTGAGAGGACGTTTCAGACCACATAGGAACACGAGTGCAATGTGGCTGAACAAAAGTGATGTAAAAGGTAATCACAAATGTGGAAGATATAAATATTGTAACCAGTTTAATGATGTCGGCCATATTCAGCTGGGAGGTACACAGTGGCAGATCAGATTTCCTGACCTGCCGCTCTTCATATGTGGTCTATGCACTCCTGTGTAGTTGCGGGCACTATTACATCGGTAAGACCATCAGACCCCTTTACCATCGGTTTTCGGAGCACGTACGTTCCGTACGCACAGGTAAAGGATGCCCCAAAGTTATAGAACACATACGTAAATTTCATGATGGTGACACAACCCAACTGTGCTTTATGGGGTTATTACAAGTTAGAAATCCCGCGATGGGAGGAAATAGACATGAAAATTTAATGAAAAGAGAAACTGAATTAATCATAAAGATGGATGCTCTGGGACCCCTAGGGTTAAATGATCGCTCTGATGTACATGGTTACAAATAAATAATAGAGAGATAGATATGTATATGTACGGTGTTGCAATAGCTAAGATAATGATATGTACTTTGTACCGTTTTTGTATTGATTTTAATGCATTTGTAAACTAGTGTTTTTTTTAATCAGCACGTAGTTAAAAGGGGCAAGGTTACGGAGTGACGTTAGGGCCGAGAGGAAGCGTGAACGTCATCACGCGAAACAGGCTGTCGCCCGCTCACTCACCTGACCGCGTCCATGAGCACCTGATGTTAAGAGTAGTGAAATAAAGTAACGAATTTTTATGGACTGACGAGTGCCTCATCCTTCATTTCCTTGCTGTGTACAGTTTGCTTTTTACCATAAGCCTCGTGGGGCAGGGCTTACCGTCATGGGGGTGGGCCTTTAGCGGGCTCTTCAGATACTGAAGAGGGCCGGGGCTGTAAGCAGGCATATGCCCCCCTGCCCCCCGGCCCAACCCACTCCTGCATAGGTTCGTAGATCCATGTGACATACAAATAAACAATAACCCTTTACACACTCCAGCTGTGCAGCATCTAAACACACATATCTAAGACAGCGACATCTAGTGGCAAAACTTTATTACTACCTTCATCAACACACAAGTACAATAAGTACAGGCTTTTACGAAGAGTGTATTTAATTGTAACACCCATAGTAGGACACCCCACCTCCTTGCACAAAGTTTTAGGTAGCGGTACTGCTGCTGGGGCCCTCCTATGGCCTACTCCACTTCTGCTGTTGTGCTGGCCTCTGGATACTACACTACGCTGACAGTCACAGCAAACCTTCTTGCCACAGCTTACATTGATGTGCCATCCTCAATGAAAGCACCACAAACATTCAATAATGACCAAAATATCAGCCAGAAAGCATAGGTACAGAGAAGTGGTCTGTGGTCCCCACCTGCAGAACCTCTGCTTTTATTACGTGTGTCTTATTGCCAATAATTTCCACCTGCTGTCTATTCCATTTGCACAACAGCATGTGAAATTGATTGCCAATCAGTGTTGCTTCCTAAGTGGACAGTTTGATTTCACAGAAGTTTGAGATATCTCTCTCTCTCTCTCTCATATATATATATATATATATTGTGAGACAGTGACAGGGATTGTGGTTGGGAATCGCTATATCTCCCCGAGGTACCTGTCATATGTGAACACTAGGTTCCAGAAAGTCCATACCTTATCCAGGGAAAGCTGGGTGAGATATGGAGGAATCCAGGAAAGTTAAAACCCATAGCAAACTACTTGCTATGGGACTGTTTTTAGTTGCTGAAAAAGGGCCTGTCATTCCCTTTCTGGCCAGTCCAGGTTTTTCTATCTGGCCAAGTCAGCCCAGGTGCTGGAGGCCACTGATCACAGGTCTCCTCATAAGAGGATGCACAGAGTGTATAGAGCTGTGGCTGTGCATGGAGGTCTCCCCTGGCTGTGGAGAGGGTCAGGGCTGCTAAAGCTTCTGCTGGGACTTTGAGCCACACTGGTATTGTACCAACTGTTGTTGTTTTATGTTGGGTGACTGGTAGCAAGTCACCTGTATAGCTAGGATTTGCTGTGTTAGTTAGAGCTCAGACGAGCAGGATTTATTTTACTTTGTGCCTGTATGTAAGGCTGAATTTCTTTTGGTTTCAATAAACAAACAGGAGAATCTCTGTTTTATACAAGTTTGTGTCCCTGTCTCTGACTGCCAATCCTGCTGTCTGCCCGGCTCTACAGAGCTAATCTCCCACAATATATATATATATATATAACATTTCTCCTACTGTACACATTTCATCATATTTACCAAATGTGGGCCCATGTTGGTCCTCATTTCCAGTCATGCTGACTTCATGAACTGATGCATTGTATTGGTGTTGTATCCATACTGCACAAAGGTGACATCCTGTTAATTGTCAGAGCTGCATCACCCCCAAAACAATTTAGCAGCCTTTGGGTGATACAGGCTTAGGCTATGTTCACACTACGTATATGTCCGGCCGCATATTTTCACAACCGGACATATACGTGTTAAACTCCAGCAGGGGATTTGCGTAAGTTGCGGCTGGCTACGTACGGTCCACGAACTTACGCCCGTAGTCTACTTACGCTTCCCTTTTAATTGGAAATCTTCAGCTAGCCCCGGACACCCCACAGAACCTTTTGGATCGGCAAAGAAAAGTGCAAAAATAAAGAAATCACCACTACGTACGGGACCGCATGTTACGCTACGGACGAAAGTTACAGCATTTTCGTCCTCAAACAATGGTCTGGTTCATTTTTTACGGCGACGCATATGATCCTGGCGTAAGTTCATACGTAGTGTGAACTGTGCAGCTGTAGATTGTATACTTTCCATTGTACGCAAACTACGTAAATCTCCGGCCGCTTATTCACGGAACGCGCTACGGCCGGAAACTTACGTAGTGTGAACATAGCCTTAGAGTTTGATGCACTTTCTGTCAAGGAATTAAAATGTGGTCATATCTCCAGAGAGATGCCAGTATGACAATCAAATAAATACGAATTACGGCAGCAGAGTATGACGAGGGCTTCCGATCAATACTGATTCAGAGCAAAGGGCCACCTGATAATTTAACAGTTATATCCCTTATTAACTCTGTATCACCATTGCCTTACTTAAAGGGTTAAAGTATCTGCCTCAGACCCAGCACTGGTCTCCTGGGACTGAGAACACTGGGTTATCATTTTAAGTTACTCTAATGCAGTGTGTGATGGAAAGTGCCACTCGCTGGTGACAGATTCTCACAGAACAGATGAGAGACAGAACTGCTCACCTCCTAAGGTAAGACCCTGCACCAAAACCTATGCAAAATTGTAGTTTTTATAGACTTTAATGAATGGTGGAAGAATGTATGTTTACCAACAGCAATATAAAAAGCAGTTGCATTAAATATCATTTTTTTTTTTTTTTTTTTTTTTTTTTTACTTCCAGCCATAATCAGTAAAACAATAAGAAGTGCCTTATCATTGAACTGAATTATTACTATCATTACCATTATTTTACCCCAGTCTTATTTTTTTTTTAGTATTAGTTACTATTATTTTTAATATTGTCATTATTTCATTATTATTGTCATTATTTAATATTTTTATTTTTAGTCTATTCTATTTTAAATTTAGATTTTTTTTTTATGTATTTATTCACATCCATTCATTTTAAACACCTGATTCCAGGGTCATTTAGTTGTTATCTTCATGCACATGCCTATAATCCTATCCCAGTAATTTACAATTCATTAAATTACAGTCCATTTTTGTGCACGTTTTTAATGTTGTTGTGTTTTTTAAAATGACCATGTTATACAAGTTATCATGTAAAATTCACTTATGTTTTTCACTCTAATAAAACAAGCCACAGAAAAAGGAAATTGATTTATAAGTAATAATAATAATCATCATAATAATCATGTTGAAATAGCCCTCCTTGCACAAACCCTCAAGTTTTTTTTAAAATAAATGTGATATATCTGTGCAATTTTCTTTTAACTTTTTGTAAACAACTAAGCAGCCTCCATTTTATAAATTATATACAAATTTTGTAAATTATATATATATTTATTTATTTATTTATTTTTGTGGAAAAGATTTCCAGAAAAAGTACAAAATTAACTTCAAGGTAAGTTTCAAACACAAAATAAAATAAAAGCTCAACATATTCATAATTTTGATTGAAAATTTGTGTGAACAGATGAAAAGAAAATGGACATTTTTTAAAGGTCTAAAAAAAATAAGCATATTTTTTTTTATTTAGATGGATGTAATCCGGGACCAATTTCCCATTGACTTTATTGGAGTGCATTATTATTTTGAAAACACATTCATATTTTTACCTCAAAATTACAGGTGTATGTTACCTTTATTTTACAACGTGTGAACATAACCTAAATCTTGTTATCCTAAGAAACCAGTTATCAGCACAGGAATTCTATAGAAAGATTGCTATGTGAAATATCAATTAAGGAGTCCATGAGATCTAAAGCCCAATTCTAATGACATACTAAATACACACTTGCCAAAAGTTCTGGAAGTATAAAAATGGTTCTTAAAAACGGGGCACTGGTTTTGATAGATGCTATGATTTAGGACTCAATGTCTAACATACAAATCCTTTTCAATTCAAATATATTGCAAATGTCATAGATATGATAATAAGTTTCTGGATCTGCACCTTCTCAACTAATATACTTTAACTTGTAGAATTCATCAAGTTAACACCTCCATGACCCAGCCCAAAATTACCTGAATGACCGAGCCAATTTTCATTTTTCTGTTTTTGTTCTTTCATCCTTGTCTTCTAAGAGCTATAGGTGTTTCATTTTTCCATCTATAGAGCCATGTAAGGGTTTGTTTTTTTCAGGACCATGTGTACTTTGTAATGGTGCCTTTTAATCAACCATAACATGTATGACGGAACCCCAAAAATATTATTTATGAAAATAAAAATTGGTGAAAAATTGGGCTTCTGTTGTCTATGTAAAGCCCTTTAACCCCTTAAGGACAGAGCCTGAAATGGCCTTAAGGACATAGACAAATTTTATGAATATGACGAGTGTCACTTTATTCATTAATAACTTTGGGATGCTTTTACCTATCCAGACGATTCTGAGATTGTTTTCTCGTGACATATTGTACTTTACATTTCTGGTAAAATGGAGTCGTTACTCATAACGAATCTTTATGAAAAACACCAAAATAACGTGAAAAATTGTGAAAAAATGCATTTTTCAACCTTTGAAACCTTTCTGCTTATACAGAAAATGGTTATGCCACATAAATTATATATTAAATAGCATTAGCAACATGTCTACTTTATGTTGGCGGCATTTATTAAACTATATTTCATTTTTTTTAGACAATAGGAAGCTTAAAACATTAGCAGCAATTTTCCAAATTTTCTATAAAATTTCAAAATCAGATATTTTTAGGGACCTGTTCAGGTTCAAAGTGTATTTGAGGGGACTGTATGTTAGAAAGCCCCACAAAGCACCCCATTTCAGAAACTGCACCCCCCAAACTCAGCAAAAGCACATCCAGAAAGTTTTTTTAACCCTTTAGGGGAGTCACAGAAATAAAAGCGAAGTGTGTAAGAAATTTGAAAATTTTTATTTTCTGTGCAGAGATTTTATTGTAATCCAATATCTTTCATAATGATAAACCTGTTAGTAGAGAAATGCACCCCAATATTGATTGCTCCGTTTCTGCAGTTTCTAGAAATACCCCATATGTGGCCCTATTGCTCTATTTGACGCAACCACAAGCCTCAGATATAAGGGAGCGCCTAGTGAAT
Source organism: Dendropsophus ebraccatus (assembly GCF_027789765.1). NCBI lineage: Eukaryota > Metazoa > Chordata > Amphibia > Anura > Hylidae > Dendropsophus > Dendropsophus ebraccatus. Next base: position 37,404,529 of record NC_091466.1, read on the forward strand.
TTAAACGCCTCCGTTATATTTGGTCATTTTTGACCGTACCACTTCAGGTTGGCAGAGGCTCTGAGGTGCCAAAACCTAAAAAACACCCCTAAAGGGACACCATTTAGAAAACTGCACCCCTCAAGGAATGTAACAAGGGGTGCGGTGAGCTTCTGGACCCCACAGGTGCTTCGCAGATTTTCAGAACAATGTGGTGTAAAAAAGGAAAAATTCTATTTTTTACACTAAAATATTGTTCTAGCCTTCATTTTTTCATTTTTACAAGGGGATAAAAGAAAAAAAAAAACACCAAACATGTAGCGCAGTTTCTCCCGAGTACAGAAATACCCCACATGTGGACATAAAGTGCCAAGCGGGCGCAGGACAAGCCTCCAAAGGGAAGGAGTGCCAATTGGCCTTTGCAAGCTGGATTTTACTGGAATGGATTTCAAGGGCCATGTCGCATTTACAGAGCCCTCGTGCTGCCAAAACACTGGAAACCCCCCACAAGTGACCCCATTCTGGAAACTACACCCCTCAAGGAATCTAACAAGGGGTTCAGTAAGCATATGGACCCCACTGGTGACGGGCACAAATGTGGAACAATGTGACGTGAAAGGGAAAAATTTCATTTTTTCACTTTCATGGCACAAATGTGGCCGTCATCAAGGCGTCCATATCCTCACTGCACCCCTTGTTAGATTACTTGAGGGGTGTAGTTTCCAGAATGGGTCACTTGTGGGGGGTTTCCAGTGTTTTGGCAGCACGAGGGCTCTGTAAATGCGACATGGCGTTCATCATCCATTCTGGCCACATCCAGCCTGCAAAATTCAAATGGCGCTCTTTCCCTTCGGAGGCTTGCCCTGCGCCCACATGGCGCTTTATGTCCACATGTGGGGTATTTACGGACTCAGGGGGAATTGCTCTACACATTTTGTGTTTTTTTTTTCTCTTTTAACCCCTTGTGAAAATGAAAAATGTAAGGCTAAACCAACATTATAGTGTAAAAAATGTAATATTTCATTTTCACGCCATATTGTTCCAAATTTGTGCCCGTCACCAGTGGGGTCCATATGCTCACTACACCCCTTGTTACATTCCCTGAGGGGTGTAGTTTCCATAATGGGGTCACTTGTGGGGGGTTCAACTGTCTTGGCAACACATGGGCCTTTTAAATGCAACATGGCCCCTAAAAATCCATTCCAGCCAAATCCAGCCTCAAAAAGCCAAATGGCGCTCCTTCCCTTTGGAGGCTTACCCTGCACCCGCATGGCGCTTTATGTCCACATGTTGGGTATTTCCGTACTCAGGGGAAATTGCTCTACACATTTAGTGTTTTTTTTTATCTTTTAACCCCTTGTGAAAATGAAAAAATCAAGACAAGATCAATGATTTAGTGTAAAAATTAAACATTTTTTACACTTAATGTTGGTCTAGCCTTGATTTTTTCCTTTTCCACAAGGGTTTAAAAAAGAAAGTGAACACAAAACGTGTAGGGTAATTTCCCCTGAGTACGAAAATACCCCACATGTGGATATAATGTGCCATATGGGCACAGGGCAAGCCACCAAAGGGACAGAGCGCCATTTAGAGGCTGGAATAGAGGATGGAGGCCATGTCGCATTTAAAAAGCTCCTGTGCTGCCAGGACAGTAGAAACCCCCCACAAGTGACCCCATTCTGGAAATTACACCCCATAAGGAATCCAACAAGGGGTACAGTGAGCATATGGACCCCACTGGTGACGGGCACATAAGTGGAACATGTGCCATGAAAATAAAAAATACAATTTTTTCATTTTCACAGCCCAAATGTGGCCGTCACCAGGGGGGCCATATCCCCACTGCCCCCCTTGTTAGATTCCTTATGGGGTGTAGTTTCCAGAATGGGGTCACTTGTGGGGGGTTTCTACTGTCCACGGCCGCACAGAGCCTTTGTAATTGCATCATGGCATCCTCTAATGGGAATGGTGGCCATACCTATTTAGCTGGGGAAAAGGGACAATTCTAATTAATTTGGGGGTATTAGGCCAATTATTAGTTTATAAGGTTGAAAACGACAGATGTCCATCAAATTTAACCTGTGTTGATCCAGAGGAAGGCAAAAAAACCCTCGTGAGGCAGACAACAAGTAGCCTCCTCACAGGGGAAAAATTCCTTCCCGACTCCATAATGGCGATCAGAATAATCCCTGGATGAACGTGACCCCTGAAATAGGAATAAGGGACAAAATTTAGATAATGTAGAACTCCGATGACGTGTGGTGCGCCTTGAAGCGATCCAGTATGCAGAGGCCGGGGTGATCAGGACAGGCGTCACACTGGAAAATGGTGTCCTTCCTGATCCCCCTGTTACGCCACAGTCTGCACTTCTTCTGGGGTCTCCCTTTCTCCAGTGTGGGGGACGTCACCTGGAAAATGTTGCCCTGGTGCGATATGGGGTCCCACATATCCAGAAGCGCTGGGTCCGCTCCAAAGCTGCTAAATATTAGCGCTTTATTACTACTTCTGATATTTACGGATCGTGCCGCAAGCTACAGTATCTCAGGCAGCGAGGGACCAGAAGAGGGGGTGCTGGTATAAAAGTTATCCTCGTACAGGTGGTAACCTTTATCCGGCAGTGGGAAAATCAGTTCCCGAACGATCTCCCCACTAACTCCGAGGATTGGGGGGGGGGCATCTGGGGGCTGGATTTGGGTGTCCCTTCCTTCATACACTCTAAGGGTACGTGCACACTGCAGAATGGCGAAGGATAACCCTTTGTGCATTCCGCAGCTGGCACCAGCCGGCGGACTGATGGAGGCGCGCGTCTTCGCTCGTGTCATAGACTCCATTCTATGCATGGGTGGATTCTGCCCTCTGTCCAAAGAATGAACGTGTTCATTCTTTGGATTGACGATGGAATCCGCCCGTGCATAGAATGGAGTCTATGACACGGGTGGAAACTCGCGCCTCCATCAGTCCGCCGGCGGGTGCCAGCTGCGGAATGCACAAAGGGTTATCCTTCGCCATTCCGCAGTGTGCACGTACCCTGGATCTGTAAGTGTACCCTGAGGTACTCTCACAGAGTTTGGAGAATTTCACGCCATACCGTCATCTCTTATTGGAACGGTACTGGCGGAAAAGACGTGTCTGGGGGGCAGAGTATGCTACGCTACCCCCAGACACGTCACCGGATGATGAGGATGAATGGAGGAAAAAAGGATCCCCCCATTCATCCTCACTGGCTGCTTCGGTGTACTAAGCAATAATAACGTATGCGTCCGACGCCGAAAACTCCCTGGGGGCCATCTTTATACAGGGATTAGTATATGGGGTATGTAAATGTGTAGTGGTGTAGTGTAAAACTTTATTTTGTGTAGTGTTTTTTACGTGTTTTTTTGACAGTAAGAAAAAATATCCCTTCGCCAAGAAAGGAGCTGCTGATAAATGCCGCACTTATGTGCAGTACTTATCAGCAGACAGTGGTGGTAGGATATAGGGGGGAAAAAACGCCCCTACGCCAAAAAGGAGGAGTTGCTGATCAGCGGCGCACTTACGTGCGATGATCAGCCGCTAGGGGGCAGTAGAGCGACGCTGCCGGAGATTGCCGAGACCCGCCGAACCCGAGGACCCGAGCGTTTCGGAAGATTTCCGACGCTGGACGACCGAACCCGGAAGTGAAGCGAAGAAGACGCGAGGACGGCGCGGACCGCAGATCTTCGCTCCGGACACCCAGATCAGGTGAGTATGGTACACCTGCACCACACACACCTGTTCTGCACCCCTCAGCTACCTAGCTGAGGGGTGCAGAATCCGACAAAACAGTTTTTTTACAGTTTGATCGCCATGATGGGCCGGCCGGTACCGGCCGGCCTATCACGGCGATCGTGGGGGTGGCATCGGTGCCATCTTTCCCCAGGACACTATTGGCGATTGGTGCTATCTCGGACAGCACCAATCGCCATTGCTTTCCGGGTCACTGATGACCCGGAAAGCTGTTTTCAGCTGCTATATGCTGATCTGTATTGATCAGCATATAGCAGCGATCGTCGGCTCGGGAGGGGTTAATCACCCCCCGTGCCGACGAGCAGAGATGGCCTGCTATACATTATAGCAGGCCATCTTCCCCGACCACTGTGTGTGAACACACAGCGAATAGGGAAACATCGGGCGTGTGCGTTAAAGCTCACCCTGCGGGGGCGTATACTTATGCCCAATGTCATTATGGGGTTAAAGTAAAAATAACATGATACCTTGATTCTATAGGTCAGTCCGAACAAAGCAATATGCAATTTTTCACAGATTTTTTAATTTTGCGCCATGATCTTTAGTATTTACTTATATTATTCTCATATTTGTGCAGATTGGATGTTTTTTTTAAAAAAAATATGTTTTTATTAGCGCCAGAGACAGAACAGGTAATTAACTGTTGTGGCGTCGCAGTGCCCTAGATTGGATGTTTTGATAACTTATTAATATATATATATATATATAATATATATATATATATATATATATATATATATATATACAAAAAATTTGCAATCCTGGAGTTTTTTTCCCCTCTTTTCATTTACGTTGTTCGCCTTTTGAGAACGCTATTATTATATTTTAAAAGATCAGACCATTACACACGCTATGGTATATAATATATTTGATTATTATTTCGTGTTTCATTTGTATATTATGATAGGGGTGATTTAAATCCATGAGTCACTGGGCCCAGAAGGCATCCATCCAAGAGTTTTGCAGGAATTAAGTTCTGTGTTAGACAGACCCTTATTCCTAATATTTAAAGATTCTATAATGACAGGGACTGTTCCACAGGACTGGCACATAGCTAATGTGGTGCCAATATTCAAGAAAGGGTCAAAGAGTGATCCTGGAATCTATAGGGCCGTAAGTCTAACATCTATAGTGGGTAAAGTATTTAAGGTGTTTGTAAGAGATGCTATACTGGAGTATCTTAATGAACATAATCTTATAACGCAGCACCAGCAGAATCTGATCGGCTTCTATGAGAAGGTGAGTCATAGACTGGACTTGGGGGAGGCTGTGGATGTGGTGTATCTGGACTTTTCAAAGACATTTGATACTTTGCCACATGAAAGGTTGGTCTATAAAATGAGGATGCTGGAACTAGGGGAAAACATATGCAAATGGGTAAGTAACTGGTTGAGTGATAGAATAGAGGGTGGTCATTGAACATATTCAGATTGGGTTTTAGTTACTAGTGGGGTACCGCAGGGGTCAGTGTTGGGTCCACTTCTTTTTAATATTTTTATTAATGACCTTGTAGTGGGGCTACAGAGTAGAATCTCAATCTTTGCAGATAACACTAAACTGGGTAAAGTAATCAGCACAGAGGAGGATAATATGATATTACAGAGCGATTTGGAGAAGCTGGAGGCTTGGGCGGTGAAATGGCAAATGAAGTTTAATGTGGATAACTGTAAGGTTATGCATTTGGAACTTAGAAATAATAAGTACAGTTATGTGCTAAATAATAAAACACTGGGTAAAACTGCTTCTGAAAAGGACCAGGGGGTATTGGACAGTAAACTCAACTTTAGTGATCAGTGCAAGGCAGCAGCTCATAAAATAATGGGATGCATCAAAAGAGGCATGCTAAAGATGAGAACATAGTTTTGCCTCTTTATAAATCACTGGTCATACCACAAATGGAATATTGTCAATAGTTTTGGGCACCGGTATATAAGAAGGACGCAGCTGAACTGGAGCGGGTGCGAGGAGGGCAACAAAGGTCATTAAGGGAATGGGTGGGTTATAGTACCAAGACAGGTTATCATGCTTGGGGTTATTTACACTAGAAAAAAAGACGTCTTAGGGGCGGTGTGATTACAATGTACAAATATATGAATCGACAGATCAGAGATCTTTGTAGTGATCTTTTTACTGCTAGGTCTGTAAACATGACAAGGGGGCTTCCTCTATCTCTAGAGGAAAGAAGATTTCACCGCCAGCACAGACGCTTATTCTTAACTGTATGAGCAGTGAGACTGTGGAACTCTCTGCCACATGATGATGTCATGGCTGTTTTATTAAATAAGTTCAAGGGAGGCCTGGATGCTTTTCTTGAAAAATATAATATTAAGTTATGGTCATTAGATTTCTGGTGATATGTTGATCCAGGGATTGTTCTTATTGCCATTGGAGTCGGGAAGGAATTTTCTTCCTGTGATGGGGCAATTGTCATCTTCCTCATAGGGATTTTTGCCTTCCCCTGGATCAACACAGTAGGGTTTCCCTAGGTTGAACCTAATGGACTTTTGTCTTTTTTCAACCATATTAACTATGTTACTATTATTAGAATTTTTATTGGGGGAGGGGCTTTGGGGTACTTTGTAAACATTTTTACTTTTCATATTTTTTAAGTCCCCCTGGAGGACTTTTACATGCAATCAATAGATTGCATACAATGATCATTGCTATGCCATAGCATAGCACTAATGCTTGTTATAAGCATTCTGCACACAAGAGTCTGAGTCTGTGGCAGACTCTATGAGCAGAACGCCGACTGGACCATACGGAGATAAGCAGATCTTCTCTGGCGGCCTGGGAAAGTGTATGGGGACCCCCACAATCACACTGCGGGGTCCCCAATTGGTGAGTGAATGGAGCCAATCTTATCACTTACACTTAAACAGTGCAATCGCTACGTTTAAGGGGATAATGCAGGCTGCAGCGCAATGTCATTATCAGTGAGGGCCTGGCTGCTTATAGCAGCCAGCCCTCACTTGGAATGAAGCAAGCTCAGCTCCTGAGCTCGCTTCATAGCACCTAATGCATTCTGGACAAACTGGTATGCCCAGGGTTGTCTGGTGACAGGCGTCCCTGGCATACTGGTACGTCCAGGGTCATCTAGGGGTAAATATTTTTGTAAATACATTCATTTTGCAAACCTTCCTCTCCTGATAAGCTGCTATTTCCTTCCCATTGTAGATAGTTAGTTGTCTAGGTTACAGACCACCACTCTGCTCTAAAAGCAGTGGTATTTGATAGACTAACTATTTTGGTTTCCCAACTACAAAGAATGGAGAGATCTGTAATATTTATCGTAGGTACACTTTCAACTGTGAGAGAGAATCTCTAAAAAAAAGAAAATCACAAGAAAATTATCGCTCCGTGTAAAAGTACCATAAGACTTATGGTACTTTTACACGGAGCGATAATTCGCCCGATCGCGCGATTAACGATTTTAAATAAACGATGTTTTTTTTTATAACGATCAGCGTTTAGACGGAACGATACATCGTACGGAAAAATCGTAATGCGATCGTTTTGCTATCGCTTAAGCCTATCTCACACATAGGTGAAATAGTTGAAAGAATGTTTACATGTAACGATCTGCGAATTTTTTCCAAACGACCAACGATAATTTGAGAACATGTTAAAAAATCAAAATGAACGATTTCTCGCTCGTCGTTTAATCGTTCGCTGCGTTTACACGTACGATTATCGTTCGAATTCAATCGTTATCGTGCAAATTCGAGCGTTTCTGCAAAGGGGACAGGATGACTGCATCATATTGAAGGGAGGATGTATCTCATTATTTTAGCCAACAACATCCTTCCCTCAAAAAAAGCATTGAGGATTGGTTGAGGCTGGGTCTTCCAGCATGATGATGAGCCAAAACACAAAGCCAGGGCAACTAAGGAGTGGCTCCATAAGAAGCATTTCAAGGTCCTGAGTTGGTATAGTCTTCAGTCCTGAACCCAATAGAAAATCTTTTGAGGGTAATGGAAATGTACCAATGTTACATCTTCAGGATGTTATATTTAGTTTTTCAACTTACATGTAATTTCAAAGAAGAAACAGAATAAACAGCATATATGCAGCAATAAAGGCACCCCTAGTTAATACTTGGCTGCACATCCTTTGCCACTGATGACCGCCTCCAAACATTTCTTGTAGCCATCTATAAGCTTCTTGAACTTCTCATCTGATATTTTCTCCCACTCTTCCTTTGCAGTTTTTTCAACATATTGAATGTCTGCAGGGTTCTTTTTCCCAATGGCAGATTTCAGCTCACCCCAAAGATTTCCAATGGGATTTTTTTTTATTTTCAAGCAATCCTGTATACTTTTGGATTTGTGGGTCTTTGTCTTGCTGGAGTACCCACGATCTTTGACTCAAACCAAGTGGTAGGGACATTTCTCTGTAAAATCTCTTGATAATTCTCATTTTTTAAGTCCTGTGATGTGGTCAAGGCCTACAGTAACAGCAACCCACAATGTTATGAATCCTCCACCATGCTTAATTGTCTGTTATTTTTCTTATAAGCTTCATTGCACTGTCTGTCTGTAAACAAACTTTTGCTTTGCAATGCCGGAAAGCTTGATTTTTGGTTTAATCTCTCCACAGAACATCTTCCCAAAAAGATTGTCGTTTGCCAAGGTACTCTTTGGCAAAGATCAGTGGTTCTTCTTTTGCCATTTTTTCAGCAATTGTCTTTTCCTTGGCCTTTGTCCATAAAGCTCTTATTGGTTTACTGTGTATAGTACTATGGTATGGTACAAACATTCAGGTGTTTGGATGTTTGATAGATTCATGTCGCTTGAGCACAGGTGATTCTCATTTTTTTAATTCTTGATTTTTATAAATTTTAAACAAAAATGGTAATTCCATCTTAGAAAACATGGCACTAACATTAAAACAACAATCCCTATGATCCAGACAGTTCTCATCTTCCATTAAATCTTAATGCCAAGTGCCCCAAACTGGAAAGAGAGGGGAAAAAAATAAATTATCCCTATGCCTCAATCCATTTCCCTCATTTAAGAAAGTATGACTTCTCAGGCAAGAGATTCTGATGAAACTTGTTAGGAATAGGAGGGCATAAAACTTTTGTGACTGCAGACTTGCTAATAATACAATGTCCATCGCTATAAACAGCAAAGCATGCAGATAAAAGGGGGTTCGGATAAAATAAAGAGCGTACACAAAATCGCTCAAGCAGGCAGGCGAATGTAAAGAATTAGATTCCTTGCAGTTCAGTGTGTATAATTTAGGATTTTATCACATTCCCATAATGACAATAGTGGACAATATAGTGAAAGTGTCTTTATCTCTCACCACTAGTATTGACAAACAAGTACCCTGGGCTGGGGGACTCGATTAATGTCCAGCTCTTGTCTTTCTACAATAGTGCAAAAATATAAAGCACTTTATGTAGCAGGTACTTTAGTCACAAAGGCACCTCTTTGAGCCAGCTACAGTGACTATTTAGATTGCCCTTTTTTATTTTTGTTTAGATTATTTTGAGATATAAAAGGCAAATGTTAAAGCTACTGGGAAAAGCTGGGAATGCACAGAATTCGTTCTAGTTAGGCCCTTCTGTGCCCCCCCCATATAGTAGTTAGACTTTTCTGTGCATCCATACAGTAGTTAGACACCCTCTGTGCCCCAATATAGCAGTTAGCTTCCTCTATGTAAAAGGCCCCCTTTTCCCTCTCTGTGTCCCTATGGTAATTAAGCCCCCTCTGTGCATCCATTCAGTAGGTAGTATCTCTATTGCAGCAAACACCCCCCAGTAACTGTGAGACCCTAAGTTCATTTTACAATGTCTCCCACTCTGTCAGTGCACCGCATTTAACTATCAGCGCTCGTTAGTGCTGAGCTCAGCAGCTGGGGGAGCTGACATCTACACACAGGGCAGCATGGATGGGTAAGTAGATCAATCACTTACTTATCCTGATGCCCCCACCACCACCACTGACAGTCTGGCGGTCGGTGTGCTGAGTGACTGCACTGGTCACATGTAGCTAAAGCCGGCCATGCACACATTAATTTGTTTTACACTGGAAAATATACTACCCCTTGTATGCAATAATTTTGTATATAAGGAAAATTTGCATGTAGTAAATCAGCTTTGCAAGATAGTAGTCTGGACTGGCTCTAGATTTTTGAGGGCCCTTGGTCGACAGAGCCTCAGCAGGCCCCTTATCAATTTATTTATCTATACATCTTGACAAACCCTACAAATTTATTTATGTTAGTTGAGATCAGAATCTAGCAATTTATCTTACTAACTCAGCAGTGTTATTAGTCTATATTTAATATTGCTCTCCTTCAGACAACCTTCTTGATATTTTCTTACCTCATTTAGGATTTCTTATTTGACCAGAGTACAAAAGCTTTTTTTTTTTTAAGTCCTACTTTCCCTGGAGACATAAAGCAAGAAAATTAATGGTAGCCAGGAGTAAGGAGAGCACAGGCCTATGGGAAACTGTCTAAAGTTCTCTATTAATTGCTGGCATTCGGCAACAGGAGTGACGCCAAAAGCACACTGGCATAGATGCTCCAGTAATTCTTAGCATAACATTCTGCAGGTGTTGAAGTAAAGCTTTGGCTCAGACACAACGTCATTTATATCTATATTACAGCATTCTTACACTGTCAGGAACAATATAGATTTTGACTTGACTGTCAGGGCCGCCGATAGGGCAGTACAACTGGTACTGCCGTATGGTGCCCGGACCCTAAGAGACATGGGGGGGGGGGGGGCCCGCCGGCCGCCGCCCCCCGTCCGCTACGTTAGGGGGGCCCGCACGGCCCCCCTTGCCACCTGTTTTTGAGCATCCCGAGAAGCTGCGGCCGTGCAGCTTCTCGGGATGTACTGATCGCTTTGATGTTCCGCCCGCACATTGAGCGGGCGGAACATTAAAGCGATCAGAATACAGGAGAAGGACCTGTCAGTGTCCTCCTCCTGTATTTTCTCCCATAGGCTGCCGGCACTTCATACCAGCAGCCTATGGGAGGCCGGGACGTGACCTCTCCGGCAGGCGTGATGATGTGACGTCATCACGCCTGCCGGAAGTCCCGTCCCTGCGGCTCGCAAGATGGAGCCCGAAGAGGAGGAAGAGCTGCTGCCTGCACAGCGTGGATTAGGTGAGTAGGATGTTTGTTTTTTTAGGGGCACCTCTGGGGGCATTATTAGTGTATGGGGGCACCTCTGGGGGCATTATTAGTGTATGGGGGCACCTCAGGGGGCATTATTAGTATATGGGGGCACCTCTGGGGGCATTACTAGTATATGGGGGCACCTCTGGGGGCATTACTATTATATGGGGGCACCTCTGGGGGCATTATTAGTTCATGAGGGGCACCTCTGGGGGCATTATTAGTGTATGGGGGCACCTCTGGGGGCATTATTAGTGTATGGGGGCACCTCTGGGGGCATTATTAGTATATGGGGGCACCTCTGGGGGCATTATTAGTTCATGGGGGCACCTCTGGGGGCAGTATTAGTTCATGGGGGCACCTCTGGGGGCATTATTAGTTCATGGGGGCACCTCCTGGGGGCATTATTAGTATATGGGGGCACCTCTGGGGGCATTATTAGTTCATGGGGGCACCTCTGGGGGCATTATTAGTTCATGGGGGCACCTATGGGGGGCACCTCTGGAAGCATTATTAGTATATGGGGGCACCTCTGGGGGCATTATTAGTTCATGGGGGCACCTCTGGGGGCATTATTAACTCATGGGGGCATCTCTGGGGGCATTATTAGTGTATGGGGGTACCTCTAGGGGCATTATTAGTTCATGGGGGCCACCTCTGGGGGCATTATTAGTTCATGGGGGCACCTCTGGGGGCATTATTAGTTCATGGGGGCACCTCTGGGGGCATTATTAGCTCATGGGGGTACCTCTGGGGGCATTATTAGTTCATGGGGGCCACCTCTAGGGGCATTATTAGCTCATGGGGGTACCTCTGGGGGCATTATTAGTTCATGGGGGCCACCTCTAGGGGCATTATTAGCTCATGGGGGCACAGCAGGGAATCCTACATACAGGGGGCACAGCAGGGGATCCTACATACAGGGGGCACAGCAGGGGATCCTACATACAGGGGGCACAGCAGGGGATCCTACATACAGGGGGCACAGCAGGGGATCCTACATACAGGGGGCATCCCACATTCCTACTCGCTTTCCTGCACATAACACCAAACAGCGCAGTTACTATGGGAGCCCACAGGGGGGGAGAAAGGAAAGGAAGTTGCTAGAAATGTGCGGAGCCTAAATTGTTTGTCTCGCAGGTTCTGAAAAGATGAAATATATCTGGAAGAAATCATTATGGAGGACTGGGACGGATGGAGAGGAAAAGGGAAAGTGACGCCTCAGATCAAAGAAGACGTCACCTGTGAGTCACTGTATGACACTTTTCTTATTTTGTAGAACATCATTTAGTAGGGGCGCCCCGAGGTGACAGCTACTACATTATCTGTACTCAGAGATATCACTGTGTTATCTGTGGTGTTACATAGGACTGCAGGTGACATCTACATTATCTGTACTCAGAGATATCACTGTGTTATCTGTGCTGTTACATAGGACTGCAGGTGACTACTACATTATCTGTACTCAGAGATATCACTGTGTTATCTGTGCTGTTACATAGGACTGCAGGTGAAATCTACTACATTATCTGTACTCAGAGATACCACTGTGTTATGTGGTGTTACATAGGACTGCAGGTGATATCAGGTGATTTCTCCAGGTTGCAGAAGTTCAAACTTCATCGTGCCCTGGTGTGCTGGTGTCTGTATACATGTGTGCTGGTGTCTGTATGTGTGTATACATGTGTGCTGGTGTCTGTATACATGTGTGCTGGTGTCTGTGTGTGAGATCAATTCTAGAGAACTGGCTCATATATCCCATTTTCCCCAGTGGCTTAAAATGTAACCTCTGTTATACAGTTATAAAATTGTAGAACCTAAATGTGAACAAGGTGCAATTCAAATAGACACTTACTTGTATAGCTGTCTCTTGTGCTCTGTATGCAGTGCATTATATTCACCCTTGCAACGTACAATTTATAGCGTGTCTACAAGCCCAGCGGGGCTCATTATGATGGAGACTAAAACTTATACAAGAGTGGGGTAGGGGTTCCCCTGTATTCAGAATGCTGTTGAGTGCTAGGCAATGCCCCGTCTGGGATTATTGAATTTCAAGGGTCTATGCAGAGCAGGATAAAGACACCTCTGCTGCACAAACAGGATCCCCTAGAAAGCGTTCTCACCGCCATGTATTCGCTGTCACTGTCTTGGGTGAGCTAAACTAGTCTGCCTGGGGGGCTGTGTGATTTGTATATGCTCACTAACATGGAACAGCCTCATTATATTAGCCTTATCAACATATTCTATGTTAGTGAGCATACCGGGGGGGGGGGGGGGGGGATATTGGTGAACATATACAAATCAAACAGCCCCCCAGACCCTCGAAATTCAATAACCCCAAACGGGCATTGCCTAGTACTCAACAGCATTCTGAATACAGGGGAACCCCTACCCCACTCTTGTATAAGTTTTAGTCTCCATCATAATGAGCCCCGCTGGGCTTGTAGACACGCTATAAATTGTACGTTGCAGTGGTGAATATAATGCACTGCATACAGAGCACAAGAGGCAGCTATACAAGTAAGTGTCTGTATGGTGACATTTAAATTGCACCTTGTTCACATTTAGTTTCTACAATTTTATAACTGTATAACAGAGGTTACATTTTAAGCCACTGGGAAAAATGGGGTATATGAGCCAGTTCTCTAGAATTGATCTGAACCAAATTATACCTCCCAGCAAGGCGTGGGTGGAACACACAATTTTTTTTTTTTTATTAATGTGGGGGGCCCAGACACTTTGGTTGTATGGGGCCCCGAAATTCCTGATGGCGGCCCTGTTGACTGTTATGTTTCTCAGGGTGACATCTTTATCAGGTCACTGGTGTTTTCCTGAAGCTCAAAAATACAAATATTCACTAAAAATAACCAACAACAAAATTATTTACTACTTTTATATTCTTGCACGTAGAGGCAGTATGATGTATACTTACATAGTTTGTTAGGGTATGTGCACACCAAGAAATTCTCATGGATAACTTTCTGCGGATTCCCGCGCACTCCCGCTTCACTCTCTGCCCGTCCCATAGACTTCATTCTATGGTCAGGCTGCTTCTGCCGTCCGCCTAAAGAATGGACATGTGGGGAATCCGCTGCAAGTTATCCACGAAAATTCCTCAGTTTGCAAATACCCTAAGGCTGAAAAAAGACATCCAGTTCAGCATATTACCTAATTTCCAGGAGAACAATTCCTTCCTGAATCTGCCAATCAGAATAAATCCCTGGATCAACAATCCTTCTTTAGAATCTAGTAACTATAACCTGTAATATTACTACACTCAAGTCATGTATCCAGACCTCTTTTGAGTTTGCCATGATCACTTCCATAATCTTGCTGCTCTTACAGTAAAGAATGCCTTTCTGTGCTGATGTAGAAACTTTTATTCCTCTAGGTTTACGGGATGTCCCCTTGTTAGGCTGGGTTTGACTGGGCTGTCAATATTCAGGGATTTACATTATTCAGAAGGGACAGGGTGGGCAGAAGGGGAGAAGGAGTATGTCTTTATGTCAAAAATTATATTAAAAAGAGTGTAAAAGATACAATAGTGGGTGATGACTTTGAGGATGTGGAATCATTGTGGGTAAAACTACAGAGGGAGGTAAACAGTGAAATTTTTTTTTTGATCTGGTGATTTCTAACAGTGCCGAGCTGGTTGGGGGTATCATTGTCCATGAACACCTGGGTAATAGTGACCACATATAGTAACTTTAAGCTTGAAGTGTAGAAAACAAAGACATGTTTGAAGGCAAAAACATTAAATTTTCCTGGGTTAAGAGCTGAACTTCAGGGCATAGACTGGGAGCGGCTTCTGTCACATACTGATACTGATAATAAATGGGAAATCCTCAAATCCACATTAAATAACTGTACTGCTAAATTTATTCCTATGGGTAACAAATATAAACAATTAAAATCAAATCCCACACGGCTTACAACCGAGGTTAAAAGGGCTATAAATGACACAAATCTGAGGGGTCAGCTGTAGTCTTTAAACATTACAAAGAGGAACCCTTGAAAATATTAATGCAAAAAAAAAAAAAAAACAAGGTCAGAGCATGTAGGACCTCTAAATAATGGTGATGGGGAGTTAATAACTGGGGATCAGGAGAAAGCTGAGTTACTCAATGGGTTCTTCAGCTCTGTATATACAAAAGAAGAGGATGGAGCTGTGGTGGGTGGGGCCAGTGCTGCTAACACGTGTAAAATACTAAACTGGCTTACTATAGATATGGTCCAAGATAAATTAAATAAAATTAATGTAACTAAAGCTCCAGGGCCTGATGGATTAAACCCCAGAGTTCTTAGGGAACTCAGTTTTGTAATTTCTCTACCCTTGTATGAAATATTCAGTGATTCTTTGGTGACAGGTACTGGCATAAGGCAAATGTGGTGCCAATCTTCAAAAAGGGCTCTAGGTCTTCTCCAGGTAACTATAGACCCGTAAGCTTAACGTCCATATTGGGGAAACTTTTTGAGGGGCTTATAAAGCACTACATGCAGGAAAATGTATTGACTAATAGTATTATAAGTGATAACCAGCATGGTTTTACGAAGGATAGAAGCTGTCAAACCCACCTAATATGTTTTTAAGAAGAGTTGAGTAGAAGCCTGGATACTGAGGTCACTGTGGATATAGTGTACCTAGATTTAGCAAAAGCATTTGACACAGTCCCTCATGGGTGTCTGATGGGTAAGTTAAGATCTATGAATTTGGAGAGTTTAGCCTGTAACTGGATTGAAAACTGGCTTAAATGAGAAGTCCGGTGAAAATTTTCATTAAAGTATTGTATTATATTGTATTATATTATATAAAAGTTATACAAATCACCAATATACACTTATGGGAAATGCTCATAAAGTGCTTTTTTCCCTGCACTTACTACTGCATCAAGGCTTCACTTCCTGGATAGAATGGTGATGTCACAACCCGACTCCCAGAGCTATGCGGGCTGTGGCTGCTGGAGAGGATGATGGCAGGGGGACACTGAGGGACACAGGGCACTGGAGGGACACTGAGCATTCCTCCGCCATCATCCTCTACAGCAGCCACAGCCCGCACAGCTCTGGCAGTCAGGTCATGACATCACCATTTTATCCAGGAAGTGAAGCCTTGATACAGTAGTAAGAGCAGGGAAAAAAGCACTTTATAAGCATTTCCCGTAATAAGTGTATATTGGTGATTTGTATAACTTTTGGGGGGCAATACAATCCTTTAATGAAAATTTTCGCCGGACTTCTCCTTTAATAATCGCTGGGAAAGTCGCTAATAGAGAAGGATCTGGGTGTACTTGTAGATAATAGGCTACAGAACAAAACACAATGTCAGTCAGCTGCTTCTAAGGCCAGCAGGATATTGTCATACATTAAAACAGGCATGGACTCTCGGGACAGGGATATAATATTACCGCTTTATAAAGCTTTGGTGCGGCCTTATCTGGAGTATGCTGTCCAGTTTTGGAACCCGATTCATAAAAAGGATGTCTTAGAGCTGGAAAAGGTACAAAGGTGGGCAACTAAACTAATAAAGGGAATGGAGCATCTTAGTTATGAGGATAGATTAAAATAATTAAATTTGTTTAGTCTCCAGAAGAGACATTTAAGGGGAGATATGATTAACTTATTTAAATATATAAATGGCCCCTACAGTAAATATGGGGAAAAGATGTTCCAGGTAAAACCCCCTCACAAGACAAGGGGACACTTCCTTCGCCTGCAGAAAAAAAGGTTCAATCTCCGGAAACGACAAGCCTTCTTTAATATGACAACAGAAAATCTACCCCAGGATCTGGTCACAGCAAAAATAGTAGAGGGCTTTAAAACAGGCTTAGACAAGTTCTTAGAATAAAATAACATTAATGCAAATGTATAGAACCTACCCATCATCCCTCCCCCTTCCCTTATCCATCTTCTCCTTGGTTTAACTATGTAACTATTTGAGTATGTTAAAGGACTAAATAATGTTCAGGAGGGAAATGTTTTTAGAAAATAAAAACTGAACTCAAGAACAAGAGGACACAGAGGTTAGTTGAGGGAAAAATCAGAAGCAACGTTAGAAAATATTACTTTACTGAAAGTAGTAGATGCTTGGAACAAACTTCCAGCAGATGTGGTTAGTAAATCTACAATAACAGAATTTATAGTGAATGTACCATCAAGTAAATTTAAGTGGTGCACATGAATACAACGTTGCTGGTGCCACGGTCCTTTTTTGTGAACCACAGATTGGTTCCTGCGCACGGCGCCATTCTATTACCAAGCACCGGTCTGGGCTATAGCTCCGGCGGAAACCCCTGCCCCGCTGTGACGCGACTCCATTAGAATCAATGGAGTCGTGTCATAGAGGGGTGGGCTGGCCTGCCTCCAGTACTTGAGCCTGGGCCAGTGCTTGGTAGTAGACTGGCGCAGTGTGCGGAGACTGGGCCGCGGTTCAAAAAAAGGATCACAGTAATCCTAAAAATTATCAAAATAATAAGTGATGTTTCGATGGCCTTACACCATCTTTTTTCAAGCCTTAAAAAAGATGTTGTGAGGTCATCGAAACGGTGCTTTGATTATGCCACACTGAATTGTTTGCTTTTACCCGTTTTTTGATGAAATTTACCACTTTTTTGTTTCACTTACCTGAGAGTGCTGCAGACTATTTTGGAGTATCTATCTAGCCTTCATCAGTCTTGTCCCCAAATCTACACAAGTTATCACGGCCAAATCTTTAGTGTCAGCCATAGATGGGATGTGCAGCCGTTCCTTTCTCTCCAGTTTCCGTGTTTTACAGTTCTCCCTCTGTGAACAGCTCGCACTCCTTTATAAGACCCACATGACCAAAATTAGCAGGATATGCCTGTGCTCACATGTCAGTACCTCCATGTTTTTCCCCTCCTGTCTGCAGTAGTTTTGGTGAGTGTAATACCATATCCATACTTGTGTCGTTTGGGGGCAGCCTCCCCCGCCGGTGGTGCTGGCCAGGTTCTGGTGGGGCTATTTGGGTTTGGTCCTGGGGGTTGCAGGGCCATTCCAGGGCCCCCCTTCCCTGCACGTGCACGCTTTGCGGGGGTGGCAGTCGCTGACCGACACGGTTGTGGAGTTAGCGTAGGGACCCGTGTGAACCAAAGGACCTGCACGGTGGTACACGGGGCTATTATGGCTTGATCAAATCATATACAGACACTCTGGTGTTGATTTTTAATATAGGCCAAGCGGCATTAGTGTCAGCCATAGATGGGATGTGCAGCCGTTCCTTTCTCTCCAGTTTCCGTGTTTCACGGCCAAATCTGTTGATCTGCCCAGTCTGTTGGTTCTCCCAGTGTCTCATAATCTTCTTGGCCTAATAGCATTAAACAGCTTTAAACAAACAAGTATTGACCTCAGTTATATTAACTAGGGAAGGGCCAATCACTTGTGATGATCCTGGACATCCCCCTGTGGGAATTAATGAGCTCAGCATGGGATTTACATGGATAAAGTGAAGTACAAGCCAGGATTATGTCTGACAGTGCCTTGTCTGTTTGCATGACACTATCCATCGTGAGACCCTTTTCCTTCACAGACTCTAATGCTGCCGTCTACCTAATAATCATCTTTTCATTTTGCTTAGTATAATAGCTCATTGAAAAAAATCACACGGGATTAAAGTCATAAGATTAAGGTGATAACTCAATCCTGGAACATTGTCCTGTTAAATTAAAGAATGAAGATGATGGCCATGCAACACTCTATTAATTACCTATGTATTATCTATATGCCTGGTAGACTATGGAGAGTTTTAGACCTGTAAGTTGTGAGGTAGGGCCTCTATCAGCTGAACCACATCCCACAGATGCTTGACTGGAATCAGATCTGGGATATTTAGTGGCCAACTAAACATCTTGAATATGTTTGTCATGTTCCACACACCATTCCTGAGAAACTTTTTCCATGTGGTGGGGCATACTAACCTGCTGAAAGAGGCCGCTATTGGGCTATGTTCAAACATAGCGTTTAATTAGCTTTAATTAACGCTATTTTGCCGCAGTGTGTGGTAAAATAGCTAGATTTTCAGCACTAATTAACGCTACTTAAATGTTATGTGTAAACATAGCCTTAAAAATACCATTGTCATGAATGGTTTAATCTGGTTTTGATCAATAAATCGGAACATGGCACATTAAAAGTGACATCCACATGAATGCCAAGAAGAAAGGTTTCCCAGCAGAACATTGCTTAGAGCCCTTTGTTTTCACCAGCTTGTCATCTTTCCATAAAACATCCTGTTGCCATCTGTTTGTGATCCATTAAAGGGTTTATCCAGCGTTAGAAAAACATGGCGACTTTCTTCCAGGGACAGCACCACTCTTGTCTCTAGTTTGGGTGGAGTTTTGCAACTCAATTCCATTGAAGTAAATGGAGCTTAATTGCAAACCACACCTGACTGGAGACAAGAGTCGTAATGTCTCTGGAAGAAAGTCGCCATGTTTTCTAGCGCTGGATAACCCCTTTAAACAAGGCCATCGACTGCTACTAGTATATAACCTGGTTCTGATGCTTTTTATATCCATTGTAGGCATTGAAGCAGTGGACAGAGGTCAGTTTGGGGCATTCTGTCCTGCAGCTATGTAGCTCCTTATGAGGTAAATTGCACTGCACAGTGCATTTCTACACATTTCTATCATAGCCAGCATTAACTTTTCTAGCAATTTGTGCTACAGTAGTTCTTCCATGAGATCAAACCAAAAGGGCTAGCTAGGGATGAGGAATTTACAGTAATAATGATGCAAAATGCTTTGCTAGCTCAGCAGTCGTCTCATCAGCCTGCTGCTTTCTAATTCAGTGCCATTCCTTCCTAGATGCTGGGAAAAGCTGCATCCAGTCCTAAGAAACTGGGAAAAGGCAGCAGACTGTTAATCAGACTGCCAAGATAATGAAGCAATTCACTTTGTTATTACTGTAAATTCCCTTATCTCTAGGGCTAGCCTCTGCATTAATGGACATTGGGGTTTCCTGAGCCTGTCATCAGTTGTCCTTCTAAGGATCTCTTTTGGTAGGTACTCCCAACTGGAGAAGCCCAATACGACCTGCCACTTTGAGAATTTTCTGACCCAGTAATCTAGCTATCATAATTTCTCCCTTTTTAAAGTTGCTCAGATCGTACTGACAGAGTTGCAATATTTTCAATATATTCTTTGAACCACAAGCTGTCAGTAACTTGTCAGGTACAGAAGAATATTAAAATAATGCCAAGGTACTATAGATTTACACTTGTTCTTACAAAATAAATCAAACCGTGCTTTGTACCTGTCAGCAGTGGCATAGCTACCATGAAGGCAGACCAAACAACTGCTATGCGGCCCTTGCACTAAGGGGGCCCACAGACCTGACCCTTTAACTGTGAGCATTTGTGATAAATGCTTACAGTTAAATGCTGTGGTGCAAGAAGCCATTGGCTTTCCACCCTGCCAGTCTCTTTTGTGGCTGGAGGCAGCAATGCACCTCCAGCAACAAGAGGCTCTCTGTCCCAGCTCCCCAGCTTCAGAGCTATGAGAAAGAAGGGACGGAGCTGCAGCGGGCCAGGTTAGTATGGAAGGGGTGATGGAGTACCATGAAACCTAACTACACCCCTGCCTGTCAGCTTGTTCTTTACAAAATACATGAAACAGTGCCTTATATGTGTAGGCTTGTACTCTATTAGTGGGTATACATAATGCACACAGGCACTGGTGTAGCTACCAATGTTATCAGACATGTGTGGCAGGGGTGCCCCTGGAATAGTGGGGTCTGCCTCCATGGTACTAGCTTCGGCACTGACAGCAGGGCAGTATAGGCAGTACTGCTGTCAGGGGTCCTCCCTTATAAAGGGACCCACTGCTGCCTCCCATACTGTATTAATGTTGAACGGGTACGGGGCATGGCTTGCAGCTGATGGGGTAAGCCACGTTGCTGCAGAACCCGGGTTGCCGTGTGCTAATATCCTGCTTCCACCTGATCTCTGGCCATCCGTGGGGAACAAGCGCCACCAAAAGCTGCCTAAGAACCTGTCCGTACCTCTGGTGCAGTCCTCCATGCAGCCGATGCTGCTCCAATACCTCTCCACAGAGCCTGCTCCTCCTGCCACATGCGCATCCAAGAAGGCTTTCTCTCCATGGCTGTCTCATATGGAAGTGAAGAGGCCGTGCAGCAACCCCAGCCACAGACCTCCCTGGCTTGCCTGGATGCCGCTTCATCAGCCTGCAGCACAGAGGGAGATCCTCCACTACAAGAGACAGTGACCAACTTAGTCCACCTGCACCACTTTGGCAGATCCCTAGCACAGGGAAAGAAACCACACACCACTTCTGTAGCTCATCTAAAACCAGCCTGAGTCTGTTCCAACTGACTTTCATGCTTTGCCTCCTCTTCTCAGATCTTACAGGCTGAATCGTTAATAGAAAATTCCACGAGCTGATAAACTTGACTCTCTGAGACGTAGCATATGTCCACTGGACCTCTGGTCATTGTTATTGTTGGTCTTTCTGATTGATTTAACCCTATCTTTCTTTTCTGCTTATCTCTCCGCCCCCTACACCTCTACACATAACCCCTCCCACCACACACACACACACACACACACACACATTGCGATATGAAGACAATAATAACAATTTAGTTTGCATTTATTGTTACTACTTCTGTATGTGCATTGCGTCCATGCCAATTCACATTTGTTAGAGAGGATATTACCTAATTAACCTACTTATTTACTCATGGTCAATTATGAATATTCCTTCTTGTAGGTAAATGGTTACTTGTCAGCATTGTAACTGGAACTTTAGCTCCTTAGGTAAGCATCCAGACCAACAGCATAAGGACACAGGTTCAATTCCCCTCTAGGTGACCAAAAAATTGCCACCGAGTACACTAATGTATCCACCAATTTTTGTGAATTGGTCCCAGCGGAACCACCTTAGGATCAATGCTGGGAAGACCAAGGAGATGATGGTAGATTTCGACAAGTGCAGATTTCCTCTAAAACCAATGGCCATCCAGTGGACCAATATTGAGACAGTCAACACCTATAAGTATTTGTGTGTGCTACTCAATAATAAGCTGGACTGGGCTGATCACATGTATGCACTGTACAGAAATGACCACAGGAGGCTGTACCTGTTTAGAAGGTTGAGAGCCTTTGGAGTGCAGGAGGCACTTCTTAGGGCCCTTTTTAAAGGCCCTATTACATCAAACGATTACATTGGCCAACAAATTTTCAAAAGTTGTTTGGTTCAGAAATAAAATTAGCCATTTCTTAATGATTTTTATGTGCGGAATTTAAGTATAACAAGGAAAAATGTTAATTGGCTCTAGTTTCTATGATATCGAAGAGTTCTCATGTTACTGTTTTGTGAATTGTATAAAATACTATATAATAGTCTACATATTTATTACTTCTGCAATCATAAGGATGCAAGTTTACTGTTCATAAACTTTTGAAATATATTCATAGGAAACTTAGTTCTATCTGAAATCAACTACGATTTACAGGCATAGCTAAGAATTTTTACAAATTAGTTATGTTTATTAACCCCTTGCCGCAAAATGACGTTTAGGGAACGTCATGTAAAGTAGGTAGTTAATGCAACATGACGTTCCCCAAACATCATGTTGTTCCTGCCTCCCCCCGCTGTCGATAAGTGAGATCGGGCAGCGGGAGGAGGCAGTATCACACCACATCCTCCCGCTGCCTCTGCCCGGAGGGGAGCTGCGCTCCCCCCGGGCAGTCAACCCCATAAACGCCGCGGCCGATGCGACCGCAGCGTCTATGGGGGAGATGTGATGTTTGCCGCCGATCTGGCGGCGGGAGGAGGCTGCAGCACATTGCCTCCTCCCGCTGCCACTGTCACAGTGTCCCCCGGCCCCCCTTCCCCTGCCGCCGGTACCGGAGATCGCCGCTATCAACGTTATAACGGCAATCTCCGGTACCAGCGCCGCCGACAGCTTTCATCTCCCCCCACCGTGAATCCACGGTGGGGGGAGATGAAAATGTAATAATCAGACCCCAGATCAGCCCCCCCTAGTGCCCCGATCACTAACCCGCTCCCTCCCCGGGTGGCCATCAGATCCAAGATGGCCGCCCCCATCTCTGCGAACAAACGATGTTTGTTCGCAGGGATGGAAATGAAAAAATGATCAAAGCCCCATGCTCTCCGCCACCGGGGGTAGCGGAGAGCATGGGGCAGTGATCGGGGATTCCCCTGTGGGGTCCCGGAACAGGCGATCGGCGGTATATACTATATACCGCTGATCGCCTGTTCCCAGTGCTGCCAGCACTTTTTATCCCCTGTCACCATAAATCATTGGTGACAGGGGATAAAAAGTGTTACAGTGTCGCCCCCCAAGTCGCCCCCCACCCCCCCAGTCACCCCCGTCCCCCAGTCACCCGCCCTTCCCCATATACTCACCGGATCCACGGAGCTCCTTCCTCTTCGGTGTCCTGGCTGGTTATGAAGTGCGCATGCGCGCCACAACCAGCCAGCTCTGAAAATTTAAAGTGACAGAGACCAATTTGGTCTCTGTCACTGAACTATGATTACTGTGATAGAAAATATCACAGTAATCATAGTAATACAGTGAAAATGAATGTATAAAGTACAAAAAGTGACAAACATACAAAAAAATAAAACACACACTTTTTATTATAGTAATAATTGCAGTTTACTCCCAAATTACCTCTAACCCCCCCAGATTACCCATAACCACCGCACGTTGCCCATAACCGCCCCAGGTTGTCCGTAATCACGCCAGATTGCACGTAACCACCGCACGTTGCCCGTAACAACCGAACATTGCCCGTAACCACCGCACGTTGCCCGTAACCACCGCACGTTGCCTGTAATCACACCAGGTTGCCTGTAATCACACCAGATTATCCGTAACCACGCCAGATTACACGTAACCACCGCACTTTGCCCGTAACCACCGCACGTTGCCCGTAACCACCGCACGTTGCCTGTAATCACACCAGGTTGCCTGTAATCACACCAGATTATCCGTAACCACGCCAGATTACACGTAACCACCGCACTTTGCCCGTAACCACCGCACGTTGCCCGTAACCACCGCACGTTGCCCGTTACCACCGCACGTTGCCGTAATCACGCAAGATTGCACGTAACCACCGCACGTTGCCCCTAACCGCCCCAGCTTGCCTGTAATCACACCAGATTACCCGTAACCACCGCACATTGCCTGTAACCACCGCACATTGCCTGTAACCACCGCACGTTGCCTGTAACCACCGCACGTTGCCCGTAACCACAGCACGTTGCCCGTAACCACCACACGTTGCCTGTAATCACACCAGGTTGCCTGTAATCACACCAGATTATCCGTAACCACGCCAGATTACAGGTAACCACCGCACATTGCCCATAACCACCGCACGTTGCCCGTAATCACGCAAGATTGCACGTAACCACCGCACGTTGCCCCTAACCGCCCCAGCTTGCCTGTAATCACACCAGATTACCCGTAACCACCGCACGTTGCCCCTTAACCGCCCCAGGTTTCCCATTGCCACATTGGCACTGACCACCGCACGTTGCCTCTAACCACCGCACACTGCCTCTAACCACCCCAAATTGCCAAAGACCCCCTCCAGATTGCTAACCAACCCAAATTACATATAAGCACTTCAGTTTATCTGTAACCAACCCAGATTGTCCGTAACCACCCCACGTTGGCCGTAACCACAGCAGGTTACCTGTAACCACCCCAGATTGTCTGTAACCACCGCAGATTATCCGTAACCACCTCCAGATTACCCGTAACCACCCCACATTACCTGTAATCTAATTTTTTTATTGTATTTTAGTAACTGCGCTATTCTAATAACTGTTTCTAGCTGCGGTTTTGCTCCAGCAAATTGGCGCTCCCTTCCTTCTGAGCCCCGCTGTGTGCCCATACAGGGGTTTATGCCCACATATGGGGTACCGTTCTACTCAGGAGAACCTGCGTTACAGATTTTGGGGTATTACAGATTTTCTCTCCTGTTCCTCGTGAAATTGAGAAATTTCAAACTAAACAAACATATTATTGGAAAAATTCGAGTTTTTCTTTTTTACTCTCTACTTTTAAATACTTTCCTCTAATACCTGTGGGGTCAAAATGGTCACCACACCCCAACATGAATTCTTTGAGGGGTGTACTTTCCTAAATGGGGTGATTTTGGGGGGGGTTCTATTCTGCTGACACTACAGGGGCGCTGCAAACGCACCTGGCGCTCAGAAACTTCTTCAGGAAAATCTGAACTGAAAATGCTAATTGGCGCTCCTTCCCTTCTGAGCCCCGCTGTGTGGCCATACAGTGGTTTATGCCCACATTTGGGGTACCGTTCTACTCAGGGGAACCTGTGTTACAGATTTGGGCATGCAGCTTCTCCCCTGTTCCTAGTGAAATTGAGAAATTTCAAACTAAACGAACATATTATTGGAAAAGTTCTAGTTTTTCAATTTTACTGTCTTATTTTAAATACTTTCCTCTAATACCTGTGAGGTCAAATTGGTCACCACACCCCAAGATGAATTCCTTCTGAGCCCGGCTGTGTGTCCATACAGTGGTTTATGCCCACATATGGGGTACCGTTGTACTCAGGAGAACCTGTGTTACAAATTTTGGGGTGCGGATTTTCTCATGTTCCTTGTGAAATTGAGAAATTTTAAACTAAACAAACATAATATTGGAAAAATTAAAGTTTTTCATTTTTACTGTCTAATTTTAAATACTTTCCTCTAATACCTGTGGGGTCAAAATGGTCACCACACCCCAACATGAATTCTTTGAGGGGTGTACTTTCCAAACTGGGGTGACTTTTGGGGGGTTTCTCTTCTGCGGACACTACAGGGGCGCTGCAAACGCACCTGGCGCTCAGAAACTTCTTCAGCAAAATCTGCATTAAAAAAGCTAATTGGCGCTCCTTTCCTTATGAGACCGGCTGTGTGCCCATACAGTGGTTTACACCCACATATGGGGTACCGTTTTATTCAGGAGAACCTGCGTTACAAATGTTGGCATGCTTTTTTTCTCATGTTCCTTTTGAAAATGAGAAACTTTAATCTAAACCTATATATTATTTGAAAATTAAAATTTTAGATTTTTTTATGGCCTAATCGTGAATACTTTCCTCCAGCCCCTGTAGGGTTAAAATGCTCATTATACCCCTAGATTAATTATTTAAGGTGTCTAGTTTCCAAAATGGGGTCACTTATGGGGGTTTTCAGTATACAAGCCTTCTAAATCCATTTAAAAAAAGAACTGGTCCCTAAAAAAAATCAGTTTTGGAAATTTTCACAAAATGTGATAATTTGCTAATAAATTTGTAAGCCCCATAACACCCTAAAAAAGTAAAATATGTTTCCCAAATTATGCCAGAATAAAGAGGACATATTGGTAATGTGATTTAGCAACTAATTTATGTGCTATGACTTCCTTTTTTAGAAGCAGAGAATTTCAGAAGTTCATAAAATGCAAAATTTTCAAATTTTTCATGATATTTTGATGTTTTTCACAAAAAATACACAAAGTAGTGACCAAATTTTGCTACTAATATAAATATCGTCATGTGTGAAGAAAAAACAATCTCAGAATCGCTAGCATACGTTAAAGCATCACTGAGCTATAAGCGCATAAAGTGAGACAGGTCAGATTTTGAAAAATGAGCCTGGTCATTAAGGCCAAAACAGGCTTTAGAGGCAAGGGGTTAAACTCTGGAATGTAGGTCCTCATCCAATGGCTACTTGGTGCATTTTGTATTTATACATGGGATTGTCTCTGATAACTGTCCAACAGTAATCTGCAAGCATTGATGGGTTCCATAAAGGCTAGGTTCACACTGCGTTTTTGCAATCAGTTTTTGCAATCCGTTTTTTGCAAAAACGGATGCATTTGTGTGCATCCTTTTTGATCGGTTTTTCCATTGACTTCCATTATAAAAAAAAAAACAACGGATCAAAACAGATCTGTTTTTTTTACGGACACAACTACTTTTGTATCTGTTAAAAAAAAATGAAAGTCAATGGAAAAGTCAATGGAAAAAAGGGATCAAAACGCACACAAATGCATCCATTTTTTTATCAGTTTTTTGCAAAAAAGAGATGAAAAAAACGGATTGCAAAAACGCAGTGTGAGCCTAGCCTTACCCTGATACCTTTTTTTCATATTGGTCATTCTAAGATGATGCAATATACCAGTTGATAATGTAATACTGATGATGCAAACTTTTCCCAGTTTTGTATCACAGGCTGTGAGAAATATAGAAAGTACATATATATCTTGAAAATTAGAGCCAATTTCAAAATTTAAACATCATTTTCGATCTCAGCACCCCAAAATTAGTTAAGATCAACTATTTTCATGTCGGAACCTTTTTTGGCTGTTGACCAGTGTTATCAGATGTTATGGCACAATCAGTGGCGTAGCTACCACGGTCGCAGCGGTTGCCGCCGCGACCAGGCCGCTACCAAGGGGGGGGCCCGCGAGGTACTGCTCCCCTCCCACTCCCTCTTGTGACCGCAAGCAATGTTTTGCTTGCGATCACAAGAGTCTGCCTGGGACAGGCCCCCAGGCTGACTTGCGGGGCTGGGAGCATCACCTAGGCAAAAAAAATAGGTCCCGCAAAGCTCTGCCCCCTCCGCGGGAAGCCCCGCCCCCCGTCGCGAGAATCCCGCCAGCGCGCGTGGCTAGAAGACTAGAGAAATCATTCAGGTGAGTATAGATTTTTTTGTTTTAAAGGGCATGAGGGGTGTAGTGGTGTGATGATGAAGGAACACGAGGATGATCGGGGTGTAGTGGTATGATGATGTTGGAACAAGAGGATGATGAGGATGTAGTGGTATGATAATGAAGGAACGAGGATGATGGGGGTGTAGTGGTATGATGATGACTGTATGAAGTGATATTGGTCTATGTACAGAGGATTATATTGAGTAGCAGCGGTGGTGTTAGTCAGTATGTGGTGGTATTATTTGTTACTTGTTATCTGGTACTGTGTTTTATTGGATTTAGTATACTGGATTTGGTCAGTAACAATATGGTGGTGATGGTTGTGGTGTGGCGGTAATATTTCCTTGTGTACTGGTAATATTGGCAATATTGGTCTCAGTAAAAAGAATTTGTTTAGTAACAGTATGGCGGTAATATGTATGGTGATAATATTTCCTGTATACTGGTATTATTGGTAATATCAGTCTTGAGATAAATATATATACCAATAGCATCGAGAAAGGGGGGGCCCAAGTTGACCTCTTGCACCAGGGCCCAAGAGACATTAGCTACGCCCCTGGGCAAAATGTCAGCTGATCGTTGTCTTTCAACATGTTGAAAGAGAATTATGCTGCTAGCGACTGTCTACTGGCTGGGAGCAGTGGCAGCATACCACCACTATCTCCTATGGACTACCCGGACGATCTTTAGGGGGCAGCCCCTCCCACTGTTCCCCAAAGTCCCCCGCTTTTACTTGCTCAATTTCGATTGATTTGATTCATGTGGTCGATAGGGAAGACTTCTCTATGATCCTCATGAGTTTAGATGTCTAAAAAGAGTTTGATTGCCTTTTCTGGCCTTTTATGTTGTCCACCTTTGAACACCTGGGGTTCTGGCGTGAGTTTCTTACCACTGTCCTTGACCTTTACTGTGCCCCAATGTCTGTGGTCAGACTTCTGCATGCAACGTTCCTTGCCCTTCCATGTGTTCCTTGCCCTTCCATGTTTGCCCTATGCATCAAGCCCCTTGAAGGAGCAAATCGGGCTAATCTGTACACAAATGGGGTGTGATTGCATAACAGGGAATTTAAAATTGACCTGTATGCGGACGATGTCCTTCTCACTACACAATCTTATTATGTCATATGGCAGGTTATCAGGTTATAAAATTAACACTTTCAAAACCGACGCCTTCCCAGGTAATATTCCTAATCCCCTCCAGAGTTCCTTTTGCATACACATATCAGTCCTCCTTTCACATATTTGGGAATCAAAATTACTCCTTCCTACTCACAGTTTTTTACAGCCAATTTCACTCCATTAATTGCTGAGGTCTCTAAATGATTGAACTCTTAGACCCATCTCCCTGATAGGCCACATTAACACTATTAATAACATTTCTCGCCCGACCCTTCGGCACAATCAATCTACCTTCCTAAGGCTTGTTCGGTGATAGGGCCACCAAAGGATTCCCCTATTGGTTCTCCCCCGTACAGAGGTGCGGTCACTCACTACTACCTGGCAGCACACCTAAGTACTATCCCTTCATGGGTCTCCCTCCTCACTTACAAAAAATTTGTGGAAATAGAAAAGCTCTGGACAGCACTAGTCCACCCTAATGCACTTTTATGGACACTTAAACGTCCCCTGCCTAATAATGTTCTTATGTCACCTATGGCCTTTATTCTTTCTATATGGTCCCACTGCTGTGCTATATATGAGCTTGCCTCTCCCTCCTCTACCCAGTGATTTTTCTCTTCACTCCTGATTTCACTGACAGTTTAACTTACTCCATCACTTGTCCTTTGTCTAAAATTGGCCTATTTAGGTTTTATGACCTGGTTTCCCCTGCCATTGGGTCTGCTCCTGATTACCCTATACTGGATGATGATCCAAGCTAGTGTTAAGGATATCTTGAACATTGATATGTTGAAGTTCCCCTGACAACACTTTAAATCCTTTTAAAGTGACTGTACCACCAGGCCCAGGCTGAAGCACTGGAGGCGGCTGACCCACCCTTAGTGGGAAGAAACTCCAGTCCCTCCATGACGTGACTCTATTAGAATCAATGGAACCCTATCAGAGGGGCTATGGTTTCCTCCCACTAAGGGTGGGTCGGCCCACCTCCAGTGCTTAAGCCTGCGCCTGGTGGTACAGTCACTTTTAAATGTCCATTCCAAGAATCTTGGGAGTCCTGCTGCCAAAATATTCCTCCACATCCTTATGTCTGCCAAGTGTCTCATCTCCCTTCATTGGAAAAGCCCCTCTCCCCCATCTTCCAAGGATTTGCTTATGTAGATAAGGGATGTGTGGAGTGTGAAATCTCTTATGGCTAGACTAAATAATACTGTTTAAATATCTAACAATGTATAGGACCCTTGGCATGTGTACTGGAATCGGTGTGCAAGATAGCCCGCTTTGCTTTCTCCTCTACCTCACCTAGCCCCCCTTCTCTCTTTCACTCTCTTCTTCGCTACTTATAACTCTCTCCTTTCTCCCTGATTTAGTTACATTCGGTTCTACTGATGTGTCTCTGGTGCTCTCACCATTCCTTTACCAGACAGTGTTTTTCCTTTTGCATGGTGTCCTACCCTAGTGTCTTTGAATGATATACTCAAAAGGCGTTATTTGATTTCTGATTTCTGATTTGCTAAGTCTTTGGATCCCCTTCTGAATGCTCCCTCTGCCAATCTTTAGTGACTGCTCGCTCAGCCTATCACTGACTTAAGGCCGTATTACATGGCACAATATTGAGGAGGAGGCGGCTGTCCACCTGTTAGGTCAGTGCTCGCTTCATTCTTATTCTCCACTCCCTGTCTATGCTATTACACGCACAGACAACGAGCTGGAGGAGCTGCCCGAACGATCCTTAGATTGTCTGGGTGTCCCATTGTATTGGCTACTATGGGGGGCACTATATGGGGCGGTTGGCTACTATGGGGGGCACTATATGGGGGCATTGGCTACTATGTGGGGCACTATATGGGGGCATTGGCTATTATGTGGGGCACTATATGGGGCATTGGCTACTATGTGGGGCCCTATATGCAAAGATGGGGGGGTTTTGATGGTGGCGGCCGCAGGGAGGGGGGTTTGAAGGGGCCAAATTCACACCTCTGCCCAGGGGCCCATAATGCTGTTAAGATGGCTCTGGGCTGTGATGATGCTGAAAGAGAGCTGATAAATCTGGGGCTATGACTGACCCCTCTATGTCACTATGGCTGACTTCTATATTACAGGTATCTTCCATTGTTAGCTGTTTTTCTTTGTGTATGGTGAATATTAGAAACATAGAAGATTGTCAGCAGGAAAAGACCACCTGCTCCATCTGGTCTAGTTCTGAGTTGTACAGGACATGGTGGCTGGGGACTAGCGACATCCACTGCACACACACAGGAGAATCTGATTTATATCTTTGCCTTATTCCCTCAGAAGTCGCCCCAGGATCATGTAGGACTTTACACAGAAGCTTCAGAGACAGTTCTACTTTTTACACTACTTGAACAAATAAGTCTCCTGGTGTCTGACTGGCCATTTATGAAGTCAGAGTCAGAGCTGCGGTTTACCGACTCCATATATGAATTAACTAGGGGGAATGAACCTTGGTTTTCACTGTGTTGAGCTCTTTAATGAGCAAACCGCAGTATCCTCTTTAGCTGGTCTCTGTGAGATTAGTGATCGTTTTGTCTGAGTAATGTAATTAATATACAATTTACATTTAATTTTGATTGACACAGTTAAATATTTCTAAATTAATTAAGATTAAGCAAATGTTATATTTTATTTCAGTGAAAAGAAAAAAGTGTTGAATCCAAAATCCTCTAAAGCCAACTATAGCAGGATAAGTCTATGTTTAAGCCTGGTGTAACTTACATCTTATTAAGAAGATAAGAGTGGAAGCCCCGCACCCCTCCTTCCCTGGTCAACTTATATATAATGCCGGGTTTTATGGAAGTGAATCTTCTGTCCTCTTTTGTTCATGTGAAAGTCACCAACTGAGTAAGTATGGCTATGATTTTTATGGTTTTTATTTATTTATTTTACCTCTTATTTCAGTATTTTTTTATTGCAAGCTTGTGTCTCAAACACTTTAAACATATATACATTTACTATAGCTTTTTAAAAAACATTTTGTAGCTCCTGAATCTTATCTTAAAGATGTTTAACAGTGTTACATATTTGCAACTGTTTAGCAGGAACCACAGCACAGAAAAATTAAAGTTAAAATGGTGATTTATTCAAAATAACATTGTAGTGCATAAACTGCAGTAAATTACCTTTTTACCATTCCTAAATATTTGAATTATAACCTCTTATCCACTGGTACTCTACTATTTGCTGTGTTCCTGATGTTTTCTACAACACAATTTCTATTATAGAGTATATATACTATTTTTTATTATATATGGTATTTCTGTTACATTGTTTAATTAACCCATATTTTAAGATAATTTTATTTCACATCTATCACAAACCAGTGTGTGTAATCACTTTGACACAATGCTGCAAATGTAAAAGTTGGTTTCTTACGACAATAACTGCTTCACCTGCCGAACGGACCCCAGGACAGTTATTGGATTAAAAGCAGCTATCAAACAGTACAAGCGGTTTGGGTAAGGATTTTGTGGGTACAGGTTCGCTTTTAAGCACAATGACCAAACCCATACCCCATCAACAGAATTATATATACACAAATCCCCGTGACATTTCCCTTCTTGTTAACCATAGCCATGGGATTTCAACATTGGCACTTGTGCCAAGGAATCTTATCATTTATGTCCCATTTTTCAGGACACGCAGGGTAACTGGACAAAAGGGTACTCGAGAACTCGCACAATAGTTCCTGATAGGGTACTTGTGTGACATTTTAATGGCTCTTGTGGTTTCTTGAGTGGTTTAAAGCAATAGGAAAGGTTCTTGATGGGGTATATGTAATAGAGGATGATGTCCTCTAAACATGATATAAGAAACCTCTAAAGCTACTACCAGCAACTATCTGTTGCTGAAAGGCAGGTTACCTAGCTTTTTTTATACTGCATTCATCCGTGAAAGGTTGCTTCTTGCTTTCTGCCCCCTAAAACCCTAATGCCAAACTACCCAGTTAAACACTGAAACTGTGTTGTACTGACCGGGATGATAGCATTGATCTGCTGATGGTTTTACGTTGAAGCCCTAGAGCAACATGTGAATGCATTAGGGTGAGCTTTTTCGGGAGTAACCAAAGCGAGGGTGGGAAGGTCACTCTCATACCCCATCAGTAGTATCCCCTATCCCTGTTGATTTAAGGTCGAGACAGCTTAAACAAGAGATGCATGCATGGACTTTTTAAAATCGGTAACCCGTGTTGATATCTATGTATGTCTTGGAAAAAGCCTGAGGGCCAGGTTCAGCAAGGTTTTTGAACACATTATTTCCACTATAATTTTTTTAACCCCTTAGGGACCAAGCCTATTTGGGCCTTAATGACCAGGCTCATTTTTCAAAATCTGACCTGTCTCACTTTATGCGCTTATAGCTCAGTGATGCTTTAACGTATGCTAGCGATTCTGAGATTGTTTCTTCCTAACATATGGTACTTTGTTAGTGGCAAAATTTGGTCACTATCTTGTGTGTTTTTTGTGAAAACCATCAAAATATCATGAAAAATTTGAACTTTACGAACTTTGAAATTCTTTGCTTCTAAAACAAGAAAGTCACATGACAAAAATTAGTTAGTAAGTCACATTATGAATATGTCCTCTTTATTCTGGCTTCATTTCGTAAACATATTTCACTTTTTTAGGGTGTTACGGGGCTTAGAAATGTATAAGCAAATTATGAAATTTTCATGAAATTTCCAAACCTGATTTTTTTAGGCACCAGTTCTTTTTTTAAGTTGATTTAGGAGGCTTGTATATTGTAAACCCCCATAAGTGACCCCATTTTGGAAACTAGACACCTTAAAGAATTAATCTAGGGGTATAATGAGCATTTTAACCCTACAGGGGCTGGAGGAAAGTATTCACAATTAGGCCAGAAAAAAATGGAAAATAGAAATTTTCCAATAATATATTTGTTAAGATTAAAGTATCTCATTTTCATAAGCAACATGAGAGAAAATGCAACCCAAATTTTGTAACGCAGGTTCTCCTGAGTACAATGGTACCCCATATGTGGGCGTAAATTACTGTATGGGCACACAGCAGGGCTCAGAAGGGAAGGAGCGACAATTAGCATTTCCAGTTCAGATTTTGCTGAAGAATTTTCTGAGCGTCAGGTGCGTTTGCAGCTCCCCTGTAGTGTCAGCAGAATAGAACCCCCACAAAATTCACCCCATTTTGGAAAGTACACCCCTCAAAGTATACATCTTGGGGTGTGGTGACCATTTTGACCCCATAGGTATTAGAGGAAAGTATTCAAAAGAAGACGGTAAAAATGAAAAAATAGAATTTTTCCATTAATATGTTTGTTTAGTTTGAAATTTCTAAATTTTACGAGGAACAGGGGAGAAAACTCACCCCAATATATCTAACACACGTTCTCCTGAGTAGAATGGTACCCCATACGTGGGCATAAACCACTGTATGGGCACACAGCAGGCCTCCGAAGGAAGGGAGCGCCAATTAGCATTTTCAGTGCATGAGTTTTCTGAAGAGGTTTCTGAGCGCCAGGTGCGTTTGCAGTGCCGTGTAATGTCTGCAGAATAGAACCCCCCCCAAAAGTCACCCCATTTAGGAAAGTGCACCCCTCAAAGAATTCATCTTGGGGTGTGGTGAGCATTTTGACCCCACAGGTATTGGGGGAAAGTATTCAATACTAGACCGCAAAAATGAAAAAAATTAGAATTTTTCCAATAACATGTTTGTTTTATTTGAAAATTTCTCAATTTCACTAGGAACAGGGGAGAAAAAGCACCCCAACATTTGTAACTGAGCTTCTCCTGAGTACAATGGTACCCCATATGTGGGCATAAACCACTGTATGGGCACACAGCAGGGCTCAGAAAAGAAGGAGTGTCATTTTAGTTACAGGACAATGTAAGGGATGTTTACTGGCTATCTGAGGTTGCGACAGGCAATCCGGTGTGGTTATGGGCAAACTGGGAAGGTTACGAGCAGTCTGTGCCAATCTGGGTTGGTTACGGGCAATCTGGGTTGGTTACGGGCAATCTGGGGTGGTTACGGGCAATCTGGGGGTGTTTACTGGCTATATGGGGTGGTTGCAGACAATCTGGGGGTGTTTACTGACTATCTGGGGGTGTTCACTGGCTATCTGGGGTGGCGACGAGCAAACTGGGGAGGTGACGGGCAATCTGGGGAGGCGACGGGCAATCTGGGGAAGCGACGGGCAATCTGGGGAGGTTGCGAGCATTCTGGGGAGGTTGCGAGCATTCTGGGGTGGTTGCAAGCAATCTGGGGAGGTTGCAAGCAATCTGGGGTGGTTACAGGCAATTTGGGGTAGCTACTGGCAGTCTGTGGCAATCTGTGGTGGTTACGGGCAATCTGTGGTGGTTACGGGCTGTCTGGGATGGTTACGGGCTATCTGGGGGGGGTTACGGGCTATCTGGGGGGGTTACGGGCTATCTAGGGGTTACAGGCAATCTGGGGTGGTTACGGGCAATCTGGGGAGGTGACGGGCAATCTGGGGTGGTGATGGGCAATCTGGGGTGGTTACAGGCAATCTGCAGAGGTGAAGGGCAATCTGAGGTGGTTACAGGTAATCTGGGGTGGTTACGGGTAATCCAGGGCACTTGACTTTGGTGACAAGGGTAAAAATGTCCCGGCACCACTTGGAACAGGCGATTAGCGGTATATAGTATATACCGCTAATCGCTTGTACTGGGACCACACCGGGTGGTCCCCAATCATTGCCCCATGCTCTCCGCCGCCTCCGGTGGTGTAGAGAATGGAGCTTTGATAATTTTTAGGAATCCATCACTGTGAACAGAGTCTGTTCACAGTGATGGCAGCGGCCATCTTGGATCAGATGGACGCCCAGGGAGGGGAGGGTCAGTGACCAGGTCACTAGGGTTAATTCTGGGGACAGGGGGGGACATGTTTTCATCTCCTCTCAACGTGAGATTCACGGTGAGAAGAGATGAAAGCGCTCAGCTGCGCTGGCAATGTCCGTTACCGGTGGCCGCCGTTATACTGGTAACAACGGCAATCGCCGGTGAGGGGACTGGCCGGGACTGAGCCCACACTCTGCCCCAACCCCTCAGCTACCTCCGGTAGCTGAGAAGAGGGGACTGCGAGCATTACCGGCGCCGCTGCACTATTCTGCACCTTTGCCATAAAGACCTGTGGCAGCAGAATAGAGCCCATTAGTGATCGCCGTAAAAATCTGTATTGGCGGTCACTAATAACATAATACATGTATTCTCTGGGTCACTACGGTTATGGCGATACCACATTTGTGTAATTTTTTTTTCAACTATTACTCATTTGGCGCAATAGAAACTATCTTCCTAGCAAAAACCCACAAAAACTGTCACCACATTGCAAGATCCATAGCGTTCTTATCTTTTGTGCGACAGAGCTGGTTTTGGCCTTATTTTTGCGGGAAGATCTGTAGTTTCTATTGATACCAAGTTTTATATGTACATGACTTTTTGATCTCTTTTATGACGTATTTTCTAAAGTGGATTGATAAAATACAGCTATTCTGGTACTGTTTTTTTTATTTATTTTTTTACAGCGTGTGTTGTGCGGTATAATTATTGATATAGTTTTATAGATTGGGTCGTTACGGACGTAACAATACCAAATATGTATATGACTTGTGTATTTGATCACTTTTATGTAATGTTTTATAGTGTATGGGGAATGTAATGCATTTTTATTTATGCATTTTTTCACCTTTTTTTTTTACTTTTACACTAGTGTACATTACTGTACACTAGTTTAAAATACTTTGATCACTGATACAATACACTGCAGTACCTAATGTATTGTATCATGCCCCATGCTGACAGGCAATAGCCACGGCCACCCCTGTCAGCATGAGGCATCTCCATGGTGACCCCGGGATCACCATGGAGACAGCGGAGGACCGGACGGCGCCGCGGGACATCGCAATCACGTAAGTGACCCACGGCGCCGACCGGGACCCGTTAGATGCCGCTGTCATGGTTTGACAGCGGCATTTAATGGGTCAAACTGCCCGCAGCGGAGAATCCTCCGCTCTGGGCAGTAACGGGGGGTCAGCTGTCACACTGACCGCTGATCACCTGCACTGCTGCCGCCGCCAGGCGGTAATTTATTCCGATGTGTCCGCCGTTAAAAGGCGTACGCATCGGAATAAAGCCCATTAGTGGCCTCCGTTAAAATACGTACGGCGGTCGCTAAGGGGTTAAATAAAATACAGTACAGTGGAAAATTTTTCTCTAACTTTAGGTTGTTGGAAAATTTGACACTCTTTTATTTAATATAATCAATTTAACCCCTTCAAGACAGAGCCCTTTGATGCACAAAAGTCCGGGGCAAATTAATGTAATGTTCCTCCCTGCCTTCAAAGAGCCATAGCACTTTTATTTTTCCACCTACAGGGCTGGTTGGGGCATCATTTTTTGCGCCATCATCTCTAGTTTTTTCAGGACACGCAGGGTAACTGTACAGTAACTATCTGTTGCTGAAAGGCAGGTTACCTAGCCTTGTTTGTACTGCATTCATCCGTGAAAGGTTGCTTCTTGCTTTCTGCTTCCTAAAACCCTTATGCAAAGTTCAATGCGAAACTACCCAGTTCAACACTGAAACTGCGTTTTTCCTAAAGTATACAGTATAGTACTGACAGGGATGATAGTATTCATCTGCTGATGGTTTTACGTAGAAGCCCTAGAGCAACATGTGAATGCATTAGGGTGTAATGCATTTTCGGGAGTAACCAAAGCGAGGGTGGGAAGGTCACTCTCATACCCCATCAGTAGTATCCTCCTTCCCTGTTCACTAAGGTGGAGACAGCTTAAAGGGGTTATCCAGCGCTCCAAAAACATGGCCACTTTCTTCCAGAGACAGCCCCACTCTTGTCTCCAACTTGGGCGGGGTTTTGCTCCTCAGTTCCATCAAAGTGAAATTAGCTTAATTGCAAACTGCACCTGAACTGGAGACAAGAGTCGTGTTGTCTCTTAAAGAAAGTGGCCATGTTTTCGTAGCACTGGATAACCCCTTTAAACAAGAGATGCATGCATGGGTTGCGACTTACACTTTTTAAAACCCATGTTGATATGTATGCATGTCTTGGAAAAAGCATGAGGGCCAGGTTCAGCAAGGTTTTTGAACACATTATTTCCGCTAAATTATTATTTTTATTATTATTTTTTTAATAAAATACAGTACAGTGGGAAAATTTTCTCTAACTTTAGGTTGTTGGAAAATTTAACAATCTTTTATTTAATATAATCAATTTAATCCCTTCAAGACAGAGCCCTTTGATGCACAAAAGTCCAGGTCAAATTAAAGCCATGTTCCTCCCCGCCTTCCGCCACCTACAGGGCTGGTTGGGGCGTAATTTTTTGGCGCCATGATCTCTAGTTTTTACACCGTTCACCGAGCGGGAACAATAATGTTATATTTTAATAGATCGGACAATTCCGCACGCTACGAAATGTAATATGTTTATTTATTTATTTTTATAATGGGCAAGGGGGTCTTTTAAACTTTTATTGGGAGGGGGTTTATAAGGGGTTTTTTAATACTTGTATAAAACTTTTTTATTACACTTTTTTTTTCACTTTTATCACTAAAATATGCAATCATTAGATTGCATATACTAATCTATGCTATACCATAGCAGCTTCCACCTTCTGGTGTCTGTTCTAACCCGAGAGAGTCTGAGTGCTGTCACTACAGTTTTGGTGCCGCTGTACTGTGTACGTCAGCTATGCAATCCTAGGACTGCCTCCGGATGATGAAGCAGTGACACAGGGCTGTGAATCACACCCATAGAGTGATTACAGCAAAACCCATCCCCAGGGCCGTGAATACTTGGCCCTGAAGAATCGCCCAAATGATAACATTCCATGAATTAGCATACAGCACAGGACAAGAACAAAGTATGATTTTGTTGTATATTGGGCAGGGACGGACGCTATAGATATATGTGTGGAAAGTGTGTTAGGGGATGTATAAGCACAGATTAGTGGAGTTATATCAATCCATTGCTGTTCTAGGAAAAACGTCAACTGTTGTCCTGGGAGAAAATTGATACTATGCCGCTGATCCGAGGTCTACTGCTGTCCATGGCAGAAATTGAATTATTTACTGGATGCCATTTGTTTAAAATTGTCAATTTCTAATTTTTGGCATTGTTACATCTGTTGAAAAATGTTACTCTGTAATAGTCCCAGTATTGTAACTACTATAGTTTGGCTGTTTTAATGAAATTCATTTGAATGTGATTCGCGAATTAGCACAAATATGGCCCAAAATTTGCCAACCTTGCAAAATGATTTTTCGACTGCTTCGCTGCTTCTGTGTCCCTCCCCCACTTCTGAACCTGCTTCTTTCTGCTGAAGATACATTAAACTGTTTGTGAGCTGTTCTCTCTTCTTTGATCTCCTTCCTTCCCCCTTTCTTTTGAGAAGGCTCATGTAAACAGGGTGCCTGGCCAGCTGTGGGGAAGGTTAGTCACAGCAATGTAACCTCAGATGAACCTTCCCAGCGGAAACGGAGTGAACTGCTCACACACAGTTTTCTGTGTTTTCAGCAGAAAGCAGCAGACTCAGAACCGGGGAAAGGAGAGTGAAAAGATAATAAGTATGGATCAAATTGAAATACCCCTTTAGGTAATTCCCTGCCAGTGCACCCTTGGAGCTAGCGCAGAGCGTAAGTT
The DNA here is from genome assembly GCF_027789765.1 of Dendropsophus ebraccatus. Classification (NCBI taxonomy): domain Eukaryota; kingdom Metazoa; phylum Chordata; class Amphibia; order Anura; family Hylidae; genus Dendropsophus; species Dendropsophus ebraccatus. Next base: position 37,443,918 of record NC_091466.1, read on the forward strand.
TTAATAAATGCAGCGCGTGTGGAAGCCATGTTCCATCTGCCCCTAACATCCCCCACATGCATTCCCTTTTATTATGTCTTTTATATAGTCACATCATAGTCTAGGTGGAGAGACATCAAATTAATAGATAACTGTAAATTTCATTCCTCCTTCTTTCTCAGATGGATAGGATGCACTGTGGATGTGTCTCCAATTCCTATTGGATACCAGGTAGGGGAAATGCAATTCTCTTTCTAATTGTACCCTTTTTTAAATAGGTTTTTATTTATTAAAGAACAGCAGGTGAAAATGGATACCTCAATAAAATAAAAAGATGAGCAGGGGAAAAACATTGCAGTAATCCAAAAACAATTAACATCATCCTCCTAATAGCTAACACTTAATGGAGTAAGATATTTATCTGTCACCACTGTCTCACCCATAGTTGCCAACAGTGCCGATTTTGCCGGGACTGTCCCGGTTTTGAGGAGACAGCCCCGGCAGAACCATGTCCCAGGTATGTCTTGTGAAGATGCGCCCCCTGCTGGCGCGAGTGAGGGCACTCATGCAGAGCAGTGAGAGGAGTCACTGGGGAACTAGAGGAACCATACAGGTGAGTATGTTTTTTTCTGTTTTAATTACAGATGAAGGGGGTAGTAGTGAGATGGTGTAGATGCAGGAGGATGAATAGGGTAGCATGATGATGAAGGGGTAATAGTATGATGATGAATGGGGTAGTAGTATGATGATGGATTGGCAGGAGGATGAAGGATATAGTAGTATGATGATGGAGAAGAAGGAGGATGAAGAGGTAGTAATATGATGATGGAGGAGCAGCAGCAGGAGGATGAAGGGGGTAGTAGTATGATGGTGTAGGTGCAGGGGGATGAAGGGGGTAGTAGTCTGATGATGCAGGAGCAAGCTACCAGTATAAACAGTAAGTCAGTAGAGTGCTATCTCTGGGCCACAGCTTGTATGCTGTTAAGTGGGATGTGTAATATATTGAGGACCTAACACTGGGGTGTGTAATATACTGGAGACCTGACACTGGGGTGTGTAAAATACTGGGGACCCGATAATAGGGTGTGTATTATACTGGGGACCCAATACTGGGGTGTGTACTAACTGGGGACCTGATACTGGAGTGTGTAATATACTGGGGACCTGAAACTGGGGTATGTAATATATTGGAGACCTGATACTGGGGTGTGTAATGATCCTTTTGTGTTGTTCTGACTTTAAAATTCTAACTAGAAAATTTTGGGTGAAAAAAAAAACAGGTGACAAGATACACCCTGCAAACCACACCCATGATAGGCCACACACCACAGAAGTCAAGCACACAATAAGCCTCACCCCTTGTTGTCAACATTAAAGTGTCCCTGGAAAAAAAAAATTAAATGTTGGCAACTATGGGAGTGATGCTAGTGCCACAGACTGAGAGCGAGATGTCAGGTGAGGTGAGTAGTGACAGCAGGAGAGAGTGATTGGATGAAGTGTGAGGGAATAGGGTCACTAGGGAAGGTAGTATGTCAAGAGGTGCTTGGAGACTCCTTTTTCTGTCACTGGGTCAAACACCGACACCGATAAGGAAGTGGGAAAGGGAATAGTATCTATGGGACTTTGGGGCGTAAGGTGATGTCAGTGCGAATAGTGTCAATTTAAGATTTGAAGTAGGAGGCCAGGTCTTATGCACAAAGGTCAATGATGGATATAGGATTAACTGTTTAAAAACCAACATGGGCACAGGTAGGCATAGAAGGAGGCAGAGTATTAGGAGGGGAGAGGAAACACACAGGGCATGCAGAGGTCACAGGTCACCACACCGATGAAAAGCACAGTCTGTTACAGAAAACACTGCAGCTGCCACCACATACAGCTTACTGATTTAGGTTATGACCCTGAAGGCAGAGTTCAACAGGCTTTTGTCAGGGCAGCTGCAGTGTTATCTTGCAGAGCCCTCCTTTCTCTTTCCCAGTAACTTTATATGACAAATGCCTGCCAGAAAGTTTTTTTTTTTTGTATACAGGCAGTTTCTAACTTCACAGGCAGTTAACACAGTTTCTAACTCCAGTAGTATGTAGCCGCTTACTTACCTCCCCTCGCTCCTCCACTGCAGCTCTTCTTCAGTTGTAGGATTCTTCGGATGCTGATGACCCACACACATGGCCTAAAACTGCCTATGGCCAAGAAGATTATGTTTTGTGAAGTACCGTCAGCTGTCCGGGCCCACAGCTCCAGGGGGCCCCGTATATAGTGTCTGGCAGCGGCAGCCCTGGGTCCAGCAGCTGTCCTCAGCAGCTGATCAAGCCGCACGGTGGGTGGCAGTATGAAATTAACATTTCATATTGCATCCCGGGCAGCCCACGGACTGGCAATCTGGGCATCCCAGTGGGCATTTGCATGGTCCGCCAGATTTTTAGTCTATGCCTGGTAGTAAGCTTCCCCCATGTAGACACTGTGCCCTGGTAGTAAGCTGCCCCCCCCAATATAAACACTGTCCCCTGAGGAAGCTTTGCTCCTCCTCTCCCATGTAGGCATTGTCCCTGGTAGTAAGCCCCTCTGGTCTCAATCCCCCTCCCCCATGTAGTCATGGGGAACAAAAATCAAAACTCACCTGCCTGCAGCTGAGCTCTGCTGTTCTCTGGTGTCTCCTCACTGCTCTGAGTGCACAAGTGACGTCACTCTTGTCGGGAGCTGGGGAAGGAAGCGACTTCTTGGGCCATATGCAGAATGATGCCTGCAGCCACAAGACTATTGGCGGAGCGGGAAGCCAATGGCCCCTTCTCTATAGTGTACTGTACATTGTGAGCTGAATTTAACTGTGAGAGCTCACCAGGAGCGCTCACATTCAAAGCGTAACTGTCAGCACCTAGCAGGGGCAACACCCAGTGCTGACTTTGGCAATGAGGAGTGGGACACATGGGGGCCGTCCTAGGACAGCAGGACATAACCCCAAAATCAGGAAAGTTTCAATGGATCTGGGATGTTTAGGTGCTACAATATGTGTACATAGAGAGGTAATTTCAGCCCCTACAGAAGTCATACCATCCGTGGTCATATCAGCCCCTACAGAGGCCATATGTACATACAGATATGAGAAGCATATATGACCTATGGAAGGCTTAATCGGACCTCAGTAGAGACTATGAACTCAGTTGGGGCTTGACAGGAATTGCAGACACCATTACTAGCAATGCAATTCCAAAGGGGTCAATTACAGTATTGTGTTAGTTTAGGGATAGGTAATATGTTCTGTATATTAGTTAGGAGATCAGGTCCATGGTGTATATTAGTTAGTGCCCCCCCCCCCCATTAACAATTAGTAGTTAAGAAATCTATGTAGCCAACTGCATTAACAGATATATACATATATAGATATATACTAGCAGCAATATACAGCACATATATACCAACAGTGGTCTCCAGTATATTACACACCCCAGTTTCAGGTCCCCAGTATATTACACACCCCACTCAGAGCAGGCTAAGACTCAGAGATAGAATTCTACTGACTGACTGTACCTACTGGTAGTTTGTACCAATATGATGCAGATGCACCCCATATCATACTACTTCCCCCTTTCATTCTACTTTTTCTCCATCATCATACTACTACCTCCTTCATCCTCCTGCCCTTCCATCATCATAGTACTACCCCTATAATCCTCTTTTCCCCTCCATCATCCTACTACAACCCCCTTCATCCTCCATCATCATATTACTACCCCTGCATCATCCTCCTGCCCCTCCATCCTCCTGCACTTCCATCACCATAGTACTACCCCTCTCATCCTCCTGCCCCTCCATCATCGTACTACTTCCCCCTTCATCCTCCTCCTGTCCCTTTACAGGGCTCCAGATGGCGACCAAAATGGTCGCCAATGCGACTGACATTTTGCAAATGGCGCCCAGATTTATTAATCTGGGCGCCATTTGCGACTGGCCCCGGCGGCGGCGCGCTGTCTCTTTAAGTCCGGGCCCCCAGCTGATGCGCGGCTGCCGGGGGTGTCCCATCCTATCCCCGGCAGCGCGGCGCATCAGTGAGCTGCCTGGGGCCCTGACTTCCGGCACAGGAAGCGCACGTCAGAGACGCTTCCTGTGTCAGAAGTCACAGCCCCGGCGTACAGGGAGCTCACTGACGCGCCGCGCTGCCGGGGATAGGACGGGACACCCCCGGCAGCCGCGCATCAGCCAGGGACAGCGCCGGGGGAGCGGGTTGTCAGGGAGAAGAAGAGGATCGCCGGGGGAGCGGGTTGTCAGGTGAGTTTGTGTGTTTGTTTTTTTTAAATACTGCTTAGCATAGAGGAAAGGGGGGGCATCTATAATGGGGGGGGGAAGAGAAGGGGGGGCATCTATAATGGGGGGAGAAGAGGGGCCATCTTCAAGGGGGGGAGAGGGGGCCATCTATAAGGGGAGGGGGTATCTATAAGGGGGGAGAAGAGGGGGCATCTATAATGGGGGGGGAGAGGGGGCATCTATAAGGGGAGGGGGTATCTATAAGGGGGGGAGAAGAGGGGGCATCTATAATGGGGGGGGAGAGGGGGCATCTATAATGGGGGGGAGGAGGGGGCATCTATAATGGGGGGGAGGAGGGGGCATCTATAATGGGGGTAGAGGGGTTCATCTATAAGGGGAGGGGGCCATCTATAAGTGTAGGGCAAACTGGCTGCAGACACTGGGAGATAGATATATGCACAATTATTATCAGGGCCCCTCAGGTGTCTGTATTGTAGGGGGTCACTTGCATTAGTCACTAGGTGAGAGATATATCTATTTATATACACCTTGTGGGGGGTCACTATGGCTGCAGTCATAAGTCTAGCTCAGTATGTATAGACTGTTGCAAGCTTTTAAAGGGAACCTGTCACCCCCGGTGACGGGGTGACAGGCTCCCAACCCCCCGTTAGAACCTATACTCACCTCATCGCGCTGGGTCCCGCTTCTGAAGATGGTCGGGTCACGGAGATCTCAGCCGCTGCAGCCCGACGCGCACACTGAGAGATGAGCCCAACGCTCATAGAGAATGACGGAGCGCTGGACTCTCCCGTCATTCTCTATGAGCGTTGGACTCATCTCTCAGTGTGCACGCCGGGCTGCAGCGGCTGAGATCTCCGTGACCCGACCATCTTCAGAAGCGGGACCCAGCGCGATGAGGTGAGTATAGGGGGGTTGGGAGCCTGTCATCCCGGCACGGGGGTTCAAGTTCAAGTTCAGAAGAGTAAGCCTCATTAAAAGGCTAGCCAAGTGAAGCTGAAGTACTGAGTCAGACTGTATATGGTTGTCAAGTTGCAAGTTTCCATGTTGAACGTTTTCAAACTAAGAAAAGAAAGAATCTAAAGGAGGAGGATGCTGCCGTGGCCTCTGCACACAGTAAGTCCCATTTAACATAACATTAATTTTACATGGTTTAAAATGTTGGCGACCAAATATTCTATTTGGCGCCTAAATTTTTCAGGTTAGGAGCCAATGGCTCCCAGGTAAATTTTTTAGTCTGGAGCCCTGCTTTATCATCATACCAGTACCCCCTTCAGCATCCTCTTGTCCCTTCATCTGTATTTAAAACAAGAAAAAAAATCTATACTTATCTCACCAGTATGGTTCCTCTGGTCCCCCAGGGACTCCTCTCTCTGCTCTGCATGAGTGCATCACTCACGCTGGGGCGGGACTTCCCACAGCATGGGGGCGGAGCTTCTGGGACATACCCGGGACATGGTTTTGCTGGGGCTTTGTCCTCAGAATTGGGACAGTCCCGGCAAAACCGTGACTGTTGGCAACTATGACGCACACACACACACACACATACATGCTAACCTCCTGTGTCTGTCTCCTCTCTAGTAGATGTCACATCCCAGGCACAGTGGAGGGGTCAGGAGATAAGGCTGTATGGGAGGGGACAGGGCACACACAGCTTCCAGTAATTCCTGCTGTGTCTTGGCTCTGCTGTGGTGCTGGGCCTCCCTCCCCTTCCTCTCTGCGCCGACACAGCCAGACAGCAGCTAGTCGACTAATTCTTCCTTTTCTATCCTGTCAGGCCAGACCTCTGCCACCATACTGTCCCTGCAGCTAGAGGCCACACAGGGACAGGGCTGTCAGTCAAGTGATGCAAGTGGTAAGATAACAGGACATCTTGCCACTTGCAGACCCCCCCCCCCCCCCCCCCCCCCCCCCCCCCCCCCCCCCCCCCGATCAGTCTACAGAGACACAGTGACTGATTGTCACTCACTGTTTCTCTATCAGAACTTTATGCAACCTGCAGGTGAGAGTGTGTGTGTGAGAGAGGGGTTGTGCTCTGGGCTCCTTGTATACGCAGGGCTTCCTGGACCTGTAAGGGCTAAAAGGCAGATGGTGTTATTTTAGCTAAGTCAGCCTTAGCTAAAATTACAGTAAGTGATTGTGCCGCTCTTAACTCTTTGTTGTCCGGTGTTGGTGCCTTATCTCCCTCACCCCCTCCCCTCTCAATAAGAGAACCATGAAGATGGGGGGGGGGGCTTCAAACTGCTTTTTCATGATAAAAATGCATTTTTCGGCTAATAAACCCAGTTACAAAGTTTCTTAAAATTGCTCGTACTATTGATTTCTGCAAAAAAAATTTAAACGACAGTGACACTTTAAGTCTCTGTAGAGTGATGTTCCTCCGTGTTTTCCTCCTGAAAATTGAGGTCCTGCCCTACATGAAGGTTTTTGTGATGCAATAATTGATGTTAACTATTGAGCTACAGCTGCAGTACAGTGAAATACGTTGAGTGGTATACAATCTTGTAGACTGCAATCGTAACTGTGGTCTGCTGTGATATTGATGTATACAGTACCAGCAGAAAGCTTAGTTGAAAAATCCATTGAAAGAAATGGCAATCACAGCTGTATACATCTTGATAAGATGCTGACAGTTGCCTGTAACAGACAGCATAAACACAATGTGAGCCTAGTTGAAGTCTCTGTTTGGCCCAGATATAACTGACAATTGGGTGTTAACCTTCCCCTTGTCTATGTTCTAAATTCTGTCACCAATAGCTGGATGCTGTCAGACTTCATAGGATGACATCCCTTTGACACAAAGAATAAATTTCCCAGAGGAATTACACTATTTCATGGGCAATACACTAAATACCAGGTTAGGAGAAATGACAGATCCTCTGTAATTGTTGTGTATTCTGCCTGTAATGGCATCTGAATACTGCTATGTTATCTGACATAGTCTGCAGTGCAGAGTCTGTACAGACTTGGTATCTGACCACTGTTTGGAGATATTATTAGAAGCAACTTTGCAGAAATCAATAGTACAAGTAATTTTAAGATTTAATTTTTAATAGGTTACAGAAGCAGTTTTGCTGTTTCCATTATTGTCTATAGAGGGTTTGAGGGGGGTGAGTGGTCAAGGAGATGAAGGAAACAGCCTGTGTATAGGAGCCAGCACAGCACAACATCCTTTAATCTTACCTCATCAAGTCCCCAGACCAGCACTGAGCAGTCTGACATGTGAATCCAGTGTTTTCTGTGGCCAGACAGCCTCCAAACTGCAGCAGCTGCTTGTCTCCTCTTCCTGCTCACTTGTCCCCCTCTGCCCCTCACCCCTTCACAGGTTATAATGGGCACAGCAAGCCTTTCTTTACTTTGCTCCTCTGTAATGTAGGCCACTTTGCCTTGATAATGAACAGATATAAAGTGAGGGACGGAGGCTGGAAAACAGCTTTTTGAGTACAGAATGAAACTCTTTTGCTTATATAAAAAAAAAAATAGAAACATTCCTACCTAACTCCAAAACGGCAATCAGAATAAATCCCTTGCCAAATCCCTTGAACAAATCCTTGCCAATCTAGTCATTCAGTCATTCCAGTCATTTTCGCTCTTGTGGCAGAGACGCAAATGGCAACACCAGTGGCTAGGATGAAGCCATAGGAGATGTATAGATATTGACTGAAACCAGACCTAGTTCTTTGGGGGGTGGGTCTGAAAGCCCCACTGTCACATAAAAGAAGTCATCAGTGTTATATATGACACATGGTAAATAAGAGATCCTGCTGCAGAATTTGTGCTGGGGACCTGGAGCTTTTTGTTACTCTTCTGCCATGAGAAATTCATATATTCTCAATTAGGACATCAATTCTTTAATGCATCAGAACTGTCAGCAATGCTGCCATTTTCCCTAACAGGTTTGGCATTCCCAGACTGGGCATACAAGGCAGAGTCCAGCCCTGGCTCTCGACAGATCCAGCTATGGCACTTCATCTTGGAGCTGCTTCAAAAAGAGGAGTTCCGTCACGTAATTGCCTGGCAGCAGGGAGAATACGGAGAGTTTGTTATCAAGGATCCAGATGAAGTGGCCAGGCTGTGGGGCCACAGGAAATGTAAACCCCAGATGAACTACGACAAACTGAGCCGGGCTTTGAGGTAGGTGAATTTTATTTGTTTGGTGAAGCCGTTACATCATCCATCCTTTTCTTTAGAGCAGCAATGGGGAACCTTCTGCCCTCCAGCTGTTTCAAAACTACAATTTCCAATTACAATTGTAGTTTTACAACAGCTGGAGGGCCAAAGATTCCCCATCGCTGCTCTACAGATAAGTAGGGGTGTACCCAGAAATCTGATAATTTCAGAGAACTGTTAGGGCTTAAACCCCTTTTAAGGTTCTTCTAAATATACTACAATGTTATTAAAGTAAATCCCTCCTACTCTTGCTTTGTGGTACTAAATTATGAGTCCTTTATTTTTATAATACTGTATATCCATTTAGAGCTCTCATTTTCTGACTGATAAATTGTATAACATGGGCAGCATAGAGCCACCAGTAAAGGGAGGAAACTATACGTGGACTAATATTACAGTTGCCATGAAACTCCATGAGAACCTATATAAGCCTGCATGCTTAGTGGTGGCAGCAAATAATGTAACAGAATGCGGCTGAAGCAATTTAGTGTTGGGCCTATTCCCACCACAGGCCTATGGAACAATGTCCACAGTACACAATAGGGGAATGCCTATATGTGTGTGAGGGCTAACTACTGGTGGGACTAGCTAACTAACAGGGGGGTGCCTACTGCATGGGTGTACTACATACTTGAGGTGGCTAATTGGGGGTACAATCATACATACTCGGGGGGGGTGCTGATTACCTAGGGGATGCCTACTGGAGATGGTTAATACTACACACTAGGGGGATAGCTACATTTAGAACTACCTACTGGGAGGCTGCCTGCACAGAGAGGCCTAAATACTATATAGATGCACATACAGTATAGAGACTCTTATAATATATGGAGGCATAGATGGACCGAAATACCAGAACAGAGAGGCCTAACTACTATATGGGGTGCTCCTTAGAACAACACCAACTGGCTTGGTCTACTCTCTCTTCCTCTTAGATGCAGGCCATGTCTGAATATATAAAGGTGAATCTGGAGAGAGGGTTCTTTCAAAAATCCTTGTCACCAGCCGGAACAGGGTTTTTCTTAGTTAAGAAGGACCGGTCACTGCGCCCCTGTATTAATTATCGGGGGATGAGTATAATCACGGTCAAGAACAAGTACCCACTGCCATTAATCCCTGAACCTTTTTTGACCTGTTTATGGGGTGCGAACATTTTTTACCAAGTTGGACCTATGTGGGGCCTGCAACTTGATCCGGATTCGGCAGGGGGATGAATGGAAGAAGGCATTTAACACCCAAGATGGCCATTGCGAGTACCTGGTAATGCCTTTTGGCCTCTGCAATGGGCCAGCCATTTTTCAGGAGTTCATTAATGACATCTTCCAAGACCTGCTTTTTACCTGTGTAGTAGTCTTCTTGGGTGACAACTTGGTCTTCTCCCCAGATATCTGCACCAACTGCAGACAGGTTCACAAGATCCTGCAGTGCCTACAACAGAACTGCCTATACTCCAAATTAAAGAAGTGTGTTTTTTAGAAGATGTCTCTGCCACTCGTGGGATTCATCATATCTTACAAGCTATTAAAGATGGATCCTGAGAAGTTGTCTGCAGTCTTGAATTGACCCTGCCCACAGGGGCTCTGGGCTATTCAGAGATTTCTAGGGTTAACCAATTTCTATAGGTAGTTCATCCCCAATTTCTATAACCCGGTCTCCCATCTCTGTCTTGACCCAGAAGGGAGTGAATGCCAGGAATCGGACGTCTCAGGTTGAGTCAGCCTTTTCACATCTGAAAGAGGCCTTCACTGCCGCCCGGAAAGTTCTCAACAGTTCGCGGTGGAAGCTGACACCTCATCTATAGGGGCTAAAGCGGTCTTTAGACAAAACAGGGCAAGATATTCACTTGTGGTTGTTTTCCAAATTATTCTCCCCCGCTGAAAGAAAACTCCCCCATCGGAGACCAGGAGTTGTTAGATATCAAATTGGAATAACAAAAAATAACAATCTAAGGTGCAGTTCACCTACTGTATACCTGGGTTAACTGAAGTACACCATCCACCATGCAACATTTTATAAACTTAAATCTAAAATCAAATTTAAAAGTCATAAACCAACTAAGTCACACAAAAAAACCATGAAAAACCATAGGGCCCATATGGTAATAGACAGATAAAATAAATGTACATTAAAATTGCTGGTCAGTTTCAGCATAGAGAGAGCAATAAGTTCCAATAGAATTAACACTAGAGGATTGTGTTGAACATAAAGTATACTTTCAGTGCTAACCGAGTTACTCAACTGTATCTTGAGAGTTGATCTTATATCTATGCATATGAAGGTGTAACAGGGTCAATGCAAGTACTCATACTGTATGTTCAGGGGGAGTTAGACACATGCAGATATGGTGCCACAGGGTGTCTAAACAATTACATGAGGTACTTGTAGGCGGGGATTTCAACACAACCAACCACCCTGAGATTAATAGGTGTCTGGCTCTTCCATGCAAGCTGCAGCAGTCATACAGGACCTTAATGTCAAGGCTTTCCTGGAGTGACCCCTTGCGTCACCAGTACCCCACTGTCCATGATTATACACACGACTTGCATGCTGAAACTACGCACTCATGGATTGCTTAATTTTTGATCACCCTTTTTTAAAAGATACAGCAATTTTACCTACATCTGACCATGCCCCTATAGCCATCACCATATCACTCGGGGATGTCCAACCTAAATCCTAAAATTGGAGATTTCCCTCTTATCTAGCTAGCTCTGATGACTTTTGTCAATTCCTACTTACACTGATGACAACATATCCCACATAGACAACTATGCCCTATTTTGGGCCACCTCAAAGGCAAGCATGAGGGGCCATATTACCTCCTACCCTATTCACAGACACAAGGGGGGAGATTTATCTAAGGATGTAAAATATATACTGGTGTAAACTGCTCACAGCAACCAATTACAGCTCCTCTTTCATTTTAACAGAGCTGAAAGCTGGGCTGTGATTGGTCATTACATTATGGGCAGTTTACACCACTGTATATTTTACACCCTTTGATAAATCTACCCCAAGGAGTTTAGAAAATTGTTTACTACCCTCAACTCTGACTCAACTCTGAAGACTATACCTACAACATAAGTCTGATGATACCAGGGCAGCATATCTAAATGCAAAATCTCTACTAGACACGTACTACAGGGGCAGGCCCAGGAGAATGTTGACACAATCAGAAACAAATACTTCCATTGGGGCAACAGAATTTGCCACAATTTATAAACACAGCCACACATTTTACGATATCCCCCAAATTAAACACCCATACAGTCAGCCTTTTGGTCTCCTACGATGTCCAATTAATGGCCCTATTCCACGGGCCATCTAGAGGAGCAAACGAGCGCTGTCAGCGCTCGTTTGCTCCTCGTTCCACGCTCGCTGCCGTCGCTATTCAACGCGGCTGCAGCGAGCGGATGAGTGCAGGAGGGGCGGCTGGGAGCTGCGGGGGGGGGGGGGCGGGGCTGCCCGGGTGATCGCTGATCGTCCGGGTAGCCCATAGGATACAGCAGCGTCTGCTGCCGATGCTCCTATTATCAGTCGCTTGTTTTTCAACATGTTGAAAAACAAGCGACTGCAACGATCAGCCGACATGAACGATGTCAGCTGATCATGCACTATATTCCACAGGACGATTATCGTCCGTAGCGGCCGATATTGGCCGAATACTGACAATATTTGTTCCGTGGAATAGGGCCTTAAGCCTTTACCGCCTACTTTTCTGATTTCTATAAATCCAATTCGTATGATTCTTCAGCCACATGGTCGTTCCTTTCCAACCTTACTCTCCCTAAATTATCATCTGCTAATAGAGAGCTTCTTGACAAGACGATCTCTCAACTTGTCACTGAAACAATAAAACTATTGACTAATAATAAAACCCCTGGCCCTGAGGGCCTATCAAGAGAATACTATAAAATGTTAGGTTGCAAAATTATTCCTTCACTTACCAGGCTCCTCAAAAACATCTACCAGGGATGCCCCCACCCGTCAGCCTTTTTTTTTTTTATTCCAGAACATATTAATCCCCACACCCAATAAAGACTCCATGCACATAACTTCCTATCACCCAATCTCCCTCCTCAACCAAGATTATAAAATTTTAACCAAAATCTTAGCGGTTAGATTGCAACTTCTCCTGGGACCCCTACTACTTCCCTCACAATTGAGGTTTCTAAGCAAAGTAAAACAAAGTTAAACAAATTCCTAATGTACACTAATTATGGAAAATGCACATTTGGTGCTATTTCCCTCAATTTAATAGATTAGGCAGGCTTAAAAAAAAAAAAAAAAGTGAAGTCACGACCTGCATCTGCATACCTGAAGGGTCCAGCAGGGGCCGCAGTATATGTAGAAGTATAGAGGTAGAAGTCTATACAGAAGCCCCCTCCCATGCAGCGGGTGAACTCTTTCCCATCTGCCTCCCTCCTAATGCTGCCCACTCATGTGCCAACCTCCCTCCCTGTGCTGACCAGTGTTTGCTCATGTGCCAGCCTCCCTCTCTCCTCGTGCTGCCCACTCATGTGCCAGCCTCCCTCCCCGTGCTGCCCGGTGCCCGCTCATGTGCCTCCCTCCCTCCCGCCCTGTGCTGCCTGGTGCTGTGTAGTTGGGTGAGCACTCCGTACCTGCCTTCCTCTATCGGTTCCTGCTACCTGTCTCCCACTGATCAATTACTGCAGTGGGAGAGAGGTGGCAGGGACCGATAGAGTAAGGCAGGTAACGAGCACTCACCCAGCTGCACAGCACTAGACAGCACGGGGCGGGAAGGAGGCATGTATGCGGGCACCGGGCAGCACAGGGAGGAAGGCACATGAGCGGGCATCGGGCAGCACGGGGAGGGAGGCTGGCACATGAGCGGGCATCAGGGAGGAAGGTTTGCACATGAGTGGGGAGGGAGGCAGATGGGAACGGGATAGATGGTAACTAAAGAGTTCACCTGCTGCATAGGAGGGGACTGGGGACGATTGCACTACATATACTTCTGCAAAGACTTCTACTTCTTTACTTCTACATATAATAAATAGATTTTTCCCGGAGTTCTCCTTTAAACACAGACCGAGAGTGCACCGAGAGTGGTCGCTACAGTTCAAGACCAATTCTCTCATTCTTCCCCCATGATGTTATTAGGCCTAAATGCTGACAAGGCCTTTGATTCGGTTTTATGGCCCCTCCTGTCTACTGTGTTGAGAGATTGAGGATTCTAAAACAAATTCCTCTTGTTCCTGGCCCTTTTTCAACAACAATCCCATTCTGTCTTCTCTCTATAGCCTGGCAACACAGCTACAGGTGGTGGGTGACTGAATAACTTGCTTTTGAGTATATAGATACAACCCTTGAGCAACAGTTTACACCAAATTTAACCCTGGTTCACCTTTTACATCTCCCCCACTCTGAACTACCCCTGGAGGTCAGGAGTAATCCTATCTTACACACCATCTAGAAAGCATGGACTAACAGTAGATGCTTACTTTCCCTAAACCCTCAATACTCTTAATTATTGATACTCACTCATAGCTTCCAAAATGGCAGCTTCCTGTCTATATTTCATAGATGGCATGCAAACGAGATATCTTATGTGGAACATTTGGTAGACAAAGACCAGAAGCGACCATTATCCTTCTATGAGCTTCGCCTATGCAACAAGATTGCTGACAAACAATTGTTATATTACGTTTCTGCTGCAGCAAGGAATTCTCCATTGCTTGATAAAACCCTCTCCACTAACAAGACAGCTTCTACTCGAGAAACTAGTTCATCTCTTTCGTATGGACTGGATAGAGGCTTCTCTGCTCGAAAAACAGGTCCAACGTTTCTACCTCACACAAGGTCTAAATTCCTCCCTCTCATCCCACCACATGTGAAAGACAGACTAAACAATGCTTCTGCAATACAACGTCGTATTTAGAACAGAACTTTAGTTGTAGGGACTAGGGATGGTCCGTACTCTCCGAGGTTCGGGTTCGTATGAACCCGAACGCTCGGCATCAGATTCCCGCTGTGTGCCCGTTCTGTGGAGCGGGTGGATACAGCAGGAGGACCGCCTGGAAAACTGGGATACAGCCTATGGCTATGGCTATGGCTGTATCCCAGTTTTCCTGGCGGTCCTCCCGCTGGATCCGCCCGCTGCACGGAGCGGGTAGACAGAGGGAATCATTACCGAGAGTTCGGGTTCGTACATTTCCTCTTCTTTCTGTACACCTCCCTTTTTATTGCAGTTTAAAAAGTTTTTAATAAAAGCCATGTTTAAAAAAATTATTACATTCCTGACCTCGCATGGTAAACTGCGTAAGCACAAAAAAGTGCAAAATTGCAGATTTTTGGTCAGAACAAATCTGGAAAAATGGAAATAAAAAGTAATCAAAAAGTGTGCTTGCATATATGCAAGAAAGCTACCAAAACAAAGAACAGATTATGGTGCAAAAAATGACGTGTTAAGTATTAGAACAATTTAGATAACATGTCAGTTTTACTATAGGGCGAACTGCGTAAAGCTATGTTCACACAACGTATACTTTTGTAAAACCGCGGCCGTTGTATAACGGACGTAATTTTTACTAAAATATACGTTAACTTGCTGTGTATAGGATCCCGGCCAGAGCATATACACATAGGGCCACATGTATCATCCGGCGGACGGATGATTTTTGGCGGAAAGTGCCGATTTGCGTATTATTTTATACGCAAATGGCCGATTTGCGAATAAAATAATCGCAAATCGGCACTTTCCGCCGAGTACGCCAGGGGGCGGAAAGGGGGCGGAAAGTAGGCGGGAAGTGGGCGGAACGGAGGGCGCGGACTCAGAGTCCGCGCGATTTATCATCCGTTCCGCCCAAATGTACGCCGAAAACCTACTCCAGTCCTCAGCTGGCGTAGGTTTTCGGCGGTGCGCACCGGCGCGCACAGGATTTATGTACAGGCAGTCCGCCTCTACATAAATCCCCGTACCGCCGGAGCTGCGGGGGCATTTTTAAGTCCGGCGTAAAAAACGCCGGACTTAATAAATGCCTCCCATAGTGTACACTCTGGCCAGGATCCCTAGCGGTACCGCAAACAACTGACATGTCAGTTTTCTGCGGCCGCTATTCATTGAATAGCGGCAACAGAAAACCCTGTCAGTGCAAACAGTGGAGCGGGCAGCTCCGGCCGTACGCTTCACAGTGGCCTGTGGGAAGTTCTAATGCGGGCGCGCGTGGATGTGTCCACATCAGAACCCCGCGGCCCAAAAGATCAGGATGATCTTTTCAGAGGCCGGCCGTTCCGTGATTCGACCGGGTCACGGAACGGCCGGTCTCTTACTGCATGTGAACATAGCCTAAACATAAAACACCCCCCCCAAATAAAAAAAAAGCTTTTTTTTGCTCAATTTTTCTGGGCAAAAACATTTTTTTTATCCTTTCACAGCATATTTTATGGAAAAGTTAAGTCTGTCATTGCAAAGTACAGTTGGTGTCATCTGGGGCTGTAGGTAAAAAAAAAAATCAAGTGCTATTTTCTTTTAAAGGGAATCTGTCAATAGGTTTATGTTGCCTTAAATGAGCATGGAATAAACTAGTGATATAAATGCTAAACAGATTGGTGTATTAATTACATCATTTTGTTCAGCCGTTCTCCTGATAGGCAGGAGAATAGGATTCTTGCCACACTTCCCCCCACCCTCCAGCTGCTGTTTGACAGTTAACTGCCTATACACAGCATGCATAGATAACTGCCAATCATCAGTTGGTAGGCGGAGTTTTCTGCTTCTCATGAATATCCAGGACTGCTCATGTTAATAATGGATAGGACTACCTTTTGCCCATGTTATTCACAAGGATATCGAAGAATCAGCTGCAAAGAACAATGTAAATAACACATCATTCTGTTCAGTTTCTTTGTCACTCCTTTATGTTACCCTGAGATAGAAAAGCATAAATCTACTGACTGCCTGTTTAAACACGAGGAGGAAAAAACAAAAATGTCCTTAACCCTTTAAGGACATGGCCCATTTTCGTTTTTACGTTTTCGGTTTTTCCTCCTTGTGTTTAAAAGGTCATAGCACTTGCATTTTTCCACCTAGAAACCCACATGACCCCTTATTTTTTGCGTCACTAATTGTACTTTGCAATTACAGGCTGAATTTTTGCATAAAGTACACTGCGAAACCAGAAAAAAATTCAAAGTGTGGTGAAATTGAAAAAAAAAAACGCATTTCTTTTATTTGGGGGAAATGTGTTTTTACGCCATTCGCCCTGGGGTAAAACTGACTTGTTATGCATGTTCCTCAAGTCGTTACGATTAAAACGATATATAACATGTATAACTTATATTGTATCTGATGGCCTGTAAAAAATTCAAACCGTTGTTAACCAATATACGTTCCTTAAAATCGCTCCATTCCCAGGCTTATAGCGCTTTTATCCTTTGGTCTATGGGGCTGTGCGAGGTGTCATTTTTTGCGCCATGATGTGATCTTTCTATCGGTACCTTGATTGCGCATATACGACTTTTTGATCGCTTTATATTACATTTTTTCTGGATTTGATGCGACCAAAAATGCGCAATTTTGCACTTTGGGATTTTTTTGCGCTGACGCCGTTTACCGTGCGAGATCAGGAACGAGATTAATTAATAGTTCGGGCGATTACGCACGCGGCGATAGCAAACATGTTTATTTATTTATTTGTTTACTTTTATTTAAAACCTGGGAAAACGGGGGTGATTCAGACTTTTATTAGGGGAGGGGGCTTTTTACTATTAACAACCCTTTTTTTTTTTTTTTTTACACATATGCTAGAAGCCCCCCTGGGGGACTTCTAGTATATACACTTGGATCTCTCATTGAGATCTCTGCAGCATAGATATGCTGCAGAGATCCATGAGATCGGCACTCGTTTACTTTCGGCTGCTGCAGCCGAAAACGAACGAGTGCCGAGCCGAGGACGGCGCCATCTTGGACGCGTCCCCGGCCGGCATCAGTAACGGAGATCGCTCCTCCGGGACAAGGTCCCGGAGGAGCGATCTCCCCCACTAGACCCCAGGGAAACGTTGCCTCCGGTAATCAGAGGCAGCTGTCAACTTTGACAGCTGCCTCCGATTAGCTAATTAGCGGGCACGGCGATCAGACCGTGCCCGCTAATAGCAGCGGTCCCGGGCTACTCGCGGCACCCGGGATCGCGGCACGGCCCCGCTTTGAAGTGCAAGTGAGGACATATGACGTACGCATACGTCCTATGTCCTTAAGAGGTTAAAGCGTAACTGCATGTTTTTTTTTTTTATTGCAGAAATCAGTAGTATAAGCGTTTTTAAGAAACTCTGTTATAGGTTTCATCAGCCAAAAAAGCCTCCTTCTGTACTCAAGAAGCAATCTCCCAGCCTCCCCCCCTGACTTCTTATCTGTGCATTATCGGGCAAACACGTCTTCATTACAGAGAAGCCAGTGAAGACGGGCTCTGCTCTCTCCATTGTAAGCCTATGAAGGGGGGAGGGGCTGAGCGAGATGAGGGAGCAGGAAGAGGTGACATGAAGGTCAGCTGTTTGTAGACTCTTTGGGCACCTAAAACGCTAAATTCAGGTGTCAGAAAGGTCAGTGCTTATCTATGAACTTACTGAGAGAAGATTGCAGGGTGTTGTGCTTTGCAGAAATCCTCCGTGCTCAGTCACTCCTAACAGCCCTTCCCCTCTCCATAGCCACATAGTGGAGACAGAAATCCTGCTTCATCTGATGTGAGGGGGGAGGCTGGGAGATTGCTTTTTCAGTACAGAAGGAAACTCTTTTAGTACATAAAACCTATTACAGAGTTTCTTAAAATCGCTTGTACTATTGATATTTAATGTTTTCAGAAAAATAACCCTGAAATGACAGTTACGCTTTAAGGTGTTAATCCTTGGAGTTGGGGTTGGGGGATATGGATTAACATACATTTTTGTGGCTACTTTGACTACAAAGTATGGAAAATTATATGTACATTGTATTTTCAGATATTACTACAACAAAAGAATCCTGAACAAGACAAAAGGGAAGAGATTTACCTATAAATTTAACTTCAGTAAACTAATCTTTGTTAACTACCCTATATGGGACATGAAGTATCCTCCACCCACAGTACTAGGAAGCAGCATGTGTCGTACAGCTGCGCTTCCATCTGATGTTCAGAGAGAGGTAATGCCTTTTTTTTACAGTCCATTCAATAGTATATTATGATTTATCCAGTGCTACAAAAACATGGCCACTTTCTTCCACAGACAGCACCACTCTTGTCTCCAGCTTGGGTGGGGTTTTGCTGCTCAGTTTCATTGAAGTGAATGGCGCTTAATTGTAAACCGCACCTGAACTGGAGACACGAGTCGTGTTGTCTCCAAGACGAGAAAGAAAGTGGTCATGTTTTTGTAGCACTGGATAACCCCTTTAAAGGCACAGTAATCATTATAATGATTGTTAGACTGGGGAAAGACTGTTGATGTTGGGGCTGTACTATTTTTGTAATATTTTCAGATTTTCCATTCTGTGCAGGTGTTACATAATACCATCCTTGTGCACAAGGTCTTGGCTGACCAACTTGCCTGCTGCAGGTTATTCCACAATTCAATGAACTATGACAGCAACTCAGACTGGAAGACATTGGGAATAGACAGTAAGTTTCAGGCTTGTATTTAATCTATAACATAGCAAACAGCATAGAAATATGAATGGTGTTACTTAAAGAGATGGGATTAACACAGCGCAAAAAACATGGGCCAGCACCTGAAGGCCTCCTAATTTAAGGTATGAATAATAGCCCCATGTATCAGAAAACTCTCATAGTATTGTGTTAGATACCAAAAAGCCTTTTTATTCCCTAATTTGAACCAGTGCCACTTAGTGATTAAAATCACTTTTCTGAAAGTTTTATGTAGCCTCTTCAATGTGAAATATAGAATCTGTAATTATACGTAATACTATAATTAGATTTTCATAGACTTCTGTCTCCCCAGGGCATAGCATCATGTCTACTTCATGCTTCCCCGGAATGAGCTGTAATTTTGGAAACACTGGCCACTTATACATACCAGAGTCATCCTCTCAGCAGAGTACTGCATTACCTCTCCAACCTAGCCGATCTCTCTACTCACCTAATCAAGTTCTTCCGGACACAACCGGTTGGCAGCTGTATGCCAGCCGTCTGATCCATCAAAGCCAAGCACTCTTGTCTCTAGAAGAAAGAATTCAGAGTCATAAAGGACTGCATAGCAGGGCGGCTGGAGGAAATGTTCCTAACCCCTATCTGGGGTATAAGACTGTATCCTCCATAGACAAAGTACCTGTGCTGACATCCCCTTCAGCTGTCAAACCTGATCCAGAGAGCCAGTTTGGAGCTTTAGAAGAGAGGAACAAGTTTCAAGATCTCATTGAGCCTCAAAGAAGTCTGGACCTCTCTGAAAGCCAAAATATGAGCAGTAAGCTGTGCCCTCCTGCTGACATTGAGCACATAAACCTCATCAGTAAGACCTGGCTGCTGGAACTGGCCTGAATCTACTAAGCAGTAGTGCCACCTTGTGTTCAATACATGGTTTACCACAAATGTTGCTGAACCCTCCAGGCCAAATGTACAAACTTTGTCTGCCTTATGTGGCTCCAGAGGTAGTGCTTTAATTAAAATGATGACTGTACATGAGGTTGCAGTTCTCCGCTGCCTTTATATAGGTTGTACATATAGTTATAATATTAATATATAATAAACTCTAATCATAAACATTATGTATTCAATGAATCAAAACCAAAGTTAGTCCAAACCCAAAATAATGCAAATAATTATGTTTAAATTTTTCTCCTTTCTGACTTTCTGGTGTAAATAAAATAAGGAGTAAGAAGCGTTCAATTAGATTGCTTGAATTGGTTCTTCACATTAGACTATACCTCTTTGTGGGAAGGGCCACTAGGGCAGGGGCAGAGAACCTTTTTAGCCGAGAGAGTCATGAACACCAATTATTTTTTTTAATTCTGCAAAAGTCATACAATCTGAATATATCTAAATTAAAAGTAAATGTGTGCATTTTATGTAAGACCAACACTTTTAAAGTACAATGAGTCTCTGAATCCTTTTCGATCCTGTTGTTATTCTGTTGCTTACCAATGAAGAATAGAGTACTTCTTACCATTAATGTGACTTCTGGTGCTGCATGGTTTTGCTGATGGCTTTGTAGTCCCCCACACACACTACCCCACCTGACCCCCCCCCAACACACAGATACTACCCCATCTGACCCCCCCCACACACACACACACACACATACATACACTACCCCACCTGATCCCCTCCCCCCCACACACTTCTCCACCCCCTCATTGCGGTGCGGGCGGGCTATGGCCAGATGCAGCCATCAAAAGAGCCACATCTGGCTCACAAGCCAGAGTAATGTCCCATTTAATGCCCCCATAGTAATGTCCCCTGTAAGGCTCCCATAGTAATGTCCCATGTAATGCCCCCATAGTAATGTCCCCTGTAATGCCCCAATAGTAATGTCACCTGTAATGCTCCCATAGTAATGCCCCGATAGTAATTTCCCCTGTAATGTCCCCATAAAAATGTTCCATGTAATGCCCCCTGCCTAGCCAAACACAAACAACAAAAACCTTTATACTCACCTGTAATCTCCAGCAAGTCAGCCCTGCAGTGAGGTCCGAGGGGGAGAGACGTGGTGAAAGGGGAAGAGAGGGTGGCAGTCTGTAGCTGCCAGCGCCTCCTGTCAGCACGGGTTCGGGAGGGGGCAGGGATCCCTGTAACTGGGGGTCCGCATGGGGTTCTGGGGTGTGGGGGTCTGTAGCTGAAATTCGCGTGGGTTCCAGGGGGAGGCTATACCTGCCAGCGTGGGTTCCAGCAGACGGGCTGTTGCTGACGGCTCCACGTGGGTTCTGGGGTAGCTGCCGGTGCCCCCTCTTGGTGCGTATTCTAGGGTAGGAGGGGGCACCCTGTGTTCTCTTTTTCCTTAGGGAAGGAAGGAGTGAGCAGCGGCGGGGATAGGTTCTGGGACATTGCTGAGTGATAGTAGTGTTCCGACACCAAAAGTAAAAGTATATTTTTCCCCACCTCCCACGTACCCCCTCAACCTGCCGCACATACCCCCTGGTACTGCAGGTTGAGAACCCCTTTTCTAGAGCACAGTTTCTCAAACTTCTTGGACTTGGGCATCACCAGTAAATCCATGCTGATGCTGGAGCCTCACTTTAAAAAGCTTCTGACAGAGATGCTGGGTGTGTGGGGAGTTGGTAGTGTGAGGAGCCTTTAGCTCCCCTTTACCACTAATGTGCCTCTGTCCGCTCTAATGTATTTAAATGTACTGTGTTAATGTTTCTTCTAATGTACTGTGCCACTGCGCCCTCTAATGTACTGTGCGTTTCCTCTAATAAGTGTATATTGGTAATTTGTATAACTTTTGGAGGACAATACAATACTTTAATAAAGATATTCGCCGGACTTCTCCTTTAAAAAATAATATTCTTTATTACAGTGCTTCTCAAACTTTTTCTACTGGAGCCTCACCCAACAGACCAAGGCAATGCCTGGGCCTCACTAGACTGACCAAGAGGGTGCCTGGGCCTCACTATCTGTGGTGAAAGTCCATTTAAATGTAAAAATAATGCTAGGGCTACCTTTTACGTTCTATATACTAATAAAGCAAGTACAAAATAAATTAATAGTATGGCTAAAATGGAGATTTTTGCAAACAGCAAAAGGACTGTGCAGATCATAGTTACTTTGTGAAAACTGGCTCCTCAGCTGGGCCTCACCAACAACTAGGGGGCGCCTCACTGGTGAGGCCCGCCTCACAGTTTGAGAAGCACTGCTTTATTATGTACCCCCACCTTTTGCCTGCACCAGATTTTTTTTATTTCGTCCACAGTTCTCCTTCAACCACTCGACAATGATTTTCTCTATTATGAGAAGCTGCAGGCTGCGGCCTGCACAGCTGCGGCCTGCTCCTGCCACGGCAGCCCAATTCTTTCTGCCAACCTGATCCTGCCCGCTCCTGCCGTGCTCCTCCAATCCAATCAACTTGGAGCAGCAGCGCCGGGCCGCTGCGGCCGGCCGTGGCACATACCACAGCCTGCCGCAGCAGCCCCACGCTCTTGCTTCACGTTGATTGGATTAAAGGAGCACGTCGGTGGCGGGCCAAGTGGAACGGGTGGGCAGAGGGGAGCGGGCTGCGTTGGCAGGGGTGGGGTTTGTCAGGTGGGGTAGTGTGTGTGTGTGTGTATGTGGGGGTGGGTCAGGTGGGGTAGTGTGTGTGTGTGGGGGGGGGTCAGGTGGGGTAGTGTGTATGTCTTTGGGGGTCAGGTGAGGTAAGTAGTGTGTGTGGAGGACTACAAAGCCATCAGCAAAACCATGCAGCACCAGAAGTCACAGTAATGGTAAGAAGTCCTTTAGTCTTCATTGGTAGAAACAGCAACAGAGTTGGGGCACAGAGGGGACATAGGAAAAAGTAATTGGGGCAAAGAGGGTGCATGAAACAACTATATATGGTCACAGAGCGGGCATAGAACACTATGGGGCACAGAGGGGGCATTTATGCAGAGGGGGCATATAAAAACTAATGGGGTACACAGGAGTCCTTTATACATTTTAGGGGGCACAGAGGAGGCATAGAAAAAGTAATTGGAGCAAAAAGCATGAAACTATAGAAGGGCACAGACAGGGAATTTAAAAACTATGTGGGGCACAAAGGGTGCATACGAACACTATATGGGGCACAGGTGGTATATATACATTATCTGGGGGCACAGATGAGGTATAAATATACTATATGAGGTCACAGAGGGGGCTATGTATACTTAATGGGGGCACAGAGAGAGCCTATTATATTGGGCACAAAGTGGGCACTATTATAGCATGGGGCAATACAGATGAGAAGTTTGGTGAAGATGGAGCTGAATCCAGGAGCCTAAAATGTTTGTCTAGCTGCTGATGGATAATATTGCATCTTCTGAGGACAGTCCTGCTAACATACTATATAGTAGTATTAAGCAAAAAACTCCAAATTGCTCTTCAGCTTTTCATAAAATCCATAACCTTATTTCTTATTTCATCATAAAATAGCCAATGCGTTTCGGACCAAGGTCCTTAATCATGGCTCTTTTCCCCATGGATCAATCTGTTCTAAAAGGGATGTACTGGAGGACAATACAATACTTTGGTAGGCAAAGTTGTGTGTAGCCGGTGTCCTTGGAGTGATGTGATTAGAGCACGGTGCCGCTGTCAGCGTCCATGTGTTGTTAACTGGTTAAAGGGCTGGTCCAAGATTCAAAAAACATGGCTGTTTTCTTTCAAAGACAGTGCCTTTCTTGTACTTAACCTCTTCCCACATGAGGGCGAACCTGTACGTCCTCATGCGGGTGAGGTAGTTCAGAGGGGGGGCGCGCGGCGACCCCGCTCTGAACCACTGCGATCCTGGGTGCCGCTTGTAGCCTGGGACCGCAGCAATTAGCAGGCACAGTCCGATCGACATGCCCGCTAATTAGCATTTTAAATGCAGCTGTCAAAGCTGACAGCTGCACTTAAAATGCGGCTTTGTCAGTTTCCTGGTGTCTAGTGGGGAGGATCACCCCCCTGCGACGTGGTCGCTGAGGGGCGATCTCCGCATCTGGTCCCAGCCAGGGTCTGCGCCGTAATGGCTCTGTTCCCGGCTTGGCATTCTATTGCTTATGGCTGCAGCCTATCTCATGGATCTATGCAGTATAACTATACCCCCAGTAATGTATAACTAGTCCCCCAGTATATGTGTAAAAAATTAAATAAATGGTTTTTTATTAACCCCTTCCCTCCGCAGAACGTACCGGCACGTCCTGCGAGGGGGTTGGGAGGTTCAGAGAGGGGCCGCGCCATGGCCCCGCTCTGAATGGCCGTGATCCCGGCTGCTTACTCTAGCATGGGACCACGGCTATTAGCGGGTGCCGCCGATCGGCCGCGCCTGCTAATAAGGACAGTTAGATGCAGCTGTCAAACATGACAGCTGCCCTTAACTGTCTTGTGTCCCTCTCTTCCTGGTGTCTAGTGGCTGGATCGCATCGCGGAGGGGGGAGATCCGGTGTACTGAGCCGGCAGGGGCTCAGCGTCGGAATGACGCTGATCCCAGCTCGGCAATCTATTTAGATGGTCTGCTGCAGACCATTATAATAGAGCACCGATCTGATGGATACAGCATTGATCTCAATGGAAGATCAGTGCTGTGTATATAGAGGTCCCCCAGGGGGCTTCTAATTACTGTTAGTGGAAAAAAAAAAAGTGTTTTTGATAATAAAAAAAAATCCCCTCCCCTAATAAAAGTTTAAATCACCCCCCTTTTCCCATTTTATAAATAAAAATAAATAAACAAACATGTTTGGTATAGCCGTGTGCGTAATCGCCCGAAATATTAAATTATCACATTCCTGATCTTGCACGGTAAACTGAGTAAGGGCAAAAAAAATCCCAAAGTGTAAAATTGCGCATTTTTGGTTGCATCAAATTCAGGAAAATTGTGAAAAATTTATCAAAAAGTCGCATATACGCAAGTAAGGTACCGATAGAAAGAACACATCATAGCGCAAAAAATGACATCTCACACAGCCCCATAGACCAAAGGAGAAAAGCGTTATACGCATGGGAATAGAGCGATTTCAAAGAACATTTCGTTTTTTTGAAAGGTTTTGGTTTTTTACAAGCCATCAAATAATATAAAAGTTATACATGTTACATGCATAACAAGTCACTTTTACCATATGGCGCATGGTGTAAACGCAAAACCACCCCAAATAAAAAAAAATTGTGTTTTATTTTCAATTTTACTGTGCATATCATTTTTTTCTGGTTTCGCAATATATTTTATGCAAAAATTAAAGGACAACTCCGGCCAAAACTATTTTTTAATATGTTATTACTTACGGAAAGTTAGACAAATTTTTTTATGTACACTAATTATGGGAAATGCACATAATAGGGCTATATCCCTTAATTTAGTAGATCAGAGAGACTTCAGATTCTCAGTGACGTCACGAAACGGGGGTGTAATTACAATGGAGTGTCCAGCAGGGGGCGCACTATATATAGAAGTCAATGGTACTCATTGACTTCTATATATAGTGCGCCACTGCTAGACACTCCATTGGAATTTCAATGGATGTGTATGTAAATGTAATATACAGTATATTTTTGATTGAATACATTTATGGAATACTTTGGGGAGCAAGTTTCCTTGCTCCCCAAAGTAATCCATAAATGTATTTAACCAGTACATTTTGAGGGCACCGAGCAAGGAGGCAGAGATGTGCATCTACCTCCCCCCTCCCTCCCTGCTCGGTGCTGCTGCCGCTGCCACATATACCCAGTACTACTACTTCCATTATCTTCTCATAGTATGAGCAGATAATGGGGGAGTAGTACATGTGCTATCCCCATAACGAGCGCCGCACAGCTGCTCCTCACAAGGGCTTCAGCATGCCCCCTCTGCCGCTCCCCCTCCTCCTCCCAGCTAACAAGTTCTAACTATCCTGCCGCTCTCCGCCGCTTCTGACCGCCTCTCACCGCCGCCGCTCTGTGCTCCCATATACCACCTCCCAGTCTGCACTGCATGCCGCCCGGGGACAGAAAGCACCCCCACCCCGTAGGGGGCACGGCGCTCCCGGTGCTTCCTGTCACCAGCCGGCATGCAGTGCGGACCAGGAGGCGGTATATGGGAGCAGAGAGCGGAGGCAGTGAGCGGTGGCCAGCGGCGGGATAGTTAGAACTTGTTAGCTAAGAAGAGGAGGGGGAGAGGCGGTGAGCGGCGGCGGAGAGCGGCAGGATAGTTAGAACTTGTTAGCTGGGAGGAGAAGGGAGAGCGGCGGAGGGTGCATGCTGAAGCCCTTGTGAGGAGCAGCTGTGCGGCGGCGGTGTTCGTTATGGGGATAGCACACGTACTACTCCCCATTATCTGCTCATACTATGAGCAGATAATGGGAGTAGTAGTACTGTGTATATGTGGCAGCAGCAGCAGCAGCACCTAAGAGCGAGGGAGGGGGGAGGTAGATGCACATCTCTGCAAGGACATTTGCTCCTCAAAGTATTCCATAAATGTATTCAATCAAAAACATACTGTATATTACATTTACATACACATCTATTGTAATTTCAATGGAGTGTCCAGCAGGGGCGCACTATATATAGAAGTCAATGGTACTCATTGACTTCTATATATTTAGTGCGCCCCCTGCTGGACACTCCATTGTAATTACACCCCCGATTCGTGACGTCACAGTATTTCAGAGAATCTGAAGTCTCCCTGATCTACTAAATTAAGGGAAATAGCCCTATATGTGCATTTCCCATAATTAATGTACATTAGAAATTTGTTTAACATTTCCCATAATTAATGTACATTAGAAATTTGTTTAACATAACATATTAAAAAATTGTTTTGTCCAGACTTCTCCTTTGAGTCTGCATTGCAAAGTACAATTAGTTGCACAAAAAATAAGGGCTCATGTGGGTCTGTACATACAAGTGCTATGGCCTTTTAAACCAGAGGAGGAAAAAACTAAACCGCAAAAACGAAAATATGCCCACGAGGGAAGGGGTTAATAAATAATCCCCTCCCCTAATAACAGTTTGAATCACCCCCCCTTTACCCATTTTATAAATAAAAATAAATAAATAAATAAACAAACATATTTGGTTTCGCCGCATGCATAATTGCCTGAATTATTAATTTATTTCACTCCTGATCTTGCACGGTAAATGGCGTAAGTGCCCTACAAATTCCAAAGTGCTAAATTGCACATTTTTGGTCGCATCAAATCCAGAAAAATTGTAATAAAATGCGATGAAAAAGTCGCACATGTGCACAATCAAGGTACCGATAGAAAGTACACATCATGGCGCAAAAAATGACACCTCACACAGCCCCATACACCAAAGGATAAAAGCGCTATAAGCATGGGAATAGAGCGATTTTAAGGAACATATATTTGTTAACAATGGTTTTAATTTTTTAAAAGCCATCAGATTAAATAAAAGTTATACATATTACATATCGTTGTAAGGCTAGATTCACACTGCGTTTTTGCAATCCGTTTTTTCATCTGTTTTTTGCAAGAAAACGGATGAAAAAAAACTGATGCATTTGTGTGCATCCGTTTTAATCCTTTTTCCATTTACTTCCATTGAAAAAAAAAAAACGGATCCATTTTGATCCTTTTTATTTACAATGGAAGTCAATGGAAAAACGGATCAAAACGGATGCACACAAATGCATCCGTTCTTTTCATCTGTTTTTCATCAGTTTTTTTGCAAAAAACGGATGAAAAAAAACGGATTGCAAAAACGCAGTGTGAACCTAGAGTAATCATAACAACTTGAGAAACATATATAACAAGTCAGTTTTACCCTATGGCAAACGGCGTAAATACAAATATTCCCCAAATTAAAAAAATGTGTTTTTTCTTTCAATTTCATCACACATTTAATTTTTTTCTGGTTTTGCAGCATACTTTATGCAAAAATTAAGCCTGCCATTGCAAAGTACAATTAGTGGCGCAAAAAATAAGGGCTCATGTGGATCTGGAGGTGAAAAAATGTAAGCGCTATGGCCTTTTAAACATGAGGAGGGAAAAACAAAAGCGAAAAAAAAAAGTCCGGACCTGAAGGAGTTAATTTGTGTGTGTTATCACAGGTAATTTCTATTAAAGTGAATGGATCAGAGTTCTAATACCATTCTAATCACTGTTTTTGGTAGAAAACAGCCATGCTCTTTTCAAATCTTAGATAACTCCTTTAACATGTCGATGCCTGTCTATCACATGTCTATCTGGCTGGTTAGAATCTCTCCTCTCTCTTCTTGCTTTGCCTGCTCTGCACTCAGCAGGTTACTTCACTTACTTGAAGGTTTTAGTCAGCACACGACTGCTTATATCTGACTATGATGGAGTCACCGGTAATCTGAGCCATGACAGCACAATCATGGAAAGGTGTTCATTTTTCAGATCAGATGTTTTTGCTAGATAAGAATAATGTTGGTCTTCTTTCCTAGGAATATGTATTATGGCTTCTAGGTGGAGATTGAATTGGTTAAAGAGATGAAAAGACGTTTTTTTTTTCATTCCTGGGTGGAGACTGTCTGTCACTGGTGCTGTCATCGACGGATTACTGGTGAATGTAATTTTAATATTTTTTGGATTAGCTACCCAATAATTTATTGATCTGTGCATTAAACCAAAACATCTGTGTAAATACAGGAGTCTCCACACTAGATGGCATCATATTGCACTTATCTAATGCCTGTTCAAGAAATGACCGTTAAAAAGAACAAAAGTGAAAGTGTCTGTGATGTTGGCTTATGAGATAAAAAAAAACAAAAACAAAAAACAATCCTTGCCATTTATGCACACAATCCTTGCTAGACTGCACACTGAGACTGGGGACCTGGCAGAGGCCAGGGCCAAACTGGACCGCTGTAGAGAGTGTTCTGGCTTGTGTTCTTCCTCTACAGAATCTAGCGACAAAAGACACCACACCTCCTCTACCCACGGACTTCCTATCCACAGCCCCTGTAAGGTGTGCTGTGAATGGGTGCGGAGTGCATATTCTAAGAAGCAAAGAGAGAAATGATAGGATAGAAAAAGAGTGTACTCTCACTGGTCTACAAATCCATGTGACATATAAACAAACAATAACCCTTTCAATACTACAGCTGTGCAATAACGGAATACACATACTTGCAATAGCGACATCTTGGGGCGAAACTTAGGCACTACTACATCACCACTTACACTGGAAAAAGTACAGGCTCTTACGAAGGGTGTAACTAACAGCAACACCCGTGGTGGGACACCACATGTACATCTTTGAGATTTTTGGTCACATGCCACACGCGACCTTGCTATCAATGACATTGGGCTAGACTGAATCTGGTGCACTTGTCACCATGTAGTCCCAGCCTTACCCTGTACAGTGTGTGGGATAAATCATATTTTTATTTTTATGTGACAAATAGGGATGACATTTTTATGGGGATTTAAAAATAAATGTGTTTTTCCCCCCTTACTTTTTTGCCCAGGCCAAATTGACCAGGCCAATTTTCATTTTTGCACTTTAGTTTTTTCCTTCTCATGTTTAAAAAGTTATAGTGCTTGCATTTTTCACCTACAAACCCACATGAGCCCTTATTTTTGGCAACACCAATTGTACTTTGCAATGAAAGACTTAAAGTGTTATCCAGCGCTAACAAAAACATGGCCACTTTTCCCCTACTGTTGTCTCCAGTTCAGGTGTGGTTTGCAATTAAGCTCCATTTACTTCAATGGAACTGAGTTTCAAAACCCCACTCAAACTGGAGACAACAGTAGGGGGAAAGTGGCCATGTTTTTGTAGCGCTGGATAACCCCTTTAATGTATTTGGTCCCTTTTTTAGACGAGCACAAGGCTAGAAAGTTGCCTTCATGAGACTGGACCTGGATTTGTGGTAAATTCAGCTTTGTTTTACAGCATGATATAAAAAAAAAAAAAAAAAGAATGTATATTGCAATACACTTGTATACTGTCTTTATCACATATACTGTTGATTTTTGATCTTGAAATTTTTAAGACAGTGACACTAAAATTTGTCAAAAAATATGCTGTAAAACCGTGAAAATACTTGCATGGTGAAATTAAAACAAAAAGCAATTTTTGAGAAGTCATTCTCTTTGGGCGTCAGACTTCTCACTGGTGAGTGCGTGCACGGCTTTCGATGCGGATTTCTCGGCGGTGGGATGGGGTCCGGGATCGGGACTTTGAGGAAGGGGTAAGTATAAGGAGCTCCACCGAGGGGGTCGGACGGGCTTCACCCCGGCAGCCGTACAATTACAATGAAAAGCAACTTATATAACTTATTTTATTACAATTTTTCTGGATTTGATTGGCATTTTTTCTGCCCTTACACTGTTTACTGTGTGATATGTATGTAATAATTTAAAAGTAGGGGCGATTCCACATGCAACAATATCAAATATGTTTATTTCTAACATGAAATGACCTTAACCCCTAGACGACCTAGGACGTACCGGTACATCCTGGAAGTCTGTGCCCAGACGACCCTGGGCGTATCGGTACGTCCGGAGCGGAGCGTGCTTCATAGCAGGTGGGGGCCGGCTGCAATCAGCAGTTAATGACACGCTGCAGCGATAGCGCTGCAGCGTGACATTAACTCCTTAAACACCGCGCGGCTGCAACGTTTAAGTGTAAGTGACAGGGGGAGTCCCCTGTCACTTACCGATCGGGACCCCCGCAGTGTGACTGTGGGGGTCCCGATCGTTAAAACAGACCGCCGGAGGTCTCTCACCTGCGTCCGCGCGGTCCGATCTGCGATTTGCACAGGCAGGCTCAATGAGTAGAGCATAGCAATGATCAGCGTATAAAATGAAAGTAATGTATGTAAAAGTCCCCCAAAGGGACTTAACCCCTTGAGGACCAAGCCCAAAATGACCCAGTGGACCAGGCCAAATTTAGTGAATTTGACCTGTTTCACTTTATTCATTAATAATATCTAGATGCTTTTACATATCCTAATCATTCTGAGATTGTTTTCTCGTGACATATTCTACTTTATATTACTGGTAAATTTGAGTGGATATTTAAAGCTAATCCTTATGAAAAATCACAAAATAATGTGAAAAATGGTGAAAATTTTCATTTTCTAACTTTGAAATATTCTGCCTGTAAGGAAAATTGTTATATTGTTATAAATTAGAAACGAAATAACATTAGCAATATGTCTACTTTATTTTGGCAGCATTTTTTAAACTTGCTTTCAATTTTTTAAGACACTAGAAAGCTTAAAAGTTTAGCAACAATTTTCCAAATTTTAGAGAAAATGTCTAAATCAAATTTTGTTAGGGACCAGTTGAGGTTTGAAGGGAATTTAAGGGGATTGTATGTAATAACCCCCCCCACAAATCACCCCATTTATGAAACTGCACCCCATAAACTGTTCAAAATCACTCCCAAAAAGTTTTTTCTGTGCACAAATTATATTGTAATCCAATTTCTCTCATAATAGAAAACCTATTACCAGAGAAATACACCACAAAAGTTATTGCCTTGTTTCTGCAGTTTAGAGAAATACCCCATATGTGGACATAAAGTGCCAAGCTGGCGCAAGGAGAGCCTCCAAAGAGAAGGAGCGCCGTTTGGATTTTGGAGGCTGGATTTGGCCAGATTGGAGGACGGAGGCCATGTCGGGTTCGCAGGAACGTAAAAAGGGATGTAGTGAGCATATGTAGTGAGCACCCCACTGATGGCGGGCACAATGCGCTAAGAAAATGAAAAATTACTTTTTTTGACCAAAAAGTTAGGGTAGCTTCGATTTTTTTCATTTTCACAAGGGGTTAAAAAAGAAAAAAAATCTGCTACACATATAGAGCAATTCCCCACGAGTACGGAAATACCCCACATGTGGACATTAATTGCCAAGCGGGCGCAAGGAGAGCCTCCAAAGGGAAGGAGCGCCGTTTGGATTTTGGAAGCTGGATTTGGCCAGATTGGAGGACGGAGGCCATGTCGGGTTCACTGAGCCCCCATGCTGCCAAAACATTGTAAACCCCCCACAAGTGACCCCATTATGGAAACTAAACCCCTCAAGGAACGTAACAATGGGTATATTGGCCATATGGACCCCACTGGTGACCGGTATAAATGTGGAACAATGTGCCGTGAAAATGAAAAATTTTATATTTTAAACTAAAATGTTGGCCTAGCCTCAAATTTTTCATTTTCACAAGGGGTAAAAAAAGAAAAAAACCTGCTAAACATGTAAAGCAATTCCCTACGAGTACGGAAATACCCCACCTGTGTACGTTAATTTCCAAGTGGGCGCTAGGAGAGCCTCCAAAGGGAAGGAGCGCAATTTGGATTTTGGAAGCTGGATTTGGCCAGATTGGAGGACGGAGGCCATGACGGGTTTACAAAGCCCTCGTGCTGCCAAAACATTGTAAACCACCCACACGTGACACATTTATGGAAACTACACCCCTCAAGGAATCTAACAAAGGGTATGGTGACCATATGGACCCCACTGGTGGCAGGCACAATGTGGAACAATGTGTTGTGAAAAAGAAATAATCAAATTTTTTATTTTCACAGCACATTGTTCCACCTATGTGCCAGTGGGGTCCATATGCTTACTACACTTCTTGTTAGATTCCTTGAGGGGTGTACTTTCCATAATGGGGTCACTTGTGGGTAGTTTCCACTGTTTTAATGGCACGGGACCTTTGTAAAATCTCCATGGCCTCCATCCTCCATTCTGGCCAAATCCAGCTTCCAAAACGGTGTTCTTCCCCTTTGGAGGCTTTCCTTGTGCCCGCTTGGCACTTTAAGTCCACATGTGGGGTATTTCCATACTCGGGGGCAAATTCTCTACATGTTTAGTGGGTATTTTTTTTCTTCTAATCCCTTGTGAAAATGAAAGATTCCAGGCTAGACCAACATTGTAGTCTAAAAAAGTTAATTTTTTAGACTAAAAGATTGGTCTAGCCTGGAATCTTTCATTTTCTTAAGGGGTTAAAAAGCGGGTTGGAGTGGGAATGAGTAGAGCAATTTCCCTCGAAGGGGGGAAATACCCCACAAGTGGACATACATTACTACGTGGACACAGGACAAGCCTCCAAAAGGACAGAGTGACCTATTGAGGCCAGAATGGATGATGGAAGACATGTTAATTAACAAAGCCCCCAGGCTACCAGGACAGTAGATACACCCCACAAGTCACCCCATTATGAAAACTACACCCCTCCAGGAATTTAACAAGGGGTGTAGTGAGCATATGGACCCCACTTGTGGGGGTATCCACTTTGCATATAGGTGTGGAAATGAATTGCTATGTGGGCACAGGACGAACCTCCAAAAGTACTGAGTGCCCTTTTGAGGCCGGAATGCCCTCATGCTACACGGACCTCACTGGTGACAGGCACATAGGTAGGGTCAAAAGAGAAGAATAAATTAGACATGGAGTTAGGCACGGAGTCTGCTGACCGTTGCAGACATTCCCAGGAAAATAAACAGAAAAATGCCCAAGCAAAAGGAAGCCATTACAGAAATTACACCACCCAAGAAATGTATTTAGGAGGTGTAGGGTGCATGAGCATTTCAAAAATTAATTTTCCTGGACTGAATGTGCTGCAGTGGTTGAAAGTTAGCAATGTCAATTTTCACACTGCTCAACTGTTAGGCCAGTATGACTCTCCACGTCGGTATTTGATGCCGTCATGGAAAGTCTGCCCTCCACTAAAGGGCCAGTTCACACTGAGTAAACCCGCCGTGCTCTGTGTGTTGTTGTAAGTGAATGATAGGGCGCGCGCTCGTCCACTCCCTCTCCTCTCCGCTCAAAGAACTAACATGTTACTTCTTTGAGCGGAGAGCGGTGGCAGCGGACTAGTGTGCGCCCTCTCATTCACTTACAGCAGCACACTGAGCACGGCAGGATTTTGCAGCGGAGAGGTCCGCTGCGGAATTACGGTGTGTTTACCCAGTGTGAACTGGCCCTAAGGGTGCGTTCACACCGAGCAAAATCCGTGGAATTCCACTGCGGAGGTGTCCACCATGGAATTCCGCCTGCCCCAGTGTAAACCAGTGTGTCTATCGGAGGGCTTGCATGCCTCCGCTCAAAGAACTGACATGTAAATTCTTTGAGCGGGGGCGTGCGAGCCCTCCCATACACACACTGTTTGACACTGAGGCAGGTGGAGCTCCACTTTGGAATTCCCCCGATTTTACTCAGTGTGAACATGCCCTAATTATGCCGTGTATGTCCCTTGTAGAAAAAAAAGTGCTGCCCTGGCACGATACAGGGACCTCCAGTTGCAGCTGCAGAAGTACTAGACCCTCCTTCTTCTGCTCCACAAAAAATCAGGACCTTGACAACTGCCTTCTGAAACTGGAGGTATTTCTCAGGGAGGCCGTCACAACGGTAAAGTACAAAAGCGTTGTACATTGCCGTCTGGACCATGTGCACGGCTAGCTTCTTGTACCAGATGTTTGTTTTTCGCAGAGCACTATATGGTTTGAGGACCTGATCTGAAAGATCAACTCCTCCTATATACCGATTGTAGTCCAAAATACAATCGGGTTTCAGTGCTACTGCGATGGTACCGCGGACAGGGGTCGTGCCAGCACCATGGATAGTAGTCAAAATAAGGACATCGCGTTTGTCCCTATATTTGACTAATACCAGGTTGTTGCTACAATGGGCCTTGCCTTCACCCGGTGGCAGAACGTCTGCCACAGGAGAACTCGGGAGGCCTCTCTGATTTTTCCTCACAGTGCCGCAAGCTACAGTAGCTCGGGCTCTGAGGGATTTGAAAAGAGGGAGACTGGTATAAAAGTTATCCACGTTGAGGTGGTAACCTTTATCCAGTAGTGGGATCATCAGTTCCCACACAAGCTTCCCACTAACTCCCAGAGTGGGGGGGGACATTCTGGAGGTTGGATGTGGGTGTCCCTCCCTTCATAAACTCTAAATCTGTGAGTGTACCCTGAGGTACTCTCACAGAGTTTGTAAAGTTTGATGCCGTACCTTGCCCTCTTACTTGGCAGGTACTGGCGAAATTGGACTCTCCCCTTGAAGCTGACAAGGGATTCGTCAATGGAGATATATTTCCCTGGGAAATATACCTCCGAAAATTTGGCCGCGAGATGATCAATGACCGGCCTAACTTTGTAAAGGCGGTCGTAAGAGTGATCATTCTGGGGGGGGGGGCACCTTGCATTATCGTTGTAATGCAGGAATTTGAGGATGACCTCAAAGCGATGCCTTGTCATGGCAATCTGGTTGATTGGAGTGTTATATAAAATATCCACACTCCAATACTGCCTAATTCTGGGTTTTTTAACTAGCCCCATGTGCAGCAGAAGACCCCAAAACGTGGTCATTTCTGCTGCATCAACTGGGGTCCAGCTGTGGGATCCCGAAAAAAAAGAGTAGACGGGGTTCTGAGCCAGAAACTGCTAGGCGTACAAATTAGTTTTCACGACCATCAGACTTATCAGTTCTTCACTGAAAAAGATTTTTAAAAAAGTCTATTTCAGTGAAGCCTGAGGGGTCAAATTGGATTCCTGATTGTCCCACAAAATCGGGAATCTGTGGCTCAAAATTGGGGGGGACTGGGGTCCAGATAGGCTCACTTGTATGGGGGGCTGGGGTGGAGATCAGGGTAGGCTGCCCGAGGCGTTCGCCTTGGATGCCTTTCGGCGCCTTGGGGTTTCATTGTCGCTAAATGATGAAGAGGAGGAGGTCGAAACGAGGAAAGTAGGATCTGGTGAGGCTGGTGGAGGAAGGGTCTGAGGGGTCAAAAAAAGGCAGGGGGAGGATGGCACAGGGGTGGGAAAGTGAGGTGGGCAGGTGAGGGGGAGGCGCAGAGGAACGGTCTGAGGGGGGCAAAGAGAGGCAGGGGCACCGCTAGCAACAAAGAGGATGCTGCTAGCAGGATCTCCCTGCACACACTATGCCACCAACGGACGCGACAGCACGGGCGGCACGGAGCGGCGCAGGGGGAATCAAAACAAGGGAAAAACAAAAACCTGTGCCCACTTGTTGCTGATCAGTGATGAGTCACTGATCAGAACAAGAGAGACAGGAGCAGCAGTAGAACTACTGCTAATGCTGCACAGTCGGAAATTTCAGGGGATCAGCCAGGCAGCACACAGAGGGCACTGCTGGCTGATCACTCTGCACTATGCCACCAACGAGGCTGGCACAGATGGCTGGCACAGATGGGGGGGGAGCACAAAAACAGTGGGAGGGCACAGGGGAGAAGGAGAGGATGACAGGGGGGAAAAGAGGAGGATGACGGGGGGGAAGGGGGGGGGAGGCTGATGGAGGATGAAGGGGGGAGAATGGCACAAGGGGTGGATGGCACAGGGGGCGGATGGCACAGGGGGGCGGATGGCACAGGGGTGGGGGTGGATGGCACAGGGGTGGGGGTGGATGGCACAGGGGTGGGGGCGGATGGCACAGGGGAGGAGATGGGGCGGATGACAAAAGAGAGGGGGCGGAGGCGAATCATAAGCAGGGGGATGGCTAGCAGCACAGAGTGTGCTGCTAACACGATCTCCCTGCTAAGGGCACCGGGGCACAATGGGGCAGCAGCTGGGCAGCCTGGGGGCAGCAACAGCACACGGGACTCACATACACCCTCTCTGCTTGCCGATCCTGACGAAAAGGAGGGCGAGCATGGAGGGATCAATATTTTAGATGGCCCGCCTCGCCCGTGATTGGCAGTTACTGGCAAACGGCCAATCCGGGCGATCAGGGGGCGGGGGTCACGTGGCACACGGCCCCAGGCATAACTGTGATTGGTGCTGTCATAACGTCATACCGGCCCACAATGCACCGGTATCGCTGTGATTGGCTGGCCTTACCCCATAGCAGCCGGTCCTCACCCGCTATGGGGCGGGCTCAGATTGTGAGCCCACTCCATAGCCCTGGACCGCACCAGGTTGTACATTAACGCCCTCCTACGTTAAAGGAGAAGTCCGGCCAAAATTATTTTTTTATATGTTATTACTGATGGAAAGTTATCCAATTTTCTAATGTACATTAATTATGGGAAATGCTTATATACTGCTATTTCCCATAATTTAGTGTATCAGGAAGTGTTAGAATTCTCTCAGAAGCAGTGACATCACGACGAATGGTGTAATTCCTATGAAGTGTCCAGCAGGGGCGTACTATATATAGAAGTCAATGAGTACCATTGACTTCTGTTTATAGTGCGCCCCTGCTGGACACTCTACAAAATCAATGGATGTGTGTATGTAATGTAATGTTATGTACTGTACTTTGTGATTGAATACTGTACATTTATGGAATACAAGGACACTTGCTCCCCAAAGTATCCCATAAATGTATTCAATGAATAGATTTGCAGGGCACCGAGCAGGGAGGGAGAGAGGGGCCCGTGCATCTACCTCCCCCCTCCCTCCCTGCTCGGTGTTGGACACATATACACAGTAGTACTCCCCCATTATCTGCAGATAATGGGGGAGTAGTACCTGTGCTATCTATCGCCCCCGCGCCGCCGCTCACACAGAAGCTGCTCTTCATGCCCCCTCCTCCGCTCCGCCTCCTCCTCTTAGCTTGAAACTAATTACCCCGCCGCTGACTCCCCACAGCCCATGCCGCTTCTCACACTATCCCGCCGCCGGTCTCTGCTCCTACATACCAGCTCCCGTCCGCCCTGCACGCCGGCCGCGTCAGCCCTCCCCCACCCCGCAGGGAGCACCAGGAAGCACCGGGAGCGCTGTGGGTGGGGAAGGGCTGACGCGGCCGGCGTGCAGGGCGGACGGGAGCTGGTATGTAGGAGCAGAGACCGGCGGCGGGA
Organism: Dendropsophus ebraccatus; assembly: GCF_027789765.1. Taxonomy (NCBI): domain Eukaryota; kingdom Metazoa; phylum Chordata; class Amphibia; order Anura; family Hylidae; genus Dendropsophus; species Dendropsophus ebraccatus. The sequence continues at coordinate 37,481,641 of NC_091466.1, forward strand.
TAGTGTAAGGAGCGGCGCAGGCGGCGGGGAGTCAGCGTCGTGATAGTTCGTTTCAAGCTAAGAGGAGGAGAGGGAGAGGAGGAGGGGGCATGAAGAGCAGCCCCTGTGTGAGCGGCGCGGGCGCGGACGGCGATAGATAGCACAGGTACTACTCCCCCATTATCTGCAGATAATGGGGGAGTAGTACTGTGTATATGTGTCCAGCACCGAGCAGGGAGGGAGGGGGGAGGTAGATGCACAGGCCCCTCTCTCCCTCCCTGCTCGGTGCCCTGCAAATCTATTCATTGAATACATTTATGGGATACTTTGGGGAGCAAGGACACTTGCTCCCCAAAGTATTTCATAAATGTATTCAATCACAAAGTACAGTACATAACATTACATTACATACACACATCCATTAATTCTATATTGTGTCCAGCAGGAGCGCACTATATATAGAAGTCAATGGTACTCATTGACTTCTATATATAGTGCGCCCCCTGCTGGACACTCCATAGGAATTACACCATTCTTCATGACATCACTGCTTCTGAGAGAATTCTAACACTTCCTGATACACTAAATTAAGGGAAATAGCAGTATATGAGCATTTTCCATAATTAATGTACATTAGAAAATTGTATAACTTTCCATCAGTAATAACATATAAAAAAAATAATTTTGGCTGGACTTCTCCTTTAAGCCCAGGCAGCGGGGGTGTAAATGTACGCCCTGTGTCGTTTAGGGGTTAAACTTTTTAATTTAAAAAAACTGCCAGCTAATAGCCGCGGCCCCTAGCTGCTGATAGCAGCTGGGAGTGGCGCGATTCAGAGGAGGGTCACGGCATGATCCCTCTCTAACAATTGTTTGTCTAAATATTTATTCTCACAGGTTTAGGTTATGTTCACATGCTGTATTAACATGGCAGTTCTGCGTAAACACCCGTTGTTTAATGCTACCAACGGCCATAATTAATTATCATGATCATTAATTCCTGCTGTAGGCGGCGTTAAACAACGATTCACAGGGAACAGCAGTTGTTTATACAGCATGTAAACATAGCCTTATAGTTAACAAAGATGTCCCAGATAGAGATGAGCGAATACTATTTGATCGAACAGCTATTTGATCGAATAGTATGCTATACGAACGAATATTCGTGCTAAAACGCAGTAAAAATTCCAGTCGCCCTTCCACATCCCCTGGCGCTTTTTTCTTGCCAATAAACATGCAGGGGGTAGGGACAGGCACTAGGAGTAGACAGGACTTAAAAAAAAACCTCTAACTGATTGGCTGGCTAAACCATGTGACCTCCTGAATAAAAGAATAGTGATTTGAGATTCGTGTCACTTGCTGGTTGGAACTAGAGAGGGACAGTCTGTAAAGCAGGGAGAGAAAGGTTTTAGGTGAAGTTAGGTAAGAAGGGACCCCCATAGTATCTGTTCTTATCGGTTTAATATCTGATACCTCCCCTATCTGGGGACCATATATTAAATTGATTTTTAGAACAGGGAGATGGAAAAAGAGCTTGCTCTGTCCTCTCTGGGCATTGACCTGGTATTGCAGTGCCTCCAGGTTCAGTGCACAAAAAAAAAAAAAAAAAAAGGGACCCCCAAAAGCTCTTGTTAGGGCTGAAACTATATATAAACAGACATTTACAAGCTGTTGTGAGACAGGCAGTGTGTCTACACTGTATAAACTGTTGTAAGCCAGGCAGTGTGTCTACACTGTATAAGCTGTTGTGAGACAGGCAGTGTATATACACACACTGTATAAGCTGTTGTGAGACAGGCAGTGTGTCTACACTGTATAAGCTGTTGTGAGACAGGCAGTGTATACACACACTGTATAGACTGATGTGAAACAGGCAGTGTGTCTACATAGTGTGTATACCCACTGATAGTGTATACGGCTGTATACTGTAATTGTGGGATAATACCTTTTATCTTGCTACCACAAATTTGCGCAGTCTGCGTCCAGTAAAGGCACCGAGCAACCCTTTATTTCTATTGTTGTAAAAACAATTCTATATCTGGTATATGGCTGTATACAGTGTGTGGGATAATATAGCTGTTATCTCAACTCTAAAGATTTGCGCAGTCTGCGTCCAGGGAAGGTGTTGACCAGCCCTTTATTTCTGTTGTTGTAAAAACAATTCTATATCCAGTATATGGCTGTATACAGTGTGTGGGATAATATAGCTGTTATCTCGACTCTAGAGATTTGCGCAGTCTGCGTCCAGGGAAGGCGCTGACCAGCCCTTTATTTCTATTGTTGTAAAAACAATTCTATATCCAGTATACGGCTGTAAATGAAATAAGTTGTCCAAGTATTTTTTCCATTATACAAAGCGGTTATATTGTGTTTGGAATCTATAGTTGATAGTCTGTGATAGTGGCGTGATACTGAAAGTGGATATATACATGCAAATATACATGTTTGCAATTCACATCACTGGCTGGGCAATATATAACTCTGCAAACAATTGTATTTCACAAGTGTACTGAATAAACAAGAAACAAACATACGCTAATATTACACACCACCTAATACATAGGCAACTACCGCTAGACCAAAAGGTACACTTCTACTTTACGTTCATGTACCCAGGCATGCCTCCCCTGCTGTCCCATATGCATTCCAAAGGTATTGGCATAATTTCCTGAGGTTTCATTGGTGACCTCCTAGTGGTCGAGTCTTGATTTCCAATTCCCAAGGATTTTTCTCCCATAGACTATAATGGGATTCGATATTCGATCGAATAGTCGAACATCGGGAGCTATTCGAATCGAATACAATCAAATCGAATATTTCATTATTCTCTAGTCCCGGATCATTTGTAGGGAGGAAGCACCCAGCTTGACAGGCAGAGAGGCCACTAACAAGCAAAGCACTGCACAGTAACTATACACACTGCTGTAGGGAACCATATCAGCACAATCATGCAAATTAGTTCCCTTTAAATGAGAAAAGCACCCAGCTTTCCCAAGCTCCTGATTTACACATACACATTCTGAAGGCAAAATGCTACTCTCTGCCTCTTAGTACAACTCCTGCAATTATTGTCATTGCAAAAATCTGAGCTGCATGTCAGTATTACATATGTTCCTATGCATGCATAACCCTGTATAGTGTATAGGAATATATGTGTAATAAGATGCTGCAGCTCCTGAGCAAAGGTCTTTGCAATATCAATGGGAGAGGCGGGGGAGGGGTGTGAGCTTTGCACTGTGAAACACAGCAGCCTGTAAACATAACAGAGGGCTGAGGAGGGGGAGAGGGGTTGGGGGGATCCTCCCTGCCTCTCCTCCTAGCATGTTCTCAGGCAGCCACAATGCTAAGAGGGTATGTCAATAGCTGATGGGGCTCTCTCAGAGCCATCTCTTCCCTCTTGTAGAGCAAATCTCTCTACCATGCTCAACTCAGCACTGGGAGGAAGTGTAGGAGACAAACCAGGAAGTGACCTCCATGTAGAGACTTTATATAATTAAAAAAAACACAATACAAATATTGATGCCCTATAATGTTTGTTTAAAAATATATCTTTAAAAAAATTGACGGTTGTATCCTTTTAATAAAAAATATCTATGTGTCATTTTTAAAAATCTTTTTGATAAATTTGGCTAATATATAGACACTATTGTGCATATATATTTATGTGTGCTTACAGGAACCTTATTGGGCAGGCACCACTTTGGAAACTACACTCCTCATGGAATTTATATTGAGCTAGTGGCCAGGCCAGGTCTGTGCAGCCCTTCTGGGAGCCTAATCAGCGCAAATGTGCTGATTGGTTTCCTTTAACTCTGTCAGGAGCAGGCTGATTTTGGTCTTAAAGGGGTTATCCAGAGCTATAAAATGTGCAAAAGAACACTGCAGAGACACCATCACAAGGAACAACCAAGCCAAAGGCGTTCTCCAGTCAAGGAAACCACCTCAGCAAGGTATCCATCCACAGACAGCTGTTTCGGGGGTTTTGCCCCTCATCGGTGTGGAGTAGGTTTCTGGGGGCAATGTTCTAGAATACACTGACGTTGACACATGTGATGGTGTCTCTGCGGTGTTTTGGTTGATCTCCCTGAGGTCAACCAGCGTCCTTTTGCATGCACTTACTAGTCATTGCTCCCACTAGCCAGAAACCTACTCCACACTGATGAGGGGCAAAAAAACCGAAACAGCTGTCTGTGGATGGATACCTTGCTGAGGTGGTTTCCTTGACTGGAGAACGCCTTTGGCTTGGTTGTTCTTTTCCGGAGGGAAGGTCTGGCTAGTTCACTGACGTTGAGACATGTGATGGTGTCGCTGCAGTGTTCTTTTGCATATTTGATTTCCCAGGGGGCAATGTTCTAGAATACACTGACGTTGAGACACGTGCGGTGTTTTGGTTGATCTCCCTGAGGACAACCAGCGTCCTTATCCAGCGCTATAAAGACATGTCCAGGGACAGCACCAGTCTTGTCTCCAGTTCAGGTGTGGTTTGCAGTTAGGCTCCATTCATTTCAATGGGAACCGAGTTGCAAAACCCCACCCCAAACTGGACACAAGAGTGGTGGTGTGTCTCTGGAAAAAAGTAGCCATGTTTTTGTAGTGCTGGATAACCCCTTTAAGGACCTTTAAAGGGGTTATCCAGCGCTACAAAAACATGGCCACTTTTCCCCCTACTGTTGTCTCCAGTTCAGGTGCGGTTTGCAATTAAGCTCCATTTACTTCAATGGAAATGAGTTTCAAAACCCCACCCAATCTGGAGACAACAGTAGGGGGAAAGTGGACATGTTTTTGTAGCGCTGGATAACCCCTTTAAGGATTTTTTTTTTAAATCTGACCTGTCTCACTTTATGTGGTCGTAGCTATGTGATGCTATATCCAGTGGCGTAGCTACAGTGGTCGCAAGGGTCGCAGTTGCGACCTGGCCCGCCAGTCAGAGGGGCCCGACCGCCCTCCCTTGCCACTTCACGATCTAACCAACCTTGTGCAGCTGCTTCCATCGGATGCAGGCTGCTGCCGCTACACGGGAGACGCTGGAGACGATTGGGGGCCTGAGGTCCCTGCCCCCTGTATGTCTGACAATCTGCCTGGACGCTTCAGCGGCAGGCTGCAGAGCTGAGGACCCTCACAGGATGAGTCAGAGATCGCACATCCCCCCTCCTCTCCTCCACTGAAGCAGGGGGCTGGTCATGTGCAGGACTCACCTCCTCATAAGCAGCTGTCGGGACTGGAGGGAGGAAGCATCATCATCAGAGTGAGTGGGTTGGGGGCTGGGGTGCTGTGTATCTGCTGTATCAGCCTGTCAGGTCTGTCGGGGCTCCTGCACTCTGTCCTGATCAGGCTTCCTCCCCCTGGACTGGAGCAGACACACTCAAGGGCAGGAGGTCACAACTCCAGAGCTCTTTAGGGGGATTTATCATGAGTTTCCTCAGTAGTAGCTACAAGTACTATACAGCTGCTACTGAGTTCACAGAATGAATCCACTTTTTCCCTGTCCCCTCCAGTTCCCTCCCTGCTGCACAAAATCTCCATGTAGCCCTTACCTATGATATCTTATTCTCTATAAACAGCTGCATGGAGGGTTTATTGATCACCACTTGTCAAACACCAAAAAACTTGGAGTTTCCTCTGTTCAATATTTCACACCACCTATACACAGCCAGGCAGGTGGAAGTCAGCCTTTAAAAAGTGTTTTTCTATCATACAAAATATTGCTAGGAAAGCAATCACTTCCCCCGCCCGCCCTCTCAAAACTGCAGTGTGTGACAACTTTTTTTGGCAATAAGAAATCACCTTGTATCCCAATTCTACAGTGGACTGAGCTGTGTGAGGTGCATTTGTCGTGTGCTCATCTGTACTATTTTAGAGTATGTTCACACAGCGTATGAGACCGGCCATTCCGTGATCCGGCCGGGTCACGGAACGGCCGGTCTCTGAAAAGATCATCCCGGACGGTACTGCAGGCTGGGTGATCTTTCCGGCCGCAGTGTTCTAATGTGGGCGCATCAGAACACCTCATAGCACACAATGAAGCAAGCGGCCGGAGACGCTCACTTCATTGTGTGAACTGACAGGTCTTTTTCAGTAATTCAGTAAATTGCAGCCGCAGAAAACTGTCAGTCAGTTGTTTGCGGCGCTGTATGGGATCCCGGCTGGAGTGTATACTATGTGTGTACGCTCCAGCCAGGATCCCATAGAAGACTAGGCAGTGTTCCACCCGTACAAAGTACGGCCGTTGTTGCCGATGGCAACAATGGCTGTACTTTAACGCTGTGTGAACATAGCCTTAGGGTAGAGGGGACTTTTTTTTAGGGGGGCCCCAAGTTGGCCTCTTGCACCAGGGCCCATGAGACATTAGCTACGCCCCTGGCTATATCCATTCTTAATATGTGTACTTTTTCCCCCTTCATTTAATATTGCATTAGGGGTTATGGGGATTATGTGTTTTTTTCACTTTTTTAAAAAACTTTTTTATGGTGCGTTCACACCTACAGGATCTGCAGCTGATTTTCTGCAGCAGATTTCATTTAAATAACTGAACACAGCATCATATCTGCTGCAGATCTGCTGCAGATCCTGTAGGTGTGAACGCACCCTTAGGCTGGGTTCACACTATGTATATTTCAGGCTGTATTTGGTCCTCATGTCAGGTCCTCATAGCAACCAAAACCAGGAGTGGATTGAAAACACAGAAAGGCTCTGTCCACACAATGTTGAAATTGAGTGGATGGCCACCATATAACGGTAAATAACTTCCATTATTTCAATACAACAGCCGTTGTTTTAAAATAACAGCACATATTTGCAATTTAATGTCATCCACTCAATTACAACATTATGTGAACAGAACCTTTCTGTGTTTTCAATCCACTCCTTGTTTTGGTTGCTATACAGCCTCAAACTTACAGCATCAAATATAAGTAGTGTGAACATAGCCCCCGGGTGTGTTCTCACGTACAGGATCCACAGCGGATTTCACGCTGTGATTCTCTGTCTTGTCATTTTCCATGGCTTTACATACTTGCAGTGTTGCAGTGGATTTCTCATTTTTGGCTCCCTGGCGTCCCACTCAGCCAATAAGTGGCTGCGGCATTGCAGTGCACTGATTGGCAGAGGGGGCACCAGGGAGTCGGGAGCCTGAGAAGCAAGCAGGATCTCGGGCAGGTAATGTAATAGCCCCAAATGAGATATCCACTGCAAATATGCTGTATGCCGGAGTAGCTTGTGCGGTGTTGTGGTATCTCTGTGGGTGTTGGGTTATTTGGGCACTTGTCATGGTGGCCAGGAGTGGTGTTGTAACACCCACCCCCCACCCCCCCACCCCCCGAACAAACAGGCACTGCGTTCAATGTTAGGATAACCCAAGTCTAACCTCGTGTGTAGGTGCGGGTGCAGGAAGGATAGACCAGAGTCCAATAACTTAAACAGGGAAACTTCTATTTACTTAGATTCTTCAGTATAATGCAAGCCAATAATAACACTTTGGAATGCAGGGGCAGGCAAAAGGTAGTTATAATAGACTTTGTAGGTAAGAGTAAAGTGGAGTAGAGGAGCGTCTTAAGGGCCCTGTCCAAGGTAGCTGTGTACTCTGCTGGGATATCGTAGTAGAGAAGATAATCAATCCTTATGCCCTATAGAGAACCCCTATAGGGTACCCATCCTGCTAGGGTAGTACGAGGTCCCAGGTCCCTGCGCTGGGTTGAGCAGACTTTCCAGGGTTTTACAGAATAGCTGTGTGTTGTAGTAGGATACATAGGCTTTAACTGCAGCTTTGTCCTACTGTGGTCAGTACCTATTCTCATGTATACTACTCTGTGTAGTTGAGATGGTATCCCTGGTGTAGACAAGGTTTGCCTTAAAGGACACCCTTCCTCCTGAGGGGTATAGCACAGCATGCTTGTGGTGGTAAGTTGCATAGAAGAAATCTTAAGTCTCTTGCCCCCCCCCCCCCACACACACACACACACAGGTACAAGCTCCTTTTTATAGGGTTACCTTAGCTAGTGTAGGATTGGTGGGCTGTGTGTGTGCAGGAGAAGAGAGAGGTGATAGGGTAAAAAAAAGAGATAACAAGCCTGCATCTGTGACAGGAGAAAAACATGTGACATAAACTAGTTAACCCAATGCTTCCTTCAGCTGTGCTTAATAAAACAACACACTTCATCCCACTGTAAGAACCTGAGTGAGTTAATTTGCCCAGGTACATAAAAACTTAGTGGCACACGTACTGTGACACTACAAATATGTTAAGCTATAGAAAATGACAGGACAGAGGATCGCAGCAGATTTCATCGCAGAACTCTCAGCGTGAAATTCGCTGTGGATCCTGTACATGTGAATGCATTCTCACTTTATTTTAGTTTCCCACCATAGGGACTTGACTGTTTGATTGATGATGGCAGGCACAATTCATTGCAGTTCTGATCTACACTGCAATGTAATGTGCCTGTCACTTGTTTACTGAACCTATTACACAGCTCAACTATAGTGCAGCAAGGGCTGCATGGACATTGTTAGAGATGTCTGTGCAGCTCTTACATTTAAGCTGGGTTCACACTACGTATATTTCAGGCTGTATTTGGTCCTCAAGTCAGGTCCTCATAGCAACCAAAACCAGGAGTGGATTGAAAACACAGAAAGGCTCTGTTCACACAATGTTGAAATTGAGTGGATGGCCGTCATATAACGGTAAATAACTGCCATTATTTCAATATAACAGCCGTTGTTTTAAAATAACAGCAAAAATTTGCCATTAAATGACAGCCATCCACTCAATTACAACATTATGTGAACAGATCCTTTCTGTGTTTTCAATCCACTCCTGGTTTTGGTTGCTATACAGCCTCACAAATACAGCCTCAAATATACTGTGTGTGAACCCAGCCTTAGTAAAAGTGTAAAATAAAAGTTCATACATTACCTTCTGCCTGGTGTTCTCTTTGCTTACCCACGCTACCCGGAGCCACCACTGAAGCTTTTACACCAGTCTTTGAAGTGCTGCTCGGCCAATCACTGGCCGCGCGGTCCCCTCCCGGCTAGTAATTGGCTGAGCAGCCTGTCATTTCAGAGACTGGCTCTGAAGTTGCACCAGCAGCAGCGGGGAGAATTAAAGAGAACATCTGTGTTACAGGCCAGAGTATACCCCCAGTCCAGACTATACCCGGGGTTAACGTGGCCTAGGCTAGATTAAACCCCAGGTATATTTTGGCCGAGGATAGATTATACCCCAGGGTACATTTTGGCCTAGGCCTATTCAAACCCCCTCAGGCCATGTTATACCCCATGATATCAGTAGATATACACAAGAATCACTCAATTTTTCAACTTTTTATTGGGGATTCAGCTTTGTCTAAGTTAAAGGGGTTGTCCAGCGAAAAAATGTTTTCTTTCAAATCAGCTGGTAACAGAAAGTTAAATAGATTTGTAATTTACTTCTATTTAAAAATCTCAAGTCTTCCCATACTTATAAGCTACTATATATCCTGCAGGAAGTGTTGTTTGTTTACATTCAGAAACAGTGCTCTCTACTGACATCTCTGGCGGAGTCAGGAACTGTCCTGAGCAGGAGAGGTTTTCTATGGGGACTTGCTGCTGCGCTGGACAGTTCCTGACTCCGCCAGAGATGTCAGTAGAGAGCACTGTTTCTGAATGTAAACAAACAACACTTCCTGCAGGATATATAGTAGCTTATAAGTATGGAAAGACTTGAGATTTTTAAATAGAAGTAAATTACAAATCTATTTAACTTTCTGAAACCAGTTGATTTGAAAGAAAAAAAAATTTCACTGGACAACCCCTTTAACCCTTTGAGGACCAGGCCCAAAATGACCCAGTGGACCGCGCAAATTTTGATCTTAGTGTTTCCGTTTTTCCCTCCTCCCCTCCTAAGAGCTCTAGCACTCTCAGTTTTTTATCTACAGGCCATGTAAGGGCTTATTTGTTACAGGAATAGTTGTACTTTGTAATGGCGTCATTCATTTTACCATAACATGTATGATGGAATCCCAAATATATTATTTATGAAGATATAAATTGATGAAATCGCAAAAAAGAATGCAATATGGTAACGTTTGGGGGGTTCCTGTGTCTACGTTATGCACTATATGGTAACAGCGACATGATACAATTATTCTATAGGTCAGTCCGAACACAACCATATGCAGGTTACACAGATTCTCTAATGTTATATATTTTTTTTAAATGAAATCCTTTTTTTTGGCAATTAATTATTAATATAATGGGACTATTGTGACGCTTATAACGGTTTTATTTTTTCACCTACGGGGCTGTATGGGGTGTCATTTTTTCCGCCATGATCTCTAGTTTTTATTAATACCATATTTGTGAAGATCGGACATTTTGATCACTTTTTATTAATTTTTTTATATATATAATGTAACATAAAATCGGTAATCTGCGCACTTTTTCCCCTCTTTTCGTGTACGCCGTTTACCGGTCACAATGACGCTTGTTATATTTTAATAGATCGGACAATTACGCACGCTACGGTATATTATATGTTTATCTATTTATTTATTTTTATATGTTTTATTTATATAATGGGAAAGGGGGGTGATTTCAACTTTTATTGGGGGAGGGGTTTTGGGGTAGTGTATTAGTGTTTTTAACTTTTTTTTTTTTACACATTTGAAGTCCCTTTGGGGGACTTGTACATAGATTAGTTTGATTTTTACACTGATGAATGCTATGCCATAGGCACAGCATTGATCAGTGTTATCGGCGCTCTGCTCATTGAGCCTGCCTGTGCAGGCTTAGAGTAGCAGAGCGCCGATCGGACCGCATGGAGACAGGTAAGAGACCTCCAGCAGTCCGTTATACCGATCGGGACCCCCGCAGTCACACTGCGGGGGTCCCGATCGGTAAGTGACAGGGGTCTCCCCCTGTCACTTACACTTAAACGCCGCGGTCGCGCCGTGATCGCGGCGTTTAAGGGGTTAATGACACGCGGCAGCGCGATCGCTGCAGCGTGTCATTGCCGGTGAGGTCCCGGCTGCTCACTGCAGCCGGCCCCCACCTCCTATGAAGCGCGCTCCGCTCCGGAGCGCGCTTCATAGCGGGAATAACACCCGTGACGTAAGGTTACGTCATGGGTCGTCTGGGGACAGACTTCCATGACGTAACCCTACGTCCAGGGTCGTCTAGGGGTTAAGTGAGAATGCTAACTGGTGTTAATTTAAGAGAAGCCGTCCACAATTTTTTTTATGTCCACCCGCTGTGTGCTGGCGCATATACTCACTAGCAATGACCGGTGTCCTGCAGCGCGACCTTGTTCTGGTCCCCGCTGCATCGTTCAAATCTTGTGAGTGGTGACGTCATTGTTCTTGTGATCCCTCTTCTGTCTTCATGTCAATTGAAGGCCGGAAGTCACGGTCTCCAATGAGAGCGTGACTTCCTGCCTTCAATCAACATGGAGACAGAAGAGGGGTCACAAGAGCAATAACGTCAGGGGATTTGAACGCCACTGTGAGACCGAAACGAAGCAGCACCACGGGACACCGATCATGACTGGTGAGTATTTATTTTTCCGCAAGGGACCCACAACAACCGGGCAGTTTACCGACCGTTTGGGGACACAAACTGGCCATCTACAAAACAGGTACCAACATCACACCTGTGTGCTGGACAAGCACTGGCGTCAAGACAATAATACTACTTGCCGAGTACCACATAAGGAAGTCATAACGTCCTGAAACCTAAACTTTACCAATATTCAAGAAGGGGTTAAAGAGTGATCCTGGAAACTATAGGCCCATAAGTCTAACATCTATAGTGGGTAAAGTGTTTGAGGGGTTTGTAAGAGATGCTATACTGGAGTATCTTAATGAAAATAATCTTTTCAAAGACATTTGATACTGTGCCATATGAAAGGTTGGTCTACAAAATGAGGATGCTGGGAATAGGGGAAAACATATGCAAATGGCTAAGTAACTGGTTGAGTGATAGAAAACAGAGGGTGGTCATTGATGGAACATATTCAGATTGGGTTTTCATTACTAGTGGGGTACCACAGAGGACAGGGTTGGGTTCACTTCTTTTTAATATTTTTATTATTAACCCTGTGGAAGGTCTACAGAGTATAATCTCCATTTTGCGAATGATACTAAACTAGGTAAAGTAATCACCACAAAGCAGGATAATATTACAGAGGGATTTGGAGAAGCTGGAGGCTAGGGCGGAGAAATGGCAAATGAAATTTAAAGGAGAAGTCTGGCGAAAAATTTTATTAAAGTATCGTATTGCCCCCCAAAAGTTATACAAATTACAAATATACACTTATTATAGGAAATGCTTATAAAGTGCCATTTTTCCCTGCACTTACTACTGCATCAAGGCTTCACTTCCTGGATAAAATTGTGATGTCAAACCCAACTCCCAGACAGGGACGGCCTTTGGGGTGTGCGACCTGTGCAACTGCACAGGGCGCATCACCCCTGGCCAGCTAGGCGCACTGGCAGACTGACAACTGCACACCTAACTTTGAAGTAGGAATCTGTAAGTTAGATGTGCTGTCTGCCCCAGCGCCCCCTAGCTGGCCACCTGCCCTCCTCCCATGCTAGATGTGTAGCCTGTAGCAAGCGCTCCCCGGCCTACCAAGGCTCAGGACCCGGCAAATTAATGTTCCAGATACGTCTTGGTAAGCTCATCCCCCTGCCGACAAGCCCCGCCCCTGGCACCGACCGCGGGTGGGATACTGGCTCCCAACTTGCAGAGTGCACAGGGCCTTTATCCATTATCCTGCAGAGGGGCAGCAAGCAAGGGTAGGTTGATGGGCTTAAAGTGGGAATAGTAAAGCAGGGAGATAGCAGCAGCCACATCCCTCATTTCCTATTGATCATGCTACAGGGAAACCAGATCCAGCAGCAGCCTGTGATCAGCACTGATGTACCACTGCACTATGCTGCTGGCTGGAAGAATTCTTTCCTTAACTAGCAACATTATATGGCATTTGTGATTTAAAGGGAACATTTATTTAAAGGGAACCTTTCATCCTGACTGCCGGGTCATTGCAGTATCTTGTAGTCAGTATAATGGAGGTCACCCAGCTTTCCCAGTATCTTGTAGTCAGTATGATGGCTGTCACTCAGCTTTCCCAGCATCTTGTAGACAGTAAAATGAAGTCACCTCGCTTTCCAGCATCTTGTATAGTAGTCAGTATAATGGAGGTCTCCCAGCTTTCCCAGTATCTTGTAACCAGTATGATAGAGGTCACCCAGCTTTCCCAGCATCTTGTATAGTAGTCAGTATGATGGAGGTCACCCATCTTTCCCAGCATCTTGTATAGTAGTCAGTATGATGGAGATCACCCAGCTTTCCAGCATCTTGTATTGTAGTCAGTATGATGGAGGTCACCCAGCATCTTGTACACAGTATAATGGGGTCACCAGCTTTCCAGCATCTTGCACTTAAGGGGTTATCCAGCGCTACAAAAACATGGCCACTTTTCCCCCTACTGTTGTCTCCAGTTCAGGTGTGGTTTGATATTAAGCTCCATTTACTTTAATGGAACTGAGTTTCAAAACCCCACCCAAACTGGAGACAACAGTAGGGGGAAAGTGGCCATGGTTTTGTAGCGCTGGATAACCCCTTTAGTGTAATAGAGGTTACCCAGCTTTCCCGCATCTTGTACTCTGTATGATGGAGGTCACCCAGCTTTCCCAGCATCTTGTATAATATGCAGTATAATGGCGGTCACCCAGCTTTCCTAGCATCTTGTATAGTAGTCAGTATAATAGAGGTCACCAGCTTTCCAGCATCATGTATAGTAGTCAGTATAATTGAGGTCACCCAGCTTTCCTAGCATCTTGTATAGTAGTCAGTATAATGGAGGTCACCATCTTTCCAGCATCATGTATAGTTGTCATTATAATGGAGGTCACCCATCTTTCCTAGCATCTTGTATAGTAGTCAGTATAATGGAGGTCACCCAGCTTTCCTAGCATCATGTATACTAGTCAGTATGATGGAGCTCACCCAGCTTTCCAGCATCTTATAGTCAGTATGATGTGGTCACTCAGCTAGAGAGATAGATAGATAGATAGATAGATAGATAGATAGATAGATAGATAGATAGGCATTGTAACCTGCTGAGGTTTCCAATCGGTAACATAATCGGTTGGGGGCCCACTCAGACTCGCTCGCCCCTCTCCTAGGATGAACCCCTAGCTATACCTCTGTGTGCAACTGTCTGCAGGAGCGCCAATCAGGAAGGCCACGGACAGACGCGGAGGCCAAAGGTAAGTACCTTTATTGGCGGTAGGATGTTTAGGGGTGGCTCGTAGTAGGATGTAGTCTATCATATCTAAATCCTTCAGATTCCCACCACCAGATTGTAGGGGTTGTCTGGAGGGGTTGGAGGCTGTAGGATCTATGTCATTATTAGGGGGTATCAACAGAGGTGGTGGTGGTGTGTGTGGGGGGGGCGCTAAAAGAAAGTTTCACACAGGGCGCCATCTACCCTAAGGCCGGCCCTGGCTATCCTCTATGGGCTGCCCAGGCGAATCACCCAGGAAGCCCCCCTGCAGTTCCCTGCATCCCCCCCCCTCCCCCTCCCCCTCCCCCTCCCCCCTGCACACACACACTTACCCGCTTGCTGTCGGTGCGTGTAATAGCGCCGGCAGCAAGCGGGGAATGAGAAGCAAGCGGGGAATGAGAAGCAAGCGAGTGCTGACCTGACATAGGTTAAGGAAACAAAATTGCTCCATCTATGGGCAGCTTTAGGCAGGTTTCACTCAAGCCTCAAGCCTTACATGCACATTTTTGTGTCCATATTACACATGCAAGTCCCAGCCTGACCGCATATCTGATGACCTATATTTACAGTAAGAAATGCTCGTAATAGACTCGTGTGAACCCAGCCTTACTGGCAGGTGATAGGAAACTGAATAAGGTTGCAATTGATAAATAAAAATTTAGACATCAGATGCAGCATTTACCTGGAACATATGAATTGTCACTATAGATGTAAAAAATATGGTTCCTACCATAAAATTGTAACACAACTAAAGGGAGAAAAGAAGGGAGAGACAACACATCCCAGTTATTATGCCCCTTTAAGAAATTAATATTATTGTTTACCAATAGACTACCCCTTTAAAAAAATGTTACCATAAATGCAGCATTTGTCTATCATATAACTTGTCATTGATGGGTGAAATGAGACCAATGCATCTTTGCCCACCTCAGCAGGGGGTGGACACTCAATGTCTGCACATATTGGCATTAGAGTTGCATGTAATCACTAGTTAGGACATGATAATATTAAAACTCTAGCATACATAATCTACAAATGTGTATTTTTATGTATGCAGTAAGTGTGTTCCCAGACCTCAGTCACTGAGAGGAGCAAGGGGAGGAAGGGAGCGAGATAGGGGAGGGAAAGAGCCTTTGCTCAGCCCAGCTTATAGCAGTCAAGGGGGGAGGGGAGCAGCACAGCCCAGTCTGTGTTTATTGCAGCTCCTGCCTGTATTTATGCAGAAGGGGGGAGGGCAAAGAAAGAAAGGAAAAAAAGGGGAAAGAAAGAAAGGAAGGAAGGAGGGAGGAGATAGAGAAGCAGAAAATAACTGATTTTCTTCTGTCTATCTCAGGCACTTACACCCTGCACCCAGCTGGTAAATCTGGGCCTTGTAAGTTTTTTTTTTTTTTTTACAATACAGACCTACACGTATTTATTTTTCTTGTTTCGCTCTCCCTTCCTGCTGAGTGTGGAAAGGGGAAGAGGAGTGTACAGACTATGGGAAGGATGGTGCATGCTGGGCAGTGTCTCCAGGAAAGCCTTGGGATCTAACAGGCCTCTTGAATATAACAAAACTGGATCTGCTTTAAAAGAAGGATAATTATTTTTGGAGAAGAGAAAAGCCTGGAAGGATCTTACTGAAAACCTCTGCTGTAAGAGTTCTTCAATACACACCAGCAAATTGGTGCATTGCAAAACACTGCTTTATCTTGTGCTACGGTTACTTATAGGAATTGTGCAGATGATGCCTTAGCATTTTTTTTTTTAAGATATTTTTTGCTGCTGATTTAGCAATTTTAAAGTTTGAAAAGATACACACTTTAATATTTTTTACGCTATTTATTTTGTGTTTTTTTGACAATTCATGCCAAGGATTATAATATTTTATTTATGCAAAAGTAGAAAACCACTGCAACATGTCATTCTGAACACTGGGTTTAAAAGTTTGTCTTGTCAACTTATAACAGCTGTTATTTTGCCCTTTGCAACTGGTTATAATATTCGGGCAAGAATGTAAGGAGCTGGAATCGCTTTTTGCAATTTTGGATTTTATTTAATTTTCTTTTTCTGTACCTGAAACGAAGGAGCCAATATTTAATTTGGTGACCAGGAATACAGTGAATGCACAGGATGGGTTGGTTTGTCCCTTTAACAATTTACTGTGGCATTTGTATGCAGTAAACTTGGCAAAACGTATTCTTTATTTTCCATCGTTTGGCATATTATTACAATCCGGAAACAAGATACTGGATTTTGGGATTTCAGTAGCAAAAATGAGCATCAGTTCACCTCCTACTGTTGACAGGTAAAAAAAAAAATCCTAGTTTATTTTTTGTTTTTGTTTTACTGCATAGGTTGCTGATTATGTGCATAAAATATTTATAATATACAGTGTATTACAATTGTATACAAATTTCTTAAATCTGAATGTCAATGAAAAATTTTACATTATGCGACTGTGCCGTTCAGCATTCTGATGTTCCAGTATATATGTGGCAGATTAATCCCACCCCAATCTTTCCTCTTACTAGTGATACAACAATGCTGCCATAGCTCTCTATGCAGTGTTTACTGATATTGAATTTTTTTTTCTTAATTTCCTAAAATTCTCTGATATTCTTGGAAATTTATGGTGGATTAGATTTCAAAGCATAATGCGTGTATGTATTTATAGCCATGCACAATACATTAAATGATTAGGTCAGCAAAAAAACAAATATGTTTCATATCAACCAGTGCTAGAATGTTCGAGACTTTTAATTTACTTGTAAATAATCGCACATCTTCCAATACTTATGAGCTGATGTATGTCCTGCAGCCTGACACAATGTACTCTGATGCCACATCTGTCTTGTGACAGGAACTGCGGAGAGCAGTAACACATTGCAATAGAAACCACTTTTTGCAGGACATACAGCAGCTGATAAGTACTGAAATACTTTTTTAAAGGAAAATACAAATCTCTGTGTTTTTTGCTGAACTACCCCCTTTTTAATAATTTTTTTTAAAATGTTGGCCTTTATATGACTGTTGTGGTTATGCTTTAGGAAAGGTTTAATAATTTACTCCCTTCTAGCTTGCCTAGCAGTTTTTGAAATCCATTTCCCTAAGCATTCTGAGAATGACTGACTTGAGTTTAGCCTGCATTATATTAATTTTGTACTAGCAGAATGTATAATATTTTAAGATTTTTAAGATCATGCATATTCCACCTGTGTATCAACTGGACTCGCACCACATAAAACAATAAAGGGAGTGCTAGTCCTCAAAACTCAAAAAACCATATGCAATAGGAAAGGAAAACCTGAGTCGGAAATAATGGGCATGCGCCTCACAAGAAATTTAATCCAAAACTTATTGTCTCAAATCTAAAATCACTAAAACACTATTTCATCTCTGATCTGTATATCAATGGCCTTTTTACAAATCATTTATAAGTAGAGATGAGCGAATTTACAGTAGTAACAAAGCAAGGTGCTTCGTTATCTCTGCAATCTGCTTATCAGCCGTCTGTTTTTGAACTCGCTGCTGCTCTGTGCCACTCCTCCCCGAGTGCTGTGAAAAGCTGGATCCAGTCCTGGGAAACCTCCCAGTTTCCCAGGACTGGATCCATCTTTTCCAGGCACCTGGGGGGGAGTGGCAGTGAGTTAAAGGCGCTTTGCAGAGATAACAAAGCACTTTGCTTTTACTACTGTAAAATCTCTACTTATAAAATCTCACCTTCTATCTATGCAGATAGAATTTGGTATTTCTGTGCTATGCAAAGCTTGTGTACATTGTACTTTTTGACTGAGCCGTAGTGCACATAAACTACAGGTGACTTTTCATTTTGTTTCAGAGAACAATATCTGTCTTATTGCCAGTGGTGGAGTTGGGGGGTAATATAATTGTGCTCAATATAAAGTGCTCAAGGCGAGACCTTGTTCAGCTCTGTAGCAGTCTTTGCAGTGGATTTTCTGCTGCGAATCCGCAGCAGATTTGACTAAATAAATGTACACAGCATCAAATCCGCACTGTCAAATCTGCTGCTGACTTGTTATACATGTTCCTTAAGTTGGTACGATTACAACGATATGTAACTTGTATAACTTTTATTTTATTTGATGGCTTTTAAAAAAATTAAAAATTTTTTTTTTTTTTTAAAATGTTCCTTAAAATTGCTCTGTTACCATGCTTATAACACTTTTATCCTTTTGGTCTATGGGGTTGTGTGAGGTGTCATGGATATCATTTTTTTATTTATTACAATTTTTCGAGATTTGATGCAACCAAAAATGCGCAATTTTGCACTTTGGAATTTTTTGACGCTTACACCATTTACCGTGCGAGAACGGGATTGTGTACTCCCCCAGTTATATACAGCCCTCCTGTGCGCTCCCCTAGTAGTATATAGCCCCCTGTGCACTCCCCCAGTAGTATATAGCCCCCCTGTGCGCACCCCTCCTTCACTCCCATATAACATTAAAAAACCAACACTTTTACTCACCTGGGTCCACGTGTTCCTCTTCTCTTTACTCTTGTGACTATACTGCAGCGTGCACAAGAGCCCGCACTCCCCTTACCCTGGCGGTGGCGCTCCAGTGACATCTGGCACCGACACCAGAGGGAGAGTGCGGCCTCTTGTGACCGCAGGAAGTCCGGCAACAAGAGTGACTGACAGGGAGGGAGCCAATGGCTCTCTCTCTGTCAGTGTTGCTGCTGAAGGGATTTATGAGCGCTCATAGCTACAATGTACAGCGCGGCCCTGGACGCAATCCCTTTAAAGAGTCTATATGTGCTATTTGGATATTGCGGCCGTAGGAAACCCTTTCAGTTCACACAAGGAAGCGAGCGGCTCCGGTGTGTGCTGTGGGAGGTTCTGATGATCATCCGGGCCGGTACCTAAGTACCGGCTGGGATGATCCGGGCAGAGACCGGCCGTTTCGTGACCCGGCCGGGGTCACAGAACGGCCGGTCATTCACGTAATGTGAACATAGCCTTAAAGAAGCAGTTCCCTTTTTTTTTTTTTTTTCGACTCACTTCCGCCGGCGCTTTGACTCCTCTTCTCGGCCTTTAATTTAAATGCCAGAAGTCACGCGCTTCCATAGCGAATGCATGGAAGCGAGTGACTTCCGGCGTATAATCACTGGTCAGAGAAGAGGACTCGCAGCAGCCGGCGGAAGTGCACGCGCCCGATTTGACCGGCACCGCAGGACGGGAACTGACCACCGATCATCTTCTGTAAGTATACATGACAGCGGCTACCCTGGGGGCCGTAAAAAAAAAAAAAGTGAACTGCTTCTTTAAGGACCAAGGAAATTTTAGTTTTCTCCTCCTTATCTTTAACCCTTTAAGGATGGAGCCATTTTAAATTTTTGCGCTTTTGTTTTTTCCTTTTCGTGTTTAAAAGGCCACTGCGCTTGCATATTTTCTCCTACAGACCCACATGAGCCCTTTTTTTTTGCAACACCAATTATACTTTGTAAATAGAGACTTAATACTTAATTTTTCTATAACTGCAACTGCTGGATGTCAGAAATTAACCCAATGACAACAATGGGATTGGTTCTGGCATCAGTTCCCCACCAGCATTGTTCTGCCATAACAAAGGGATACTAAGCCGTATTGCCAAGTATATAGAAACACTTCCTTAGGGTCTATGGATGCACAATGTGTAGCTGCTGTTACTACTAATTGGGCCATGTTCCCACATGCAGCTGAAACACAGCCAATTTTTATTTTCATACTTTTTTCCTTTTGTTTAGCACTTAATTTTTGCGACACCAATTGTACTATTGTAATGACTCACTTAATTTTGCCATAAAATATTAAATAAAAAAGCTATTTTTTAAAATTCCGGATGAGTTTTCTCTTTAGGCCACGTTCACACTATGCAATTTTTCGATAGCGGCCGTTGTTGCAGAGTGTAACAATGGCCTCTATTTATTGACACTGTGGTTTCGCATTGTCTTTTATAGGTTAATGGGCGCAGTGTAGACACACTGTATCCACTGTGGCTGTTGCTCTATGTGGCCGCACAAAAAACTGACATTTCTATTTTGTGTGGCCGCTATTCAGTGGACAGCGACCGCTCAAGATAGGCTGTGGATACAATGTGATGTACGGCTCCCGGTCATACTTTACATTGTGTGCTATGGCTCAGCGCAGGCACACTCAAATGTGCCAACATTGCAATTAGGATGAAGTGATGTTCACCCGGGCAATACCCGAACATCTCAGACAGCAGCCTTTGGCCACTGTTTTTACATAATATGAACGTGGCCTTACACTGTTTGGCCTGTGGTAAAACCGGCATGTTATCTATGTTCCTCAAGTCAGTACAATTACAACAATAGGCAATGTGTATAACTTTGCGACCACAAATCTGCAATTTTTCATCTTGGCACTTTTTTTTTTACACAGTAATTTGTAGTCCCCCCCCCCCCCCAGGGGACTTATATAAGCATAGCACTGATTGCTCATAGAGATCAGTGCAATACATATGTACTGCATTGATCTATGCAATTGGTGCATAATTACTAAGGGCTGCTGAAGCCCATAGTAAATGATTGCTGAGTTGGGATTAACACCATAGCGTTGCTGAAGCCTGGTAAGTATGACTGATCAGCCTTTCCTGCATCTGGGGAGGCTGATAAGCCTACTATACCATTATGATGCCTTTTTAACTGCATTTAAATGCTGCTGTCAGTTTTGTACTATGTATGATACTATACAACCCCATGTTAGAGAAACAATGGTGAATAAAGTCATAATTTCCTAGTTGTACACCACAAAAATATAGTCATATGCATACGCTCTAAGCATCCTTTTTATAAAGAGTTTGGTAGGGGATCTTTTTGGTTGGTAACCAAGACAATGAGCTATTAACGAGGGGAGGCAAAGAATAGTCACATGTGGAGAAGCAGGCTCGTTTGCTAAATGAATTATTTATTTGTTTATAAAGTGCCCTTAATTCCAGAGCACTATGCAAGAGATAAGGTTAACAAACAGAAACATTACAAAATCAAAAGCACATTACATGAAGGCAAATGGCAGACTGGTACATGGGGGAAGAGGACCCTGCCCGCGAGAGCTTACAATCTATATATTTGCAAACATATTCACATTGAAACAACCTACAAGCAGGGCTGTGGAGTCGGTAAGCCGCAGCACGACTCCGACTCCTGAATTTTATCAGGACCGACTCCCGACTCCTGCTCCTTCATAAATGGCCAGTCATATACCAGTGGAGTTATTTATCACACTGGCTCAGCAGCTTCTCCCTAATGTCCTACGTGATCCTGGGGCGACTTCTGAGTGAATAAAGGAATACTGTATATAAAGCAGATTCTCTTTGTGTGCAGTGGATGCAGCCAGTCTCCAGTCTCCATGTCCTGAACTACTCACAACTAGACTAGATGGAGCAGGTGGTCTTTTCCTGCTGACAGTCTTCTATGTTTCTAACTAAATATTCACCATACACACAGAAACACTAACAATGCCAGATACCTGTAATATAAAGGGCAGCCATAGTGATATAGAGAGGGGTCACACATAGTGATATAGAGGGGTCACTGTGGGGGCAGAGCGCGCACACACAACCTGCTGCAGCCATAGCACACACTCACACAGCCTGCTGTAGCCATAGAATACACACACAGCCTGCTGAAGCCATAGAACACTGAAGAAAAACACCACAATGAGGACAGAGGTTACTGCTACTCTACTTATGTCTTCTCCTCCTCCTCCTTTTCTATATTACACAGGATATCTCCATATTACACAATGGACTCTTCCAGCTCAAAAACAAACTGCCAAATAGTGACTGACAACTTTTCCCCGACCACCCTTCTCTAATAGGGCCAGTGTCCTATTAGAATGTTGCTCATAATATGTATTGATGAGCAAAACTTATAAAATTCATTTAAAAACTCAATTCTAAATTGTTCTAAGATTTTTTTTTTTTTAAAGCCGGGGGTTGGTACATTTTTTTCAGACTCCGACTCCAGCCAAAACTAGCTCCGACTCCACAGCCCTGCCTACAAGTTTAACTAGATTTGCATTTCCAGGGAAATACATAGTGCTTGAAAAAAGCGCCACTTTAACAGTGACTTCCCTTTTAAGAGAAACTTTAACCCCTAATACCCTCCCTTTAAGAGTGACTTGCGAACCATCCCTTTAAGAGCGACTTTTTGTAGGTAGTGCGGGTTTTGGCTCTGCTATACGGCTGGCTTAGCTCTGCTACATATTGCGGGTGTCGGCTCCAGGGCTGTGGAGTCTGAGTCGGGAGTTGGAGCTAGTTTTGGCTGGAGTCGGAGTTGGAAAAAAATGTACCGACTCAGACTCCAGCTTTAAAAAAAAATATTTAAAAATGTAGAATTGAATTTTGATATGAATTTTACAAGTTTTGCTAATGAATATATTCTATGAGCAACATTCTAATAGGACACTGGCCCTATTACATAAGGGTTGTCATGGAAAAGTTGTCAGCCACTATTTGGCAGTCTGTTTCTGAGCTGGAAGAGTCCATTGTGTGGGGGGAGATCTGTGCTGTTCTCTTCCTGGATGCTGGATGACTGTATATGAGCAGCAGTGTAAGGCTGGGGTCAGACTGCGTTTTTGCAATCCGTTTTTTTCATTCGTTTTTTTGCAAAAAAACGGATGCATTTGTGTGCATCCGTTTTTCCATTGACTTCCACTGTCAAAAAAACCCGGATCAAAACGGATCCGATTTTTGACAGACACAAAAACGTAGCTGACACTACTTTTGTGTCCGCAAAAAAAACCGGATCCGTTTTTTTACGAAGGAAGTCAATGGAAAAATGGATCAAAACTGATGCACACAAATGCATCCCCTTTTTGCAAAAAACGGATGAAAAAAACGGATTGCAAAAACGCAGTGTGAACCCAGCCTAATATGAAGATATCCTGTGTAATATAGAGGAGAAGGAGAAGACATGAGTACTGTAGCAGTAACCTCTGTCCTCAGTTTGGTGTTTTCTCTCTGGGAGAAGATTGTGTGTTTTTCTTCAGTGTTCTATGGCCGCAGCTGTGTATGCGTGTGTGCGCTGGGGCCTCCCGCTGAGGGTAGTAGTACTGGGTAGGATTCGGGGAGCCACTTGTTAGATGTTAGGTCACAGTATTGGCACGAGGGGAGCTGACTAACCCGCAGGAACCTGACCTTTCGGGGCCCGAGCAATTCTTCTTTGTCCCTAGTCAAGGCACCAATAACTAGACCAATGCCAGGGTTCAGAAACAATGGTAGTTGTGCGTTTATTATAACGGTGGTAGTCAATAGCAACAGTCTCTAGGTGCAACCAGGATTGAGTCAGACTTGAATATAACTTGAGAAATGGGTGATGCTGCAATAGGCTGTTTGATAGCGTTACTTTGAGCAAGGAGAAACTGAATGATGGGAGTAGTAGTGCCAGAGAATGATACTGGGCGGAATAGACTGAACTGAATACTTGCTGTTGATGAGCATGATGATGAGAGAAGTAGTGACTGAAGAACGGAACCCAGATCTTTAGTGAGTATGAGAATCTTGAGAATCTGGAAGGTCCCGACTGGACCGGAATACTTCTGGACAGCACTGGAGCTGGTACTGTGGGGTTGCGGCCTTCTCCCTCAAGAGCAGCAGAGCACACGTCCTTCTTCCCTGAAGGTGGAGAGAAGGTCTGAGGTAGACAGGAAGTGACCAAACTAACCCCAGCCAAAGCTCGACGGCTATTGGGGTTACTATGGCAGCCGGGGAAAGTCAACTGACACCAAGCCCATTGCATTATCACACCATTGAACATCAGGTAAATGAATAGATATAGCAGAATAGATAAAATATAAGACTTGAATACTGCGGGGGTGACATAACATAACCGGTTTGCAGTGGCACTATCTTTCCAGAACAAGAATAACCAGTGAACATTCAAATAAGAGCAAATACTCTGTTCTGGGACACTGCATGTGTGCGTGCTATGACTGCAGCAGGCTGTGTGTGTGCGCGCACTATGGCTGCAGCAGGCTGTATGCTATGGCTGCAGCAGGCTGTATGTGCTATAGCTGCAGCAGGCTGTGTGGGTGTTTGTGTATGCTATGGCTGCAGCAGGCTGAGAGTGTGTGTGTGTGCTATTGCGTGCCCCCACAGTGACCTTCTATATCACTGTGTGACCCCTCTCTATATCACTATGTTTGACCCCCTGTATATCACTATGGCTGACCTCTATATCACAGGGATCTGGCATTGTTAGCAGTGTTTCTTTAAGTGTGGTGAATATTTAGTTAGAAACATAGAAGACTGTCAGCAGGAAAAGATCACCTGCTCCATCTAGTCTAGTTGTGAGTAGTTCAGGACATGGAACCTGGAGACTGGCTGCATCCACTGCACACACAGAGAAGAATCTGCTTTATATACAGTATTCCTTTATTCCCTCAGAAGTCGCTCCAGGATCATGTAGGACATTAGGGAGAAGCTGCTGAGCCAGTGTGATAAATAACTCCCCTGGTATATGACTGGCCATTTATGAAGGAGCAGGAGTCTGAGTCGGTCCTGATAAAATTCAGGAGTCTGAGTTGGAGTCGAAGCTGCGGCTTACCGACTCCACAGCCCTGGTCGGCTCTGCTATACGGCTGGCTCAGCTCTGCTACGTAGTGCAGGTATCAGCTCTGCTACACGGCTGGCTCAGCTTTCCTACTTTACTGACTGAACTCTGCTACTTATAATGGTAAAGAATAGAGATGAGCGAACCTCGATCATGCTAGAGTCCATCCGAACCCGAACGGTCGGCATTTGATTAGCGGTGGCTGCTGAAGTTGGATAAAGCCCTAAGGCTATGTGGAAAACGTGGATATAGTCATTGGCTGTGTCCATGTTTTCCAGACAACTTTAGAGCTTTATCTAACTTCAGCAGACCCCGCTAATCAAATGCCAAACGTTCGGGTTTGGGTGGACTTGAACCCGAACCCGGTTTGCTCATTTCTAGTAAAGAACATTGCTCGGTTACCATGACAATCTTGCCCATGTCAGTAAGACCAAATCGTTTTCTATTGGCCAATAGTGGACATGTGACTGTGTGGATGTTGTGATGCATTGACTGACAAGACCTTAGAATTTCTATTGGCTGCTATATTTCAGCTATTTGCATATGTGCTGTGATTGGCTGTTAGTGTTTACAGTGTGGCCATTATTTTCAATTGGCCATTATTCTCTATGGGAAATTAGGGGTCTTTAAAAGTAAATTTCTTAAAAACGACAAATCCGATCTAAACCAAAAATAGATAGCACACCTGTCACCGCCGAGGGCTTCAGAACACAGGAGTCTGTGCGAAAAGCGGTTCTGGCTGTTTTAATCGCAGAACAATGGCTGGAAGAAGAAACAGAAGAAGAATACGGATTACAATATAGTGCATTTTCAAGCATTATAATTATATTGACAATGACATTGTGTATATTGCTGTTTTGCTAGCATACAATGAAAGTGCCTGGCACTGATGGAGTGCAGTAACACAAAAGGCATGAGATATTAATATTTGAAATCCCTTTCCCCTTGTGTCACTTGTATTGTGGAGCTACTGACAATTAGTGCCTTTTGTTCTGCTTTGTAAAGGCAGATTGCAGGAAGACTGTTACCTTTGAATAAGCACCGAAGAGTGGGTAGCAGGGCTTCCGCCTAACAAAAACATTGTTTTTTGAAAGGAGAATTGTAGGTGATGGTGCCAGTGCCAAGGACGAGTGGCCCCAGGCCAGTGTATGTTGTCAGTACAGAACCAACAGTGTCGTTTTCTGGCACAGTGCAGCCTGACTCTCACCTGAATGTTTTGTAGAACTATGAATATTTTATGGAGCCAAATATAAAGAGTTTATGCTGCAGGTCTGGCTCCAGTGTAGTAAACACCTTTGGGTCACCCATGGTTGTTGCCACCATATTCATGTGTGTTGGATTTTATATGTGATTCTAATTGTATCATGCTTTTGAAGGACACTGAAGACCAGCCATTTCTAAAATTCCACAGTTGGCAGGGGGGAATATAACAATCTTTACTTGCCTCTCCCCCTGCCTGCGAAGCACCAGTTCACAGGCTCTGGGAACCCAACCGAAAGGCATTTTCCCCAGTGTTCTGATCATCACAACTCTGGGTGAAAATGTCCATCCTAGCTGATTGATTGCATGCTCAGACAGTCAGTGACTGCAGTGGTATTCTGCCCCACAGTCAGACTGGCTGAGTATGCAGCTATCAACCGGGTCATGACGCCTGCAGTGCAGGTGAACCCAGAGCGACAGTCCAGCTCAGCTAGGGCACTAGGAGAGGTGAGTTGTGATAGTTTATGTTCCCCCCTGCTGGATAGAGATTTTTTTTAAATAACTGGGTTTCTCCTTTAACTGGTATGTAAGTGAAACTGGATTTTTTTAAAAATCTATTTATTTATAACCCACCATATGTGATCTATCCCTTTTCGCACTGACCTTTCTGTCCAGTAGTAATATTCTACAAATCCACATACACACTTAGGCCGGGTTCACACACTGTACGGCACAGGGCATTCTGTGACCTGGCCGTATCACTGAACAGCCGGTGTCAGTGAAGATCATCCTGGCCGGTATTGCAGTATTGGCCAGATGACCTTCATTTGTGCTAAACTGGGATGCGGGCGCATCCGTGTGTGCCCGCATCCCTGTTCACCATAGTACACAATTCTGGAGCCGCACTTTCCATTGTGTGAGCTGTCAGTGTTGTGTTGCCGCTATTCTACTTTCACTTACATACCATGAATCAGCAGTGGTCACTGGAGGTCACGCTGACTTTGCCCTTGCAGCCTGCTCCACCAGTGAGTACAGAGAACCGCTCTGCACACGGGAGAGAGTAGACAAATAGCGGAAAAAAGCGTCAAACTCCTAGATGCCAGCGCTGTGATTCCTCTGAGGCAGCGCTGGTATCTAGGAGTTTGACGCTTTTTTCCGCCATTTGTCTGCACTTCCACAGGCCCCTTTGGGAGCACCCCGGTTTGTCTCTCCCAACTAGCTGCAGCCCTGAACACAGATGCCAAGTTGATACAAGACACAGTACCCCACTAAAGGGGTGATATGCAACAAGCCCAAGAGGCTTTAAGGTGAGCCTCCAATCTACCTTTCTATTCATCCACTGGTACCTACGGTATCCCGCCTTTTGCTTTTTTTTCCTTTATCACGGGAGAGAGTGAGAACCGAGAAAGGAATTGCCTGCCTGGAGAGCACTGCTCGGACAGGTATCTGCTGAGTGGGGGGGACATCTGGGGGGGTGTTATATTGCATGTTTCCTGACCTGTTTGCAAGGAAGGCAGTGCTGCCTGGAGCTAGGGAACAGTCACCTCCCTTCCCGGGCCACCCAGTATACCCTTTATGATACAGGCCGCGTGATTAGCGCTACCTCCATCGCTCTGCTGTGACCAGGCCTGACTAGAGGAGGCTGAGGTCAGAGCAGGAGAGCAACATGGGAGCTAGGACTGTTCCCTAACCAGTAATCATCGGCTGTTAACAAACTACACCTTCCAACATGTACTATCAGCAGGGTACAATGAGGGTTGTAGTTTTGCCACTTGTACGGAAACAATCATTTAGGGGGACAGTTTATTTAGTATAGCATTCTCCAATAAGTAATTCTTTAGTTGCTACAAAATTACAACTCCCAGCATGCTCTACTGGTAGGGCATAATAGGGAACTAAATAGCAGTTTAGGAACTGCTTAGAAGTGACTGGTTGGGAAACGATTTAGTCCAGTGGTGCACAGTACATTGTGGGTACAGTATAGTACAGGGATAGTGGCACTGTTATAGGCACAGTTCATAAGGGGTATAGTTGCACAGTTAATTTAATGGGACAGTTGTTCAGTATAGTAGGAGCACAGTGCTATAGTTAATAAGGCACACTGTGGAACATTTTGTTAATGGCACAGTGGCACATTTTTTTTCATAGGGGAGCTGTGTTAGGGGAACAGCGATACAGTTCATTAGGGCAAAGTGGCACCATTCAATTAGCACAAAAGGGGGCCTAACTGCAGATGGGGCACAGAGTTAAGGCCCAACTACCAATGAGGACACAGAGGGGGCCTAACTACAGATGAGGGCAAAAGCAGGGCCTAACTATAGACAGAGGTGTGGTGAGCCTCCAGAGGATGTTATAGCGGTGTGACAGCCGGTCACTTGCTAGATGTAAGTGTGACGCCACTTCTTGTGGTGGATGGCCGAGATACAGCCGGACCTTAAGGTTTTGTCACGTGACGCCAGTGCCAGATGAGCACACAGGTGTGATGGCACGCCTGCTTTTAATTGTACCCTTTTCCCCTGTGGTCGGTGTCCTGTCGGGTTGCTAGCAGGTCCCTTGGGATAGTGTAGCCATGGAGGATGTAGTCACAGGAGGCCAGAGCAATGTAATGACTCTCCTGAATAGTGGGGCCAGCCACCCACAGAAAGGGGAGATTTCCCAAGGTAGCGGTGTATATGCTTTGCAGACTCCGTGGACAACGTTGACTTGCTTTACTATTGACAAATGTGCAACAGGTAATACAGATGAGGTCAGATATACACTTGATCAAGGTCCCATAAATACTTGAACATAGAACCACCAGATCTGTGTGATAAGTGCTGAGTAGGATTTAGTAGAGTTATACTTAGGTAGCGTAGTAAAGAGGAGGGTGCCATCAGAGTCTCAACCCAAGTAGTAATGTGCTCCGCCGGGATGTTGGAATAGAGAGAATATTTTTAGGAGAATAATAATGAGAAAAACCTGTGCCTGTGTATTGACCTTTTGTGTAGTCTTCACACCACCTTATGTACACTAGCGTTGGCTGAATTGTACTAATAGGTGACACAGGCCCCAGACCTTGTTACCTGAGATGAGCAGAGTTCTAAGGGTTGACACTCGCGCTGCGTGATGGAGTTTACAGTAACTTGTACTTGTAACTCGACCTGTCCTGCACTGTTGCTTCTCCTAGTCCACGGCAGGGCCAGACTGGGACTGAAAATCAGTCCTGGTATTTCAGAGCACACGGGCCCACTCGCTGTGCGGTGATAAGTTATATGAGACGATGTTGTGAGTGCGCATGGCTACATGTTGTATCATCACGGCCATGACTGGAATTAGAGATAATAACACTGTAAATGGAGTCAGAAGCTTCTGTCTCTGTACTGTGTAGCTAAGCTGCAGTTACAGATCGTTACCACCACACAGTGTACAGAGACAGAAGCTTCCGGCCCCGGTCACCGTGCTGAGTTTAACACGACCACCACATACTGACTAATACAAGCGCATACTGACTAACCAGTATGTGGTGGTATGCGTCAGTATGCGGTGGTATTAGTCAGTATGTGGTGGCATTAATGTCATTGCATACTGACTAATGCCACTGCTGTGACTAAATAACATCAACTGTACAAAGGTTACTATCACCTCATACAGTCATATAGAGGTGGACGCAGCTCCACACAGGTTCTGTACACCATATACATTACACTGTAGTTACATCAGGTGACTCACAGGGGACGTCTTCTCTGATCGGAGTTCTTCCCTTTTCATCTTCTTCTCCATCTGCCCTGGGCCATTAGAACTTCTCCGAGCCACGAATCCACAGAATCTGCCAGAGAAACATATTAGGTTCCTCACTCTGACACCATCCTCATCTCTATACTAACTGCACATCTGTATTGGCCCCTTTACACCCGTTTAGTAGGTAGGCTGACTCTATGTGACCCCCTTATAGTATATGCATCCCTCTATGTAGCCCCCTCTCTCCCCCCCTCCATTATAGATGGCCCCCTCTCCCCCCCCTTATAGATGGCCTCCTCTCTCTTCTCCCCACACCCTTATAGATGGCCCCCTCTCTCCCCCCTCCCTTTATAGATGGCCCCCTCTCTCTTCTCCCCCTTCTCTTATAGATAGCCCCCTCTCTCTCCCCCCCCCTCACTTATAGATGGCACCCTCTTTCTTCTCCCCCTTCCCTTATAGATGGGCCCCTCTCTCTTCTCCCCCCCCCCGTGCAAAGCAGATAAAAAAAAAAAAAAAAAACACTCACCTAACAACCCGCTCCCCCACCGATCCTCTTTTCTTCTCCAGCCTCAGTCTGTCCCGGCTCATGCGTGGCTGCCGGGGGTGTCCCGTCCTATCCCCAGCAGCGCGCGCATCATAGAGCTCCCTGCTTGCCGGGGCTGGGACTTCCGGTACAGAGAGCGTCTCTCTGTACCAGAAGTCACGGCCACAAGGAGCTCTATGATGCGCGCGCTGCCGGGGATAGCATGGGACACCCCCGGCAGCCACACATCAGCCAGGGGTGACTGGAGCGGTGTGGGCTGGCCGATCCTGCGTTCCTCCTGGCCCAGTGACTCCTTTTCCCTACGGTAGGGGAAAGGAGTCGCCTGGTCAGGAGGAGCACGGGACCGGCCACTGGCCCTTATGGCCAGGATTGCTCTATGGCCAGTCCGGCCCTGGTCCACAGCGTGGGTTGAGATGATCTGTTGGCTAGTCCTCTCATGAGGGGTTTAACACTGCATCATGCAAGGTTTAGGCACTTGAAGAAAAAAGTTTGTAAGAGAGCACTGTCCTGCGTCCTACCCATGTGGGGCACTGACTACAACGATTCTTCTTTACAGGGGGACCTGGCAGAGGGCCAGGGCCCAGGTAGGACCACTGTGAAGAGCTATCTGGTCTGCGTCCTCGCTCCACAGAATCCCAACTAAGACTCCTCCTTCACCCAATGAACTAACTTCCTATCCAGTATGTAAGGCGTGCTGTGGTTGGCTGGAAAGAGTGCAACAGAAGAGCAGAAAGAGAAGAGGTGATAGGACAGAAGAAAGTAAAGATCCTACTTGCTCAAAGATTCTGCTACACATAAACACAATAACCCTTTGAGACACATCAGCTGTGCAGCTTCCACACTTCCATACATAACACAGTGACCTCTAGTGGTCATCCCTTAATACTACTTTGGCTGCAATAAGACCACAGGAAGTACAGACTTTTGCAAAGGGTGTGAACAGCAGGAACACCCCTAGTGGGACACCACAGAGGCACAAAAAAGGACATGACTTCAGATTGGCTTTCAAGTTGGGGCCCAACAACCAATGAGGATACACAGAGAGGGCAATTACAGATGGCACAAAGAAGTGGGTCTCACTACTAACTATCTACAGTGGGTCTAACTATCGACAGAGGCATAAAAAAGGGACATGACTACACATTGGTCTTCAAAGAAGTCCCTGTTACTGTTAAGTGGCACTATGATGGGGAGTTTGTATAGAGGTGGAGGAAGGTGCTGAAAAAGTAAGGTGTCTATGGTGTTTGTCTGGCAGATTCTGCTGAGAAGAGTTGTGTCTGGAAGAAGTCTTCATGATAGAAGAGAAAAGGAAATCTGGATGTGCCAGATGTCACTAGATGTGCCTGCACTGTACTTACTTATGTTATTCAGATATATAAGTTCTATACAAAGGCGCCAAATAATTTCAAACCACATAAATTTATTGATTCAACTACCAAAAAAAAACAAAAACAAACTGGATAAAATGCTACAGATCGGAGTTAAAATTACAACCGCATCATTATCGGAGTACAAAATACACAGGACAGAGTTGTAATAACCAAATAATAATTAATGCAAGGAAAGGAACATCAACTGGGGTGCACAAATACAATGCTACTAAAACCCCTCCGTGCACTGCACAACCTCAACATCTCTGATGACGTCATCGGGGCTAGCTGAGCGCCAGCATGGTGGCGCAATGTCGCTGCGTCTCTGAGAAGGTCACATGACTGGCATGGGGAAAATGCTGATAGGCCAACAACCTGGAATGTTACATATAAAGAGAGCTGACAGCATGGGAAGGACATACCCGAGTGAGCAAGCGAACGCGGAACTGCATGTGGACAGGCATTAGACACTACCAGTTAATATTATGTTTTTAGGATTCTGGCCTATCTTCAGAATAGGAATGGTACTGTATAGATTGTACATTAGATATTGAAGTTGTGCTGTGCAAGAGGGGATTGTCGTAGCATTGTATTTGGCTCGGATTAGATTGTGATTTGAACTGATTTGGAGCCTTTGTATAGGACTTATATATTGTGGGCCTTTGTTGGCGGCCTAAGTTGTCTGTGTAGGAGTATATTATGTTTATAAAGAGCTTGATTACAGCTGGTGCCTACCTGTAGTCTAGAGAAATATTGGTCTGTGTATAGTGGTGTTTAGTACCATTATAGTAGTATTGCTTGTGGTGTGACAGTATTATTTAGTAGCCATTTAATATTCAGTCACTATGTGATGGTATATTGGTTTTATTGGTAGTATTAGTATATTGTATATTGGTTTTATTGGTAATATTAGTCTACAGGATTTGGTCACTAATAGTATGATGGTAATATGTATGGTGAAAATATTTCCTCCTGGTATTGTTGGTAGTATTGTTCTCAGTATACTTTTTTTGGTTAGTAACTGTATGGTAGTAAAATATGTACAGAGACATTTTCTTCTTGCGTACTGGTATTAGTAGTAGTGTTGGTAAAGGTACAGCAGAAATATGTATGGAAATTTTTTTCTATTGTTTACTGATATTATTTGATAGTTGTAGAACTGTATTCAGTATCATACATAGAACATTCTCATATTTTTTTTTTTCACTTTGTGTGTAAGAGGGCCCAAGAAATTATATATATATATATATATATATATATATATATATATATATATATATATATATATATATATATATATATATTTATTTATTTATATATTGCAGGGGGAAGAACCCAAGGGTGGTTCCCAAAATTTCCTCTGGTGGGCCCGAGCTACTACCCACTATTTAGAGCAGGAGAGTGTTTTCTTATGGAATGGATGCTTAAAAATCTATTGAACAAAGACAGTTAATGAAAGCAGTCCTTGCCTTCCTAAAGGTGGTCACAGAACTAAGGTCATTCAGCCACTAATAAAAAACAAAACAAAAACAAACATATGCTTTTTTTGTGTGTACGGTAAAAGTAACTATCAAAAAACGTATACGTTAAACGGAGTTCAAAAACGCGATGTGAACTGCCTGAACCCAGTTGTGTGTTTTTTTTTGTTTTTGTTTTTTTTTTACATCGAGGGATGATCTGCCAAATTGTCCTAATTCGTCAGATTATCACTCCCTAATAGGTCCCATAAATAGACTAAATTGAGTCAAATATTGACTGAAAGGGCCACCTAATATGGTGGTTTTGGTGGTCTCCTTACAGTATTCAAGCCTCTGCTGGGTCCTTCCCTGCAGGGATATTTGGATAAAATGAGGCTCCACTGACTCTTTTTGCATTTACCAGGGGGACAATACAGCTAGGTTTTCACTGTGTTGAGCACTTTTTTTCTAATTCTGAAAATCTCTTAATCCTTTTTTATATAGTCTAATGTGTAAAGAACAGGAAACCACCCCCTGTACCCTAATTGTGGCTGGAAGCTGTGTTCGGTCATTTTAACGTCCTGGAAAGCACTGTGTTAAGAAAATTAGAAAACACTTGCAGGAAAGTGTTGTTGAAGAATCAAGAAAACGTGATTGGTTCTTAGATGTGTGTGTATAAGGGGATATTTAGTAGTAGGGTTGACTTAAGTCTCATTAAAAAAAATTTCATTTTGAGCCTTCTCTTTCCTGTTTTATTTTGGTGCTTCCTAAGAAGGAGATAGAACTGGAACCAGTTCTATCATAGGAACCAGAGAGATTGTCTCAAAAAACCAACTTTTTTTCCTGTCGCACTCTCAATCAATTCTCCAAGAAGCCACAAAAAATGTCTTTTTACTGAAGCCTAGTCCTGCTCATGTTTTGCAGTGTCTTACAATCTTTAGCTATGTTCACACAGCATATAAGCCTAGTGTATGCAGCATGTCATGTCAAAAAAATATATTGCTAGAAAGCAAAGATTTTGAAAATGATGATTAATTCAAGTACTGTATGTTAGATGTTTGTTTGCTACACTTAATAGCTGAAAGTTCCAGGCTACTGTTATAATTTTTCATACATGTTTCCAGATGCAGTGCTTGAGTATGAGTTTTCACATCAGGAAAAAAAAAAAAGCCTGTTTGTGGTAGCTCATACGTACCTGTCCACGCTCCCTGGTGCCTCTTCCTGCTCCCCGGTATCTTCCTGGCCTCTGGCCACCACAAGAACTGCAGAGCTGGCTTCTGAAGTGACAGGCCGCTGAGCCAATTGGCTTCTGCCAGCAGCAGAAGCCAGGAAGATATCGGGGAGCAGGCAAAGACACCAGGGAGTGTGGACAGGTATGTATGAACTTTATTATTTCAAAGTAAAAGCAAGGGCTGCACGGACATCGCTAACGAGCAGATTGGCGCTCATTTACATTACTGATTGGGTCACATAATAGGCCCCAAGGGTCTTATCTTCTATGAACAGCCATTTTCTGTGTAGCATATTAGTCAGTCAAAGTTGTAGCACTGTAACAGGAGGGGACCCACAGGTTGTAAACCACTATTGTTCCATTATAGCTATGGTATTCATCCTGTTCTCTAGGATGTCATTGTATGCTAAAACCTGTAGTTAGTGGAGAGTTAGAGGTTGGAGACTGCCGCTGTTTAGAAGTCAGTTTAGTTGCTTGAGTAAATCTTGCTAAACTCAGGTTTGCTTGAGTCATAAAATTTTGGGAGAAGGGGTAAATGACATTAGGACAGTAATAATAATTATTATTACATCATTTTATGGGAGCAGCAAGGTACAATAAGTTGTGCGGACGGGCCGCATGAACCGTTTGTTTGCTCAATCCTTTCAGTGGGGACAGACTGGGGCATAGCCTAGGGGGAGTCCCTCATAACAGGGATTTGACAGGCCAGTAAGGGGGGATGAGGGAGGCTTACATGGGAATAGGGGATATAGTGTGGACTGGTATGGGAGGGGATGGAGGAGAGAAAAAGAGGGTTAGGCCTGGGGGTGGGGGAATGGTGGGGGTGATTGGCTAAGGGAGGGGTGGAGTAGCAGGGGGAGGGGGATAGGTTATAAAAGGTAGCTACACAGGGGTCGGCAGACGTTTTAGGTATAGCAGTTGGATCAATCTAACATCCACCCTCCCCTTTTTTCATTACGCTGTGGCCTGGGAGGTTACTTGTGGGTTGAGGTTTGGTAGGGTCCAGCAGCTGTGGGATTCCCGTGCAGGTCTAATACTGCTTGTCACGGCAGCTGTGTTGGTGGTGGGCGTCCTCGGGGTTGGAGTTGGTGGAGTGGACTTGGATGTGGTGGGAGGGGACCTTGGAATGGTTCCGGACTCCCATGGACTATGTAGACTGTTATGGCCGGGCGGCAGTAGTTAGCCACTGGCTTAGGTGGGGGTTATGATCTCCATGAAAGGAGGTTACAGTTCGGCATACAGGTGCTTAGTTTGGTGCCTCTGGGTCATGTTGTCATTGGCCATAGGCAAATCCTGTGTGCAGAAGGTTTAGGGCCGCCTGTGGGTTTTGGGCTCCGAGGAATGCCCTGTCAAGTAGATCAGGGGGTGTTATATACACTGTCATATTTACAATGTTTTCTGGTATGTTTATACATTTGAGAGCTTGTATAATAAACGGCTGATGTGGCCATTAAGATCCAAAAGTTGTCTGTGGTCTTTTTGGGGATATCAAACAAAAGAAACAGGTGGGGGGTAGTGGCCGAAGGGTGAAATGGTCAAGTCTGGATGGCCTTGTCAATACCCTGGTCATGGCAATTAGCTGTCGGCTGCACATCACCCTGTTTAAATGCTTATACACCACTGGCGGATTCAGTCATGACTATATGGTGTGTGGGGTACTCCAAACTGTCCACCAACAGATGATGATGGTGGAAAGAAAGGTTGGGTGTGATTGATTGTTCTGGGAGGGTATAAGCTGGTGCTGGAACCATCTGGCTGCGGCTTACCCTTCCCCTTCCCATAGAAAAGACATGAATGTTTGGTCATGCCAAATTTTCATGGTATGAGAAAGCTGGGGGGAGATAACTGTCAGCTGAAGCATTGCTCAGCTGAGAGTTAATTCAAATATATGGACACCTATACAGAGAGAGATGAGCGACCACCAATATTTCTGCTTATCAGAATAGCCCAATCAGCTGATGAATAATCTTGTGGGGGCTATAATGTCCATTTATTGGCATTCTGCTTTCCCAACAGAGCTAAATTGAAGTGACTGGTCCACAGAATTACAACTGTGACCCCATATCAGATTGATTCTGTAATACAGCAGGTTATTTGTGTTTATAGTCATTAGGACCTCTTGCAGGCTTCCTGTATACCCTCCATATAATTAGGTTACTGCTGGCTGAGAGATTTATTCCAGAACTAGGTAGAAATTTAATTTAATGTTCTCTGGCCAGATTGATGTCCTCGAAGTCTGTGGCCGCTGGATGACCTTATCTATTTTTTTTTTCTTTTTTAGCTGTGGTAGGATGCCTTCATCCTAAAGAGGTTGTATGAGACTAGGAGTCTGCTGTTTTGCTGGTATTGCCGCTCAGCCTCATTGTAAATTTTGAGGGAAAACTTGTTAAAATCAAATGCAGTCTAATCTTTTGGCAGAGCTATATATAATTTTTGAGAAAAGATTTAGCATTTCAATCATTTTAATTCTTGTTCTTTCTATGCTTAGGGACAGCCTTCCTTGTATATCTTTACATACAGTTACTGATTAGGACCACCCACTGGACTCCTAAGCCCAGAGTAAACATAAATGAAAGTTAATAAAAAATTACACTGAATCATTTTCACCAAAATCTATATATCAGTTTTGCTCAGCTCCTCTTACTCTGTAACCTGATGCCCATTGTACTTTCAATGTAACAGGTTCCCTTTACCACTGTAGAAAGAAAAATTCACTATCATTCTATTATATATGTTTTCAAATGTTCTGGATGTCGGTGAATAAAAACATTTTTTTGTCTTACCTTTTTTTTTTTACCTATACTGCAACATTATAAGTTACTTGACTTTGTCCGACTATTGCCACATCTTAAATTGCTCCAATACCTTGTTTCTTAGACATTTTAACTATATATATGTAAACCAACTGACATGCTATATATGTTCCTCAAATCGGTACGATTAAAACGATATGCAACTTGCATAACTTTTATATTATTTGATGGCTTTTAAAAAAATAAAACGTTCTACGGCAAAAAAAAGTTCCCTAAAATTGCTTATGGCGCTTTTATCCTTTGGTTTATGGGGCTGATCAAGATTTTTTGCCATGATGTGTTCTTTCTATCGGTACTTTGATTGTGTATATGCGACTTTTTGATCGATTCTCATTACAATGTTTCTGGATTTGATGCAACCAAAAATGCACAATTTTTGCACTTTGGCTGGTATTTGCGCTTACGCCATTTATCTTGCGAGACCAGGAATGTGATGAATTAATAGTTCACAATTACGCACGCGGCGATACCAAACATGTTTGTTTATTTATTTATTCATTTTTATTTATAAAATGGGAACTTCTAATACAGCTACACTGATCTCTTATAGTATAATACAGCACTGATCCATCGGATCGGTGCTCTATTGCTTTGGTCTGCTGCAGACCATTGCAATGAAATACTGAGCCAGGACCAGCGTCATTACTTAGCTGAGGCCCGGCTCGGTAAGACCAAGGGATCCCCCCTCCGCGAGATCGCACGCGGGGGGGGGATCCCGCCACTAGACACCAGGGATGGGCTACATTTAACACTGTTATGGTGCGTTTACACAGAAAGATTATCTGACAGATTATCTGCCAAAGATTTGAAGCCAAAGCCAGTAGTAGATTTGTAAAGAGGAGAAATCTCAGGCTTTCCTTTATGACCTGATCTGTGTTTATAGTCTGTTCCTGGTTTTGGCTTCAAATCTTTGGCAGATAATCTGTCAGATAATCTTTCTGTGTAAACGCACCATTAGATGCAGCTGTCATGTTTGACAGCTGCATCTAATGGTGTTAATTAGCGGGAGCGGCGATCAGGCCACTAACAGCCGCGGCCCCCCTCTGAACACCTCTTGCGGGCATATGTCATATAGGTTCGGTATATGTCCCTAAGAGGTTAACCCCTAGACGACCCAGGGCGTATAGTTACGCCATGGAAGTCTGTCCCCAGACGACCTAGGGCATAACTGTACGCCCTGGGTGTTTCTCCCGCTATGAAGCGTGCTCCGGAGCGGAGCGCGCTTCATAGGAGGTGGGGGCCGGCTGCAGTGAGCAGCCGGGACCTCCCCGGTAATGACACGCGGCAGCGATCGCGCTGCCGCGTGTCATTAACTCCTTAAACACCGCGATCGCGGCGCGACCGCGGCGTTTAAGTGTAAGTGACAGGGGGAGTCCCCTGTCACTTACCGATCGGTAAGTCCCCTGTCACACTGCGGGGGTCCCGATCGGTAAAACGGACTGCTGGAGGTCTCTCACCTGCCTCTGTGCGGTCCGATCGGCGATCTGCTGCACTAAGCCTGCACAGGCAGGCTCAATGAGCAGATCGCCGATAACACTGATCAATGCTATGCCTATGGCATAGCAATGATCAGTGTGTGTAATCACACTAGTGTATGTAAAAGTCCCCCAAAGGGACTTCAAATGTGTAAAAAAAAAAAAAAAAAAAGTTAAAAACACTAACACACTACCCCAAAACCCCTCCCCCAATAAAAGTTGAAATCACCCCCCTTTCCCATTATATAAATAAAACATATCAAAATAAATAAACAAATAAACATATAATATACCGTAGCGTGCGTAATTGTCCGATCTATTAAAATATAACAAGCGTCATTGCGAACGGTAAACGGCGCACACGGAAAGAGGGAAAAAATTGCGCGGATTACCGATTTTATGTTACATTATATATAAAAAAAATTAATAAAAAGTGATCAAAACGTCCGATCTTCACAAATATGGTATTAAATATGGTATTAACACCACATACAGCCCCATAGGTGAAAAAATAAAACCGTTATAAGCGTCACCATAGTCCCATTTTATTTATAATTAATTGCCAAAAAAAGGATTTCATTTAAAAAATATATATAACATTAGAGAATCTGTGTAAACCTGCATATGGTTGTGTTCGGGCTGACCTATAGAATAATTGTATCATGTCGCTTTTACCATATAGTGCATTACGTAGACACAGGAACCCCCCAAACGTTACCATATTGCATTCTTTTTTGCGATTTCACCAATTTATATCTTCATAAATAATGAAATTTTGGGCCTGGTCCTCAAAGGGTTAAAGGGGTTATCCAGCAAAAATCTTTTTTTCTTTCAAATCAACTGATATCTGAAAGTTAAATAGATTTGTAATTTACTTCTATTAAAAAATCTCAAGTCTTCCCATACTTATCAGCTACTAAATGTCGTGCAGGCAATGTTGTTTTATTTTCAGTCTGACACAGTGCTCTCTGCTGAAATCTCTGGCCGAGACAGGGACTCTGACTATATATTTCCATAGAAAGCCTCTCCTGCTCTAGAAAGTTTCTGTCTCGGCCAGAGATGTCAGCAGAGAGCACTGTGTCAGACTGAAAATAAAACATTTCCTGCATGACATATAGTAGCTAATAAGTAAGGAAAGACTTGAGGTTTTTTAATTGAAGTAAATTACAAATGAAGTAAATTACAAATCTATGTAACTTTCTGAAACTGGTTGATATGAAAGAAAAAGATTTTCGCTGGACAACCCCTTTAAATAGCCCCATAGACCAAAAAATAAAAGCGTTCTAAGGATGGTAATAGAGCAATTTTAAACACCTTTAGATGTGTTTTTTATTTTTATTTTTTATTTTTAAGCAGTCAAATAAAATAACAGTTTTATATAGGAAGCCTGTTGTACCGACATTGGGAACATAGATAACATGACAGTTTGACTATATGGCGACTGACATAAACATTAACCCCCCTCTCCCCCCCAATGAAAAAAATACACTTTCCCCCAGGAAGAGAGCTGGGACTAATGATCTGGGTGGCAGGGCTGTGGAGTCAGAGTCGGAGTCGTGCAGTCGGAGTCAGAGCTAGTTTTGGCTGGAGTCGAAAAAAATCTTAGAACAATTGAGTTTTGATATGAATTTTATAAGTTTTGCTCATCAATACATATTATTATTGGCCCTATTAGATGAGGGTGGTCGTGGAAAAGTTGTCACTATTTGGCAGTTTGTTTCTGAGCTGGAAGAGTCCATTGTGTGGGGGGAGATCTGTGCTGTTCTCTCCCTGGATGCTGGATGACTGTATATGAGCAGCAGTGTAATATAGTGTAATATGAAGATATCCTGTGTAAGTTAGAAGAGGAGGAGAACACATAAGTAGTGTAGCAGTAACCTCTGTCCTCATTGTGGTGTTTTTCTTCAGTGTTCTATGGGTGCAGCAGGCTGTGCGTGTGTGTGTGCTATGGCTGCAGCAGGCTGTGTGTGTGTGCGCTATGGCTGCAGCAGGCTGTGTGTGTGTGCTATGGCTGCAGCAGGCTGTGTGTGTGTGTGTGTGCGCTATGCCTGCAGCAGGCTGTGTGTGTGTGTGTGTGTGTGTGCGCTATGGCTGCAGCAGGCTGTGTGTGTATGCTATGGCTGCAGCAGGCTGTGTGTATGTGTGCTATGGCTGCAGCAGGCTGTGTGTGTGCTATGGAAGCAGCAGGCTGTGTGTGTATGCTATGGCTGCAGCAGGCTGTGTGTGTGTGCTATGGCTGCAGCAGGCTGTGTGTGTGTGTATGTATGTACTATGGCTGCAGCAGGCTGTGTGTGTATGCTATGGCTGCAGCAGGCTGTGTGTGTGTGTGTGTGTGTGTGTGTGTGTGTGCGCGCGCTATGGCTGCAGCAGGCTGTGTGTGTATGTGCTGTGGCTGCAGCAGGCTGTGTGTATGTGTGCTAATGCTGCAGCATGCTCTGTGTGCTATGGCATGCCCCCACACCCACAGTGACCCCTCTATATCACTGTGTCAACTATCTATATCACTATGCGTCACCCCTCTATATCACTATGTGTGACCCCCCCCCCTCTATATCACTATGGCTGACCTCTATATTACAGGTATCTGGCATTGTTAGCAGTGTTTCTGTGTGTATGGTGAATATTTAGTTAGAAACTAAAGGACCACCTGCTCCTTCTAGTCTAGTTGTGAGTTGCTCAGGACATGGAGGCTGGAGACTGGCTGCATCCACTGCACACACAGGAGAAGCTGCTTTATATCTTTCCTTATTCCCTCAGAAGTCACCCCAGGATCATGTAGGACATTAGGGAGAAGCTTCTGAGACAGTGTGATAAATAACTCCCCTGGTATATGACTGGCCATAAATGGAGCAGGAGTCGGAGTTGGGAGTCTGAGTCGGTCCTGATAAAATTCAGGAGTCTGAGTCGAAGCTGCGGCTTACCGACTCCACAGCCCTGCTGGGTGGTGTCCTAGGCACAGCTCTCTACCTGTCAGCGTTCTCTGTGGTGGTTATTGACAGGCAAGGAGCCTGTAATGGTTGTGCTGATATGGCTCCCAGCTGCATCCTACAGATCTAGGATGCAGCCCACCCTGGCAGATTCTGTTTGTATGCTAGAGATGCTTTATATCATGGAAAAAACTGCTAAGTACCATAGTTAAGTTAAGTACCATATCTCAGCTTAAAAGCTTGTGTAAAGTTGATATCTCTGATGTAATATAAATGCAGTAATTAAGAGGAATCTCATTTTCCAGGACAATAATGAAATCTGAAAACCACAGACAAATAGAAAAAGAAAAAAAAAAACTCGACTGATAGAGACTCATAGATTTTTTGTTCTCCTGAATGTCTGGCTATAATTGGTGGAAGCTCTAAAAAAACTGATGGGGACAGATGATTTCTCTGCCACCTGGTGACCAATAATTTAATAGCCTGACCCATTAATGTAACTTTGAGATGTAGAATTATTGTTTGTGAAGAACCCTTTCACATCTTGGGCTTTGCCATAAACATTAAATGTGTTCATGTTCTGTTATCAAGAATTCCTGTTAAGGCCAGGTTTACACTATGTATGACTCTGGAGCCACACTTTACATTGTCTGCTCTGTCATTAAATAGCAGCCGCACAAAACTGAAATGTCAGGTGCTGGTGTTGCAATCTGCAACAACGGCCATTATTAAATGAAAAAATATGTTTTGTGAACATAGCTTAAGAGTGGGTTCAGACTACGGTATTCTCGCGGATAAATTCCACAGAATTCTGTGCCCTGTACACGCTCACGGCTGCACGCCTTTCCGCCGGCTCTATAGACACCATTCTATGGGCCTGCTTATTCTGCATTCCGCCAAAAGAATTGATGTGACAATTCTTTTGGCGGAATGTGGAACCAGCCATAATTCCGTAGTCCGAACCCACCCTAAGGCTGGGTTCACACTATGTATATTTGAGGCTGTATTTGTGAGGCTGTATAGCAACCAAAACCAGGAGTGGATTGAAAACACAGAAAGGCTATGTTCACATAATGTTGTAACTGAGTGGATGGCCGTCATTTAATGGCAAATTTTTGCTGTTATTTTAAAACAACGGCTGTTATATTGAAATAATGGCAGTTATTTACCGTTATATGACGGCCATCCACTCAATTTCAACATTGTGTGAACAGAGCCTTTCTGTGTTTTTAATCCACTCCTGGTTTTGGTTGCTATGAGGACCTGACTTGAGGACCAAATACTGCCTGAAGTATACAGTGTGTGAACCCAGCCTAAAAGTGTATATTCCAAGGTTCCATGGGTAGTCCTGATTTCCCCCACCCCCCTCTCTTTCTTTCTTTCTTTCTTTTATGGCTGTCAATAAATTAGATAGTTTTTAATCTTTTGGCTTTCCTTTTGTATACCAATGCGATCCTTAGAAAGTCTCTGTTCTGGTCTTTGTAGAGACTTTTACAATCTCTGCAGTTATGCTCTGTAAAGCCAAAATAATGATTCTGATTGGTTCCAATTGTCAGGAATTAACTTTTTTTCATCTTTGTTTATGAGGCAGTTTTCAGGATCCATTATTTACAGATCACAGAGCCTGCAGCTTCCAACTGTATGTCGGATACTCGCCTGCTGCCAGGAGGCACAGACCTGACTAAATAAATTATCCAAGTGGGTTTGCTTTATGTTCAGGAGTGCAGAGCCTCTTTTGGAGGTTGGTTGCATCCTCTGATCCAGAATGTTCAATAATCTGGTGCATATTAAAGGAGAATTCTGGCAAAATCAAAAGTGCAGGCAGGAGGGGTGGGGGGGGGGGGGTGGGGGTTAATAGCATCTGACCGCTGCCGAAACAAATTTTCTCCTGGCTTTCTGTTACGTTGTGACAAAGGGTAAAATACCCGACACGGCTGATGGATTGCCCCGTTCAGCCAGTCAGTGATTGCAGTGGTGTCCCATCCCAGTCACTGGGTGGCTTAGAAGGCAATCCATCAGCTTGGTTATGACATTGCAGGAGGGAGATCTGGAAAAGCCCAGAGCGGCAATGCAGTGCTGCAGGGGCACAGAGACTGGTAGTATAGATTTTTTTTATTATGTTCCTGCCTCTAACGCCCCCCCCCCCCCCCCCCCCCCCCCCCGTCCTCCTTGTAGTTTTTTCTATTTAGCTAGACTTTAACTTCTGTTCATGCTAGATCAGTAAGTA
The DNA here is from genome assembly GCF_027789765.1 of Dendropsophus ebraccatus. Taxonomy (NCBI): domain Eukaryota; kingdom Metazoa; phylum Chordata; class Amphibia; order Anura; family Hylidae; genus Dendropsophus; species Dendropsophus ebraccatus. Next base: position 37,525,398 of record NC_091466.1, read on the forward strand.
ATTCAGAAGTAATTCTACTGTATTGTAATGTAGTTTTACATGCATAATAACATACTTTTAACGCCTAAATACCATAGCAGCCATATGGCTGTAGGGGGAAAAATGTTTCTATAGGTAACTACTCTATTTTTTGTAAGACAGCCAACTTTAAAGAATAATCTAAACAGATGGAAGGGAATATACATTGTGTATTTAAACTGTTTTTTTTCACACTGTGGTGCTGGTTGCTTGTCATGTGTACTTGTACCAAATTTATGAAAATGGTGAACCTTTTTCATAAATGGTTTAGATGTAAGTTTAGTCTGGGCTGGAGTTGTGCTGGAGTTGTAACTGAATCTGGCCGAAAATTATGGTGCACTTCAAGCCAAGTAATTGGTGGTGTAAACTACGAGTAGACAGTCTTTACGTGCAATTTATCAAACAACCTGATAAATTTGGCCCATTTAAAGATTGTCTAGTCCAAGTTTGCACTTAGACAGTTATAGTAGATGTGGGCCAATGAGCATATAGAAGAATAACATCTATGGTATCGAAGGAATGCACTAGATTTTATTATCCATACCATACCATATCCAGTCTTATGAACATTTGTTGCAAGGGGAGAGGAGACAGCATGCTCATCTATCTTACCAGCAATTTCTTTTAAACCTTTTTCCCCTGTTTTTGCATACATATTTTTGCTGTCACTTGACTCTAGAATTGTAGAGCCTGGTTTATAAACCAAGCTCCACAATTCCCAAAGAGGGGAAGGAACCTCTCTCTTTCTCCGCCCCCTCCTAAAATAAAAACCCCATCTCTCGGTCTACCCACCCGCACACCCTCCTCCCAACCACTTACCACATCCCAGCTCACTATCCCCAAAATTGGTCACTGACACCTGGATTAGATAAATTGTGGCCACAGTAGCCAATGTTTAGTAACAAAAATAACATAAACACATATGTTAAACACATACATAATATAGTAAGTCCACACCCCACTTAAAACATCACTTACACATAATAGATTCTTGAAAGCAAAACAGGGAAAGGTCCTTGAAGCTACAAAGGCTGGCGCCCCCGGTTAAGAAAACTTCTCCAACACTATTTACCCCCAGCCGTCCATTTCCCGGCTCGGAGGCTCCAAGCCAAAACTTTTGGCTACCACACTTTATACCAACTCTTGGTTGTTACACCATAAGAGAGCCCCAAAATTGCGCCAGCTGAGCACAAATTTGCTACCATAATTGAGGTAGGGGGAGTCATACCCTGTGATGCCCCTCCCATCCCTCACCAATTTTACCACCAACTTCAAGGACCTTCCCCGCCCAGGACTGCTATGACAACACACCAGCTGACACTGTGGCACCCAATCCCCATCAAAAACTGCCCCTCCACCAAATAAACTAAAAAGGGGAGGGAGGGTGGGAACGCGTTACAGCTCCCGCTCAAGTGAGGCATGAGGCGGGAAGCCAACCCTTTTATCAATTATTCCCCGCCCCCAGGCCCCACCTTGCAAGCTGGTCCTGCCTACAAGCCTTAGTCATGCGGGCCTGCACGCAGGCCTGCTGCCCACTCTGGCCCTTCTTTAAAGAGGAAGTCCAAAGAAAATGAAAATTGACAGGCAAGCAGGGGGGTGCAAGAAAATAATAAAGTAAACTCACCCCTCCTTGTGTCTCTGTTGCGCCGCTCCCAGGTCCTGTTGATGTCCACCAGCTGTCATCTTCAGTTGGAAACCGGGTACGTCGCATACGTCACAGTGACTGTCTGAGCAGGCAATCCCTAAGCTGGGTACTTGATGTTGCAGCTAGGAAAGCTTCAGGACACCGTCACTATGGGGCACAAGGATGGGAAAGTTTACATTGTATTTTATACTCCTGCAACCCCCTGCTTGTCTGCATTTTTATTTTTACTTTCGTAGGACTTCTGCTTTAAATGTTTCACTGTAAATTTTGTTCTGAATTTCATGTCTTTCTTTATGTACACTGAACATACTTTGTCCTACTGTACCTCAGATTAAATGTTTGACTTAATCCTTGCAGTATCTTTGTTACCTGTACATACCTGTGTACTGTAGTCTGCAGCCATGTTTCTTTGTGTCTCTTACACTGTCTCTTGTCATGCCTATCTGTTTCTCTTTTTCTTTTTTGCGCCTTCATGGGATTTGCGGTCTGTTTTCATCATCTATCTGCCTTACACTTTGTGTCGCAGAGCACCTTCTAAACGACACCCTCATTTGCCAAGGTATGTAGGAATATGTATGTGTTATTGTAGTCTTCTGGAGTTGTGGAATCACATGTTGCAGCATGCTATGTATGTCTAAATCTGTTTTGAAGCATTTTGGAAAAAGTCGTTTGTGGTGTGAAGTATGACACTTCACTTTGAGTGCAGGGTGGTGTTTTTAAAGAAGCAGGCAGTAGCCAAGCCCTTCATGCTGCCCTTCCTTCTCTGCCATTTGTGGAGAGATGTTTATAATTGAATTATATATATACAAAGTAATATACAAAGTAAAGGTATTATGTGAAGAGATTACATGCCACATCGGGCAGATATCTACCCATGTAAAGGCCTCGATACACCTGCAATAACTAATTGTTTAACTGTTCAGCTGTCAGTTATATCCCCTGTCTGCTGTCCACCCTCACCACGCACAGGAATGTTTGGCATGGCTGAGTGTTCCTGTGTTGTCTATGGGAAGTGGAGGGGTAAGCCGCACTTAGAGCACTCTCACTGTGGCATCTTTTTTTCTTCTCGTTCTCTCCCTCTCTCAAAAAAGGAGTTGACCGTAATTTTTTATCACCATCGACCCCTATCACTGCCGACATCATCTGTCATTGGTTGTTTGGGAGGGCACCATACATATTAGACTACAGCAGAATGTGCCGCGAACAGCAGGTTTGGCCTGGGCAAAAGTCTAAAGTGTATGGTGACCTTAATAGAGCCAGGGATCAACTGACAAGTGACCAAATGTGCTGACTATTGGTTCTATATATTCTCTTATCTTAGGTGATACCTAAAAAAAAAAGGTATTTAAAATAACTTTTAATTAGTCATGCTAAAATAATTGTTTCAAGTCAGAGTGAAAAATCAAGTGCAAATACTTCTGTTCTCCTGAAGGATCGATCTTTAGGGAATTTATATCCTCTATTAAGCATATTGCCGTATATAGACTGGTGATCCTGTTGTTGTATTATGCCCACGTCACCAGATGAGTGGGATTTGGATGCAGTTTGGAGTCTCCGCCTTGCAGCACTCTGCGTCACTGCATCTCTGACTATATACTGTGGATCGAGTGAGTCACTGACTCTCAAGCTGGCCACAGCATTTTTTGCATTTTTAGTAGCAGTTGTTCGGGAAACCGCCTAGCCCAGCCTTGGGGTAAATGCACACTAGGCTGATCACTTACAGAAAAAATTACTGTGGGTGTGGTGGGGAATTTACTTTTCATTCATTAAAATGGGAAAATCTGCAACATAAATTGAAATGCTGCAAATTTTTAAATCTGCACCACAAGTAAAGTTCTGTAGTGTGTACATAAGAAATCCATTTAGATCTGCTCTCACTTATAGCCCTATTTCACGGAACGATTATCGTTCATAGACTCGCTCCAACGACCGCTCGTTAACGAGCACTTAACGATTTTTTAAAGCGAACGATAACACATACGTGTGGGAACGTGAACGATATCTGTAGTGTAACTATTTTTTTGCGGTCGTTACATCGTTACATGGTCGTTTAAAATGTGGGGAAATGTAGGTCGTTTAAAATGTGGGGAAATGTAGGTAGACATTTCAAGAACGACTGAAAAATTTTTTATTCAACGAAAAGATTAGCGAATTATTGTTGAAAGACCAACGATTTTTTTTCGACATGTTGAAAAAAAATAGTGAACGACTCAACGACGATTTAGCTGTTGTCGTTCGCTCGTTTACAGCTATTCCACAGAACGAATAGCGTTAACGAGCGGTCGTTTGAACGATAATCGTTCGAAAAAGTTCCGTGGAATAGGGCCTTTAGGGCCCTATTCCACCGGACATTATCGTTCAGATAATCGTTAAAATCCACACGATAATCGTTCGGTTGAAATGCAGTTAAAGATTAACGACCGAAATCGTTGATCGCTTTATAAGACCTGGACCTATTTTTATTGTTGCTCGTTCGCAAAACGTTCGATAGCGTGTAATAGCGTTTGCTCCTCATAGTCGCCCTGTGGAATAGGGGCTTAAGCAGGTAAGATACTAATCTGCTAGATCGGGGGTCGCTTACAGAGCCTATTAGGCGGCTCGATGATCATGCAGCCCTTGCTTTCGGTGTATATAGAAAATAAAGAAGCTATGCTTTTCAGGTGTCCTGCTGCTTTATCTCTGCATTCCCAGCTGACTGCAGCTTCCCCCAACAGTTCCAAATCCATGTTTGCAGTGACAGCCTGCTCTGTCAATTATTCAGTCAATAATTGCTGTCCCATGTAGCCCAACGATTGGCTGAGCGGGCTGTCAATTTCAGAGACTGGTTTGGAAGTTTCTGCAGTCAGCAAGGAAAGCAGAGAAAAGGCAGGAGGACATTGGGAAGCATAACCTCTTTACTATTATATGACGACTTCGCCCTTTAATCAGCTGCTCATCACCTATTACACAAAGCAATGTGTGGCAGGCGGACAATGATTTTTAAATTTGATGAAATACAACGATAGGCCAACAACTGCTTGCTCCCTTCATTGGGGCCCTAATACACTGAGCACTTATATGCTGTATCAGGCCAAAATGGCCAGATATCACCCCATGTGATTGAGATAGTAATCAGGAAGACGCATTTTACTTTTCATATATCTGTCTGTGATTCCAAGACGTAGAAAAATGCTTTTATTATATAGTAAGAAGGGACACCTACAGGTTTTTTTCCTGACCTGTCCGTTCAGGTGAATTATAGAATTGTACTATTTTCGTCCTGATTTCCTGAATGGATTCCCCCATAGAAGTCTAAGGGAACATTTGGATACGTCTAAGGGAACATTTGGATACGTATCAGGAAGGCATCCAGAATTACAGACACTACAATACATTTTTTTTTTCCCTGATCAGGAAATCTTGAAGGCAGTCCTGATGGTTTTCTCACTGTAAATAGTGACTACTTTAAGGAATTACCGGTGATTTTCTGAAGCCTCCTGAAGGGTTCCTGATCAGAATTTCCTAACAGTAAAAACTGCCACAGACATATGAAGGGGCTTTAAAGGGAACCACTCAGCCCAATTGGGCTGATTTGGTTCCCTGGAGCACTGTATAAAGCTGCTGTTCAGCTCACAGCATGCACCGGCCGCAGCTACAGCTTTTTACAGGTGAAAATTATGTTTAATCCTCCTGCATGCGGCAGATAGATGGGTGCAGTTAGTCATCCAAGTGGTTCCCCGCCCATGTCTAGTCAGCGCACTCGGCGGGGATGAGTGACGGGCAGAGAGGCCTGTTACTCTGTTACTGGTGCCTCTCCCTGTCAATCCCCGAGGAGTGCAATGACAGTAAGAGAGTGGTGTCTAGACACGGGAAGCACTGGAGGCGGGCTGCCCCACCCCCAGTGGGAGGAAACCCCCGCCCCTCTATGATACGGCTCCATTGATTCTAATGGAGCCGTATCATAGAGAGGTGGATGTTTCCTCTCAATGGGGGTGGGTCAGCCTGATGGTACATTCCCTTTAAGTATAAATGGCCTGTACAAAAATAATGATGAAAAGTTGTTTCATGTAAACTTCCCTTAAAAGACAAGCAGATACTCCCTTCTCCTGCAGTAGAAAAAAAGCCTGGTCAAACCTTCTTTGCAACTTTATACGTGTCCTCCATTTATGATGATTTTTTTCCTGGCTTTTCTGTTCAGTAATGACATTTTAAAACCTGAATATGTGAACACACTATTAAATACATAGTGGGACAGATTTATTAACAAGGTTCCCCCTGGTGCATACCACAGAAAAGGCGCAGATTCTTACCTTTTCCGTGGCATACAACAGCCACCCGGCAAGCCAGGGAGGATGCTTGGTCTCCTCCCGTGTCTAATTTATTATGGTTTATACCTGGAAGCTTCTGCGCACCATGCAAAAATCTGCACCTTCTCCATCGGCATGATTTATGTCCTCCGTTGTTTCCCAATCTAATGTCTGTAGCCTTGCTGTCCATATCAATCATCAGTTTAATGCTTTCAGTGAACCCCAGTTGGTTGTTTTGGGAAATGCTGCCATTTTTTGTGCACACGTTGAGGTCGCTCATTTGTCTGTTACTAACTTGTCTGTCTTTCTCTTGTTCACTACACATTTGCTGCTGTTTCATCCTTCTATATCAGCCCCATTGCAGCCTGGTAAGATGTGACTGTTAATGTAATTGCTTGTGACTGTAACATGTTACCTTCCAACACACTACCATACCTTTCATTTGTAAATGTTTCACACCTTCCAATATTATGCCACATGGTTATGATTGGTACCTGAGAGGTTTTAACTTATGTACATTGATAAAAATTTACTATAAATGTACAATCAGCAAAGATTATACTACTTGCACTTCTGTAATCGGTAAATCACAGGGACTATGGCATTTTTCAAGAGAAAAATGGTAGGCTCTAGAGATGAGCGAACCTCGAGCATGCTCGAGTCGATCCGAACCCGAACTTTCGGCATTTGATTAGCGGTGGCTGCTGAACTTGGATAAAGCCCTAAGGCTATGTGGAAAACATGGATATAGTCATTGGCTGTATCCATGTTTTCCAGATTTATCCAAGTTCAGCAGCCACCACTAATCAAATGCCGCACGTTCGGGTTCGGATCGACTCGAACCCGGTTCGCTCTTTTCTAGTAGGCTCGTAATATGGCATTTTGGTTCAGCTTGGGCCTATTGGGCGACTGTTAGGTCTTCTAATGATCTGTTGCTAACTCAGAATGGGGTTCCCACAGAAAGAAAACAAGCAAAAAAAGATGTGCTGCCCACCTAGAAATTGAAGTAACTTTAGATAGAATGGTTACTATGGCCAACAGTTCCCAACAACCAGTCGTCATATTATTTTTCTGTTGCAACAAAATTACCTAAATTGTAGGAAGAGAAGTGATAAAGAGGCTAACAGGGCTCAAACTAGAACTTTCGCTTACATGATTAATGATGCCATGATTACATGATTTTGATGCCAATTGAGTTTATATGGCCACTGTGATCTAAGCCTTTACTTTTCACCTGCCCATTAGCAGCCACATGGGCTACCTCAGCATTGAATGCTATGGCAGTGTCCCAGTGTTTGTGATAAACCTTTCTTTTAGTTAGCAACTGATACTTCAATACTTCGATACTTTCAATAGGATTTGTCTTGCGCGTCTGCTCTCCGCTCAAAGAATGAATATGTTTTTGGAAAACTGACCCTGCAGTTTTCGTACCTAAATCAGAAGTCCTCCCTTTATATTTTACATCCCATTTGAACCCATTTTTGGTTTTAAAACAGATACTTCTGTGGAATTTAAAAAAACAAACAAACTGAAAACTGGCGTGTGTTTCCAGCCTTAGGACCAATTCAGCAATGGAACTCTCCACCACGGAATCCTTCCAGACTCTGTGTCATACAGGCTGTCCATGGGAGGGCTCAATCGGGGAATTCTGTCATTTTTACTCCTTGTGAACTGGCCCTTATGACCACTTTCTACTTTTAAGGTTAGCTCATGAAGGAAGTCACGTGTGGTGGGCTAGCTTGCTGGGTATACTGTAAAAGGTGTGCAATAGGTTGTCTGCACACATAGTCCTTGTTGTTGTCATGGATAAAATGGGGAATTATCAGTTGCAACAAGGGATTATTGTTGGCTTTTGGGCCAAGAGTGGTGGTTATGTGGTAGGTGGTGTTTTGCTAGGGCAAGATTTTATGCACCCCTGAGGCACTTGGCACGGTGGCCAGGAGTGGTATGTGCCCACCCCTGGATATACCAACACACACACACTTTTTAACCCCTTTAGCACTGGGTGAAATTTGCGCTGGGTGAAGTTTTTGCGCTTTCATTTTTTCCTCCTCGCATTTTAAAGGCCACAGCACTTCCTTTTTTCACCTACAGACCCACACAAAGCCCTATTTTTTACAGCACTAATTGTACTTTGCAATGGCAGACTTTACTTTTTCCATAAAATATGCTGCAAAACCCGAAAAATATTTACGCAGTGAATTAAAATAAAATACATTTTATTTTTTTGTTTGGAGGGGTTTTGTGTTTACATTGTTTGCCCTATGGTAAAACTGACATATTATCTATGTTCCTCAAGTCAGTATGATTATAACGATATGTACCTTTTATTTTATTTGATGGCTTTTAAAAAATTTAAAACCTTTTTTAAAATCTAAATGTTCCTTAAAATTTCTCTTTGACCATGCTTATTACTTTTTTATCCTTTGGTCTATGGGGCTGTGTGAGTTGAGGTGCGCCATGATCAGTACTTTCTATCGGTACATTGATTGCGTTTATGCAACTTTTTGATCACGTTTTATTACAATTTTTCTGGATTTGATGTGACAAAAAATCAGCAGATCTGGAGGTGCGAGATCAGGAATGGGGTAATTTAATACTTCGTATGATTACGCAAGCGGCCATACCAAATATGTGTGTTTATTTATTTTTATTTATAAAATGGGAATTTTTATTAGGGGAGGCTTTTTTATTAAAGGAGAAGTCTTGCGAAAATTTTTATTAAAGTATTGTGTTTCCCCCCAAAAGTTATACAAATCACCGATATACACGTATTATGGGAAATGTACATAAAGTGTTTTTTCCCTGCACATACTACTACATCAAGGCTTCACTTTCTGGATAAAATGGTGATGTCACGACTCGACTCCCAGAGCTGTGCGGGCTGTGGCTGCTGGAGAGGATGATGGTAGGGGGACACGGCACTGGAGTGACACTGAGCATCCCTCTGCCATCATCCTCTCCAGCAGCCTAAGCCCGCACAGCTCTGGTAGTCGGGTCGTGACATCACCATTTTGTCTATGAAGTGAAGCCTTGATGCAGTAGTAAGTGCAGTGAAAAAAGTACTTTATTTACATTTCCCGTAATAAGTGTATATTGGTGATTTGTATAACTTTTGGGGGGACCATACAATACCTTAATAAAAATTAATCTTCTTCTTCTCCTTCTTCTTCTCCTTCTTCTCCTCCTTCTTCTCCTCCTTCTTCTTCTCCTTCTTCTTCTCCTTCTTCTTCTCCTTCTTCTTCTCCTTCTTCTTCTCCTTCTTCTTCTCCTTCTTCTTCTCCTTCTTCTTCTCCTTCTTCTTCTCCTTCTTCTTCTCCTTCTTCTTCTCCTTCTTCTTCTCCTTCTTCTTCTCCTTCTTCTTCTCCTTCTTCTTCTCCTTCTTCTTCTCCTTCTTCTTCTCCTTCTTCTTCTCCTTCTTCTTCTCCTTCTTCTTCTCCTTCTTCTTCTCCTTCTCCTTCTCCTTCTCCTTCTCCTTCTCCTTCTCCTTCTCCTTCTCCTTCTCCTTCTCCTTCTTCTTCTCCTTCTTCTTCTCCTTCTTCTTCTCCTTCTTCTTCTCCTTCTTCTTCTCCTTCTTCTTCTCCTTCTTCTTCTCCTTCTTCTTCTCCTTCTTCTTCTCCTTCTTCTTCTCCTTCTTCTTCTCCTTCTTCTTCTCCTTCTTCTTCTCCTTCTTCTTCTCCTTCTTCTTCTCCTTCTTCTCCTTCTTCTTCTCCTTCTTCTTCTCCTTCTTCTTCTCCTTCTTCTTCTCCTTCTTCTTCTCCTTCTTCTTCTCCTTCTTCTTCTCCTTCTTCTTCTCCTTCTTCTTCTCCTTCTTCTCCTTCTTCTTCTTCTTCTCCTTCTTCTTCTCCTTCTTCTTCTCCTTCTCCTTCTCCTTCTCCTTCTCCTTCTCCTTCTTCTTCTCCTTCTTCTTCTCCTTCTCCTTCTCCTTCTCCTTCTCCTTCTCCTTCTCCTTCTCCTTCTCCTTCTCCTTCTCCTTCTCCTTCTCCTTCTTCTTCTCCTTCTTCTTCTTCTTCTCCTTCTTCTTCTCCTTCTTCTTCTCCTTCTTCTTCTCCTTCTCCTTCTTCTTCTCCTTCTTCTTCTCCTTCTTCTTCTCCTTCTTCTTCTCCTTCTTCTTCTTCTTCTCCTTCTTCTTCTCCTTCTTCTTCTCCTTCTTCTTCTCCTTCTTCTTCTCCTTCTTCTTCTCCTTCTTCTTCTCCTTCTTCTTCTCCTTCTTCTTCTCCTTCTTCTTCTCCTTCTTCTTCTCCTTCTTCTTCTCCTTCTTCTGATTATATAGTAATGTGAAGCCCCCTGGGGAACTTCTATATAAACAGTACTGATCTCCCATTGAGATCAATGCTGTGTACAATGCTGTGCGGCCCCTCTCTGAACTCCCCTACCCGACCCAGGACGCAGGGCTTTGAAGTCGGTAAGCCGCAGCTCCGACTCCAACTACGACTCCTGAATTTTATCAGGACCGACTTCGAATCCCTACTCTGACTCCTGCTCCTTCATAATTGGCCGGTCATATACCAGGGGAGTTTTTTATCACACTGGCTCAGCAGCTTCTCCCTAATGTCCTACATGATCCTGGGGCGACTTTCTGAGTGAATAAAGGAATACTGTATATAAAGCAGACAGATTCTCCTGTGTGTGCAGTTGATGCAGCCAGTTTTCAGCCTCCATGTCCTGAACTGCTCACAACTAGACTAGATGGAGCAGGTAGTCTTTTCATGATGACTGGCATTGTTAGCAGTGTTTCTTTAAGTATGGTGAATATTAAGTTAGAAACATAAAAGACTGATACCTGTAATATAGCGGTCATCCATAGTGATATACAGGGGGTTACACATAGTGATATAGAGATGGGTTACACATAGTGATATAGACAGGTATCACACAGTGATATAGAAGGTCACTGTGTGGGCACGCAATAGCGCGCACGCACACACACACACACACACACACACACACACACACACACACACACACCCTGCTGCAGCCATAGCACACACACACCCACACAGCCTGCTGCAGTCATATCGCACACACACACACAGCTGCAGCCATAGAACACTGAAGAAAAACACACAATCTTCTCCCAGAGAGAAAACACCACACTGAGGACAGAGGTTACTGCTACACTACTTATGTCTTCTCCTCCTCTATATTACACAGGATATCTTCATATTTCACTGCTGCTCATATACAGTCATCCAGCATCCAGGAAGAGAACAGCACAGATCTCCCCCCACACACAATGGACTCTTCCAGCTCAGAAACAAACTGCCAAATAGTGACCGACAACTTTTCCATGACCACCCTTATATAATAAGGCCAGTGTCCTATTAGAATGTTGCTCATAATATATATTCATGAGCAAAACTTGTAAAATTCATATCAAAATTCAATTCTACATTTTTTAAAAATTTAAAGCTGGAGTCTGAGTTGATACATTTTTTTCCGACTCCAACTCCGACTCCAGCCAAAACTAGCTCCGACTCCAGCCAAAACTAGCTCCGACTCCACAACTCCAACTCCACAGCCCTGCCAGGACGTACAGTTACGTCCTGAGTAGTGAAGAGGTTAAATAATACAGTAGTAGGGCAGGTGTAGGTGTGTAATAACCACAGAGTCTCAGGTAACTTAAACAGGAGCAAATGTTTACTTTATGAGTTCTTTTGTAGTGCAGTATTAAATACTGAGACTTTTCTCCAATACAGTGCAATATAGACAATAGGCTGCTTCACAATTTTCTCAGTTAGGGTATATGCACACTGAGAAAAACACATGGAGGACTTGCGGCGGATACTGCCGCTCCTCCCCGCATGCTCCCGCTTGCGGGGAGAAGTTTCTATGGTCAGGCAGTCCGCCGTCCGCTCAAAGAATATCTCTTCATTCTTCGAGCAGACAGGGGAATCTGCCTGACCACAGAATGGAGTCTATGGCACAGGCTCTGCAGGGACGAGTGGCGGAATCCACCGAAAGTCCTCCACGTCTTTCCCTCAGTGTGCACATACCCTTATAGTAGTAGACAACGATACTCAGCTTCTCGCTCGTTGAATCACGTAGACATAGATACACTCTTCAAAAGAATCTCTCGCTGCACAGGTATTCTATATAATAGACTTGGGGGGCTAAAATTAGACTCTGCTTCTCGCTGGAGGAATAATAATTTTGCAAAGTCACTGAGTTACTTAAGCTTTGCCTGAGCTTAGTTGATTAAGCTGGCTTGAGGAGGAGAGGTGTGGGCTGAGGGCTACTTCAGGGTTATTAGGACCCCTACCAAGACCCTAAAGTACATAGCTGTGGAGGCTGTGGAGGAAGAGTACCTACTCCTATGGGTATGAACTTTAGCCTAATGCTGTCTATGGTCAAAGAGTTACATAGAACCAGGAACATAGGCCACACTTTTTGGGTACAGCTAGCTGTAAAGGCAACCCCCTAAGGAAATCTAGTGAATGCAGTGGAGTTTTCGGCTATCTGCACTTATCTTGCCCAACATAGGTAGAATTATTCCTTTTTACCCCTTTTCACCTCAGCTTCACTCTCTGCAGACTCTTAGCCAGACATAGAGATATAAAGAGAAATCTTTTGGTATAAAGAGGACACCTGGCCCCTGAAGGAAAACTACGGCAGCTGCTCCTTCTGGTACACCCTTTTCTCTGAGAAATCCTGACTGGAACTGCCATAAATAGTTTTCCCCTAGGGTATATGCTGTTCTGTGATTAAACAGAAACAAACTACGAGGCCCTCACTCTGGTCTGTGATTGGTGGAATAGTGTAAGGTACCCAGCTCAAGGATTGGGTAATGGAAACGTCCCATACAACAGTGGTATAGATAAGGTAAACAATAGTTAGACAGTTTACCCCTCAAGTACCTCTACTCAGCTTTGCTAAACAGTACCTAAGACACAGTGACATCTAGTGGTGGGAGTGCAGAATGCACCCTCAGTCTCAGAGCATTTGACATATACATAGTTTTGGTGTCCCACTACGGCTGTTGCTACTTTTGACACCCCTTGCAAAAGCCTGTACTCAAAGTCAAGTGGTAATGAAGTCATGTCTCAGTGTTGCCACTAGGTGTCGCCAGTATGTATATCTGTATTTGTATATTGCACAGCTGTGGTGAACAAAGGGTTACTGTTTGTTTGTGATCTGTGCATTAATGAGAGCTATACTTCCTTTTCCTATCTCTATCCTCTTCTCTCTTTACACTCTCTTCACCACTCACAGGAGTTGTTACACACCCGGTAGGAAGTTGTCACATGGGGAGAGGAAGGGTAAACTCACACTTAGGGAGTTCCTTTCTGGTTTTCGTAGAGGCAAGACACACAGACCAGAGTCTTCTGCAGAGTTTAGCCAGGAGCCTGGCACTGCCAGGTTCCCCCTCTGGGACAGACCAGCTGTAGTGTACGGACGCTCATGGGAAACACAGAGATTTTTTTCTCTAAAGCAACACTTATTCTTACCATGCAGTGCTAAACTACTAAAGAGAGGACAAGTCAGGGATCACCCTAACCTGCATCGTGAACATCTCTAAAGGTGCAGGACAGTATCCTATTAGCCAAGGAACAGATAGAGTATGTAGGCTTGTAGCAATGCAGGTGACACTGGGACACCCTCGGACACTTAGTTCAACTCAGGTAACTAGGACTGGGGCTTGTGTCGCCCTAGTAGGACGGGTCACCCGACACTGTAGGGCAAAAGGTGGTATAGCGACAAAGGTCAAAACACAGGCACAAGTACTCCTTTTCTCTCAAGTATTCTTCTACTTCTTCTAAAGTTACGGCAGAGCACAGTACTACTTTGGATTGGGACTCTCAGGACAAACTCCTCTCCACTACCTCTAGAGTTCTCAAAAGTCAAAGTCAAAAGTCTATTGTCTGCTTGTACGCTAAAGTATTCCTTCAGTAAAGAAGAGTTTATTTATTTTACCAGGATTCAGTGGTTATTGCACAAGCACCCACACAGCAGTTACACCATCCTTTGGTCATCTCCCCTTTCTGTGGGTGGCAGTGCTGACAGTCCGAGGGACCCATCACAACCCGGCAGGTCACCGACCATTGGGGAAAGGGTATAGCCAGCCTCAAAAACTAAAAGCAGGTGTGTCTCATACCTGTATGCTGGAAGCTGCAATTCACTCATCAGCCTGCTGCCTATTAACTGCCGCTCTGTGCTGCTTCTTTCCAGGTGCTGGGAAACTTCTCCCAGTTTCCCAGGACTGAATTCAGCTTTTCCCAGCACCCAGGGAGGGGACCACAGAGCAGCGGTGAGTTAAGGGCCTATTACACGGGTCGTCAGAGGAGCAAACGAGCGCTCTCAGCGCTCGTTTGCTCCTCGTTCCCCGCCGCCACTATTGAGCGTGGCTGCAGCGAGCGGGTGAGTGCGGGAGGGGCAGCGGGGAGCTGCGGGGGGGGGCTGTCCGGGATCGCTAGATCGTCCGGGCAGCCCATAGGATACAGCAGAGTCTGCTGCCGATGCTCCTATTCAACGGAGCGACGGCAGCAGATCGCTGCTGTATCAGTCGCTTGTTTTTCAACATGTTGAAAAACAAGCGACTGCAACGATCAGTCGACATGAACGATGTCGGCTGATCGTTGCACTCTATTCCACGCGACGATTATCGTCCGTAGCGGCTGATATCGGCCGAATACAGACGATAATCGTTCTGTGGAATAGGGCCTTTAGAAGGCATCAGGCTGATGAGCTGATTGCAGAGATAACAAAGTGCTTTGCTTTGTTATAATTCTCCTCTATAGCATTTCTGAAACTGTGTGATTTGTGAACTGTTCATGTGGTGAAAATGTATGTGACGAATGGCACCATTACAAATAAGCAATGTGGAACCTGCAGAGCACCACTGATGTGATAGGTGAAAGTCTGTTGTGTTAGGGCAGACAAACATCCTACGCTATGTCCAAAGCAGATGGATGGTCACTGCACCTCTGCTAACTCAAGTTGTTGCATTGGTAAAAAAAAGGCTTTACTCTGTTTACAGCAGTATCGGAATTGTACCTCTGCTGCTGGGTTGCTTTCTCCAATGAGTCACATTTTCTGCTTTATTAAATGGATGGATATTGGCATGTCAGACAAGGAAAATCCAAGAAGAACACCCTGCAACCATTGCTGGAGTGACACAAGCTGGGGACAGCATTATGGTCTGGGGAATGTTTTCATACCATTCACTGGACCCACTTATCTATGTCAAAGGCACTCCCAACGGATTTTGCTATAAATCCATCCTTGAACCTGCACCCACTCAAGCTGATTGTCTTCTCTGGGGCGCACTGGATCTTACAGCAAGACAATGCAACGTGTAACACGGCATGCAAAAACTTCAAAGTACTACCCTGGCCCCCTTATTCCCAAGATTTGACCCTAATTGAGCATCTGTAGGGCCACCTTGATTGTTGTGTTCGCTCAATAAATCCTCCCTCACGCTTCAGCACTGTAATTGGCTCCAATTACCTGTGACAACCTATAAGGAGCTTAGAGTCACTCCTGGCCTATCTGGCTGCTGTGGATATTAGCTGCTGGTTGTATTAATGTGACTTGAGAGCCATCTTATGGTCCTTTTACACGGAGTGATAATTTGCCCAATTGATCATTTAATGATTTCAAAGTAACAATTTGTTTTTTATGCCGATCAGAGTTTAGACGGAGAGATAATTTCGGAAATTTGTTATTGCAATCGTTTTAAGATCACTAAAGGCCATCTCACATGAATCTCATGAATCACATGAATGATGAATCTGCGTAAGACTGGTTAAACGAAGCTGTACGCGAACTCTAAACGACCACTGATGATTTGAGAACATGTTGAAAGACCACAATGAACCATTTCTCGTTTGTCCCTTGAACGTTTGCTGTGTTTACAGTCAATCATAGCTCAAATGCGATGGTTATCGCAAAACTTCAAATGATAATCGTTCAGTGTAAAAGGACCATAAGTGTTTGACTCATTGGGAGTATATTCTAGTGTATTTCATATTGGAGCTGGATTTCAGTGTTGCAGATGAAAGGGTTACACATGGCGAACATGCCATGAAGGTTATTGCTTTGTCCGGTGTGTTACTTTAGTTTTGTTTCAGAATTTCTGCATTGCAGAGAAGAATGTAAAGAATGCAGAGGCTGAATTTCCACTTACCTCCAACAATGTGGTGTTAGTGTTGTCTTTGCTGTTGCCTTCTGCTTATATTATTTTACATGTTTGTCAGGTTCTTCTGTGCCTCGGTGAATTGACAATGAGTTATGAATTAGGGCAGTAGAGACATAACTAAAGGGCCGAATGCTAAATCTGTAAACTACTATGTGACGTTTAAAATACCTTTTTTGTTTTATGTGGCAGAGTGCCCTTGGGCCCTGTGGCACATGACTGCAGCTTCAACCTTTGTGCCACCTGTAGTTACACACTTGAGGGAAGTGTTATTGAGCAGGTTTACATTAATCTATAACCCAAAACATATTTACGATAATTGTACCCATCCTGAATGTGTAGCTGCCCTTTTAATCACCATGTATAGTCCACAGCAGTGCTTCTCAATTCCAGTCCTCAGGCCTCACCAACAGGGCATGTTTTGAGGATATCCCATACAAAGAACAGCTGTGATAATACCTGATGCACTGAGTATAATTATATCACCTGTTAAATACTAAGGAAATCCTCAAAACACGACCTGTTGGTGAGGCCTGAGGACTTTTGTTGGTGAGGCCTGAGCTTTTTGTAAAGGGGCTAAAACGTTATCTAGCAGTTTCTCAGTCTGTTTCTGTGTAACTGAGATTGACATGATTACAGTGCTATAAGGTTTGTTGTTGTTTTGGGTAGTAAATCTTCTTAATGGCACAGTGGCTTATCTTATCACTTATGTAGATGCAAGAATAAAAAAAATATATCAGATTTGTTCTTGAAAATCTGTGTTTATTGAAGGGGTAGTCCGCGCAA
The DNA here is from genome assembly GCF_027789765.1 of Dendropsophus ebraccatus. NCBI lineage: Eukaryota > Metazoa > Chordata > Amphibia > Anura > Hylidae > Dendropsophus > Dendropsophus ebraccatus. The sequence continues at coordinate 37,542,268 of NC_091466.1, forward strand.
AGTAAACTTTTTTATATGTTGTTCCTACTGGTGAGAACATAAACCGCCTATTCTTACCTTTCCATGCTCCCCTGCTATTGTCCTAGGTCATCTTCGAGTTCCTCCTCTACTTCTTCGACAGACTTGTCTGGGGCTGTCAGGCAGCTCAGCAAATCAATGGCCGCAACATTGTCCGGTTTTATAGTCCTTTTGCACGGACTGATTTATCTGACAGATTATTCAAGCCAAAGCCAGGAACAGAATATAAATAGAGAACAGGTCATAAAGGAAATATTGAGATTTCTTCTCTTTTCAAATCCATTCCTGGCTTTGGCTTCAATAATCTGTCAAATCTATCTGTGTTAAAGGATCCTTAGTCAGTGATTGGCTGAGCAGGCTCTCACTGCGAGATAAATCCTTCTTGGATGTGGAGGTGGGATTACCCAGCCAGGGAGATGAAAATGACGTAGGGGGACTCTGGGGGAGTGTGGAAACATAAGAATATATTGCTTATCCATAGCTGTTCATTACAGTACTGCAGCTCTCCCGTCTCCTGCTGTTCACAAGTTGACTTATGTGCTAAGGAATAGCATCCCACTGTCCTTAAAAGGCAGCCCTCAGGTTATTGAAGTGTTGGGGTACTGAGGTATGAGCCCCTGCACAGCAACTCAGCAGAGTCTATAGATTTTCTATGGGGTGCAGGCCACTCCATTTGAGGTTCCTTGATCATGCGACCTCAAAGAGCTTGGAGCATAGTCCAGGAAGAGAAAATTAGGCCTGTGTTGTTCATGAAGAGGAGCAATGACTGGATAAATATTATTTTAGTAGGGCTTGTCACTGTACCATTCACAAAGTGTAGGGCAGTTCTGTATTGACTAGACAAACTGTAGCATGCCTTCCAATTTGTGCATAGAGGGACATAGACACGCCCCAACCAACCAAAAACATACGCTGCAAACCTCACCCATGCTTCAAGACACGCCTCCATACCACGCCCAAACACTTCTCCCACAATCACAGGGTAGCGCAACACTGATTTTCTTATATCATGGCTGCTACTGAATAAAATCCACTGTACGAGGATCAGTAACACCTCATACAGTAATATACAGGTAGAGCCAGCCATACACAGGTTCTGTACACCATATACATTACAGTGCAGTGTACCCTTGTGTTATTCCACTTATAGATGGACCCCCTGTGTTGTCCATCGCCATTATAGATGGTCCCCTTATACATGTCCCCCTCGTACATGGCCCGTTATAGATGCCCCCCATATGTTGTTCCCCAGACAAAAAGATAAAAAAAACAGAACTCACTTAACACCTCGCTCCCCCGCTGCAGCTGACGTCTTCTCTTCCCCTGTCGGCCTGGCCACCGGCTGATGCATGCTCTCTGGGGATTCCCAAGCAGAGCACACACCAGTGACCTCATTGTGAGCCAGGGATGGTACTTCCTCTACCCGAAGTACAGGCCGGCGGCGCACACTGAGGTCACTGGTGCGTGCTCTGCTGGGGAATCCCCGGGACATCCCCAGAGAGTGCGCATCATCCAGGGACCAGGCTGACACTGCCCCCAGCCCTACAGTTGTACTGTGCTATCAAATCTTAGGACAGTACCGCTATGGGACGGGTGCAGTGCGGTGGGGAGCGGAACATATGGGGGTTGTCCCAGGATGGCGGGACATTACCCCAAATCAGGACTGTCACGCCGGATCCGGGACGGTTGGGAGGTATGCTATAGCGCCATCCTATTATGCTGTACAAAGCACAAGTGGGCCTCTGTGTTGTTCACTGATGAAAGTCGATTTGCATTGAGCAGAAATTATGGCCGCCAATGATGTTAGAGATATCAAGGGCCTTGCGATGCACCAGCCTTTGTTGGTGCGGTTATAGTGTGGGCAGGTGTGTGTAGACTATACAGAACTGCCATACATTTTGTGAATGGTGCAGTGACAAGCTTGAAAAATAATAATAATCCAGTCATTGTGCCTCTCCATAAACAGAACAGGCTTCAGCTAACCGAGGTCAGGTCATTTGGGAACGGCTGCTGAAGGCTGGGGGCTGGCAATTTGTTTAGATCTCAATCCCGTATAAAATCTATGGGAAAAACAGAGTCGCCAAGTAGAGGCTCGTAACTCTGTACCCCAGAACCTCAATGACCTGAGGGCTGCCCTTTAACCCCATAACGACACAGGACAAGTATGCCAATCCTGCTGCCATTAGGAGGAAGCAGAGAGGGTTCACAGCGCGGGCCTTCTCCGCAGCCTGTGGCTGCTGGCTGCTATCGGCAACCGGGGGCCGTGGATGTTAGCTGGTGCGGCCAATTGCTGTGCCTGGCTAATTGGGCATTTAGATGACAGCTACATATAAATGGCCTGCATCCCCCAACCTGTCCCCCCCCCCCCCCGCGCGTGATGTGATCGCAAAGGGGCGAATCGTTTATCTTACCCGGTGGGCCTCAGCATCGCAATGATGCTGATCCTGGCTTGGTGATTGATTGCTCTGGCCTCAAAGCAATCAGTGCTGGATAACTATACTACAGTGATCTCTATGAGAGATCAGTGTAGTAATAATAAAAGTCCCCCAGGGGAACTAAAAGTTAGTGTTGTGAAGAGGAAGTTATTTCATTAATAAAAAAAATCCCCATCCCTAATAAAAGTTTGAATCACCCTTTTTCTTCCAGTTTATAAATATATTTGGTATTGCCATGTGCGTAATCGCCGGAACTATTAAATTATCGCATTCCAAATGGTGTAAGCGCAAAAACCTGCTAAAGTGCAAAATTGCTGATTTTTTATTTTTTATTTTTATTTTTTGTCACATCAAATCCAGAAACATGGTAGTAAAATTGATTAAAAAGTTGCATATATGTAAGCAAGGTACAGATCATGGAGCAAAAAATGACACCTCACACAGCCCCATAGACCAAAAAATATAAGGATCAAATATATATAATATATATATTATAAGGATCAGAATAGAGCAATTTGAAGAACTTTTATTTTATTTGATGGCTGTTAAAACATTAAAACCCTTTAAAAAACAAAACAAAAAAAAACACTAAGTTATACAAGTTACCTATTGTAATCTCACTGACTTGAACATAGATAACATAATTTATTTTTTAGATCAAAGTATCATGTGACTCTTTTTTTCTTTCTATGTTTACACCTGCACAGCCCCCTTCCTGTTACATATTATCTGTCCTTGACAGGTGAAGGTGAACCAGCTGGTTCAGAGGACAACACACATACACACAGATATTTCTGCACATTTCCAAAGGCAGTTTAGCCTCCAGGGAAAACTTTTTAAGCCAATTTTTACCATGTCATGTGAATGTGAATCTGGTTAACGTATCCATGTAATAAAAGTGAGCCCTCATTTATCTTATACATTCTATTTACCCTTAAAAGGTGGCCTGGTGCAGCTCTATATACACACATAAGGCTAGGTTTACAACACTTTTATGGCCCCACATTGGGCTAAATGTCGGGAAGCTATGAAAAAAATGGACTTTGAAGTAAGCCCGATATGCAGCCTGTGTAACCATGCTTTTGAATCCTGCACAAAAGAAGGGGAAAGGGACAGAATGTAGTCACAAAATGATTACATCCTGCCTATACAAGTCAACGGGCCTTCAGCCCCATGCTGGACTGGATGTTGGGCTTACTTCCACATCCTTACTTTATAGATTCCCGACGTGGAGCCCTAAACGTGATGTAAACCTAGCCTTAGGCTAGTTTCACACGTACCACATTGCAGAAGATTTCACTGTGGGAATTTACCAGCGAAATCCACTGTGATGCTCAGTGTAGTTATGCTTCTGCATTATCACAGCAAATATTCATTCTGCTGCGAGAATTTAACCGCTGCCTACATAACCCATCAGTTGCTTTAAATAAGCTAATACATTACCTGCCTGCCCTCCCATCTGCTTGTCCCACTCCCAGATGCACTGATTGGCTGAGCGGGCTGTCAGTGAGCCGGGAGCTGGAGAAGTAGGTGGCAGTGCGGACGGGTGAAGTATTAGCTTGTTTAAAGCCCGGCAGCTGATGGGTTAAGTGGGCAGTGGCTACATTCTCGTAGCAGAATAAAAATCTGCTGCGAGAATGCAGAGCCATGTGCCATAACCGTACCGAGCATCACACGAAATTCGCAGGGTGAAATCTGCTGTGATGCAGTATGTTTGAAGTTAGCCTTTAAGGGTTGTTCAGCAGTTGGCCTTTTTTTAATATATTGCTGCTGGTGCATATAGAAGAATAAACATGTTGTTCTTACCTGTCTGCGCTGCCTTAATGTCCTCCTCTGGTGTCGCTGGTGTCGCCAGTGTCCCCCACTGCCTGCAGAGCCTTCACTTCCGAGACAAACTTGTCTCAGAAGTAACAGCCTGCTCATCCAGTCACTGGCTGAGCAGGCTGTCACTTCTGAGGCGAGTTTAGAATTTTTTTTTGGCCATGTTTTAGTAAAATACCCCTATGGCTATGTTCCCACTAGGTAAAAAATAAGGGCAAATAACGTCTGCTAAAACAGCAGCTGTTATTAATGATTATTACCCTTATTTTCACCTAGTGGGAACATAGCCCATGTCTTGAGTTGCTGATTCACAATATGCTACACTTTTTGAATTGTCTTTATTATATTTCCCTGTACATTTAAAATCTGCTTTCTTAGTATCTGTTTTCCTGTTCTGTGGAATAGGGAGATCTATACAACAATATCATATTTGTAGTAATTATATTCTTATACAAAGGGGCAGTATTCTAGTAGAAATATTCATGCACATAGGGGCAGCCATATAGTAGGCAGCATTGTAGTTGCATTCTAGTGCACGGGGGGGAGTGTTATAATTGTATACCAGCGCACCAGGGGGTGCAGCAGCTACGTTCTTGTACCTAGGGGCAGTATTTTATAGAGTGAAGGAATGAGTGAGATGGTTGGATCTGTGTGCTATAATGCAGTCAGCTGTTTATGTGCATCTAAAAAAAAATTGTCCATACATTGTAAATAATACATATTTTTAGTTTTAGGCATTGTCTTTTTGCTGGAATGTTTTACATGACAACACCACTACTGTATAGACATGTGTATTATAGTACATGTAGGGCATACTTTATATTACCTCATTAGAGTATTTCACAAAAAATGCTTTAATACAACAGCCAGCGTTGCTTCTATACTACTATCTCGTACATCTTGTTCATCAGTTTCTGGGGTTATTTCAAACTGGGCGTCACCCAAGTTGTTGTTAGTTTTCCCACAGCCTTCCTAACCTTCACTGCTCCTTCCTTTGACTTTTCGTCTTTGTACCTTCAGCTGAGCTTCAAGCCCCAAACAGTCTACGTTTGGCCTAAAAATATCTTAACAGCTGAGGTTTATGTAGGCAATCTGCCAAGTATAACAAGCTTCCTTCTCCCAGGACAAATCTCCTGACCTGTTCTTGGCTTTGTAGGACTGGGTTAATCTTGGGCATCACAAAGTGAAGACTGATAATGTTTAACAGACAGCTGTTTAATTAAGCTGTACCTAAGAGCCCCATATATGGTACAGCTTGAGCAGGCTTTGGTGCATATTAGTAGGCTTTTGGCTATGTCCACATAGCATTTAATGCACATTTAAATAACATTAATTAGTGCACACTGTATTCTGTACCTGTAACACCACACAGCACGCTGTATTCTCTACCTGTAACACCACACAGCACACTGTATTCTCTACCTGTAACACCACACAGCACGCTGTATTCTCTACCTGTAACACCACACAGCACACTGTATTCTGTACCTGTAACACCACACAGTACGCTGTATTCTCTACCTGTAACACCACACAGCACACTGTATTCTGTACCTGTAACACCACACAGCACGCTGTATTCTCTACCTGTAACACCACACAGCACACTGTATTCTCAACCTGTAACACCACACAGCACGCTGTATTCTCTACCTATAACACCACACAGCACACTGTATTCTGTACCTGTAACACCACACAGCACGCTGTATTCTCTACCTGTAACACCACACAGCACGCTGTATTCTCTAATTGTACCGCCCACACAGCAAGCTGTAATCTCTACCTGTAACACCAAACAGCACCCCAGGTGCGTAACTAATGTCTCTTTGGCCCTGGTGCAAGAAGTCAACTTGGGCCCCCCCCTTCCTCAACCAGGCAATGCTATTGGTGGGTATATGTGTATTTTTGTGTTTGTGTGTATGTATGTATATATATATATATATATATATATATATATATATATAATGACTAGAGATGAGCGAACCTCAAGCATGCTCGAGTCCATCCGAACCCGAACGTTCGACATTTGATTAGCGGGGGCTGCTGAAGTTGGATAAAGCTCTAAGGTTGTCTGGAAAACATGGATACAGCCAATGACTATATCTCATTTTCCCACATAGCCTTAGGGCTTTATCAAAGTTCTTCAGCCCCCACTAATCAAATGCCGAACGTTCGGGTTTGGATGGACTCCAGCATGCTCAAGGTTCGCTCATCTCTAAGGCCCCCTTCACACGTCCGGAAAATCTGTCCGGATTTCCTATCAGGAAATCCGGACGGATTTCCGGACTCATAGACTAACATTAGACACGGACACCCTTCCGGATTTTTCCGGAAGGGTGTCCGTTCCGGAAAATAGGACCGGATTTTTTAGATCCTGTCCTATTTTCGTCCGGAAATCCGGCACGGACGCCCCCATAGAAGTCTATGGGAGCGCCGGAATCACGGGCATTTTCCTGATGTATATCAGGAAAGTGCCCGCGATTCCGGACTGGTAGAGAGCCAGCCCCGGCCGCCGTCCGATCACCCGCACACCCCCATCCCCCCCGCACCGCACCGCACACGCTGCCCGGCACTACAGATCCCCCCCCCCGCCGCCGCCGCATCTGACCCTCTCAACCCCCCCCCCCCCCCCCCCCGGGAACTCACCACCGGGCCGGCCGCCGGATGCTCCAGTACCTCCGCCGCGACCCCGCCGCCGCCCCCGCATCTGACCCTCTTCCCCCCCCCCCGGAACTCACCACCGGGCCGGCCGCCGGATGCTCCAGTACCTCCGCCGCGACCCCGCCGCCGCCCCCGCATCTGACCCTCTTCCCCCCACCCCCCCCCCCCCCCCCCCGGAACTCACCACCGGGCCGGCCGCCGGATGCTCCGCTGGCAGGCCATGATGGGAGTTGTAGTTCTGCAGCCTGTGGCCATCCAGGTTGCAGAAGTACAACTCCCATCATGGCTCTGCTGGCAGGCCATGATGGGAGTTGTAGTTCTGCAGCCTGTGGCCATCCAGGTTGCAGAAGTACAACTCCCATCATGGCTCTGCTGGCAGGCCATGATGGGAGTTGTAGTTCTGCAGCCTGTGGCCATCCAGGTTGCAGAAGTACAACTCCCATCATGGCTCTGCTGGCAGGCCATGATGGGTGTTGTAGTTCTGCAGCCTGTGGCCATCCAGGTTGCAGAAGTACAACTCCCATCATGGCTCTGCTGGCAGGCCATGATGGGTGTTGTAGTTCTGCAGCCTGTGGCCATCCAGGTTGCAGAAGTACAACTCCCATCATGGCTCTGCTGGCAGGCCATGATGGGAGTTGTAGTTCTGCAGCCTGTGGCCATCCAGGTTGCAGAAGTACAACTCCCATCATGGCTCTGCTGGCAGGCCATGATGGGTGTTGTAGTTCTGCAGCCTGTGGCCATCCAGGTTGCAGAAGTACAACTCCCATCATGGCTCTGCTGGCAGGCCATGATGGGTGTTGTAGTTCTGCAGCCTGTGGCCATCCAGGTTGCAGAAGTACAACTCCCATCATGGCTCTGCTGGCAGGCCATGATGGGAGTTGTAGTTCTGCAGCCTGTGGCCATCCAGGTTGCAGAAGTACAACTCCCATCATGGCTCTGCTGGCAGGCCATGATGGGAGTTGTAGTTCTGCAGCCTGTGGCCATCCAGGTTGCAGAAGTACAACTCCCATCATGGCTCTGCTGGCAGGCCATGATGGGAGTTGTAGTTCTGCAGCCTGTGGCCATCCAGGTTGCAGAAGTACAACTCCCATCATGGCTCTGCTGGTAGGCCATGATGGGAGTTGTAGTTCTGCAGCCTGTGGCCATCCAGGTACACGGGTACCTGTGCTTTATGTTGGCATACTAGACAATATTATCTCATCAGGAAATCCTGAAGGTTTTTCCTGATGGTTTCCTGATGGTAAAAACGGATTACTGTCAGGAAATCCTGATACTATCCTGATGACATTTAAGGTCTCCTGATCAGGATTTCCTGACAGTAAAAACTGACACGGACGTGTGAAGGGGGCCTAATATAGACCGATATTACCAATAATACCAGTATACAGGATTCAAACATCCCCCATGAGGATGGTATTGCTGCCTGCCAACACTTCCTTCAGAAACACAACAAAGCCATGAAACCAACAACACAACTCATCAGGTTTGTGCTTAACCATAACTATTTTTGTTTTGGGGAAGACATGTATCTGCAATGTTTGGGAAGTGCTATGGGAAGCAAAATGTCTCCTCAATATGCCAATCTCTTCATGGCCAAATTGGAGGAGGAGTTCCTAAATACTTGTATGATCAAACCTCTAGCATATTTCTCATCAGGTTTGTGCTTAACCATAACTATTTTTGTTTTGGGGAAGACATGTATCTGCAATGTTTGGGAAGTGCTATGGGAAGCAAAATGTCTCCTCAATATGCCAATCTCTTCATGGCCAAATTGGAGGAGGAGTTCCTAAATACTTGTATGATCAAACCTCTAGCATATTTCCGGTACATTGATGATTTACTCATAATTTGGACAGCATCGCAAGAGGAACTGCATACCTTTCACAGCAACTTTAATAACTTCCATCCCACCATCAAACTCACACTCGGCTACTCCAAATCCAAAATCCATTTCCTGGACACAACCATATCTATAGAGAACAACACCATACAAACATCAATCTACAAAAAACCTACAGGCCACCCAGCATACCTGAAATAGAACAGCTTTCATCCAAACCACACAAAAAAGTCCATTATCTATAGCCAAGCCCTCAGATACATTAGGATTTGTTCTGATGATAAAGATAGAGAACACCACCTATCATCTTTAAGAGAGACATTCCTAAAACAAGGCTACCACCCAATAACCATTAATGAACAGATCCACAGAGCCAAAAGAATTCCAAGACAAAGCCTCCTGGAATATAAGCAGAAGGAGGAGAACAGCCGGGTACCATTGGTGGTCACCTATAACCCTAATATGAAGATCCTAAAAAAGATTGCTGCTGAACTACAACCAATATTCCAGAGGGACAACAGACTGAAAGAGATTTCCCCAGAATTACCTCTTTTTTTTCATTCAAACAACCCCCGAGTTTAAGAAACCTCCTTGTAAAAAGCGCTCTGACATCAACAACCGAGACTGGCACCTTCCCTTGCAACAACAGAAAATGCAGCACATGTCCCCACATATTGCAAACAAACACAATCCGCATCCCCAATACACAGCGGGACTACACAATCACCAATGCTTTCTCATGTACATCTTCCAATGTTGTCTACATGATAAAGTGTACATGATGCCCCACAGGGATTTACATTGGGGAAACAAAACAGAAACTACAAACTAGAATGAACTTACATAGACATACAATAAAAAGAAGTCTCAACACCCCTGTAGGCCAACATTTCTCAGGACTGGACCATAGAATAACAGATTTAAAGGTTATGGTCCTCAAAGGTCACTTCCAGAGTGACAGAGAGAGGAAAGTGTGGGAATTCAAATTTATAAAAACATTCCAGTCATTAACACATGGATTAAACCTGGCACCTGGATTTATGACCCACTACATGGACACACTCCTCAGATAAGACTTAACTGACCAACAATCTTGGACTTCCAAATAAGCTTCCAAATAAGCTTTAATTTACAGTCCTTTTTATTGCCCTGGCTTATCTATGTGATGTATATCCCCCCCCCCCATTCACAGATGTCTCTCCCTTTTTGCTTGTAACATCCCTAAAATGTTGTGCTGTTTTTGTAAGTCATTCATTTGTGAACTTGTCTGACGAAGGGATCTTGTGAATCCCGAAAGCTCACAGCTCTAACAATTTTTTGTTGGCCAATAAAGGTATCACTCCTAAAATACTTTGATTTCAAGTATTTACCACGATAGGGATTTTTATGGCTAACACGGTACCATACTATACATTTTTTTTATAATAAGTATACAGGAAGGAAATATCATGTCCTTACATATTACCGCCATACTGCTACTGACCAAATCCTGTATACTGAGATCAATTATCCAGTATACTAAATCCAATAAAACACCAGTACCAGATTACAAGTAACAAATAATACCACCACATGGGGAGGTGCATCCCATGGTAAAGAATTAATGTATTGCTTAGGAACTATATATAAGCAAGAGAAACAAAGACATTTTCTTTTACTAATGATGGGAAACTCTAATCTTTGTATTTTAAGATTTGTGGAGTTTTGTTTTATATATATATATATATAAGATTATGTTAAATAAAGAGGATATGAAAAAAAAAAAAAATAATACCACCACATACTAACACCACCACTACTACTGAATGTTAGTATGTGGTGGTATTATTATTTTTTTTTTTTTTTCATATCCTCTTTATTTAACATAATCACCTCATACAGTCATATAGCTCTACCCAGGTTCTGTACACTATATAGATTACAGTGCATCAATTACATCAAGTGACTCACAGGAGATGTCTTCTCTGATAAGTCTTCTTCTTCTTTTTCCTTCTTCCTTCTTCCTCCTTCCTCTTTCTTCTTCCTTCTTCTTCATTCTTCTTCCTTCTCTGAGCCACGAACCCCACAGGATCTGCTGGACAAACACATTAGGCTCGTCACTCTGGCACCATCTTCATCCTCTACAAACTGCACATCTGTATTGGCCCCTTTACTCCCTCATTTAGTGGGGAGGCTGACTCTCTGACCCCCTTCCATTGTAGTATATGCCCTTTCAGTTTTCCATATACAGTAGATGGCCTCATGTGCATCTCCTATAGTAGAAAGCCACCCCTCTGTGTAGTCCCCCTATAGTAGATGACACCCTTTGCGCATCCCCTATAGTATATGGCCCTCCTCTCTTTAGTCCCTTATAGATGCACCCCTGTGTTGTCCACCTTATAGATCCCCCCTGTGTTGTCCCCTTATAGATGCCCCCTGTGCAAAGCAGATTGGGGGCATCTATAAGGGGGGGGCATCTGACAACACGCTCCCTGGTGCGTGTGCCACCCGGGAATCCCGGGGACATCCCCAGGGAGCCGCTCAGGGCCGCCAACAGGGCATTACTGGCAGTACAGGTGTATGGGGCCCGGCCTATAGGGGGGCCCGGGTCTCCCACACACTTCACTTTAATGAGAAGCCTGGTATACAGACAGTGCAGGGAGAGGGGAGAGCTCCCACAGATGCAAGGGGCCCCTTCTACTTAACTAAAATCATTAGGCCCTCCTCCCCCCTGCACTGTCTGTGGACCGGGCTGCAGAATCCCCCCCTCCCTCCACAATGGACCGGCCCCCTCCTCAGCAGCTCCCAGGCTCGTGTGGAGCTGGTGACTTCCGGCCGGTGTGCTCTCCCAGGAGAAAAGAAGATGCAGCGGGCCCCCTCTCCTGCTCCCCCCTCCCTTCCAGCTGTGAAGTCTGTTCCCTCCAGTATACAGCTCTGCAGTCGGGGCAAAGGAGGAGGGGCTGCAGGCTGCTGACTGGGCGCAGAGACTTCACTCACTGGGGGCCTCAAGGATAAAAAGTAAGTGTGTGTGAGTGTGTATCTGAGCACTGTATCACTGGGGGCCTCAAGGATAAAAAGTGTTTGTGAGAGTGTGTGTGTGTGGAATAGAGTGTGTGTGTGTGTGTTTGAGCCTCTGATCATATATCTGTGCAATCTGCATGTGTGTGATGTATATATGTCATCAGGGTCGGACTGGGACTAAAAAGCAGCCCTGGCAGTCAAACCCTACCAGCCCACATACAATGCAGTGCCCTCAGAAGGTACGAGTAATCGAGCAGCCGGACCGCACAAACGATCACTGTATTGTTCATGTGGCCATTGAAATATATTGCTATTGTCCAGTGAGATATGTGGGCAATAGCAATATATTTGACTGCCCACACAAAAGATAAGATGAGCTAAGGTTTCTGTGATAAGGACCTATTAGACAAGCCAATTATCAAATGAAGGAGGTGTACTCCGGCAAATATCTTGTTTTTTTAAACTGGTGTCAGAAAGTTATACAGATTTGTAAATTACTTCTATTTAAAAAATCTCAAACCTTCCAGTATTTATCAGCTGCTGTATGTCCTGCTGGAAGTGGTGTATTCTCTCCAGTCTGACACACTGCTCTCTGCTGCCACCTCTGCCCATGTCAGGAACTGTCCAGAGCAGCAGCAAATCCCCATAGAAAACCTTTCCTGCTCTGGACAGTTCCTGACATGGTCAAAGGGGGCAGCAGAGAGCACTGTATCACACTGGAGAGAATACACCACTTCCTGCAGGACATAGAGCAGCTAATAAGTACTGGAAGAGTGGAGATTTTTAAACAAAAATAAATTACAAATCTTTATAACTTTCTGACACCAGTTGATATAGCCAGAGTAGCCCTTTAATGCAGAGCGGAATGCAAGCTGTGGCAAACTCTGACTTACTAGGTCACATCCCTTCACATCCCGTCACATCTTCACTATCACTACACAAAGAACCATATAACACATAATACATAGGTGCACTGGAAAGTATTATCACACTGCCATTTTGGTCAGTTTTTTGTAGTGGCAAATTTTTTCAAATCACGGCCATTATTTCAAATCAACTGCCAGTGTTTTGAAATAATGGCGGCTATTTACCAATAAATGGCGGCCATCCACTCAATTTCAGCAGTGTGTGAACAGATCCTTTCTGTGTTTTCAATCCACTCCTGGTTTTGGTTGCAAAAATACTGCGTGGGAACATAGGCTAATAAAGAATCTGCCACTTTTCCTAACCAGTCTGCTTTAGGAAATACAAGTATATAAATGTATTATCCATTAATGATTCCAGAGCATCTTGATCCTCTTTTATTCATCCTGGAAATATATGAATGTCTGGATGTAAATATTCTCTTTGTCATAGTGCCGTGTCCCCACACAGTACAGTGTCCAGGGGCAGGAATATGGTTGCATCCAATACATATTAACTAATGAGTGACGGCAGCCTTCCACAACTAAATGGATTGCTGTTCATTGGAGGCGGAGCCTCATAGGTAAAATGAAGACATTGAGGGAGATTTATCAAACATGGTGTAAAGAGAAACTGGCTCAGTTGCCCCTAGCAACCAATCAGATTCCACCTTTCATTTTCCAAAGAGTCTGTGAGGAATGAAAGGTGGAATCTGATTGGTTGCTAGGGGCGACTAAGCCAGTTTCACTTCACACCATGTTTGATAAATCTCGCCCCATTGTGTTACAAAAGTCTCCATGTAGAGCCGACCTTACATAGATATTTCCAGGAGGAATAACAGAGGGACATTACAACACAGAGTTCTAAGTCAAAATGCTCCAGAATTATTATGCTGTGGGAAATAAAAAGGATGTACTGTACAGGTCAGGGGAGGTAACAGGGTCTCTATAATCTGAGACTCACAGAGAACGTCCTTTCTGTTTGAAGTCATGGGGAATTTATCAATTATGTTATGATATTATTATTATGTAAAAAGTTCTTATTTCGTCGTAAAACGGGCAGATGCGAATGAATTTATTCGTGAAAGCCCAGTTTACGCCACTTGCACCAGGGGGGCGGGGAAGGGGCAGAAGGGGGGCGCTCAGGGCTGTTGTAGGTTTCCCTCCGTGCGCTTAGGATTTATTTAGTCAGTGCGCCTCTACATAAATCTGCCTACTGTCAGAGCTGGGGGAACATTTTTAAGCCTTGTGCAAAAAATGCCGGACTTAATAAATGTTCCCCATTGTTTCCTTTTTCACCTGCCTCCGACCACCATGACAATGTCTTTCTTGCTGAGGCATTCTTGGCCCCTCATTCCTGTAGGCAGCCACAACTCTATACCTACACAGTAAGGGTATGTTTACACTACGGAATTTAATGGAAATTTCAAGCAGAGTTTGTGCGGCGGTCCCCACATGAAGTTCCGCCTCTTCCATAGACTCAATGATATTGACATGTCAATTCTTTGGGTAGATCGAGCTTCAGAATATCATTGATCTTATGGGACAGGTGGAACCGCCACCCGGATTCCGCTTGATATTTCCACCCAAATTTCATAGTGTGCACATACCTATAAATTAAAAACCAGACCAGAAATCATGATTCATCTAACCTGTACTGCATGCATCAGGGGACAATAGAGGTGAGTTGCAAACAAACTCGCTGATACCCCTGCAGCTGCGGACATTGATGTGCATGTGCAGGAACAGCAGGCATCTGTACATAGGTAAGCGTCACTGAATGAGGCGGCAGGTGGGGTGAGAGGGCGCTCTGGGGGTCATTGTCACAGACATGAGGTACGCAGCTGCAGGGGTATCAGCGGGTTGGTTGGTTATACCCCATAGTTTCCCTTTACCTCCTAGTGTTATGGCCTCTATAGAGACTGATTTAGCCCCCACAAGAGTCACATCAATGGGATGACAGGAACAGGGACTGAAATGACCACCCAGGGTCACTAATCCTCTGTATACTGTAGATATGGGGGCAGAATTTCAGCCCCTATTCCTGTCACCTGTACTTTTATCAATATGGAATTGCTGCCATAAAAAACAGCATTGCAACTAACTCACCTCCTTCTGGGAGGCCTGGGGGCAGGCGGAGGGAGCTGAGGAGCGGCCTGAGGTGACCCCTAGAGGAGGATGGGTAATCCGGCATTATCCCCAACGGCATCGCCAGCCCGTGCGGGGGCGGGGCTAAAGGTCAGGGGGCGGAGCCAATCGGGACACATAGAAGACATCTCAGGTCAGGACCTTGTATGAAAATCGGCTTCTTCACCTGTCTGGGGCTGGGGATCAGAGGAGAGCAGCCCCTACAGGGACTCACCAACTGGCCCAGGGGAATCTGCCTGCAGGGGAGCTCACTGCTTCAGTGTTCCCACAGTATCAGCCAGAGCTCCTCTTCTCCCCTGCTTGCCTCCCGACATGTGAGTGGTCAGGCAGCAGCTGGCCCTGTCTCCCCCTCCTCCTCTGTGCCGTCAGCGACTGCTCTGCAGCGTCCAGAAGCGCTCCCCTCACTGCAGTGTGACAGGATGACAGTGTCAGAAGCCGCGGCCCCCAGTGTCAGGAAGCGGCCCTCTTCAGATGCGCTACTGGTTTACATTAATATACGATTTTAACACACACACTAGGCAGCCTCCCCGGATTGGCAATCGGGCAGCCCAGCGGGCATTTGCCCGGTACGCCAGATTACCAATCCGGGCCTGTATGTCATCTGCATGTGTTTGTATCTGGGTAATCTGCATGTGTGTATCTGCATCTATGCTATGTGTCTGTGCAGAGGTATGTATGGAATCTGCATGTGTGTATCTGCATCTATGTGTCTGTGTAGAGGTATATATGGAATCTGCATGTGTGTATCTGCATCTATGCTATGTGTCTGTGTAGAGGTATATATGGAATCTGCATGTGTGTATCTGCATCTATGCTATGTGTCTGTGTAGAGATATATATGGAATCTGCATATGTGTATCTGTATCTATGCTATGTGTCTGTGTAGAGGTGTATATATATATATATATATATATATATATATATATGGAATCTGCATGTGTGTATCTGCATCTATGCTATGTGTCTGTGTAGAGGTATATATGGAATCTGCATGTGTGTGTCTGCATCTATGCTATGTGTCTTTGTAGAGGTATATATGGAATCTGCATGTGTTTGTATCTGTGTAATTTCTCTATGTTGGTATATTTGTACATCTTGTAATGTGCCTATATGTGTGTATACATTTATTGTGGATCTATATGTATCTGTGTGAGTGTGTGTGCATACATGTGTGTATCTGCCTATTTGTACAGTATGGGTTTGTGCATCTATTGTCTATATATATTAAAGGAGAAGTCAGGCAAAACATTATTGTGATTATGATGTGTCAGTCTTATTTGTGGAAAAAAAACATGACATTTTTCAGCCATTCTTTAATAAAACAATAGTTATTTTTAAGGCTGAAAACATGACTTAATTGACTCGTAATTTAACACATATTATGGGCTTTAAATAGCCAAACGTATGTCCTGATTTTTTGGATTAATGTCTTTAGTAAGGTGGGGGCCCAGACAAGTTGGCAGTATGGGGCCCTGGAATTCCTGATGGCGGCCCTGGAGCCGCTCATCAGCCAGGGGCCAGTTGCAAACTGCATCTTGTGAACGCAAGCAAAACACTGCGGTTACAAGATTGGGTGATAGGACGGGACGGGGGGCAGTGTGGTGGCTAGGGGGGTGGGGTGGTGCGGTAGCCGGGGGGGCCCCTCGGGCCCCTCCTGCTGGCGGGCCTGGTCGCAGCCGTGACCGCGGTAGCTACGCTGCTGCAGCACCCTGTATTCTCTACCTGTGACACCACACAGCACACTGTATTCTCTACCTGTAACACCACACTGTATTCTCTACCTGTAACACCACACAGCACTCTGTAATCTCTACCTGTAACAGCACACTGTATTCTCTATCTGTAATGCCCACACAGCACACTTTATTCTCTACCTGTAACGCCCACACAGCACACTGTATTCTCTACCTGTAACGCCCACACAGCACACTGTATTCTCTACCTGTAACGCCCACACAGCACACTGTATTCTCTACCTGTAACGCCACACAGCACGCTGTATTCTCTACCTGTAACGCCACACAGCACGCTGTATTCTCTACCTGTAACGCCACACAGCACGCTGTATTCTCTACCTGTAACGCCACACAGCACGCTGTATTCTCTACCTGTAACGCCACACAGCACGCTGTATTCTCTACCTGTAACGCCACACAGCACGCTGTATTCTCTACCTGTAACGCCACACAGCACACTGTAATCTCTACCTGTAATACCCACACAGCGTGATGTATTCTCTACCTGTAACGCCAATATTGGAATGAAGTAAAGAGTGTTTTGAATATAATTTCTTTTCTCCCCTCTCCTCTTCACATACGTACTACTAGAAAATGTATAAAGTGTCAGTGTGTTAATTAGATTTGTTCTAAGGTGCCCAGGAGGCCAAGCTAAAGGTATTGTTTCATCTGAGTTAATCAGTGGAATTAGTGTATACCTGTAGTGCATAGTTGGAGGGGTTCTGTATACCCACAATGTACAGTTTTTAGGGGTCTCGCATATCTGTAGTGCATAGTTGGGGGGGGGCTGTATACCTATAGTGTATAGTTGAGGGAGGTCCTGTATACCTGCAGTGTACAGTTGGTGAAGGTCCAGTATACCTGTACTGTATAGTTTGGGGGTCCTGTATACCTGTAGTATATAGTTGGTGCTGTATACCTGTAATGTATAGTTGGTGGAGGTCTTGTTTACCTGTAGTTTATAGTTTGAGGGTCCTGGATACCTGTAGTGTATAATTGGTGGAGGTCTTGTATACCTGTAGTATATAGTTCGGGGGTCCTGTATACCTGTAGTAAATAGTTTGAGGGTCCTGTATAACTATAGTATAGAGTTGGTGGAGGTCCTGTATACCTGTAGTGTATAGTTTGGGGTCCTATGTACCTGTAGCATATAGCTGGTGGAGTTCCTGTATACCTGTAGTATATTTGGGGTCCTGTATACTTGTAGTATAGAGTTGGTGAAGGTGCTGTATACCTGTATTATAGAGTTTGTGTAGGTCCTGTATACCTGTAGTGTATGGTTTTGAGGTCCTGTATACCTGTAGTGTATAGTTTGGGGTCCTATATACCTGTAGTATATAGTTGGTGGAGTTCCTGTATACCTGTAGTGTATAGTTTTGGGGTCCTGTATACCTGTAGTGTATAGTTTGAGGTCCTGTATACCTGTAGTATATAGTTGGTGGAGGTCCTGTATACCTGAAGTATATAGTTGGTGGAGGTCCTGTATACCTTTAGTATATAGTTTTGGGGTCCTGTATACCTGTAGTGTAAAGTTTGGGGTCCTGTATACCTGTAGTATATCGTTTTGTGGAGGTCCCGTGCACTTGTAGTGTATAGTTTTGGGGTCCTGTATACCTGTAGTGTCCTGTATACCTGCAGGGTTGTATTTACCCGTATGGCAGTGTTATTCAGTCACAGTGTGTCGGTATTGGTCATGTCTGGTATGGGGGTGTTATCCAGTCACAGTATGGCGGTATTGGTCAGGTCTGGTGTGGCGGTGTTATCCAGTCACGGTATGGTGGTATTGGTCAGGTCTGGTATAGCGGTGTTATCCAGTCACAGTATGGCAGTATTGGTCAGGTCTGATATGATGGTGTTATCCAGTCACAGTATGGTGGTATTGGTCAGGACTGGTGTGGCGGTGTTACCCAGTCACAGTTTGCTGGTATTGGTCAGGTCTGGCAGTGTTATCCAGTCACAGTATGGCGGTATTGGTCAGGTCTGGTATGACAGTGTTATCCAGCACAGTATGGCGGTATTGGTTAGGTCTGGTATGGCAGTGTTATCCAGTCACAGTATGGCGGTATTGGTCAGGTCTGGTATGATAGTGTTATCCAGCACAGTATAGCGGTATTGGTCAGGTCTGGTGTGGCGGTGTTATCCATTCACAGTATGGCGGTATTGGTCAGGTCTTATATGACAGTGTTATCCAGTCACAGTATGGCGGTATTGGTAAGGTCTGGTATGACAGTGTTATCCAGTCACAGTATGGCGGTATTGGTAAGGTCTGGTATGACAGTGTTATCCAGTCACAGTATGGCGGTATTGGTCAGGTCTGGTATGGCAGTGTTATCCAGTCACAGTATGGCGGTATTGGTCAGGTCTGGTGTGGCGGTGTTACCCAGTCACAGTATGGCGGTATTGGTCAGGTCTGGTATGGAGGTGTTGTCTAGTCACAGTATGGCGGTATTGGTCAGGTCTGGCAGTGTTATCCAGTCACAGTATGGCGGTATTGGTCAGGTCTGGTATGACAGTGTTATCCAGCACAGTATGGCGGTTTTGGTCAGGTCTGGTGTAGCAGTGTTACCCAGTCACAGTTTGGTATACCTGTTGTGCCCTGTATATACATGTACTGTATAGATGGAGTCAGGGCCGCTTCTGCCATGAGGCGGAATGAGTATTCCGCCTCAGGCGGCAGATTGTGCGCCCCTTCAGGCGGCGGCAAGATTTCCCCCGCCGCTGTCATTATAGCTAAGTTTAACTTTGCTAAAATGACAGCCGCAGCCACGGCCTCACCACTCGTCGCGCGGCTCGCGCCGCCCACGCTCACCGGCGTCCCTGCATCTGACGTCACCCAGCCTTCTTCCTGATTGGTTGGGTGCGTACATGCGTGCGTGCGTGCGCCACGGCCGTCCGCCGCGGCGCTACGCACTGAGGTCACGTCACCTGTCCAGGAAGTAGGAGTGCAGTTCCGGTCTTCATCTGAGGAAGAGCGGTTTCCCTGTGCTGTGGTAAGGTCCTGGGGTGGTAGGGGGGTTGGATGGGTGGCGGGCGGCTTGCGGAGGTGCGGGTTGCGGCGGTGGGGGGACCTGTTAGTTTTTTTTTCCGGGTTGGCAGTCTATTTTCATTATTAGGGAGTCTCTGCATTCAGGGGTCAGGGCCTCTGCAGAGACCTCCTCATAATGACAACAGACTTAATGCAGCCAGGGTCTTTGTTTGCAGCTCATTCACTTTTTTTTTTTTTTTTTACAGGTAGAGACAGGACTACTTCGGAAAAAAGATTTTTACATTTTTGATTTAATAAAAGGGTCAATGAGGGGTCTCGGGGGAGTTTTATTTCAATAAAGAACCTTTTAAAATTGGTGTTTTTTTTTCTTACCTATTTTTGGCTTGGTAGTGGAAGCCATCTAATAGATGGTATTCATTATTAAGCCGGGCTTAGTGTTAGCCTGTAGAAGGGCTAACACTGACTCCCCACGCTTATTACCCCGGTACCCACCACCACCAGGGGTACCGGGAAGAGCCGGATACCGTCAGGCCTGGAGCACCAGAAAATGGCGCTCCTGGACTGGGCGGCAGCAGGCTGGCGTTACTAGGCTGGCAGTGGCCAAAATAAATGGCCCCTGCCACCCTGGTAGCGTCAGGCTGCTGTTGCTTGGTTTTGTATCTGGCTGGTTATGGAAAATGAGGGGGACCCCACACATTTTTTTTTTTCATTTATTTATTTACTTATTTATTAAACTAATGCATGGGCCCCCTTATTTTCTATAACCAGTCAGATACAGAACCAAGCAACAGTAGCCTGACACTATCATGGTGACAATGGCCAAAATAAATGGCCCCTGCCACCCTGGTAGCGTCAGGTTGCTGCTGCTTGATTTTCTATCTGGCTGGTTATGGAAAATGAGGGGGACCCTATGTATTTTTTTTATTTATTTAATAAACTAATGCATGCTTTCGCCCCTTCATTTTCCATAACCAGTCAGATACAGAACCAGCCAACAGCATCCTGACACTATCAGGGTAGCAGTGTCCAAAAATAAATGGCCCCTGCCTTCCTGTCAGGCTGCTGCAGCTTGGCTGTATCTGGCTGGTTATGGAAAATGACGGGGACCCGACGCATTTTATTTATTTAATAAACTAATGGATGGGGTCTCCCCTATTTTCCATAACCAGACAGATACAAAACCAAGCAGCAGCAGCCTGACACTATCAGAGAGACAAGCACCATTTATTTTGGTCATTGCCAGCTTGATAACGCCAGCCTGTTGCTGCCTAGTCCTGGATCATCATTTTCTGGCGTTCCAGGCCAGACAGTATCTGATTCTTCCCAGTACCCCTGGTGACAGTAGGTACCGGGGTAATAAGCATGGGGGTTAGTGTCAGCACTTATAATAGCTAACACAAAGCCCTAGCTTACTAATGGATGCCATCTATTAGGCGGCTTCCACTACTAAGCCAAAAATAAGTAAGAAGAAAAACAATTTAACAAAGCTCTTTATTGAAATAAAATACCCCAAGAACCCTCGTTGACCCTATTATTAAAAGTAAGAATCTTCTATATGAAGTAGTCCAGAATGAAAGTTTAAAAAAATTGTTGTGAGGCAGCTTCCCTAGCAACCATTGCTCCCTGTGAAAATGAAAGCAGTAATCCTATTTGTGCTAAGGCTCCAACTGCCGTCTCTGCTGCAGCTAATTATATCACCTGTGTTTGCAGTGAGGAGATTTTCCAATTCATCTCTATGGGGCGCCTCTCTTTCCCCTCCCCCTCCCCTCCTGTACATCTGGCGGGGACAGGACCTTCGCAATAACCTTCCCGGGCACCCAATGTATCTGTGTGCCAAATTTGGGGTCAAACGGTTCAGGCGTTTGGAAGTCTATAGAGGACAGACAGACAGATAGAAGGACAAACAGACAGACAGACTTTGATTTTTATGATATAGATGATCAAGCATCTGAATCAGTCCAAATTTAGCCCTACAATAAGGACTGTATTTGATTTTTTTTTATCATACATGGGATACACTGTTTATGCCTCGTTTTTTGTTCAAATGGAATCGGCAGTGGCGGCTTTCATCCTCTGTACTGTTAAGCATCATTTAATTTTGTTACTGCATCATTTTTCTGAAGACTCTGCAGTACAGCAATATATCTACAACATGTGTGAACATAGCCCTAATATCACTGCAGTTTTTTTTTTTTTTTTTTTTTTACAATTAGTGAAGTTGCAGCAGCTGCTTCTGTCACTTCTTGTCTGCTCAGGTGTAGGCTGGATGGGGCTGGTCAGAGATGGTAAATCACTCTGGGGGGTGGGAGACGCAATCCAGCCAAGCCTCAGATGATGCGTTGACATGGGGAAGAGAAGCTGGGGGTCAATACAAGTTTTGTAGTCCTTCTATTTTCCATTTCCTGTCTCCTGTTTTAAAGCATAGAGCTTAAATGACCCAGGTTTCAGTTGCATGCTTACCTTAGCAGCAGATATAATAAAAACATGTAGCACTCACAAACAGATAGCTAAGGTAGCTTTTCCCCCTCATTATATTATAGACAGGGGCTGCCCCGTTACTGTATATTTTTACAAAATAGTCCCTTTAAAAGCACCAACTTATTCCGCAGTGCTGTGCAGAGATGCTATCCCTCACATTGGTTCCTAGTTCCCAAGATTCAAACTCTACAATGCAACAAGGTAGTCATCAGCCCCTGCTTTCCTCCATGTCATGCTGTTCTAAGTGCTACAGCTTCTACTGAGCTCCAGTATTAGCTCTTTTTACAGCGGCAGGGCTGAAATCAATGTGGAATTCCATCCAGCCAATGGTAGTGATGCCTACCCTTACCCACCTGATGACTCCACCTGTAATCATGTTTAGTGGAAGGAACAGGAAACTGATTATGAACGTTACATCCACGGCTGTGGAGTCGGTAAGCCGCAGCGCAGACTCCAACTCCTGAATTTTATCAGGACCGACTCTGACTCCTGCTCCTTCATAAATGCCCAGTCATATACCAGGGGAGTTAGTTATCACACTGGCTCAGCAGCTTCTCCCTAATGTCCTACATGACCCTGGGGCGACTTCTGAGTGAAAAAAGGCATACTGTATATAAAGCAGATTCTCTCTGTGTGTGCAGTGGATGCAGCCAGTCTCCAGCCTCCATGTCCTGAACTACTCACAACTAGACTAGATGGAGCAGGTGGTCTTTTCCTGCTGACAGTCTTCTATGTTTCTAACTAAATATTCACCACACTTAAAAAAAACACTGCTAATAATGCCAGATACCTGTAATATAGAGGTCAGCCATAGTGATACACAGGGGGTCACACCTAGTGATATAGAGGTCACACAGTGATAAGGTCACTGTGATGGGGCACACACACACACACACACAGCCTGCTGCAGCCTTAGCACACACACACACAGCTTGCTGCAGCCATAGCGCACACCACACACACACACACACTCGGCTTGCTGTGGCCATAGCACACACACATTGCCTGCTGCAGCCATAGTGCACACACACACAGCTTGCTGCAGCTATAGCACACATACACACAGCCTGCTGCAGCCATAGCACACAAACACAGCCTGCTGCAGTCATAGCACACACACAACCTACTGCAGCCATAGCACGCGTGCACACACACACACACACACACACTCACACTCACACACACTCATCCAGCATCCAGGAAGCAGCCTGTCCTTAGTTCTCTCAGTAACAGTATAGGGCTGCAGCCTAGGAGAAATGAATGGGCTGCAGCAGGCAGGATGCCACACACAGCAATGTCTCCTATAAGTTATATGTGGGCATCCTGCCTGCTGCAGCCGATTCATTCCTCCTAGGCTGCAGCCCTATACTGTTACTGAGGGAACTGCAGATCCCAGCATGCAGCGTGTATCCGCAGCTGCCCCCATCCCTATGTGCCCCCTGTATAGTAAACCCCTAATCGCCACCCACCCCCCTATTGTCATACACCCCTATCCGCTCCTCCCCCCATAGTCATACATCCCTATCCCCCCCCCCCTCCTAGTAATAACAGGATCAGCTCTGCTATGTCATGGGATTGGCTATAGAACGTATAGCACCAACATATATTGCAGCCCTGTGCACGGCGGGGCAGGCCACTAATGTAGCAGAGAGCAATGCAAATGTGGAACATTTCAACCTCCCGGTAATTGTCTCCCATCAGGCTTAGTGCCATCCTGACCTGTCACCTGTCAAGGAAGATGACATGTTAGGTGCTGTTCATACTGTGTTTTTATTTTTGAGGCAGCCCACTGTATTGGGAAGCATAGTCTGCTGTGTTTTCTTGTGACTCTAACAGAGACCACTAAGACTCTCTTTAAGCCACCATTGTGACACTGATGGCCTATAGTATGTTCAGTGGTAAGAGCTTTCAAGGGACATACGCAGAATGCGTGTGGTGAATTGAAGTGATACCATATGCGACATTGTCGCCTGAAAGACATAATGTGACAATACATTTTCCATCTTCACGTTTCTGTAAAATTGATGACTTTCAGCATTTCAGCCATTTGCCCCCTATGTGCTCACCTGTACAGTAGGGAAGCTGTCTGTATGATTTTTCATGTATGAGTGTGCTTGTATGAGCTGTCTGTATGAGTGTGTATGTGTGAGTGTGTGAGCGTGCATGTGTGAGCTGTCTGTATGAGTGTGCCTGTGTGAGCGTGCATGTGTGAGCTGTCTGTATGAGTGTGCATGTATGAGCGTGCATTAAGGATGAGCAAATGTACTGTAGTAGCAAAATGCTTTGCTATGCTCGGCCGTCAGCCGGCTGCATTTGAGCTCTGCTCCAGGTGTCTGGAAAATCTGGGTACAGCTCCGGGGAACTTCTCCCAGGATTGTATCCTGCTATTCCAAACACCCATAGCGGAGCTCAAATGCAGCCGGCTGACGGCCAAGCAGAAGGAAATGCAGGGTCTTTGCAACCCAGGGTAGGCCTTGTCAACTAACCCCTTACTGCGCCTCATTGTGCTCGTTCTTTCACTAAGCGTTCTACTCTGTCTAGTCACATTTGGCACTCAGCTTAACATGCTCCACATGGTGTTTGCATAGGATACCATCCCCTTACCAAAAAATTCTCAAAATAAATTTTTTTGTTTTGTCTGCCCAGCAGTAAGGCTAGGGGCCCTATTACACAGAGCGATAATCTGCCAAATCAGCCTGATTCGGCAGATTATCGTCTGTGTAATAAAGACAATGACAAAGCTGATGAAACTATCATAGACTGAATGTTGTCATTTTGTCGTTAATTCCAGCCTAAAATTCATCGGCCGCCAGGCGCACATCACTACGTGTAATAACAATGTGCAGTCGACTGCTGATGACTGTGTAAAAAATAAATAAATAAACCTTATACATACCTATTAGAGATGAGCAAACCTTGAGCATGCTCGAGTCGATCCGAACTCGAACTTTCGGCATTTGATTAGCGGTGGCTGCTGAAGTTGGATAAAGCCCTAAGGCTATGTGGAAATCATGGATATAGTCATTGACTGTATCCATGTTTCCAGACAACCTTACAGCTTTATCCAAGTTCAGCAGCCCCCGCTAATCAAATACCGAACGTTCGGGTTTGGATCGACTCGAACCCGAACCCGGTTCGCTCATCTCTAATACCTATCCATAACAACTTTGCTTTGTGAAAAAAAGAACAGCCCATGTGGGTAAGCCTAGCACATTACTGCTGGACTTGTGTCATCAGAAAATTAAATGTTGTTTAAATAATGTTTTTTTGTTAAACATATTTAGGAATTTTTGATAATAATCTCAATTTTACTATCTATATTCTAAAATATTTCTGAAAGCTTTCATTTTCACTACTAGGTCTAAAATTAAGCAGAGACTTCCTGTTATGTTTGTGGTGATAAGTGGAGGCTGCTGTAAAGTAATCAGTACAGCATAAGGGCCCCTCTTTTGCTAAGTGAGAACAGGCTACATGTGAAACTAGTACACCATATCAGTAGCTCCCTGTGTAATGACCATTTCAATGGTGACCGAGAACACTCAGTAAGGTTTCACACTCATCTTAAGGTGACAGACTCTGTTTATTGTTTTCTATATTCATGAGTCTTGCTATAAAGCGTTACTAAATGATATTACAGATCAGGCAAGATGGCAGCCCATATGACGGTTAAAAGTACAATAACAATACAAAAAGTAAAATAGAAAAAATTACAGAAAATGGAAAAAGGTTAGAATTAAAGAACATATTTTAGTACCGGTCACTAATCGGTAAAAGGAAATCTAGGTGGTACGTTTCCTTTAAAAAAAATTGAATGCTTCTTTAGCTAGTTAGGAATAAATAAACATCTGTGGGAAGCCAGGTGGTGTTAGCTAGTGCAAGATGGTAGTGTGCCGCTAAAGGACTTATTACAATGGCCTGGAAGGGTGTGTTCACTCCTGAATATACCAACACACACCCTTTAATAGGTTGGTGTAGTGCAGGTGTTTGTGCAGAGGAAACACAGTCCAGCTGTTAGAATTTACCAGTAGTAAACTTTACTGTAGAGAATCTTCTTAAAGGCATGGTACATAATATATCAGTCTCTTCAATAATATTGCAGTACAGTAGTTTAAAAATACTGACTTAGATCACTTTGATGAGCTGGGTACTTCAGAATAATCACTGCTACACGTAGGTACACTGGGGAATACTACTTTTGGATATCTTAACACAGTCTTGTTTACTTGAAATTGATTTGACTTAGGTGGTAGTGGGCTACTTAAGAGAAAGGGGACCTATCTAGACCCTTGCGTTCTCAACTGGAGGGGCTCTGACCACCTTGTGTCAGTGGAGATGAAACAGTACCTCTGTCCATGGGTTTGATGATCCACCTCTTGCTTTCTGTGGCTGCACCTTTTTAAATTTTTTATGCTGGGGGGGGGGTGATTTCATGTTATCTATTTTATTAGGCAGATTTATCATGTGCTTTTATTTTTGCACAAAAAAATGCGCAGCAGTACTTCTTTCCTATCATGGCCTAGTTTTTTTTGCCAAGTTGTTTTAGCCAAAAATTTGCGCATGATTCATCATATCAGTGCTGACCTACTGATAAATGTGCAGCACAGATAAAATGCACAGGCATAAAAAAAATTGGTCTGATGATAAATGTACCCACAAATGTTAGAACACTTTTACAGTTTAATGTAAAAATTTGCACTAAAATGTTAGCTTATTTATGGCATGCAATGTCTCATTTAAGCTCTGAAACTTTTTTTTTGTCAAGATACATCCAATATCTGACCCATCAACGAGTCAATTTTGTCTAATTTTGTTTGAAAATATGTCTAATACCTTGTGGCAGGGTTTTTTTTTTTCTTCACAAATGATGATAAAATTCTGCCACACACAGTTTTATGTACCTTTCCCCCCCCCCCCATCCGCATATCCATCAAGGAAAATTCACAACAACTTTAATTGCATGCTGTGTAAAACTTGTAGTATTTCTGTTGCATGTCATCATATGCTCGGGGGTACAGCTTTTGACTATGCATGATAATGAAGGAGAAGGAGCTATGAGATCACATATTATTTGTTACAGACTCAGTAGTACTTTTAGTAATACTTTTTAGTTTTCAACAACCGTCATGTGTATACCAATCCCATATCCACCCTCCAGTTATTTGCCTAGCCACTGCATTATTGTAGCCAAAGTAACCACACACTAAACTGTTCTCCTAGTCATCATGGTAAAGAGGTTTGGGGATCTGACCAGCTAGATACCTAACCCCCTCTATATTATTGATCTCTTGGATGCTAAATGGGTGTGATCATACTGCTCATTTACTGGAAACTTTTGTGTGTAAAATGATCATATGTACATAGGCTGGTTTGTGTTCCCACATATACTAATTATTTTCTTGCCTTGTTTAAAGGTTGAGCAGCCTGTCATCTGTTGGTGATGGGGCATCAGAAAGAAGGTCTCCTGGGCAACAGCGTCAAATCACGGACTACAACGAGTCAACAGGTAACCATGAAACCTTCTGCCTTGCTGATAAGCACAGGAATAAGCACCTCGTTAAGAGCGGTTTGTTCCACACTAATTCTGTGAATTATAGGCAGTAATTAAAGAGAGTACACTGGTGCCTTGGATTATGAGCATAATTCGTCCCGGGAATGAGCTTGTAATTAAACTCCACTCTTAAACCAAAGCAAATTTTCCCATAAGAAATTATAGAAATGGAGACAAGTGGTTCCACACCCCAAAAATCATTTTTTATTATAAACAACATGTAAAACTAATGAAAGAGTTGAATACGTCATATTATAAGTTACTGTACAGTATAGCAATCAGCATGTGGTGTATAATGTATAGGAAGTGCATAAACCTGAAAGAATAGCATCAGTTTGTTCATACAGGATGAAACTGCAGATCCCCATAATGCAGTAGCGTAGTACAACACGCTAGAATAGAGAAGCAGGGCTGCTGTCAGAGGTCTGTGTGGTCACATGACAGCAGTGGAGAAGGGGCATGTGTTCAGCATGGACCAATCAGGAAGTGAGAATCACAGAGCTGTGCAGGAGGGCAGTGACAGAGACTTCTCTATACAGCAGTCTGAATGGCTGAGTGTAAGTGCAGGAACATTATAGCAGCATTGTGTATAGCTGAGTGCAGGCACGTTATAGCAGAAATGGAAAGGATGGGAAACACAAGGGCTGACAGAAACTGCAGGGAGCATGAAGGAATGAGCAGGGCAGATGTGGGCACATATATGCAGGACTCTCTGTCTGTGGAGAGAGGGGTTACAGTTATGAAGAGATTACCCCCATAGTCCTGTCCCCTGATGCAAGCCCCAGCCTGAAGTGGATCTGCAATGATATGGAAGGTGAGGGAGAGTTCCTGGGTCTGGAGTACAGTGCTGTAGAACCCACTATGACTATGCCCCTTCTCCTCCCACCCAGTACAGGGAGCTCTTCAACTAAAGCAATGCTTTTAAACCAAGTCACAATTTTGAAAACTGTGAGCTCTTCTTGCAAAATGCTCTTAATCCAAGTTACTCTTAAACCGAGGTACCACTGTATCCCCTATTAATTATTAAAAAAAATTACTGTGTAGTGCCTAGTTCAGTGCCAGAGGGGGAATGGCAGTACACCTTTCAAATCACTATTTCATGCTCCACTTCCTTATAGGGTATTATTGCCATATACTGTTTTTGTGTCCTCTAAGGCTGTGTTGTTTGGATACTTTGGATGAAGATTATCGTGTCATACTGTGACATTGCATCTAGTAGTTATCAATGTGGTCATGATGTGATCTGCTGAGACACAACTTTGATAAATGTTTTATTGCAGATGGCAAGTCACATGTGATGCAACCTGCATAGGATGTCTCTGTGGTTGGACTATTTAAATTTTTTATTTGCAGACAAGTTGCACAAATATCTTGACTGTGAGACTGAATTTTCTGCCATAGGACACATTTGCTGTGTAACCCTAGCCTTAGGCTGGGTTCACACTACGTATATTTCAGTCAGTATTGTGGGCCTCATATTGCAACCAAAACTAGGAGTGGATTAAAAATACAGAAAGGCTATGTCCACACAATGTTGAAATTGAGTGGATGGCCGCCATATAACAGTAAATAACTGCCATTATTTCAATATAACAGCCGTTGTTTTAAAATAGCAGCAAATAATTGCCATTAAATGACGGCCATCCACTCAATTTCAACATTGTGTGAACAGAGCCTTTCTGTGTTTTCAATCCACTCCTGGTTTTGGTTGCAATATGAGGACCACAATACTGACTGAAAAATACGTAGTGTGAACCCAGCCTAAGGCTGTATTCACACGTCACTTTTTAAATTGTCTGTAGTCGCTGAACTTCGACCATAGACGATTTTTAGGCCTTATTCACACAATCTGTTCCGCGATCCAGAGGAGGATCGCGACGTGGATCCCCTAGACGGAGCCGCTGCCACCCGGCATTGATACACACGACCCCCTTCCCCCGTCCCGTCATTGCATCTACTACTCACCTATTCCCCATGCTGACCGGCTACACATGCTCACCAGAAGTGGCCTGGACTAAACTGCCGGGAGAAGAAGGCAGGGTAGTCCAGGCCACTTCTGGTGATCATGAAGCTGGCCAGTCTCGGGGAATAGTTAAGTAGTAGATGCGGTGACAGGAACGCACATCATGCTCTCCTTTCATCTCTGCTGCCAGGCGGTGGTGATCCATGCTACGATCTACACTAGGACGTGTCCTTTTTATTCGCAGTGTGGGTCACGGCACAGATCTTATAAATGGATTCCTTCACTTCAATGGTCCCTTTAGCTATTGTCCATGGCCGCGACAATTTTACGGGGCATGTCATGTGCAGCCTTAGGGACCGTTAAAGTGAATGAAGCCATTCACATGATCTGTATCACGATCCGCACCGCGAAAAAATAGGACATGTCCTAGTGTGGATTGCGGCACGGATCACCCCCGCCGCCCGGAAGCAGAGATGACAGAGGAGCATGATGTGCGTTCCTGTCATTGCATCTATTACTCGCCTATTCCCTTGGACTGGCCAGCTTCATGTTCACCAGAAGTGGCCTGGACTCTGCTGCCTTCTTCTCTCGGCAGCATAGTCCAGGCTACTTCCGGTGAGCTCAGCACGGGGGAATAGGTGAGTAGTAGATGCGATGACAGCAGCGCACATCATGCACTCCTGTCATCTCTGCTGCTGGGCGGCGGTGGTGATGGTGGGAGGGAATTTGGATCCGTGCCGGGTGGCGGGGGGGGGGGGGCTCTGGCTAGGGCATCTGTGCCGTGTGAATGAGGCCTAAGGTTTTGCAGTGTTGTTTATTATCTTTTAGGGTGCCTTTACACCTAGAGACTCGCAGCGTAAATTACGCTGCGAGTCGGGTAGATCCTGGCAGTATGTAATTCTGCCGGCCCCTTAACCCCTTCAGCTTCCGCCCGGCTCCTGCTCCACTCCCGCTCTGTATACATTACCTCTCCTCGCTGCATGGGTCCCGGCGTACTGCTCTCCCGCGCGGCCAATCAGTGTGTTGCCCTGCCGCAGCCACTGATTGGCCGGGCGGGAGAGCAGTACCACGGGACCCCACTGCAGCGAGAGACAGGTATTGTATACAGAGCGGGAGCCGGGCGGCAGCAGAAGGGGTTAAGGGGCCGGCAGAATTACATACACGCAGCGGTCATTCTGACCGCTGCATGTATGGAGTGACAGTGAACTGCCAGGACCTGCCAGACTCGCAGCGAGATTAACGCTGCGGGTAGGTGTGAAGGCACCCTTAATACAAATTGCTGTGTTAACTCCTGCATAGTTAATGTGCCAGTGGTTTAATCTGTTATACTGTATTATCACAACGTATGTCATTATCTAAATTGTATTCTTAGCCAAAGGTTTATGGCAACCTTTGCAGCAAGCATTCCTGTGATCTTAGTTATCCTGTGCAGAGAGTGGACTGTTGCTCCCCCATGTGGTCATTTGTTAAAATTTAAATAGTCTGACCTTATATTATTTGCTTCATTCTTATTTTAGGATAGAAATATGTTTGTTATAAGTATCTACTACTCTTTCAGTAAAATAATATTAGAAGCAATTTGAGAAAATCTTTCCCCCAACTAACCTTGGATTGTGTGCCTTGTTATTTTGTTTACTTATTAAATGATTTCTTAAAAACACTTCCCTCCTGATCCTTAGGGCCCTATTACACGGGACGATTATCGTTTGAATCTAAACGATAATCGTTCTGTGTAATTGCAGGTAACAATTGAAAAATCGTTCATATGTCGTTGATCGTTGATTTAACTGAACCTAAAATTATTGTTAATCGTTCACTGTAATTCCACATTCGTTCGCTCAAGTTCCGCATTTTTTCACTAATCGTTCAGTGTAATTGCACATTGTTCATTGTTTTGCTGGGATCAGAAGGAATAAACAATAGTAATAACTATCGTAGTAACGATTGTAACGGCCATCATTCTGTGTAATATGACGATTTCAGGTTAATGATAAACAATCTAGTTTGTGATTGTTTATCGTTAATCGTTAAAATTCGCTCCATGTAATAGGACCCTTATTTATCCCTTTAACATATTTATTAGTTTTGATCATGTCCCCCGTTCTTTTATTTCCTCCAGACTATACAGATTGAGAACCTTAAGTCTTTCCTTAAAAGTTTTATGAGTCAGACCTCAGACCATTCATCAATTTTGTAGCCCGTTTTTTGGACCTTTTCTATTCTGTTTGTAGGTGAGGTCTCCAGAAGTGGACACAATATTCCAGATGTGGTCTCACTAGAGCTCTAAACAGTGTATTCACAATCTTCCTCTTCCTACTGGTTATATACAGCCCAGCTTTTCCTACTGCATAGCTGCATTGGTGATTCATTTTAAAGGGGGTTATCCGGTGTTTGGAAATTTTTCAAAAAATATTGATGAAATAGAATGGGTCCAAAGAAGTGCTACAAAATGATAGAGGGTGTGAGGCATAAAACATATCATGAAAGGCATAAAGGGAATGTGTCATCAGAAAATCACCTATTGTATAGATAATGTTTTTATGTTAAACATATTTTTTAAAGAATTTTTAGTGACCTTTTTCTAATTTTTCCAGTTTACCATTGATAACATAAAAAAATCCTGAGATCTTGCAGTTTTTATTCTCCACTGTGGCAAAAACGAAGCTGAGACTTCTTGTTGTGTCTGTAGTAAAAATAGGGGGCTAATGTAAAGTGATCTGTACAGCATTGCAGCCACATGTGACACCATTAGATAGAGAAGACCATAGCAGCTCTTCAAAGGTCACAGAGCACGCTCAGTAATGCTTCACATTCATCTTAAGGGGACATACTGTCTATTGTAGTCTATATCCATGAGTCTTGCTGTAAAAGCATGTCATTAATTGCTGTTAAAAATAGCTCAGGCAAATTGGCAGTCCTCATAACAATGTAGAAAAAGCAAAATAAAAAAATATAGAAACAGATTAGAATAAAACATTTTTTTTGTATCTTACTCTAATTGGTAAAAGAAAATTTAGGTGACACATTGCCTTTAAGGTTCACATAGTTAAATAATATGAAATATGAAGGGCATATGCCATAAAATCCATATCTTTATTGAAGATCGAGAGGGAGATTTATGAAAGGGTGTAAATATACACCTGGTGTAAACTGCCCACAGCAACCAATCACAGGTCCTCTTATATTTTACCAGAGCTAAAAGCTGAGCTTTGATTGGTTGCTGTGGGCAGTTTATACCAGGTGTATATTTACACTCTTTCATAAATCTCCCCCTAAGTGTTAAAACACCATGTAGGGCAGAGCAGTCGGCAAGGACGCAAGTACCTCAAGGCAGCATGACAGCTGTTTTGCACACGTCAGTGCAAATCTCCAGACGCTGTTCATCCCACATGTCCCAGGTTATATACCTGTAAAGGGCATGCGTACTGCATACAAATTGGAAGGTAAAAGAATATTTATAAATTAAAACCAAATACATGCCTATATCCACATTGTGAATAGAGAAAAGTGTTTAAAGTCTATAAGAACATAGTAAGTTCAATACAGTCATTTAGACCAGCCGAACCTTGCACATTAATGGCTAAGATGATTCTGCCTTCTTCCTGTAATAGCCTTTTTTTAATATCGTTTTTAGAATTAGCTTGTATCTGCTTGTAAACTGAAGCACACTTATATCTCCTCCATGTTCTTCATTAACGTGACTAATCAGTCTGGAGATCCTTTTCAGTCTGAACGGAGTGTGCATGCTCATAAAAGTATATCGTAGGCCACACCTCCTAACGTTACCGAATTGCCAGAAGAGAACTTGTACCACGGACAGTTCTTACATCTAAAGTTTCCTTCGGGAACAGACCTTTCCAACCAGGTAAGTTGTCTATATGACATATTTACTTCTAACCAATGTGATATAGACAACTTACCTGGTTATCAATCAGAAAGTCTCTGTAGCACTCGAGCTCGTAAAATCAGGGTCCTTTATTTGTCACGAACACATATACATCCAAAAGATACACAAGGAGTGTGCAGCAACGCGTTTCAACGTAACCGTCTTTTTCACAGCTTGTACAAGCTGTGAAAAAGACGGTTACGTTGAAACGCGTTGCTGCACACTCCTTGTGTATCTTTTGGATGTATATGTGTTCGTGACAAATAAAGGACCCTGATTTTACGAGCTCGAGTGCTACAGAGACTTTCTGATTGATATGTTGCATGTCCAGCAAGCTCCTGGATTTTGTATGCACCGCTCTGGATCCTAAAAGACACGCTGTTACAAGGTATGAACCAGTACCGTTGATTAAGCATATTCTGTGGTCGAGAGGTGAACCTACTCTTTATTTTCCTATAACTTACCTGGTTGGAAAGGTCTGTTCCCGAAGGAAACTTTGGATGCAAGAACTGTCCCTGGTGCAAGTTTTTTTTTCTTCTGGCAATTCGGTGATGTTAGGAGGTGTGACATACGATATAAAAGACTGGATTTGTTGTCGTACCTGCAATGTAGTCTATGCCATAACCAGGAAATGTGGAGTCTATTATGTCGGGAAAACCGTACGACTCCTTAACAGGCTGTTCTATGAGCATGCACACTCCATAAAGACTAAAAAGGAGCTCCAGACTGATTGGTCACATTAATGAAGAATATGGAGGAGATATAAATGTGCTTCAGTTTATGGGACTAAAAAAAGATACAAGCTAATACTGAAACCAATACTAATAAACGGCTATTACAGGAAGACGGCAGAATCATCTTAGCCATTAATGCGCAAGGTCTGGCTGGTCTAAATGACCGTATTGAAATTACAATGTTCTTATAGACTCTAAAGACTGTTTTCTCTATTCACGTGTGTATATAGGCATATATTTGGTTTTACTTTAGAAATGTTTTTTACCTTTGAATTTGTTTGCTGTACGCATGCCCGTTACAGGTATATAACCTGGGACATGTGGGCGTGAACAGCATCTGGAGATGTGCACTGACTTGTGCAAAACAGCTGTCACGCTGCCTTGAGGTACTGGCGTCCTCGCCGACTGCTCTGCCCTACAGGGTGTTTTAACACTTGATCTTCAATAAAGTTATTATTATTATTAATTATTTATTTATTTATAAAGCGCCCTTAATTCCAGAGCACTAGTTATGGATTTTATGGTGAGTACCCTTCCTATTTCCTAATATTCTATTATGTGAAGACTGTTGCTGTTTCTGTCAAGAAGTGAGCACCTCCCTTAAAGACAGACTCTGATTTGGTTCTTTTATTGGACAATGGAAGAATTGCAATAGTGCCGATTGCTATCTCTTCTACTAGATTGGAACATTCCCTTTAAAGGATTTGAATCTGCGCAGTCTGGAGGAAAGAAGGGAAAGAGGAGACCTAATTGAAACCTTTGAATATGGTAAAGGCCAATAGGTCTAAAAGAGTAGTAGATGATTGGAACAAACTTCAAGCAGATGTGCTTGGTAAATATACAATAACTAAATTTAAACATGCCTAGAATAAAAAAAATATACATCCTAGGGTAATAAGAAATTAAAGGACAACTCCGGCCAAAACTATTTTTTAATTTGTTATTACTTACTGAACGTTAGACAAATTTCTAATGTACATTAATTATGGGAAATGCACATATAGGGCTATTTCCCTTAATTTAGTAGATCAGGGAGACTTCAGATTCTCTAATAAAAGATGACATCACGAACCGGGGGTGTAATTACAATGGAGTGTCCAGCAGGGGCGCACTATATGTAGAAGTCAATGAGCACCATTGACTTCTATATAGTGCGCCCCTGCTGGACACTCCATTGGAATTACAATGGATGTGTATGTAAATATAATACAGTATAGTGTTTTTGATTGAATACATTTATGGAATACTTTGGGGAGCAAGTGTCCTTAATCAGTACATAACCGTAAGCCCGCCGCCCGCCGCTCTGGACTACACTCAAATACTTCTCTCATGGTGATGGGAGAGTAGTATCTGGGTTATATCGCCGATGCTGCTGCTGATAGGCGCAGGGGGAGCCGCTCATCACTGTGCAGCTATCATCCCCCTCCGCTCCCCCCTCCTCCTCCGGCCAAAGTTTACACTATGTGATGGCTGACTCCCCGCCCGGTGCCGCTCTCCGATCATACGTGCCAGCTCCCGGTGCTTCCTGGTGTCCCCGGCCCGCATGTGTGATCGGAGAGTGGTGCCGGGCGGGGAGTCAGCCATCACATAGTGTAAAGTTTGGCCGGAGGAGGAGGGGGGAGTGGAGGGGGATAATAGCTGCACAGTGATGAGCGGCTCCCCCTGCGCCCATCAGCAGCAGCATCGGCGATATAACCCAGCTACTACTCTCCCATCACCATGAGAGTAGTAGTTGAGTGTAGTCCAGAGCGGCGGGCGGCGGTTCGGCGGGCTTACTGTTATGTACTGAATGATTACATGTATGGAATACTTTGGGGAGCAAGGACACTTGCTCCCCAAAGTATTCCATAAATGTATTCAATCAAAAACACTGTATACTGTATTATATTTACATACACATCCATTGTAATTCCAATGGAGTGTCCAGCAGGGGTGCACTATATATAGAAGTCAATGGTATTCATTGACTTCTATATATAGTGCGCCCCTGCTGGTGATCCATTGGAATTACACCCCCGGTTCGTGACGTCATCTTTTTTTAGAAAATCTGAAGTCTCCCTGATCTATTAAATTAAGGGAAATAGCCCTATATGTGCATTTCCCATAATTAATGTACATTAGAAATTTGTCTAACTTTCCGTAAGTAATAACATATTAAAAAATAGTTTTGGCCGGACTTCTCCTTTAAGAAATTACTAAATGGGCAGACTAAATAGACCAGGTGAGCCCCACCACATAATATATCTTACTTTACAATGTTTGTTTACATATATATATTTTTTAACCCCTTAAGGACAGAGCCTGAAATGGCCTTAAGGACAGAGACAAATTTTATGAATATGACCAGTGTCACTTTATTCAGTAATAACTTCGGGATGCTTTTACCTATCCGGCTGATTCTGAGATTTTCTCGTGACATACTGTACTTTACATTTCTGGTAAAATGGAGTCGATACTCATAACGAATCTTTATGAAAAACACCAAAATAATGTGAAAACTTTGAAACCTTTCTGCTTATACAGAAAATGGTTATGCCACATAATTTATATATTAAATAGCATTTGCAACATGTCTACTTTATGTTGGCGGCATTTATTAAACTATATTTAATTTTTTTTAGACAATAGGAAGCTTAAAACAGCAGCAATTTTCCAAATTTTCTGTAAAATTTCAAAATCAGATATTTTTAGGGACCTGTTCAGGTTCAAAGTGTATGTGAGGGGCCTGTATGTTTAGAAAGCCCCACAAAGCACCCCATTTCAGAAACTGCACCCCCCAAACTCTGCAAAAGCACATCCAGAAAGTTTTTTAACCCTTTAGGGGAGTCACAGAAATAAAAGCGAAGTGTGTAAGAAATTTGAAAAATTTTATTTTCTGTGCAGAGATTTTATTGTAATCCAATATCTTTCATAATGATAAACCTATTACCAGAGAAATGCACCCCAATATTTATTGCCCTATTGCTCTATTTGACGCAACCACAAGCCTCAGATATAAGGGAGCGCCTAGTGAATTTCAACGCCTCCGTTATATTTGGTCATTTTTGACCGTACCACTTCAGGTTGGCAGAGGCTCTGGGGTGCCAAAACCTAAAAAACACCCCTAAAGGGACACCATTTAGAAAACTGCACCCCTCAAGGAATGTAACAAGGGGTGCGGTGAGCATTTGGGCCCCACAGGTGCTTCGCAGATTTTCAGAACAATATGGTGTAAAAAAGGAAAAATTCAATTTTTTACACTAAAATGTTGTTCTAGCCTTCGTTTTTCATTTTTACAAGGGGATAAAAGAAAAAAAAAAAAACACCAAATATGTAGCGCAGTTTCTCCTGAGTACAGAAATACCTCACATGTGGACATAAAGTGCCAAGCGGGCGCAGGACGAGCCTCCAAAGGGAAGGAGCGCCAATTGGCCTTTGCAAGCTGGATTTTACTGGAATGGATTTTAAGGGTCATGTCGCATTTACAGAGCCCTCGTGCTGCCAAAACACTGGAAACCCCCCAAAAGTGACCCCATTCTGGAAACTACACCCCTCAAGGAATCTAACAAGTTCAGTAAGCATATGGACCCTACTGGTGACGGGCACAAATGTGGAACAATGTGACGTGAAAGGGAAAAATTTCATTTTTTCACTTTCACGGCACAAATGTGGCCGTCATCAAGGGGTCCATATCCTCACTGCACCCCTTGTTAGATTCCTTGAGGGGTGTAGTTTCCAGAATGGGGTCACTTGTGGGGGGTTTCCAGTGTTTTGGCAGCACGAGGGCTCTGTAAATGCGACATGGCGTTCATCATCCATTCTGGCCACATCCAGCCTGCAAAATCCAAATGGCGCTCCTACCCTTCGGAGGCTTGCCCTGCGCCCATATGGCGCTTTATGTCCACATGTGGGGTATTTACGGACTCAGGGGGAATTGCTCTACACATTTTGTGTTTTTTTTTTTTCTCTTTTAACCCCTTGTGAAAATGAAAAATTTAAGGCTAAACCAACATTATAGTGTAAAAAATGTAATATTTCATTTTCACGCCATATTGTTCCACATTTGTGCCCGTCACCAGTGGGGTCCATATGCTCACTACACCCCTTGTTACATTCCCTGAGGGGTGTAGTTTCCATAATGGGGTCACTTGTGGGGGGGGTTCTACTGTCTTAGCAACACAGGGGCCTTTTAAATGCAACATGGCCCCTCGAAATCCATTCCAGCCAAATCCAGCCTCAAAAAGCCAAATGGCGCTCCTTCCCTTTGGAGGCTTACTCTGCACCCCCATGGCACTTTATGTCCACATGTGGGGTATTTCCGTACTCAGGGGAAATTGCTCTACACATTTAGTGTGTTTTTTTTTATCTTTTAACCCCTTGTGAAAATGAAAAAATCAAGACAAGATCAATTATTTAGTGTTAAAATTAAACTTTTTTTACACTAAATGTTGGTCTAGCCTTGATTTTTTTCCTTTTCCACAAGGGGTTAAAAAAGAAAGTGAACACAAAACGTGTAGGGTAATTTCCCCTGAGTACGAAAATACCCCACATGTGAATATAATGTGCCATATGGGCACAGGGCAAGCCACCAAAGGGACAGAGCGTCATTTAGAGGCTGGAATAGAGGATGGAGGACATGTCGCAATTAAAAAGCTCCTGTGCTGCCAGGACAGTAGAAACCCCCCACAAGTGACCCCATTATGGAAACTACACCCCATAAGGAATCCAACAAGGGGTACAGTGAGCATATGGACCCCACTGGTGACGGGCACATAAGTGGAACATGTGCCATGAAAATAAAAAATAATTTTTTTTCATTTTCACGACCCAAATGTGGCCGTCACCAGGGGGCCATATCCCCACTGCCCCCCTTGTTAGATTCCTTATGGGGTGTAGTTTCCAGAATGGCGTCACTTGTGGGGGGTTTCTACTGTCCTGGCCGCACAGAGGCTTTGTAATTGCATCATGGTATCCTCTAATGGGAATGGCGGCCATACCTATTTAGCTGGGGAAAAGGGACAATTATTAATTTATTTGGGGTATTAGGCCAATTATTAGTTTATAAGGTTGAAAATGACAGGTGTCCATCAAATTCAACCTGTGTTGATCCAGAGGAAGGCAAAAAACCCTCGTGAGGCAGACGACAGTAGCCTCATCACAGGGGAAAAAATTCCTTCCTGACTCCATAATGGCAATCAGAATAATCCCCGGATCAACGTGACCCATAAATAGGAATAAGGGACAGAATTTAGATAATGTAGAACTCCGATGACGTGTGGTACGCCTTGAAGCGATCCAGTATGCTGAGGCCGGGGGGATCAGGACAGGTGTCACACTGGAAAATGGTGTCCTTCCTGATCCCCCTGTTACACCACACTCTGCACTTCTTCTGGGGTCTCCCTTTCTCCAGTGTGGGGGACGTCACCCGGAAAATGTTTCCCTGGTGCGATATGGGGTCCTTCATATCCAGAAGTGCTGGGTCCGCTCCATGGCTGCTAAATATTAGGGCTCTATTACTGCTTCTGATATTTTCAGATCGTGCCACAAGCTACAGTAGCTCGGGCAGCGAGGACTGGAAGAGGGGGGTGCTGGTATAAAAGTTATCCCCATACGGGTGGTAACCTTTATCCAGCAGTGAGAAGATCAGTTCCCAAACGATCTCCCCACTAACTCCGAGGATGGGGGGGGGCATCTGGGGGCTGGATTTGGGTGTCCCTTCCTTCATACACTCTTAACGGTACGTGCACACTGCGGAATGGCGAAGGATAACTTTTTGTGCATTCCGCAGTTGGTACGCGCCGGTGGACTGATGGAGGCACGCGTCTCCGCTCGTGTCAGACTCCATTCTATGCACTGGCGGATTTTGCCCTCTGTCCAAAGAATGAACGTGTTCATTCTTTGGACGGACGACGGAATCCGCCCGTGCATAGAATGGAGTCTTTAACACGGGTGGAGACGCGCGCCTCCATCAGTCCACCGGCGGGTGCGAGCTGCGGAATGCACAAAGGGTTATCCTTCGCCATTCCGCAGTGTGCACGTATATGCTTTATGCTTTGCTACCCCCCAGACACGTCACTGGATGATGAGGATGAATGGAGGAAAGAAGGAACCCCCTATTCATCCTCACTGGCTGTTTCAGTGTCGGAGGCAATAATAGCGTATGCGTCCGACACCAAAAACACCCAGGGGGCCATCTTTATACGGGGATTGGTATATGGGGTATGTAAATGTGTAGTGGTGTAGTGTAAAACTTTATTCCATGTAGTGTCGTGTAGTGTAGTGTTTTTTACATGTTTTTTTGACAGTAAGAAAAAATATCCCTACGCCAAGAAAGGAGCTGCTGATAAATGCCGCACTTATCAGCAGACAGTGGCGGTAGGATATAGGGGGGAAAAACGCCCCTACGCCAAAAAGGAGTTGCTGATCAGTGGCGCATTTACGTGCGATGCTGATCAGCACTCAGCGGCGTTAGGGCGCAAAAAAAGAAAAAAAAAAATTGGGGGAAAAAAAAAAATCTTTTTAACCCAAAGCAACTGATCAGTGAATGATATTCACTGATTAGCCGTTAGGGGGCAGTAGAGCGACGCTGCCGGAGATTGCCGACACCCGCCGAACCAGAGGACCCGAGCGTTTCCGAAGATTTCCGACGCTGGACGACCAAACCCGGAAGTGAAGCTAGGACGGCGCGGACTGCAGATCTTTGCTCCGGACGCCCAGATCAGGTGAGTATGGTACACCTGCACCACACACACCTGTTCTGCACCCCTCAGCTACCTAGCTGAGGGGTGCAGAACCCAACAAAACTGTTTTTTTTACAGTTTGATCGCCATGATGGGCCGGCCGGTACTGGCCAGCCTATCACTGCGATCGTGGGGGTGGCATCGGCGCCATCTTTCCCCAGTACACTAATGGCGATTGGTGCTATCTCGGACAGCACCAATTGCCATTGCTTTCCGGGTCACCGATGACCCGGAAAGCTGTTTTCAGCTGCTATATGCTGATCTGTATTGATCAGCATATAGCAGCAATCGTCAGCACAGGAGGGGTTAATCACCCCCCGTGCCGACGAGCAGAGATGGCCTGCTATACATTATAGCAAGCCATCTTCCCCGACCGCTGTGTGTGAACACACAGCGATCGGGGAAACATCGGGCGTAACTATACGCCCGTTTGCGTTAAAGCCCACCCTGCGGGGGCGTATACTTACGCCCGATGTCGTTAAGGGGTTAACATAGTAGATGGAAATATGTATTTATGTAAATGTTAAAGCTTTTCACTATATTTTACCAGAGTTGATCATTTTGTATTTAGCGTTCAGTATTTATGAAATATTATATTGAAAATTGCTAGAGTTTATTGTACTAATATGTACTAAATTAATTTTTTAAATCATTTTTTTTATTGTTTTATATATTTTTTCCTTTTAAGTATTATTGACAATTTTTTATAAATCTTTTCCCCATATTTATTTGTAGGTTTGGTGCAACGCTGTGTGGTTGTACAAAGGGATCAGAATGGATTTGGTTTCACGGTCAGCGGAGACAGAATTGTCCTTGTCCAGTCAGTGCGTCCAGGTTAGCCTTCCACATCAGATCATTTGGATTTGCAATAAATGTTTTTAATGTGTATATTTATCTGGCATGTATTATTTGTTGATTTTATTTGGTTGACTTGTAATAGAATCTGTCATTGTTCTGTTGTATTTTGTTTTTTTTGTTTTTGTCCTCACTTTTCCATTTGATCAGGATTCAGAGGTTCATATATTTATTTTATTTTCTTATTTGTCACAGCCGTACGATTAAGTCTGGCCCCACTTGAGTCCATGTGAAAGTATTATCATCCAAAATATCTCTGAAATTAAATTGGCCATTTTTGGGCTATAGCTTTTTGCTACTGGCACAAAAAACTCAAATGTTTTCAACCTGAAAAACTAAAACTCAGAGTGAGCATCAAAGTAAGGCTTGTAAATATAGCCTTAAAGTGATTCTGTACCCACAATCTGCCCCCTCAGATTGTGGGTACTGAGTCGCTTTAAAGAGAACCTTTCAGCAGATATATACAGCTTAAAAAGTTTCTGTTTTCTGACTGCTGTTTTTACTATTTCTTTTTATGTACATTGTAAAGGGGCAGCCATCTTGCAAAAAAAAAAAAAAAAAAATTATTTAAATGAAATCAACTGGTGTCAGAAAGATTTACACATATATGTGTAAAGTACTTCTGTTTAAAAACTTAGAGGGGTTATACAGTGCTACAAAAACATGGCCACTTTTCCAGAGACAGTCCTACTCCTGCCTCTAGTTTGGCTGGAGTTTTGTAACTCTGTTCCATTGAAGTGAATGGAGCTTAATTGCAAACCACATCTGAACTGGAGTTGAGTGGTTCTGTCTCTGGAATAAAAGTGGTTGTGTTTTTGCAGAGCTGGATAACCCCATCCCCCCAAAGTACCCTTTTAACAGCATTTAGTGACATGCTTTACCAAAAGCCTCATGGCCATAGACTATAATAGACCCTTGAGAAGAATGTGTCACCTGTCACTGTAATGCTGTACAGATCTCTTTACAGCAGCCTACTCTTATCACCGTAGACAGAAGGTCTTAGCTTAGTTTTAGACTTAAGGTCTATTACATGGAGTGATTATCTGCTAAATCAGGCAGATATCGCCCTTTGTAGTAAATTCAATGATAGAGGAGGGATCAACAAATTTAAAAATCATCCGCCACCAGCTGCGCATTGCTCCGTGTATTGGCTAATGCACAGGTTACATTTCGGTGGCTTGTCCTAAAACTGTGTCTGGCAGCACAATAGGTGTCATTGTAATACTTACTCTGCTGCCAGACACTGTTTTACAACAGGCAACCTGACTTAACTTGACAGGTGCTTCACATAGTTAACTTAACCCAAGAGAGCAGTGGACAGTGGTGGATCACTGACACACAATAAGTCATTGTACACCAGTGATCCACAAATGTCCATGGCTCTCCTGGGTGAAGTAAATAAGTCAAGAGTAAGGCTAGGTCCACACTACCTTTTTGCAACCCGTTTTTTTTCATCCGTTTTTTGCAAAAAAGGTATGAGAAAAGGAGGGGAAAAAAGGGATGCAGTTGTGTGCATCCGTTTTGATCCGTCTTTCCATTGACCTTCATAATATAAAAAAAAAAAAAAAAAAAAAAAAAAAGATTAAAACGCATCCATTTTTTTTAACGTACACAAAAGTAAGGTTTGCTATGTTTTTGATGTGTTTTGATCCGTTTTTATAATGGAAGTCAATGGAAAAACGGATTCACACAGCTGCATCCGGTTTTTTTTGCAAAAACTGATTGCAAAAACGTAGTGTGGACGCAGCCTAAGTTGAAGCAATAATAAAGTCTTGTCACAGGCCAGTTCCTACACTCTCTCTCCTAAGAAGGAGATCTGCCACAGAGGTTAAAGAGAGGCTGCACCCAGATGTTGGTGATTATTGATGGATGTTGTACTGGGGCCAACTCCCTAACACTGCTGTTTGAGGTGATTAGAGGGACACTTTTGGTGTTGGTGAGGTGCAGTAGAAATAAAGCTACAGGAAGATGAGTTCAACAGTGATTTTAGCCAACCATCGGGTACAACAGGTTAGAGTCTTTTATCTGTGGAGTACCTTCAAAATGGCCACTGGCTAGTGATGGGTCCATTAAGATTGATTCATCTCTCTTTTGTATACTATAAATTAAAGATACATCAACATACATCTAAATATGTAACACAGGTTTCACGCTAGGCCCAACCTGCAGGGATGCTTTCTGCTCCTTGGAGTTGTCTTCCTGGTAGTGGTCTCAGATGCAGGCCCTTAGAGTCCATTTACACAGAAAGATTATCTGCCAAAGATTTGAAGCTAAAGCCAGGAATGGATTTGAAAAGAGGAGAAATCTCAGGCTTTCCTTTATGACCTGATCTCTGTTCCTGGCTTTGGCTTCAAATCAGATTATCTTTTTGTGTAAATGGACCCTTAGCCATGTCAACCAGGGCTTGATAAGTGCAGGGGATCTTCTTCCCACTCCTCTGACTCTGTGGGGAAAGAGGAAGGCTCCACTGGCAAAACACCCAACTGGTTGATTGCAGCAGCCCACCATCTGCGCAGCCCTTACATAGAGGTGTACGCCATCTCGTCACCAGGTTCAAGGTTATGCATGAACTCTTTTCTTTTTCTTGAGGGGAGGAGGTGCATGACCTATTGCTCGAGTGTGCCGCAGCTTGTGAGACCTGAATTCCCGGTGGCTGCTGAGAGAGGCCCCAGGGAAAAGGGGCCCTGTTTGGTAGAGTGCTCAGCATAAATTCACATTGCTCTGGAGGAAACCTGAGTACTGCATAAGCGACGGGGCAGCCCAGCCTGTAAACATGAGGTATCAGCGTTCAAGCATCTGCGGGACAAAAGAAGGGAAGCTGGAGAGGGTAACCTCCTGTTATTAGTCCGACTGGCACCTCATTGCAATGTCTTGTGCAAGGGTGAACCGGCTGTATCAATTGACGTTGGAGTGCAACATGGCACTAAGGAGCAGGCTCTGGCTATGGGAGATCAGTGTAGTTGTATTAGAAGTCCCCCAGGGGGGCTTCTAATGTGTGTAAAAAAAAAAAATGTTAATAAAAATCCCCTCCCCTAATAAAAGTATGAATGTCAGGACTGTATCTCTGCGGAGTGTGATGCGCCCCTCGGCTCGTGCTGTGCGGCCGAGAAGGCGCTGTTTCTTGAATTCTGTTTCTGTGTTTTGTT
Organism: Dendropsophus ebraccatus; assembly: GCF_027789765.1. Lineage (NCBI taxonomy): Eukaryota > Metazoa > Chordata > Amphibia > Anura > Hylidae > Dendropsophus > Dendropsophus ebraccatus. The sequence continues at coordinate 37,587,147 of NC_091466.1, forward strand.
TTGCAGTGTCTAGACACTGGTTTATCTGCTAACTTTGTTTGGTGGACACACCAGACTTCACCTGCTGATTTCTATCTGGCCATGTCATGGTTTAATCTGTGTTTTCGTTCTGCTGTGACTGACAGGTTTTCAGGTGTCTGTTCTTGGACATCAGGGGGATGGTCCTATGATGTCCTGGACCAGAACCCTGGCCTCCTATATAACTACCCCAGTCTGTGCACTCATTGCTGGTTATTGACTTTGTCTCTGCCTGCTTGTGGCTTCTTTTTATTAGCATCTCCTGGGATCTTTGCCTTGTATCTTTGACCTCCCTTGTTTGCCGCCTGCCCCTGACCATATAGCTTATACTTTGACTATGCCTTTTGGATTATGATTTTGCTGACCGATTGTTGTGACCCGGAATGTTTACTATTCTTTATTCTGTTTGTTTGTCTTGTTCTGTGTGCACCTATACTAGTATAGGGAACGTCTTTGTGGTTCTCTGCGGCTGCCTAGGGCCGTTTGAGACAAGTAGGTAGGGACAGTTGGTGAGTTCAGAGTCAGGGCTTACTGTCTTGTCCCTGCCGTCTGGTTCCTGACAATGAATCATCCCCTTTTCCCATTTAATAAATAAAAATAAATAAAAAATTTACATATTTGGTATCACCGCGGGAGTAATCGCCCGAACTATTAAATTACCACATTTCTGATAATGCTTAGTTAACAGCGTAATTGCAAAAAAAATCCAAAGTTCAAAGTTGTGCATTTTTGGTCGCATCAAATCCAGAAAAATTGTAATAAAAAGTGATCAAAAAGTTGCATACATGCAATCAAGGTACCGACAAAGTACACATCATGGCACAAAAAATTACACCTCACACAGTCCCATAGAGCAAAGGATAAAAGCGTTATAATGATGGTAATAGAGCTATTTTAAGGAACATTTAGGTTGTTTTTTTTAAAGATTTTAATTTTTTAAAAGCAGTCATAAAATAGAAGTTATGCAAGTTGCATATCATAGTAATCGTAACATCTTGAGGAACATATTTTTTAGGAACAAAAATTAAGTCTGTCATTGCTAAGTATAATTAGTAGCGCAAAAAATAAGGGCTCATGTGGGTCTCTAGGTGAAAAAATACAAACGCTATAACCTTTTAAACACAAGGAGGAAGATACAAAAGCACAAAACTAAAAATTTCCTCAGACCTTAAGGGGTTAATACTTTTAAAAACTTTTATTGCACTTTTTTTAAACACTTTTTATTCACTTTAAAACATGCAATCATTAGATTGCATGTACTGATCTATGCTCTGGTGTAGCATAGATCAGTGTTATCGGTCATCTATGCATAGAGCCTGCCTGAGAGCAGATTCTGTACACAGAATGCCGATCCGACAGGACGGAGGTAAGCGTTGGTACAAGCGATCGAGAGCCATGCTGCAGGGATCCCGATCTGTCAGTGACAGGACAATCACCTGTCAGTCAGTAACAGGACAGATCGCTGTAAATCGCAGCGTTAAAGGGGTTAATGGCAGTTGAGAGCGCAGCTGCCTGTCATTATCTCCGGCCCAGACACACTTATGTGTGTATATATATACGTTCCTGCTACAAGAGGCATGTGCAGCAGGAACATATATACGTATAGCGGATGTGAAGGGGTTAATTTGCAAAAATCTGTATTACTACAGTTCGGGGAGAATCTGGTTATGAAAGCCACCCAGCTTAAGGTATTAAAACCAGGTAAAAATTTTAGGAGTTAAATTGATAAAAAAAAAAAAGTGAATACAATTAACTGAACTTTGATCCTGTGTTGGAACAGTTAGGCAATAAAATACAGGTCTGACAGAAGATCCCAATCTCCCAGGCAGACAGAATTATTTGAATAAAGTCTGTATGTGTCTGTGTCAATTCTGTACGTGTTTTCTGCATCCCCATGTTGGGTAGATAAGAAATATTTTAAAAGGATTACTATATTATGGAACTCCTTAATATGGGGATGGAAACTGGTTTGTATGAAGCTGGAGTATTTTGCGGGGCCATAGAGAGGAAAGGTTAGGGGTACCTAGATTGGACTGATATTATTTGGCCATGCAAATCCACTGGTTAACATAGTGGAAGAATCTTGAGCTCTATTTCCTATTGGGGCGGGAAGTACTGGGGCATCTATCAGAAAATGGACGCTGGTATTTTGGAAGAGGAAAAAGAGAATTAGTGGCCCACGGTGATTACATAGTTACATAGTATATACGGTTGAAAAAAGACACATGTCCATCAGTTCAACCAAGGAGGGGATGGATACAGGGAAGGGGGAGGGATGATAAGTTCTATACATATGCATTTATATTATTTTGGTCTAAGAACTTGTCTAGCCCTGTTTTGAAGCCCTCTACTGTTTTTGCTGTGACCAGATCCTGTGGTAGACTGTTCCACAGATTCACAGTTCTCATTGTAAAGAAGGCTTGTCGCCTCCGGAGATTGAACCTTTTTTTTCTCGAGGCGGAGGCAGTGTCTTTTGAGGGGGTTTTACCTGGAACACCTTTTCCCCATATTTCTTGTAGGGGCCATTTATATATTTAAATAAATTAATCATATCTCCCCTTAAACGTCTCTTCTCCAGACTAAACAAATTTAATTCTTTTAATCTCTCCTCATAACTAAGATGCTCCATTCCCCTTATTAGTTTAGTTGCCCGTCTTTGTACCCTCTCCAGCTCTAGAACATCCTTTTTATGAATCGGGTTCCAAAACTGGACAGCATACTCCAGATGAGGCCACACCAAAGCTTTATAAAGCGGTAATACTATATCCCTGTCCCGAGAGTCCATGCCTGTTTTAATGCATGACAATATCCTGCTGGCCTTAGAAGCAGCTGACTGACATTGTGTACTGTTCTGTAGTCTATTATCTACAAGTACACCCAGATCCTTCTCCATCAGCGACTCTCCCAAAGTACCCCCCCCCCCCCCCAGGACATATGATGCATGTGGGTTATTAGTACCCAGGTGCATAACTTTACATTTATCCACATTGAACCTCATTTGCCAAGTGGACGCCCAAACACTCGATGTGTCTAAGTCATCCTGTAACATCTGCACATCCTCCATAGACTGTACTATTCTACAAAGCCTGGTGTCATCTGCAAAGATAGAAACATTGCTGTTAATTCCATTCTCAATATCATTAATAAACAAGTTAAACAGAAGAGGGCCCAGTACTGACCCTTAGGGTACACCACTTATTACCGGGGACCATTCGGAGTAGGAAGCATTGACCACCACTCTCTGGGTACGATTATTAAGGCCCCATTCACACGTCCGTGTCAGTTTTTACTGTCAGGAAATCCTGATCAGGAGGCCTTAAATGTCATCAGGATAGTATCAGGATTTCCTGACAGTAATCCGTTTTTACCATCAGGAAACCATCAGGAAAAACCTTCAGGATTTCCTGATGAGAAAAAAAAAATAGGACATGTATTTCTGCAAACTGGATGGTCATAGCTTGCAGAATTACAACTCCCATCATGCTTGGCTGACAGGTCATGATGGAAGTTGTACTTCTGCAGTCTGTGGTCACCCAGGTTGCAGTACATGATGGGAGTTGTACCTCTGCAGCCTGTGGCCATCCAGGTTGCAGAAGTACAACTCCCACCATGACCTGTCAGCAAGGCATGGTGGGAGTTGTACTTCTGCCACCTGGATGGCCACAGGCTGCAGAAGTACAACTCCCATCATGACCTGTCAGCAGGGGCATGGTGGGAGTTGTACCTCTGCAACCTGGATGGCCACAGGCTGCAGAAGTACAACTCCCATCATGACTTGTCAGCAGGGGCATGGTGGGAGTTGTACTTCTGCAACCTGGATGGCCACAGGCTGCAGAAGTACAACTCCCATCATGACTTGTCAGCAGGGCATGATGGGAGTTTTAATCTCACCTGTCCTGGTCTCCTGGCCGCCGGGGGGTGGGGATGGGGGGGGGGTGCGGGTGCCGCGAGTGGCCGCGGGGGGGTGCGGGGGTATCGCGAGTGGCCGCGGGGGGGTGCGGGGGTATCGCGAGTGGCCGCGGGGGGGTGCGGGGGTATCGCGAGTGGCCGCGGGGGTGCCGCGAGTGGCCGCGGGGGGGTGTGCAGCGGGGGTGCCGCGAGTGGCCGCGGGGGGGTGCGGGGGTGCCGCGAGTGGCTGCCGGGGGTACCTGCGGATGAAGAGGCAGCGAAGAGGCAGCAGGAGCAGAGGCGGAAGGTGAGTGGAACTCCGGACGCTTTCCTGTTGTGCCTCCTATGGGGGCGTCCGGGCCGGATTTCCGGACGAAAATAGGACCGGTTCTAAAAAATCCGGTCCTATTTTCCGGAACGGACAGCCCTCCGGAAAATTCCGGAAGGGTGTCCGTGTCCAATGAAAGTCTATGCGTCCGGAAATTCGTCCGGATTTCCTGATAGGACAGCACCAATCACCATTAGTGTTCGGGGAAAAGATGGCGCCGATGCCACACCCACGATCACTGTGATCGGCCGGCCAGTACCTGCCGGCCCATCACGGCGATCAAAGCGTTAAAAAACAATGTCTCCGGGTTCTGTACCCCTCAGCTAGGTAGCTGAGGGGTACTGAGGGGTGCAGAACAGGTGTGTATAGTGTAGGTGCACTATACTCACCAGATCTGGGCGTCCGGAGCAGCGATCGGGTCCCGAGCGTCCTCGTCTCTTCACTTCCGGGTTTGGTCGGGTCCCGTCGGCAATTTCCGGCTCTTTAGGCTTTTCCGTGGCCCCTATCTTTGGGAGTCTTCGTCAGCTTCTCTGTACTGCCCCCTAGCGGCTGATCAGTGAATATACCCGTGCATAGAATGGAGTGTGACATGAGCGGAGACGCACGCCCGCATCAGTCCGCCGGCGGGTGCCAGCTGCGGAATGCACAAAGGTTTATCCTTCACCATTCCGCAGTGTGCACCTACTGTTAGAGTGTATGATGGAAGGGACACCCGAATCCAGCCCCCAGATGCCCCCCCCCCCCCAATCCTCAGAGTTAGTGAGAAGATCGTTTGGGAACTGATCTTCCCACTGCTGGATAAAGGTTACCATCTGTACGGGGATAACAGGGGTCACGTTGATCCCGGGATTATTCTGATTGCCAATATGGAGTCAGGAAGGAATTTTTCCCCTGTGATGAGGCTATTGTCGTCTGCCTCACAAGGGTTTTTTGCCTTCCTCTGGATCAACACAGGTTGAATTTGATGGACACCTGTTATTTTCAACCTTTTTCAAACTAATAATTGGCCTAATGCCCCCAAATAAATTAGAATTGTCCCTTTTCCCCAGCTAAATAGGTATGGCCACCATTCCCATTAGAGGATGCCATGATGCAATTACAAAGCCTCTGTGCGGCCAGGACAGTAGAAACCCCCCAAGTGACCCCATTCTGTAAACTACACCCCATAAGGAATCTAACGAGGGGGGCAGCGGGTATATGGCCCCCTGGTGACGGGCACATTTGTGCCGTGAAATTGAAAAAAAAAAATATTTTTTATTTTCACGGCACATGTTCTACACATGTGCCTATCACCAGTGGGGTCCATATGCTCACTGTACCCCTTGTTAGATTCCTTATGGGGTGTAGTTTCCAGAATGGGGTCACTTGTGGGGGGTTTCTACTGTCCCGGCAGCACAGGAGCTTTGTAATTGCGACATGGCCTCCATCCTCCATTCCAGCCTCTAAATGGCGCTCTGTCCCTTTGGTGGCTTGCCCTGTGCCCATATGGCACATTATGTCCACATGTGGGGTATTTTCGTACTAGGGAAATTAACCTACACGTTTTGCGTTCATTTTCTTTTTTAACCCCTTGTGGAAATGGAAAAAATCAAGGCTAGACCAACATTTAGTGTAAAAATTTTTTCATTTTTACACTAAATCATTGATCTTGTCTTGATTTTTTCATTTTCACAAGGGGTTAAAAGATAAAAAAAACACTAAATGTGTAGAGCGATTTCCCCTGAGTACGAAAATACCCCACATGTGGACATAAAGCACCATGCGGGTGCAGGGTAAGCCTCCAAAGGGAAGGAGTGCCATTTGGCTTTTGGAGGCTGGATTTGGCTGGAATGGATTTCGAGGGGCAATGTTGCATTTAAAAGGCCACTGTGTTGCCAAGACAGTTGAACCCCCCCCCCCCCACAAGTGACCCCATTATGGAAACTACACCTCTCAGGGAATGTAACAAGGGATGTATTGAGCATATAGAACCCACTGGTGACTGGTACAAATGTGGAACAATGTGAAAATGAAATATTACATTTTTTATTTCATTCATTACATAATGTTGGTCTAGCCTTGAATTTTTCATTTTCACAAGGGGTTAAAAGAGAAAAAAAGCCACAAAATGTGTAGAGATTTCCCCCAAGTCCGTAAATACCCCACATGTGGACATAAACCGCAATGTGGGTGCAGGGCAAGCCTCCGAAGGGAAGGAGCGCCATTTGGATTTTGGAGGTTGGATTTGGCCAGAATGGATGATGAACGCCATGTCGCATTTACAGAGCCCTCGTGCTGCCAAAACACTGGAAACCCCCCCACAAGTGACCCCATTCTGAAAACAACATAACTCAAGTAATCTAACAAGGGGTGTAGTGAGGATATGTACCCCTGGATTATGGGCACATATGTGCCGTGAAAGTGAAAAAATTACAATTTTCACTTTCACGTCACATTTTTCTACATTTGTGCCCATCACCAGTGGGGTCCATATCCTCATTGCACCCCTTGTTAGATTCCTTGAGGGGTGTAGTTTCCAGAATGGGGTCACTTGTGGGGGGTTTCCAGTGTCTTGGCAGCACGAGGGCTCTGTAAATGCGACATGGCCCTTGAAATCAATTCCAGTGAAATCCAGCTTCCAAAAGCCAATTGGCGCTCCTTCCCTTTGTAGGCTCGCCCTGCACCCAAATTGCGCTTTATGTCCACATGTTGGGTATTTCCGTACTCGGAGAAACTGGACCACACATTTTGTGTTTTTTTTTCCTTTCATCCCTTTGTGAAAATGAAAAATTGAAGGCTAGAACAACGTTATAGTGTAAAAATTTTTTTTTTCTTTTTTCACGCCATATTGTTAGGAAAATCTGTGAAGCACCTGTGGGGTCCAGATCCTCACTGCACCCCTTGTTATATTCCTTGAGGGGTCTAGTTTTCTAAATGGTGTCCCATTAGGGGTGTTTTTTAGGTTTTGGCACCCCAGAGCCTCTGCCAACCTGAAGTGGTACAGTCAGAAATGACCAAATATAACGGAGCCATTGAAATTTACTAGGCGCTCCTTTATATCTGAGGCTTGTGGTTGTGTCAAATTGCGTAATAGGGCCACATATGGGGTATTTCTATAAACTGCAGAAACGGGGCAATCAATATTGGGGTGCATTTCTCTGGTAATAAGTTTATAAATATGAAAAATATTGGATTACAATAAAATCTCTGCACAGAAAATTAAAAATTTTCTAATTTCTTACACACTTTTTTTTCTGTGACTCTCCTAAAGGGTTAAAAAACTTTCTGGATGTGCTTTTGCAGAGTTTCGGGGGTGCAGTTTCTGAAATGGGGTGCTTTGTGGGGCTTTGTAACATACAGGCCCCTCAAATACACTTTAAACCTGAACAGGTCCCTAAAAATGTCTGATTTTGAAATTTTACTGAAAATTTGGAAATTTGCTGCTTATGTTTTACGCTTTCTATTGTCTAAAAAAAAAAGAAAGATCATTTAATAAATCCCGCCAACATAAAGTAGACATGTTGCTAATGCTATTTAATATATAATTTATGTGGTATAACCACTTTCTGTATTAGCAAAAAAGTTTAAAAGTTGGAAAAATTCATTTTTTCACAATTTTTCACGTTATTTGGTTTTTTTTCCATAAAGATTCGTTATAAGTATCGACTCCAATTTACCAGAAATGTAAAGTACAATATGTCACGAGAAAACTATCTAGCCATCATTCTCAGTGCAAAAAAACTGTGAAAAAGAAAGAGATTTAGCACTTACCAGAACTTGTAACTCCTCTTTAAACTCCACTTACACCAACCACTTGTCAGCAACCACAGCAGTGAGCAAGCACACACAGTGAGCACTGAGCCTTGATTTAAGCACCTGAGATCAAATAACCCCACCCCCAGGTGCAGAGCAGACCCGAGAAAAAAAACAGTTTGGACCTGTTTAACTAAGCAGCTATGGTACTATCTATCTATGCGCTGCAGCAATGCACACCATACAATTGCACAAAAATAACAATATATCAGTCACTCCAAACCTACAGAATCAGCAGCAACTCCTCTTTAAACTCCACTTAGACCAAACACTTGTAAGCAACCACAGCAGTGAGCAAGCACACACAGTGAGCGCTGAGCCTTGATATAAGCAGCTGAGATCAATTAACCCCACCCCCAGGTGCAGAGCAGACCAGAGAAAAAAAACAGTTTGGACCTGTTTAACTAAGCAGCTATGGTACCATCTATCTATGCGCTGCAGCAATGCATGCCACACAATTGAATAAAAACAACAATATATCAGTCACTCCAAACCCACAGAATCAGCAGCAACTCCTCTTTAAACTCCACTTAGACCAACCACTTGTCAGCAAGCACACACAGTGAGCGCTGAGCCTTGATTTAAGCACCTGAGATCAATTAACCCCACCCCCAGGTGCAGAGCAGACCAGAGGAAAAAAAAACAGTTTGGACCTTTTTAACTAAGCAGCTATGGTACTATCTATCTATGCGCTGCAGCAATGCACACCCAACAATTGCACAAAAACAATATATCAGTCACTCCAAACCCACAGAATCAGCAGTAACTCCTCTTAAAACTCCACTTACACCAACCACTTGTCAGCAACCACAGCAGTGAGCCCAGGGATTAATCCAGGGAAAACTTACTTTCAAATAAACTGGTTTCAGAAAGTTATATAGATTTGTAATTTACTTCTATTTAAAAATCTCAAGTCTTCCCATACTTATCAGTTGCTGTATGTCCTGCAGGAAGTTATGTTTTTTTTTTTCAGTCCGGCATCATGCTCTCTACTGACGTCCACTGTCCACAGCAGCAGAAAATTCCCATTAAAAAATCTCATCTCGGACAGAGATGTCAGCAAAGAGCATTGTGTCAGACTGAAAAGAAAACATTTCCTGCAGGACAAACAGCACCTGACAAGTATGGGAAGACTTAAGATTTTTAAACAGAAGTAAATTACAAATCTATATAACTTTCTGAAACCAGTTGATTTGAAAGAAAAAGATTTTTTGCTGGATAACCCCTGTAAAGAGAATGTTAAAGCGACTCTGTACCCACAATCTGCCCCCCCAAACAGCTTGTACCTTCAGATAGCTGCTTTTAATCCAAGATCTGTCCTGGGGTCTGTTCGTCAGATGATGCAGTTATTGTCCTAAAAAACAACTTTTAAACTTGCAGCTCTGTGTCAAATTGGTGAAATTGGAAAAAAAGAATGCATTATGGTAACTATTGGGGGGTTCTACGCAATGCATTACACGGTAAAAGCGACATGATGCCATTATTCTATACGTCATTCCGAACACAACCATATGCTATTTTAAACAGATTTTCTAATGTTTTATTTTTTTTAATGAAATCCTTTTTTTTGCAATGATTAATAAAATGGTCCTATTGTGACTGTTATAACTGTGTTAGATTTTCACCTACGGGGCTGTATAGGGCATCTTTTTTTTGCGCCATGATCTCTAGTTTTTATTAATACCATTTTTGTGTAAATCTGACGTTTTGATCACTTTTCTTGATTTTTTTTTTCTTTTTAAATAATGTAACAAAAAAATCTGTAATCCCTGGCGCTTTTTTCCCTCTTTTTTTTGTTAACACCAGTCGCTGTACGGGATGACTGTTATATTTTAATAGATCGGACAATTACGCATGCTACAGTATATAATTTGTTGAATTATTTTTACATGTTTTATTTATATTATGGGATAGGGGGTTGGTTTTCATTGGGGGAGAGGCTATGGTGTATTTTTTAATTTTTTTTTTTTTAACACATTTTAAGTCCCCCTGGGGCACGTTTACATGCAATCATTAGTTCTGCCTGTGGTAGACTCAATGAGCTCAGCGCCGATCAGACCGCACGGAGGAAGGTAAGAGACCGCTGGCGGTCCGACACAGCAATCAGGACACTGTGGGGGTCCTGATCGGTAAGTGCCGAGAGCTGCTGCATTTAAGAAGTTTATGACAGGCTGCAGCGCGATCGGTGAAGTCTGTCATTAACAGTGAGGGCCTGGCTGCTGGTTGTAGCTGGCCCCCACCTGCTATGAAACGCGCTCCACTCCAAAGTGTGTTTCATAGCACCTTAGACACCCAGGACGTAAATGTACGTCCAGGGTTGTCTGGTGACAGGTGGCCAGGATGTACATTTAAGTCCAGGGTCGTCTATGGGTTAAAGATATGGTGTCCCAAGGTAAAATAATAAGCTGGGAAGTGGCAAAAAAAATTGGTCTAGGGTAGAACGTATGATTGGATTTCTTTGAATTGAAGAATGCGCTAAATGAAAAACACTGTTTAATAATTGAGGAAAATGACCCCCTCAATGAAAGGCTTAGGAAAGAGCAGATCACAAAGAAAAGTATATTTTTTTTATACAGTAAATATTTACAGTAGTTAAAAAATGTGACATTAAGGAGCCAAGAAAGGTGGGAAGAGGAGTTAGGGGATAAAACAGAATCTTTTCTATTTAATCCCCTTAATCCAAAATTTTCCTCAAATAGGATTATTGAACAGTTTTTGGCTTTAGGGCATTCTTCAATTCAAAGACATCCAACCATATGTTCTCTGGGAACATAAAAAGGTATCCGTGGTGGGGAACCATCAAATGCTTAAATTTAATATTGTGGCTGTACTATACTTCATATGATCCAAAAAGTATCCAGTATTATATGTCTGCGATGTGGGGAGGGAGAAGGTGAACTTCTTCATATGTTATGGACTTTTAGGGAAATACGATAAGGGATAAGGTTTATGTCCAAATGATTCAAAAGTTGGAAATGAGTTTACTAGCCTTACTAGGTGACACTTCTGGGATAAATGCCCCAAAAGGAACTATAAAGTATATTATGGTAAGCTCTCCAGAAGTCTTCAAAATGGGGTTGAGACTGTATAGAGTACTATTAAAACATTTATTCATATATGTGTATATAAATATCTTCTATATTCAAGAAAATACTTAAAAATATTAAAACTGAGTGAGTTAAGCTTTTAGATGTTCAGTATATGTGGTGCAATGCTTCAGGACCCTTGCAGGTTAACAGTATTACATAACTCATACTTGTCATAGCCAGAGCAACAACATTTTTGTATAAATACTTTAACTTTAGGCAGCAAATAGTTCTGTAGAATAGGAGGTAAAGCAACCACAATATTGGCAGTGTATGTTGTTACTTTCTGCAACAATTAGTAAATGGTATAATCCTGTATAATAAGGCAACTTCAGTATTGTGTGGTAGCGTGTTGCAGTTGTTCCTTCTCATACTGTATGTAAACAGCACTGATGGAATAATATGTCGAAAGTACCAGCTGCACTTGTTTCACTTTGCAAAAGAGTCTAGCTGTCTGCAGCCGATCTCCTCGTCCCATGCCGGGGGGAGATGAACTACCATCAATAGGGGTGTACTTACAGTTTGTTGTTGTGATCTAGTATTTTGTAAGTGATTTTGTTTGTAGTTATATCTTTTGTGTATGTATTAGGCATCACTGTCCTTGTTTTACACTGTTTGTGCTGCACTGCGCTTTTTACATAGTTGAAACTGCAGAAATTGTACAGTTAATTGATATTATGGATCTTTGGTGGTTATCCACCTCTCACCCCTCCCGGTGTGCTTTCCTTGTACACCACACAGTATGTTGTCTCCTCACTGTACAGGGTCCCCAGGGCCTTTCTGGAGCATTTTGCCAGGAGCTGTAAGTCCCAGACTGTGTTCTCTGTATGCTGCTTGCACGTGCAGAATTGGCGTGTGGCCCAAGCACAGTATGCATTTAGGATTCACAGGGAGAGAGTCATGCAGGTGATTACATTAGTCCTGAGACACCTTTTAAACTTCAAAATTAAACCAAAACTTACCATTTGCAAAAAATGACTGCCAAACAATATTATTTCACCTCCCTCATCTCTTCACTGTCAAAAAATCTAAAACGCCTTTTCGACACCTTTTAATTCTCTTCTCAAGCCCAAAGCTCAGTCACCCATCAATGACCTCTGAGCTGAAGATTTGGCCTCCTACTTCAAATCCAAAATTGACACCATCCGAAGTAATATAAATTTAGATCTAAGGTTTCATTGTAGACCCTGGTATCATTATAGAACATCTTAAAATGCCAGCTTAAAGTGCCAACTTTAAAGTGACACTATCACCTCCTTTTTGCATTCTGACATCTCTACACAGGTGTAAAGGGTAAATTTAGCGTTTTTCATACCTTATTTCATATCATACGTCATGGTGTTTAAAAGTGTCCTTTTATCAACTGCAGATTGCATTAAGTGGGCGTGACCTCACGGTATTAGTGCCACTTAGCCCCGCCCACAACGGCACGGTTGGCCCCGCCCCCTCGCCGACCATTGGAGCAGGCTGGCCGAAAGGTCTAGACTCCACCCCCTTCAGTCGGCCAACCAATGGGCGTCAAGGGGGCGGAGCCAACTGTGTCCTTGCGGGCGGGGCTAAGTGGCGCTAATGCAGTTGATAAAAGGACACTTTTTACTTGAACAAACACCATGACGTATGATATGAAATAAGGTATGAAAAACGCTAAATTTACCCTTTACACCTGTGTAGAGATGTCAGAATGCACACTTTAAAATGACACTGTCACCTCCTTTTTGCATTCTGAAATCTCTACACAGGTGTAAAGGGTAAATTTAGCGTTTTTCATACCTTATTTCATATCATACGTCATGGTGTTTGTTCAAGTAAAAAGTGTCCTTTTATCAACTGCAGATTGTATTAAGTGGGCCTGGCCTCATGGTATTAGGGCCACTTAGCCCCGCCCACAGCGGCACTGTTGGCCCTGCCCCCTCACCGGCCGTTGGAACAGGCTGGCTGAAAGGTCTAGACCCCACTTCCTTTATGTCGCCCAACCAATGAGCATCAAGGGGGTGGGGCCAACGGTGTCATTGTGGGTGGGGCTTAGTGGCTCTAATGTCGCAACAGTGTCACTTTAGGTGTAATATTTAGAATTAGGCCAGAATTGGATCAGAATTGAACAGAAAGAACATCTCTCCAAACATACTTTTGTAAGTGACAATCTCCTTAACCATAAAATATTTCCTTAGCTTTTTATCTGCCCTCATCTACATGTCTTGTGTTTTCTTTCTATCCTACCCACCACCCATCCACACTGAAAATCAACTTTACATCAGCCCCTCTCTCCTCCCCTCCCCTATGTATTGCTCCCATACTCTGTACACTCTCACTCACCTCCCTATAACTGCTTCCACTGTGCAGCACAGAAGTCGCTCTCACAAGTCTTTTAACCTGCTGCTAAACCACCTGCTGTCTCTCTCTATCCTTCTGCTTCAGGCTGCTGGTGACATCTCTCCTAATCCTGGCCCACCTTTGTCCCTCGCTAGTGACCCTCTCCTACTTCCCTCAAATAACTCTTTAAGCTTCACCAAGAACCGCTGTCTGCCATCTTCTGCTCCCTCTGTCTCTCCAGTATCCTTTACCTGCGCTCTCCTAAATTCTCGCTCCGTGTGAAACAAACTCACGGAGATTCATGATCTTTTCATCATTAAATCCTTCACTCCTCTGGCTCTCACTGAAACCTGGCTGCAACCATCTGATACTGCTTCCCCTGCTGCTCTATCCTGTGGTGGTCTTCTTCTCTCTCACACCCCCAGACCTGAGGGTAGGCATGGTGGAGGAGTTGGTGTTCTTCTCTCCCCGCAGTGCACCTTTCAGGTCATTCCCCCTGAGCCCTCACTCTCATTCCCCTCCTTTTGAGTTTCACACCCTCAGACTCTTCCGCCCACTTCCCCTCAGAGTTGCTGTAATCTATCGTCCCCCTGGCTCTCCACGACAATTCCTCGACCACTTTGCCACCTAGCTCCCTCATTTCTTATCTGCTGAAGTTCCCACACTAATCCTGGGTGACTTCAACATTCCTGTCGATACTCCTATTTTCTCTCACGCCTCTAAGCTTTTCTCTCTAACCACCTCTTTCGGCCTCTCACAGCCAGGGGCGGATTAACTTTACCATGGGCCCAGGGCTGTTCACCAAGCCTGGGCCCCCCCAACCCACTGTAACTATGGCAACACTAGCCTGGCGTTCATAGTACAGGACAGATAATGTCATGATGTCCTGATTTGTGCAAAATTGCCATTAAAAACACACAATTTTTTTATTTTATAATTTCACAATTACTAACGTCTGCCCCCCTCCTGACACTTCTACCCCACACAACACCCTGAAAACTACCCTAGACTCTGTAGCCCCCCTACTCTCCGCATACCGCGCCACAGATGCCGGCAGCCCTGGCACACCCCGGAAACTCGCTTTCTTCGGCGGTGCTCTAGGACGGCTGAACGTCTGTGGAGGAAATCTAGAACCTCAGCAGATTTCATTCATTACAAATTCACCCTCAAATCTTATTACTCTGCCCTTCACCTCGCCAAACAATATTATTTCACCTCCCTCACCTTCTCATCAACTTTTAATTCTCTTCTCAAGCCCAAAGCTCAGTCACCCATCACTGACCTCTGCGCTGAAGATTTGGCCTCCTTCTTCAAATCCAAAATTGACACTATCCGTTCCGACATCACCTCCCAGCCCCATAGATCCCATCCCCTCTCCCACCTTCTTTTCACTCTCTGCTTTTGATCCAGTGACAGAGGAAGAAGTCTCCAAGCTCCTCTCCTCCTCTCATCCTGCTACCTGCCCTAGTGACCCTATTCCCTCACACCTCCTCCAATCCCTCTCTCCTGCTGTCACTACTTACCTCACCAAAATATTCAACCTCTCCCTCTCCTCTGGTATCTTTCCCTCCTCATTCAAACACTCTGTAATTACCCTGCTACTGAAAAAGCCATCTCTAGACTCATCCTGTGCAGCCAACTATCGACCTGTCTCCAATCTCCCCTTCATCTCTAAGCTCCTGGAACGTCTTGTCTACTCTCGCCTTACTCGTTATCTCTCTGATAACTCTCTTCTTCACCCTCTACAGTCCGGCTTCCTACCCCTTCACTCCACTGAAACTGCTCTCACCAATGTGTCAAATGACCTCCTGAAGGCCAAGTCACAAGGAAACTACTCCTTGCTGATTCTCATGGATCTTTCAGCAGCGTTTGACACTGTGGACCACCAGCTCCTCCTCTCCATGCTCAGCTCTCTTGGTCTTAAGGACTCTGTTCTCTCTTGGTTCTCTTCCTACCTCTCTGACCGCTCATTCAGTGTATCCTTCTCGGGCTCTACTTCTTCTCCCTTACCTCTCTCTGTTGGGGTTCCCCAGGGATCAGTCCTGGGTCCCCTCCTCTTCTCCCTCTATACAGCCCCCATCGGACAGACCATCAGCAGGTTTGGCCTGCAATACCATCTTTATGCTGATGACACCCAGTTATACACTTCTTCCCGTGACATCTCCCCTGCCTTCCTGCAAAATACAAGTGACTGCCTATCTGCTCTCTCTAACACGATGACCTCTCTGTTCCTCAAACTCAACCTTTCTAAAACTGAACTTCTTGTACTCCCTCCCTCTAACAAACCTAAACCCGACATTTCACTCTCAGTCTGGTACTAGTGTGGTACTAGCATCACTCCTGTGCATCAAGCTCGATGTCTGGGTGTTATGCTAGACTCTGATCTATCCTTGCACGCTACTGTCCCCTTTATCTCAAAAACATATCCAGAATCCGCCCATTTCTTACCACTGACACCGCTCAGACTCTGACTGTCGCCCTGATCCACTTCCGTCTTGACTACTGTAACTCCCTACTAATTGGTCTTCCTTTCTCTAAGCTCTCCCCTCTCCAGTCTATCGTGAACGCAGCAGCTAGGCTCATCTTCCTCTCCAGCCATTATACTGATGTCTCCCCCCTGTGCCAGTCACTGCACTGGTTACCGATTAAATATACAACACATTTCAAACTCCTCACCCTCACCCATAAAGCTCTCCACAACCCTGCCCCTCCATACATCTCCTCCCTCATCTCCACCTACCATCCTTCCCGTTCTGCTAATGACCTTACACTAACCTCTTCTATAATCAGATAATATAATCATTCCAGCCTCCAAGACTTCTCTTGTTCTGCACCAGTTCTCTGGAACTCCCCAAAGACCTCAGACTTACCTGACTAACCTGTAATGTATTTATATATTTAAATAAGCATTGCGGAATCTGTTGGCGCTATACAAATAGATATTATTATTATAAAAAGATTTAGTCACCACAGTGGGTTAGTGCCATGCTACGCCACTCCTAGGATCCTAGGGACTATAACCTAGTGCAGATTGTTATTTTGGACACATAGTTATACAGAAAGGTTATTGATCTGGCTATGACAACAAGAATGAGATATGTAATATGTAAGCTTCTGGGTTCTGCAGTGTTGCACCACATATACAGTACATCTAAAAGCTTTACTCACTCAGTTTTAATTTTTTTTAAGTATTTTCATATTTTTATATTTATATACACATATATCTAAAAAAAATTTTTAATAGTAATGTATACAGTCTCAACCCCATTTATAAGACTTCTGGAAAGCTAACCGTAGATACATAATTTTTGGTTTCTAGGTAATGCAACTTTTTGAATTTGGGTTGAGCACACACCTATGATTACTGTATTATTAGAATGTTCTTTTATGCTTAGTTAGTCATTGTTAGAAAGTAGATCTCTCCAAGGCCGCAAAATGTGAAAGAATGAGAAAACTGTTTGTTGATTTACAAAAAACATCTTTAAATGTTTTTTTCTTTTTTTTTCTTTTTTTGCCCCCTGCAGTCGGGGGAGAGACTATTGTATTGTATGTACTATTGTTGTTCAGAAGTTTTCTAATGAAATCGTTTAAATAAAAAAAGGGTTATCCATGAATTCTGTGAGGTTCATGAATTCTGTGAGACCTTTAGCTAACAAATAGAGATCCCATAGGAAGTCATATCCCTTGTATTTGTAGACCTCCTGAAAGGGGTCTATCCTACGCTTAGGACATGCTTCATCCAGGTCTACGTGCTCCAGACATCTACGTGCTCCAGACATCTACGTGCTCCAGACATCTTTTGATGTCCAACTCCTGTTCCTTCTATCCAAACCATCTCCCAAAAGACACAGATTGAGAAGAAGGAGATGGTGCAGGAGAGGGTGACAGCTGTCTCCCTAGCCCAACTGAGGATCTGCCTCTAACAGTTCACCCTGGTTGCGTGGAGCATCACTTACATTAATGTCAATGCTCCTTGTTGCCTCCCATTATGATGATAGTGGTGGATCATATGGAATTGACTCCTCACCCCAGCCAGACTCAATAACCACCCTTCAGCTGGGCGGTAGTGACGAGGGGGCCACTTGCCCTGAGTCTGTCTCCTTTTTAGGCCCCACCAAAGGCATCTGTGGATGGATGGACCCAAGGTAAGCAGCTTGCAAGGGTGAACCTGCACCATGTTGTCAACTGCACGCTATACTTTCTTTAAATCTACTTTCACTTTCACATAGGGGGAACAGAACAGATACTGCCCCTGATTTTAAAATACAAGACAGCACAATTCCACCCATCTGCTTGTAAAAGGTGTATACCAAAACGTGGCATTAAGTGAATAAAGACTATATGAATTGATGGAATAATGCTGCCTTGGACTGCATGTTTGACTAGGACCAGAGGCAAAGGGGATATTTATACAGCACAACAGGGCTGAATCTTGCTGGGCCTTTTGAGCTCAGGGGAATGCCCTGTGCTTCATCCAGTAATTTACATATCGCTTCTACTACTTTGGAGTTGTAATAAAGGTGGTATCTATGGAATTGAAGTATAAAGACCTATTGCAGAGTTCTTTTGGTTTAAAGGGATTCTGTAATCAGACGATTACATATCATTTAACCCACTAGGAATTTGATTCTAAAGCTACTAGCAGTGGCCGATAGATGGGGTAAAACACTGTCTTACCATGTGTTTTATGCGCTCTGTTGTACCTTTATGTGCAGAAATTCGGTCTTTGAATACGGTGCACAAGGCGGAGGGGTGTGGAAGGGTGAGACGGAAATTAGTTGTCTGCCTGTCAGCATGCTCTGCAGAGTGATTGATTGACAGGAAAAGAGGCCGAATTTCTGACAGGAGACTGAATTTCTACAGGTTTAGGTACCAACCCCCCCACCCCAAACCGCTTGTACCTTCAGATGGCTGCTTTTAATCCAAGATCTGTCCTGGGGTCTGTTCAGGAGGTGATGCGGTTATTGTCCTTAAAAAACAACTTTTAAACTGTGCCAAACGGCCGTGGCCTACAATGTCTATGCTGGCACATAGGCTGGCACAACCTCTCTGTCCCTCCTCCCCGCCCTCCTCATCGTTGGGAATGCTCCAGGCAGATTGTCTCCTATTCATCAACTGTGTGAATACTGAACATGGGCTAGATCGTTAAGGCACCTGTGCTATATTCAGACAGGAGAAAATGTTCCAGTGGCATTCCTAATGATGAATAGGGTGGGGAGGAGGGACGGAGGGGTGGTGCAAAGTTAGGGCACAGATACTCTAAGCCCCGGCCGTTGGGCATGGTTGGGGCTGCAAGTTTAAAAGTTGTTTTTAAGACAATAACTG
This sequence comes from Dendropsophus ebraccatus, assembly GCF_027789765.1. Lineage (NCBI taxonomy): Eukaryota > Metazoa > Chordata > Amphibia > Anura > Hylidae > Dendropsophus > Dendropsophus ebraccatus. Next base: position 37,605,894 of record NC_091466.1, read on the forward strand.
TATCACCTGCCGAACGGACCCCAGGGCAGATCTTGAATTAAAGCAGCTATCCAAAGGTACAAGTGGTTTGGGGGGGGGGGGTCAGATTGGGGGTACAGAGTCGCTTTAACCCCTTATGGACCAATAACGTACCCACGCCGAGACCCCACTCTGAACTGTTGAACTCCGGGCGGTTACTAGACACCATGGCGGGTTTTAGATTAAATGTGGCCCTGGGCAAAGGTAAAGGTGGGGCCCCAAATGCTAACATATTGTAGCAACAATTTAAGGTCCTTATACACTTTAGTCAGTGGTACCCGCTGCTCGTGGCTGGTTCGGGTATTACATGGTCTGATACTCTGGATAAGTTAGCACTAGAGATGAGCGAAGCTCGAGCATGCTCGAGTCCATCCGAACCCGAACGTTCGGCATTTGATTAGCGGTGGCTGCTGAACTTGGACAAAGCCCTAAGGCTATGTTGAAAACATGGATATAGTCATTGGCTGTATCCATGTTTTCCAGACAACCTTAGAGCTTTATCCAAGTTTAGCAGCCCCCGCTAATCAAATGCCGAACGTTTGGGTTTGGATGGACTCTAACCCGAACCCGCTTCGCTTATCTCTAGTTAGCACCAATCTAGAAGATCTTGCTTACAGAACCTATAGGACAGCTTGATTGATTATTGTGCAGCAAGGGCTGCATGGACATTATTAGTGATGTCCGTGCAACCCTTGCTGTATATAGTAAATAATAAAGCTATTTCTTAACTGATCACCTTCCCCGGTGTCCTCGGGCCTTGTCGGGGCAATACACTGGTCAGCGCAGCTGCAGCTTTCATTTCTGGTCCCATCTCTGAAGTGACTGGGCAATCACTGGCTAAGACAGGACAGCACTGCAGCCAGTGATTGGCTGAGAGGCTGTTACTTCAGCGATTGGACCAAAAGTGAGAGCTGCAGCTGCGGTGACCAGGGTATTGCCCCGACAAGGCCTGAGGACACCGGGGAAGGTGATCAGTTAAGTAATAACTTTATTATTTTATTCACCTATTTATCAGCCATAGGCCATGCTACCTATTACAGCGATGTGTGGCTGGCAGCTGATCGTGTAGCTCTTCAGCTGATTGTTGTCTTTATTACATGAGTTATATTAGCCTGATTCTAACAATTATTATTAGGACCTTAGTCACAGTCAGTCAGTTCAAAAGGTTACATGCCAAGACGCAAAAGACTGACACACAAAAAATGTTTATATGCATTGTTTAAAAAAAATACATCGCTATATCAGGACCAAATATTACCTCCATACTGTTACTGAAGAAAACGCGCACATGTAAAAACTAGAGATGAGCGAGTAGTAAAATATTCGAATTTTTGAATATCGAGTCGAGTAGACCCCAATACTTGACTATTTGATCGGATACCGAATCCCATTAAAGTCTATGGGAGAAAAATCCTCGACACTTGGAAATCAAAATTTTACCACTTGGAGGTCACCAAGTCCACAAAGACACCTCAGGAAATGATGGCAACACCTCTGGAATACAACTGGAGTTGCAGTATTACGCCACTATCACAACCTATCAACTATACACTCCAAACACAATATGACCACTATGTAAAGTGAAAAAAATACATGGAAACCTTCCTTCCTTAACAGTAGTATGGACAGAAAGACACATTTTAAGACAAAGAAATATTTTCATGCACCCCTTTAAGTCACGTTGCCTATGACAACCACAGATGGCATAGGCAAGGGGGAAATTAATATTGTCATTGTGTGTGTGATGTGGTAAGACATGTCTTTACATTTTCAAAGTCCTCTGCCACTTCCATATGCCCTTATTACACATAAGGGAGTATGGGTCTCATGGCACACAAGGAGTATACAGCCGTATACCCTCTCTATGACGTATTAGAATGCCCTACAGCAGGCAACAGCCGTTATACTTTATGTTGCGCACAAGCACGTAGAAGAGTAGTACAACACTTTTATTTTTTTTGCCTTGGCACACAAGGAGTATACAATCGTATACCCTCTTTGATGTATAATAAGAATGCTCTACAGCAGGCAAAAGGCATTAGACTTTATGATGTGGCACACAGCACGCAGAACAGTAACACCACGCCATTTTTTGCCTTGGCACACAAGGAGTATACAGCCGTATACCCTATACCGACAGATACACTGCAGCCTATTCCTCGCAGTGAATACACTCCTGCTGCCTGTCTGAACACACCTATGTGACCTATGTGCTGCTAGATGGTTTAATAGCTATATGTCTTTAGATAAATGTGTTCCTTCTGTAGTTTTAGCCCGAACAGGGGCTTTTGTGGGTCTCTCCTGCCTAAAATCACCTAATACCTGACTGTACCTGCTACACACTGTCTCCCTGTCTAGCTCCAAGTCTCATCTGAAAACAAATCTCAAATCCACTGTTCGATTACTGTGAAGGTCACATGGTTTAGCCAGCCAATGAATGTAGGTGAATCTGCGGAATCTGTTGGCGCTATACAAATAAATTTATTATTATTATTATTTTTTTTTTTCACTGCCTGTGTGCTCCTAGTGCCTGTCCCACCCCCCTGCATAGTTATTGCTTTAAAAAAAAACGCCAGGGAAGGAGGGAGGGGAATCAAATTTTTACTGGGGTTTTGATCAAATACTCAATCGAAATCGAGTATTTCGAATAGTGTACTATTTGATCGAGTAGTACTCACTCATCTCTAGTAAAGACCAATAATATCACCCCAACCCATAATGACCCCAAAACACCAATATTACCGCCATAGAGTGACCGCCACAAAATGACTGTTTATACACACTCTATATAAACTAACAGTACCGCCATAGTCACCTGCCCCGCCGCGGCGCAGTTATTGGCTGAGCGCCGGGAAATCGCAAAGGGATGACAAATGACATGTGAGTATGTCATCCCATTGAAATGAATAGGCAGGTATCCGCAGCCGATTTCGTACGTGTGTTTGTGCCCTTATGGTGACTTCACCTGAACACTTCTGCCACTGCTGAAGGAGCAGTGGCATTATATAATATAGACACACATATACATATATTATAATATATATATAAACCACTATGAGCCGACCACCCAATTTTGGCCCAAAAATCGGTCTTTTATGGGGGTGGTCTTGTCATAGAACGAAGTATAGAAAATGCAGAATTAAGTGTATAATTGAAGTAGCAATGTGTACAACATACATTTACACATAAATAATGATGAAAAAGCACACAGTCATGTCTTATCAAGTGTTTAATGAGACAGTCATCATACAGCAAACAGGACTGTATTATGAACTTTTTTTTTCATACATCCTGTATTGGAAAGTATTGCCCAACCCTAAAACTATTCCTGGAACTGACTACAGTATAACATCAGTACAGGATGACACCAGTACAGTATAGGGATGGACGATGCACCGAAATATCGATACTACTATCGATATTCTATAAAAACGGTTCGGTACCAGGATTTCCTGGTATTCGATACTTTATGTTAAACTGCCTAATACAGCAGCTTAATATAAAGTATAGTGCAGAGAACATGGCCGGCAGCTAGCTGAGTGCCGGCCATGTTCTCAGTGCGCCCCCTGCCCCCTAGAGTCACCTCAGTTGCCCACCCACCCTCCGCTCCCGACGGCGCCAAATTCAAATAGCCGGCACTTAGCGATAGCTTGTGCCGGCTTTTTTGCTGTGTACATGCCTCTGTCACACTGACAGCGGCATATAACCCCTCCAGAAATGATCCTGTGGGCAGCAGTCATTTAAGCAGGGAATGTCCATATGCCGCCCGATCAACCCCCCCCCCTCCCCCCACGGTACCACATGTGCAGCGGCGGGTCGCGCAATGCAGCTAGTTGATCCCGAGTGCTCAGTTTCGAAGCGGCCCGCTGTGCTGCGGGGGATGAGCCACTGCACGTCCGAGTCCTAACGAGCCGGTGACGCTGAGGGCTGTGGTGGTGCATGAGCAGGGCTGCCTTTTTGACTCCTGTGCTCACTTCAAGGCTGACAGGTGCGGCACTGCAGACTTGCAGAGGGTTGTGGCCGGGGGGGGGGGGCACTACATGGGAGTGCTGCCCACAGGGCTGCTATGGAGCTCGTCTCCCTCCTTGCATAGTGGTGGGTTTGGGGCACTCTTGAAGACAAACGGGCTAGGGACCTGGCACTGACAAGCCCCGCCCCCGGAGCCCACCGCGGGTGGGATACTGACTCTCTCCATGCCAAGTTGCCACAATGCAGCCATCTATCTATCATCTCTCTATCTTCTATCTATCTATCTATCTATCTATCTATCTATCTATCTATCTATCTATCTATCTCCTATCTATCTATTTTTCTATCTATCTATCTATCTATCTATCTATCTATCTATCTCCTATCTATTTATCTATCTATCTCCTATCTATCTATCTATCTATCTATCTATCTATCTATCTATCTATCTATCTATCTATCTATCTCCTACAGTATCTATCTATCTTATTTTTCTTTCTCTCTCCCTGTCAGAGTCTGTATACACTGTGGCAATCTACTTCATGTACACTGTTCTGACCCTGGTGCTGTGTATACCTGCACTGCCACAGTATATACAGGCACTGGCACCTCTCCTTGCCTTCTAGGATTTTTTTGTAAAATGAAAGGATTTCAAAAGAGAATTGTCCTTAATGTTATTCCCCAGCATACCCCAACAGCTGAAACAGTGCAAAACTACTGCCCCCAGCATACCCCAACAGCTGAAACAGTGCAAAACTACTGCCCCCAGCATACCCCAACAGCTGAAACAGTGCAAAACTACTGCCCCCAGCATACCCTGATAGCTGAAGTGTTATTGCCTCAACTATAAAATGATTACATTCCTGATATTGCGTAGTAAACAGTGTATTTGTAAAAAAAGTGAAATCACATCCCAGAAAAAAAATTCAGTGATGAAAAGGTCACATATCTAACAGTCGAGGGGGGCAGGCATGCATTATATTTCTGGAGTTGTGTTTTTCTTGTTTTTTAATTCTTTATTAAGTATCGAATTGGTATTGAGTATCGAAATAAAGTTTGGTATCGGTATCGAACTCTAAATTCTGGTATCGTGACATCACTAGTACAGTATAACATCAGTACACTGCAAACTAAAAAGCATAAAAGAATGCAGAAAGTTCTGCAACTGAAATACATTACAGTGCTATATCTTATCACTGGGGGCCCCAGCAATCAGGAGATACAGTACTGTACTGTGGTACTGTGTTCTCTTTTTGAATGGAGAAGCAGTTGGGCATGTATGCTTTTGCGTAGAGTTGAGCGAATCTACAGCAGGTCAGAAACTCACCACTTAGCAGCATTCTGCTCATGAGGCTGTGGGGCTTTGAAGTTTGCTCCACTCCATGCCGCTCCTCCCCGGGAGCTGGAAACTTCTCCCAGTTTCCCAGGACTGGATCTAGCTTTTCCCAGCACCCGGGGAGGAGCAGCACGGAGACGAGCAGACTTCAAAGCCCCACAGTTCCTAGCAGCATTCTGCTTATGAGGCTAAGGACGATTATTGTTAGCATAATCATTAACGATTAATGATCTCAAATGACCGCTATTGCGAAAGACCTGAAAACGTTCACTCATTTCCATGGAACGATAATCGTTACTTATGATCGTATTTGCGATCGTTTTTTCTTCGCTATTGCGTTCGTATATACTGCGAACGACCGAACGACGTCTTATTTAATGCAAACGTTTTGCGAACAAGCAAAGATAAAAATAGGTCCATAATTTCTCGTTCGGTCGTTAAATCGTTAACTGCATTTCAACCAAACGATTATCGTTTAGATTCGAACGATTTAACGATAATCTGAACAATAATCGTCCGGTGGAATAGGGCCCTAAGTGTTTCGCTTCTTTCCTACTGTAAATTCGCTCATCTCTACTCTTGCTCATACAACAAACAGATTTAAAAAAACACATTGCAACAAACAGGAACATGTAATACTTCATCATAGGGAGATACAACTGGCCATACCTTTGTTTGTAAAGTTATAAAGTCATCACTTTCCTTTGCAGCAGCTCAGATACTGTACAACCTCCCCTCCCACCTTACTGGAGTGACATAGAGGACGGCTCTTTGGCTGCAAAAGAATATGACATTTTCAGAACTTTACAAACAGCCATCAGAACAAACCTGTGACCTAGAACTGTATGTGACTGAAACATAAAGTAAGTGTTCAACTGAGTACTGTAAGATGTTTAAGTGTCACTGTTTGTTGGGAAAACTTTTGAGATGTCACAGACACATGTCAAAAGTTTGTATTGGTCCTGGACTGAGTGTTCACACCCGTACTAATTGTGAGAAGGAGTGGGGAGAGCACCATGCTACAGTGTGTCCTCTCCCTGCTTTGTGTAAGGAAAAAAAAGAGTAGGGCTCCATAGACTTTATACTCCATAGAGCCCAACTCTTTTTTTTCTAACACAGTGCAGGAGTGGACCGTGCTGTAGCGTGGAGCTCTCCCCACTCATTCTCACAATTAGTACGGGTGTGACCACTGCCTGACCAATCAATACTTTTGACGTGTCTTTATGACATCTGAAAAGCTTGCCCAAATGAAAGGTACACTTTAAAAAGAATCCTACAGTCCTGTATTGCAGTGCTCTTCTACCTGGGGCTCTCCAGTCCAGTATACCGTGAGTGACTAGGAGTCAACTGGGGAGTCACAGGTAAAATGACACTACAGTACTGTACAGTATAGTGGAAAACATGTTTTAATTGGTACTGCCCAAAAAAGTGACATTTTCATACTCTCTCAACTTGAAGCAATGAGTCAATCAGTAACTATTTGCCCAGTTCAGCAGCAAGCAATTGGTTACTCTAGAGAAAAAGAGGGCCCCCCATCACTCAGCTCAGGATCCTCAGGATCAGAATCACTGTCACCAATCACTACCAAAGAATCTAAGGTGTCACCAGTGTTGAAGCATTCAACATCTTCATCAATGTGTTTCACGTCACTGATCACATTACCAGCCTTAGCAAGGTGAGTGAGATGGTTAGGAGATTCACCTGTCTCCTCAACATCAGAGAGGAAGTTATCCACATGAGCTGAACTCAAAGCCACTCTTAAGAAAACACTTAGTGATAGTGTCAGCCTTTTACATTAGCTAGTTTCCCTTGTGACTTTCCTTCTTCACTCTTCTTCATCATGGCAATTCTATCACACAGGGTTAAAATGGACTGTTTTCTTTTGCTGCTTGAACTCTCCATAGCTGATGTTCTTGTCTGTCTTTGTATAGACCTAAAAGGCAAAAAAGCAAACTGTTGGGTTTGTTTGTCCCCCCTCTTCACTATTCCACATGTATCCAGCGCCCTTTCGTTAGATGCATCTGGAATAGACCCTGGTATTGCGCCATTCAGTACACCATTATGCTTACCGTCTCTCTTCTTGATTCTCAGAAATTGCAGCAGGTTCTCTGGAAGAGTACAGTGCACATGCAGATTTTTGTTTGGCCACTGTAAATGCACTGGGCCACTCCGCTGAGGGTAGTAGTAGGTGGTAGTACTGGGTAGGGACCCGGTTAGCCACTTGCCTGATGGTAGTCACGGTATTGGCACGAGGGATAGCAGCTTTAGACCGGGTACCTGACCAGGCGGAGGCAGAGCAATTCCTTGTTGTCCTTAGTCAGGGCACCAATAATTACACCAATGCCAAGGTTCAGAAACAACGGTCGTTGTGTATTTATTATAACGGTGGTAACTCGTAGCAACAGTCTCTCTGGATGCAACCGGGTATAAGGCAGACTTGAATAAAGCAGAGATGCTGCAATAGGCTGTGATGATAGCGTACTGAATGATGGGAGTAGTAGTGATACTGAAGTTGAGATGCTGGGTGGAATGAAACTGAGATGAATACTTGCTGTTGATGATTAGAGAAGATGATGAGAAGAATGACTGAAGAACGGCACCCAGATCTTTAGTATAGATGAGGATCTTGAGACTTGAGAATAAGGACACAGCCAGGAACACTTCTGGTAATGCTGCAGCAGAGCACATGTTTTTCTCTCCTAACAGTGGAGAGAGGACACACACACAACCTGTCCCCCTGAAGGTGAAAGACAGGACCCAGGAACAACAGAGCAACACACCCTTCTCCCCTAAAGGTGGAGAGAAGACTGGGGCTAGAGAGGAAGTCACATGGTATTCCCAGCCAAATCTCGATGGCCATTGGGGTTACCATGGAAGCAGGGAACAGTCACGTGACACCAAGACATTGCATTATCACACCATTAGGCACATACAGTTAGGGCCAGAAATATTTGGACAGTGACACAATTTTCGCGAGTTGGGCTCTGCATGCCACCGCATTGGATTTGAAATGAAACCTCTGCAACAGAATTCAAGTGCAGATTTTAACGTTTAATTTGAAGGGTTGAAAAAAATATGTGATAGAAAATGTAGGAATTGTACACATTTCTTTACAAACACTGCACATTTTAGGAGCTCAAAAGTAATTGGATAAATAAACATAACCCAAACAAAATATATATTTTTTCAATATTTTGTTGCGAATCCTTTGGAGGCAATCACTGCCTTAAGTCTGGAACCCATGGACATCACCAAACGCTGGGTTTCCTCCTTCTTAATGCTTTGCCAGGCCTTTACAGCCGCAGCCTTCAGGTCTTGCTTGTTTGTGCGTCTTTCCGTCTTAAGTCTGGATTTGAGCAAGTGAAATGCATGCTCAATTGGGTTAAGATCTGGTGATTGACTTGGCCATTGCAGAATGTTCCACTTTTTTGCACTCATGAACTCCTGGGTAGCTTTGGCTGTATGCTTGGGGTCATTGTCCATCTGTACTATGAAGCGCCGTCCAATCAACTTTGCAACATTTGGCTGAATCTGGGCTGAAAGTATATCCCGGTACACTTCAGAATTCATCCGGCTACTCTTGTCTGCTCTTATGTCATCAATAAACACAAGTGACCCAGTGCCATTGAAAGCCATGCATGCCCATGCCATCACGTTGCCTCCACCATGTTTTACAGAGGATGTGGTGTGCCTTGGATCATGTGCCGTTCCCTTTCTTCTCCAGACTTTTTTCTTCCCATCATTCTGGTACAGGTTGATCTTTGTCTCATCTGTCCATAGAATACTTTTCCAGAACTGAGCTGGCTTCTTGAGGTGTTTTTCGGCAAATTTAACTCTGGCCTGTCTATTTTTGCAATTGATAAATGGTTTGCATCTAGATGCGAACCCTTTTTATTTACTTTCATGGAGTCTTCTCTTTACTGTTGACTTAGAGACAGATACACCTACTTCCCTGAGAGTGTTCTGGACTTCAGTTGATGTTGTGAACGGGTTCTTCTTCACCAAAGAAAGTATGCGGCGATCATCCACCACTGTTGTCTTCCGTGGACGCCCAGGCCTTTTTGAGTTCCCAAGCTCACCAGTCAATTCCTTTTTTCTCAGAATGTACCCGACTGTTGATTTTGCTACTCCAAGCATGTCTGCTATCTCTCTGATGGATTTTTTCTTTTTTTTTCAGCCTCAGGATGTTCTGCTTCACCTCAATTGAGAGTTCCTTTGACCGCATGTTGTCTGGTCACAGCAACAGCTTCCAAATGCAAAACCACACACCTGGAATCAACCCCAGACCTTTTAACTACTTAATTGATTACAGGTTAACGAGGGAGACGCCATCAGAGTTAATTGCAGCCCTGAGAGTCCATTGTCCAATTACTTTTGGTCCCTTGAAAAAGAGGAGGCTATGCATTACAGAGCTATGATTCCTAAACCCTTTCTCCGATTTGGATGTGGAAACTCTCACATTGCAGCTGGGAGTGTGCACTTTCAGCCCATATTATATATATATAATTGTATTTCTGAACATGTTTTTGTAAACAGGTAAAATAACAATAAACTTGTGTCACTGTCCAAATATTTCTGGCCCTAACTGTAGCTGAAAATATACAAGAAATAGGTGAAACAACGGACCTGAATACTAAGAGGGGTGACATAAAACGCAGTTTGGAGTGGACCATAACTTTCCAGAACAGAGGCAGAAACTCTGTTCTGGGACACTGCATAAACTGTTGACACAGAAAAGCAAGAGCTTTAGCAGTTCAGTACTAAAAGTCCTAGCATTACACTGACTGTTCTCTGGTAATATAGGACGGTATTGATCTCCAATAAGACAATTCTGCAAATTCCCAGCTGATACAATAAGTTCATGGGCAGCACAGGAATCTCTCTTGTACAAGGGGGGACCTGTCATGATACAGTACAGTATACAGTATTGTCTCATTCCTGGCTCCTACATGGCACCCCCTGACATCCCTGATCCCCATCTTGGCACCCCCTGACATCCCTGGCCCCCATCATGGCACCCCCTGACATCCTTGGTCCCCATCATGGCACCCCCTGGCATCCCTGGTCCCCATCATGGCACCCCCTGACATCCCTGGTCCTCATCATGGTGCCCACTGACATCCCTGGTCCCTATAATGGCAGCCCCCTGACATCCCTGGTCCCTATAATGGCAGCTCCCTGACATCCGTGGTCTCCATCATGGCGCCCCCTGACATCTCTGGTTTCTCTTATTAACCTCTTACTGGTCGCTGGATGCTGTCTCCTGTAGTGAGAGGCTGGTGATCGCGTTGTGCTTGCGGCCTAAACGTTATGACGCTCCTCTCAGCTAAGTCACGCCTCCTCCTTCCGCCCTCCAGCGTCGCATGTTCTGCTCACGCACTGTCTGTCTCCCTCCTCCTTCATCAAGATGCCAGTCAGCGCTGTCGGCTAGCGATTTTCAGCACGTAAGTCCTGCTTCTGGTCTTCATATAGGGTTTTTTACCCACAAATTTTGCACAAAAAGGCGGGCGGGGGTCGGATCAGGGGGTGGTCTGCTAAAGGAGAGGCATCTTCCATAGAAATGAATGGGGGAAAAATCCGTCACAGAAAAAAATCGGTCGGTAAAGGGGGGGGGGGTCTTCTCAAAGGAGCGGTCTTCTTGGAAGGTTTCACTGTGTGTGTAGGTGTGTGTATATATATATATATATATATATACACACACAAACGAATGTATACACATACTAACACATCCATGAAAACAAATTATACAAATCCAAGACATTCAGTGCATACAGTATACACCTGAGCATGTAACACATACTACATTCATGCATTATACACCTACATTCATACACATTACCTACACACTACATATACAGTATATGTACTGCCTCTAGCAGCATGCTGGGTGTAGTGATGCATCCCTCTCATGTCTATGACTGCAGCAGAAGGATGTGACACAGCCTGCAGACTTCTGCCCCATCGTCCCGACACCAGTCACTGCATGCTGGTTGTAGTGATGCATCCCCCTCATGTCTATGGCAGCAGCAGAAGGATGTGACACAGCCTGCAGACCTCTCCCCCATCGTCTCGACACCAGTCGCAGCAAGAGGAGGACAGAGGTCAGACCAGACAGGAAAAGGAGCAGGAGGAAGGGAGGTCTTAAGAGAGCACACACAATCACAGGGAGCACACACTCAGGGAGGATACCATCCTGCACAGGGGCGTAGCTAATGTCTCATGGGCCCCGGTGCAAGAATTGAACTTGGGCTCCCCCACACAGTGCAACCCCAAAACTGCAAACCGCCCCCCCCCCCACGCACAAATGTGATAATTTAGCGATTGTGGCACAGGAATGGCTGCTTCTAGCTTTTTTGTTGAAACTGCCTGTACCTCTAACTTAGAGCAACCTTTTCCACCCTGGGGCACCCCTTCCCAATGTTCTACAAAATACAAAAAAAAACTCACGTGACGTCTTCTTTGATCTGAGGCGTCATTTGCCTTTTCCCATACAGTAGTAATTACGCTGTTTGGTGTTATGTGCAGTAAAGTGAGTGATCCCCTATATATAGTATTCCCTGCTGTGCCCCCAATATAGTAATAATGCCCCCTGCTCTGATCTGTCCCCCATATAGTAATAATGCCCCCTGCTTAGCCCCATATAGTAATAATGCCCCCTGTTGTTCTCCCATATAGTAATAATGCGTCCTGCTGTCCTGCATATAGTAATAATGTCTTCTGCTGTGCCCCTACATATAGTAATAATGCCTCCTGCTGTTCCCTCCATATAGTAGTAATGCCCCTGCTGTACACCCTATATAGTAATAATGTCCCCTGCTGTGCCTCCATATAGTAATAATTTCTCCTGCTGTGCCCTCACATATAGTAATAATTACTCCTGCTGTGCCCTCATATAGTAATAATGCCCCTGCTTTCCCTCCATATAGCAATAAATACTCCTGCTGCCCCCCCATATAGCAGTAATGCCCCTGCTGTCCCCCCATATAGCAGTAATGCCCCTGCTGTCCCCCCATATAGCAATAATGTCTCCTGCTGTTTCCCCATATAGCAATAATGTCTCCTCCTGTGCCCCCACATATAGTAATAATGCCCCCTACTGCTTTGCCCCCCCCCCCCCCCCCCCAAAATATAGTAACAATGCCCACTGCTTACGGCTGATATACACTAATTTAACAGGACACAATAGCACAGCACACCACACTACTGAGTCTAGATAATTAATATATATCAATGGAGAGTGGCCCAAACAATCTCTATCTGACTACATTATGTCAAGTGAAATGAATGTCAGTATGTCTTTGGTAGCGGGATGCTGAAAGTGTACGTCATAGAGAAATGTCAAAAGTTTGACAGGTACACTTAAAGGATAGCTATGATGTGCTACCCTCACATGTGTATTGTGTATCAGGGATATAATATACACCTCCCTCCCTGCTCCTGTCTCCTTATCCGTAACTCTATTCATTACAGCAAGTCAGGTTTAACCCTTTGACTGTTTTCCTACAGATGCTTCTGTTACATTTGCAGCATATGAGCAATAGAACTGTTAAACCTGACCTGCTGTAATAAATAAAATGTTACAGATAAGGAGAAAGGAACAGTCTGCCAGGCCCCCCTGGCTGACAGGCCAAGGCCTGCGACCTCTGCAACCGCTGTAGCTATGCCACTGGTCCTGCAGCTTCTGTAGGATCCCCTGATAGCAGCAATTAGCTGTGGCCAGGGCTCACTCAAGGACTCTGTCTGTGAGCTCCTGCCTGTGACCCAAACTGTAACAGGGGTAGGGGATGGGGGCCATGGGCAATTGCCTTGTTTGCCCCCCCCCCCCCTCCAACGCCGAGCCTTCTAGACACTTTAATGCAGCTCTCAAAACTGGCAGCTGCATTTAAATGCCTTTAAATGCCTTTAAAAGCCCATCAGTAGATCCCCCCCGGGAAACAATCGATAGAAAGTACAGATCAAGTGAAAATTGGCTCCGCCCTTAAAGGGTAAAGTAATGTTAAATATATTTCGTTTGGAGAGGTCAGTGAATAGAGACAGGTTTTTAAAATCTTTCAGGCAAATTATTAGCTTTCCGTGCAGCTATCATCAGGGCATCCTTTACATGAAAGTATTGTAGAGGTGCCAGGATGTCTCTTGGGGGGGCGCCTCACTGGTGGGGCCCGCTTTACAGTTTGAGAAGAACTGGTTTAGGCTACACCACAGAATTTTGAATGGTTTCTCTGTGATCTCTTCCAGATTTGCAATATTTAATCTGAAAGCTTTCACGTCAGCTTCTAGGTCATAATGCGCATCTATGAGCTCCTTATCCGACTTGGTCAGCTCCCCCATCTTAGTCTCAGCATGTTGTACAAGTTGTTGTGCTTCATGGACAGCAGCCTAAAGAGGTTGTACTGTTTCTGCTAAATTCATATGTATGGAGTTCTCATCTGCCATAAGCATAATTTTCCGTGTATTGTTGGAGGGCATTTGCTTCTGTTATCTTGCAGTTGGAGCCTCTGTTTTTCAGGGCTTCGGGAGGTGGGTGATGACAGAGCTGAGTGAGGGGAATCTACTTTCCTATGTCCTGCAATGGCGCCGGCTTCATCCCTCCGCGAGGGTTCCCATCAGTTGGCAGCTGGGGATAACATTGCCAGCAGGGGAACAGAGGAGCTCCATATGTGGTCTGTGTCCCAGTGAAACTGCTCCAGACGTTGTCTCCGGCTGAGTGTGCGCCAGATACATATGAAGCACACGGATGCCATCTTTTTATTCCTCCTCAGGGAGGCATAAAAATCAGCTAGTTTTTGGGGCTTAGCCCCTGTTTTCCCCCTTTTTCCTCATTCTGGATGTCATCATGGAGCATTAAGAGAAACAGATTGCTGAACTCAGGGAGACCAGCCAAACGACAACACTGCCGCCTGCTAATGAAAGCGCTCAATGCAGTGAAGTCCTAGGTGCATTGCCCCCTGGGAAACATGAATATGCAAAAGAGGAGCCCGTGGAGCCTCATTGAAGAGTCTCAAAACACAGGACTAGCCAGATATCCCTCCGGGAAGGACCCAGCCAAGGGGCAGCTCCTGTTAGGAAACAACCAAAACCACCATATTAAGTGGCCCTTATAAGTCAATGTAATGACAAGGGATAAACCAAGGCTAGGTTACCATCCACATACAGCTGTTTCGGGGTGTTGCCCCTCATCAGTGTGGAGCAGGATTCTGGCTAGGTGGGAGCAATGCCTAGTAGAGCCATAAGAGAAACAGATTGCTGAACTCAGGGAGACCAGCCAAGCGACAACACTGCCGGCTGCTAATGAAAGCGCTCAATGCAGTGAAGTCCTAGGTGCATTGCCCCCTGGGAAACATGAATATGCAAAAGAGGAGCCCGTGGAGCCTCATTGAAGAGTCTCAAAACACAGGACTAGCCAGATATCCCTCCGGGAAGGACCCAGCCAAGTTTTAAGACTCTTCAATGAGGCTCCACGGGCTCCTCTTTTGCATATTCATATTTCCCAGGGGGCAATGCACCTAGGACTTCACTGCATTGAGCGCTTTCATTAGCAGCCGGCAGTGTTGTCGTTTGGCTGGTCTCCCTGAGTTAAGCAATCTGTTTCTCTTATGGCTCTACTAGGCATTGCTCCCACCTAGCCAGAATCCTGCTCCACACTGATGAGGGGCAACACCCCGAAACAGCTGTATGTGAATGGTAACCTAGCCTTGGTTTATCCATTGTCATTACATTGACTTATAAGGGCCACTTAATATGGTGGTTTTGGTGGTTTCCTAACAGGAGCTGCCCCTCGGCTGGGTCCTTCCAGGAGGGATATCTGGCTAGTCCTGTGTTTTGAGACTCTTCAATGAGGCTCCACGGGCTCCTCTTTTGCATAATCATGGAGCATTAGCAGCAGAATCAGGTAATGCTGAGGTGTTATTCAGGCCACGGGTTGCTTTAGTTGCTTTGGATAATCTGGAGCTCTATAGTTAAGTAGCCATTCCGTATGGCAGCCAAGCCACACTAAAAAGAACAGGTTTAAATTCCTGACTTTAATCCGAAAATATAGGTTATACATTGCTGTTAAGCTGGAAATGCATACAAACTTGTCTTTGTCAAAGCTGTCTTTGAACTCTTTTATTGCAAGTCCCCGGTATTGTCTCTAATTTACTGTCCAGATATAATTAGTATATAGTTTGTGTGTAGTTTTACAGGTTAGTGCCATCAATTTCAAGGGGGCAGAGTGGCGATAACTGTAACCTGTATTACTGTGGCAATTAACTTGTTTTACATTAACCCAAAAATCAGCCCCCAGTCCTATAATCTTGAGCAATGCCCCTTGGTATGATTTATATGTCTCACTAGCACATCCTGACAGATTTTTCAAGACAGGTAGAAGCATTAAAAATTCTGAAGTTCATTTCTCATATTTCAGGTGGTGCAGCCATGCGGGCAGGAGTTCAGGAAGGTGATCGCATTGTGAAGGTAAGTCTCAAATCTATATTTGAAGCATTGTACAGTACTACTACCCCTATAGTGAGGAAGCGCTGCTGATTTGATATCTTTTGTCTTGTCTTGAAATACTGTATGCCCTACCTGTTTGTCTACAGCCTCAAATAGTCACCTCAGTCAGTGTATCTCAGCCAATTATATGTGATGCTCTTCTGATGAGCTTGTATAGCTAAGTCTGTATAAAAAAAAAATCTGCAAACTATATTGTTTTGCATTTCAGTTATTCTTTATTTTTTTCCAGGTGAATGGCACGTTGGTTGCCAACAGTTCTCACATCGAGGTGGTGAAGCTCATCAAGTGTGAGTTTTTACTCTATGAATCTTAAATCTTTGACCCTCAGATGAGTTTAGACATAATACGTATGATCCACAGACATCATTCCATTAGGGCCATACTGCTTTAAAAGGGGTATTCAAGTGTATATAGAAAATAATAAGCTATGCTTACCTCTCTTTACTCCTCCAGTGTAGTCCAGGCTTGTTTCTGCGTTCCCAGCTGACTTCCAGGTCTATCTCTGCAATGACAGCCTGCTTAGCCATTCACTGTCCACGGCACTGTTCCATCTGTATCAGGTGAGTGGGTTGTCATTGTAGAGAGAGGTTGAAAATTATAGTCGGCAGCGGGGAACACAGTGAAAAGGCAGAAGGGCAATGAAGGATTGTGGAGCGGTAAGCATAGCTTCTTTATTCATTTTTGAATACTGGAGAACCTCTTTCACCTGCCGTCATGATTTTAAAACTTCACTAGTGAATGTTTTCTCGCACCTCAGGTGATCATTGTCTTTATTACGCAGAGCGATATCTGCCTGATTCATCCTCATTCGGCAGGTAACTGCTTTGTGTAATAGGGCCCTTTTAGGGTATAAACCCACACACCATATACACAGCGTATTTACTGCTGCGATACGCAGCAAATACGCAGCAGATTAGATCTAAATAACTGAACACAGCATCAAATCTTCACCATCAAACTGCTGCGTATTTGTTGCGTGTTCGGTGTGTGGGTTTGTACCCTTAGGGTCTTTGCAAAATGCCTTAAAAGCAATATGTAAATATGTGCAATGGCCCTGACTGAACTGCTTCCTATAAATCTTTGGGGAGATGTTTTATTGGTTGGAAGGTGTCTCCTGACTGTAAATGTAAAATTACTAAAATGTTGAATAGCATACCCCACCTGCTTACGCTCTACAGTCCCTGAAAACCACTTAAAACTTGGTGCATGGAAAGAAACTTGCCAGTGGGCTGCAGGTGTCAATCCAAGGTCAGTATCCAGGTGGCTGAGATCTAGCACTTAAGAGAAGGAAATATGGTTCAACTGCTGGCTAGTCTTGTCAAAGCCCTTAAAGGAGGATCCCGCCTCTGCCGCTGAATGACTGCTGGCTAGCCTTGACAAATACCTTAAAGGGGATCCGGCCTTGGCCTGCTCAGCCATTCAGCGGCAAATTTTTAAGCTGCGTCACACACCAAAAAGAGGCCACGTACCGCAGACCAGAGCAGTGTGATGTGGGACCCGGCACTGGAAGGTAAGTGGAGAGTGGGGAGGTAAGTGGATGTCATTGCTTTCATCCACCTCCTCCCAGGCCATAGCTAAAAAAAGGCCTCCAGCGCAGGGTTCCTCTTTAAGGTTTGAAATGTGTCTGTATGATAATGTTCATTGGTCTCTGACACATGCTTCCTGTGGTGGAAGAGAGGAGAGAGCATGCCTGAAGACCTGCAGTAGCTTCAGGGGAGCATGTGACAGGTGAGTTGTTTTTGTTGTTTTTTTGTTTTTTTTTAAGTTTTCATCTGGGAACTGAAGGAAGGGGGGGGGGGATCTGGGTGGCTTAAGATAATATATTCGCTCGGGTGAGGATAGTGTAGGGGGCGGACTTGGGCTTACCTAGTGGACTGCATTGGGGGCTTATCTGCTATGGGGGACGGCATGGGGGTTATCTTCTATTTGGGACTGCATGGGGGCTTATCTACTATAGGGAACTACATGGGTCACGGCATCTACTCAGAGGACTGCACCCTCTACTATATGGGACTACACATTGTTGGGGGGTGGGGGGTAGAATTATCTACTGGCTGGGAGAAGTCCTCATGATGGTCGGGCTGGATGGAGAAGAAAAGATAAAGTGAGAAACTCTGATCAAAGAAGACGTCCTCTGTGAGTCTGCCAAGTCAGCCGCACTTTCTTAAAGGTGTTTTTTTGGCCAATATAAACCGAC
Organism: Dendropsophus ebraccatus; assembly: GCF_027789765.1. Taxonomy (NCBI): domain Eukaryota; kingdom Metazoa; phylum Chordata; class Amphibia; order Anura; family Hylidae; genus Dendropsophus; species Dendropsophus ebraccatus. The sequence goes on from NC_091466.1 coordinate 37,623,905, forward strand.
GAGCTATCGACAAGATAGCTAATTGGTCACTGATCAGCTGTTCAGTGCCTGAGCTACACCTTGAAGGGACCAGAAGTAGTTTGTCTTCATACACTGTGTAGTGGTGGGGACCTGTAACGCAGCTCGGCCTCTAAATGTGAATAGCACATAAGCTGCATTTACAGGTCACCACTGCTACATGGTTTACAGAGAGAGACTGCTTCTGGCCCAGTTTACTGTGTAATTATCAGGGCTGTTTCTGCCATGAGGCAAAATGAGTTTATTGCTCAGGGCGGCAACTGTGTAGAAGGACGGCATGTTTTATGGAGTGGCGCTATATCATACTGTCTGCTACACACCCCTGACTTCATTGACCCCATGACCTGCAAATGATAGCTGGACACAGAGGTAGAATGCAAGGAAGTAAGGACTGCAGACACACCGCAGGTATTGTTAAACACTTCAGTCATCACTACACAATAAGTGATCTCTCTACCCATTGAAATGGAGCACAAGGTGTAATGGTAGCATGAGCATCCCTTAAAGGACAACTCGCACTAAATTTTTTATTTTTTTTTGGCTTATTTAACACACATTACAAAGTTATATAATTTTGTAGGGTCTGGCCCCCTTCCCCCACTTTCGGAGTATGGTGTCTGTGGTTTTTTTTTTTCGGGTCCCTTGGGAGTTGTCCTTTAAGCAAGCTGGGGTCGACGCTCGATGATTTTGGAATAATAGGCAATTTCAGGGTATTCTTGTCGGGACTTTATCAGGATCTCACTGCCTGTATATTTACCCCTGGAATTTTGTCTTCACCCATCAGGGATACCAGTGTCGGACTGGAGTGCCTTGGGCCCACCAGGGAAAATCATTCTTGGGGCCCACCCTTCAGCCACCATACTTATCTATGGTAACATTAAAGGGGTAGTGCGGTGTAAAGCATTTATTCACTAAATAACACACATTACATGTGTGTTATTTAGTGAATAAATGCTTTACAACGCACTACCCCTTTAATAAGGGTCGAGTAACACAGCGTGATATGGGGCTGCAAACGACTGCTAATGAGCAGGGCAGGAATACACAGATGTGCGGCCGACAGCAATGATTTTTACAGATGCACAAAAGATCAAATCAGCCGACTATGGGGCGTTTGCTTGTCAGCTGATCTCTGGCACTTTTACATGGGGCTTCCTAGGATCGCTTGTTACTGATAATTGGCCGGTGTAATTGAGCTATAGGACAATTTTCTTTGCATAACACTGTATACTTAGATACATAGGTCATACAGCCACCAATAACACCAGTATATAAAGAGCAAATATCGGGGGCGTGGCCAGGCAGGGGAAGGAGACGGACATGTTTCTCAACTGCTCCGCTCCCTAAGCAGGTTTTGGACAGGTTTTGGCGGCCTTGATCCAGTCACATCACCCCAAATAAGCTGGGAACCCACCTGCTGACACCCGAACCTTGCAGGGCTCGTTCGGAGAGGCTGACTGGCTGAGTTCTCCGGCGGGGCCTAGACGCCTGCCAAGACCGCGCTCTTTCCATGAGGCTCCGGACGAAACAGAGGTGCACACCCAGCGCCGCCGCGGCTGTCCAGCCTGCGGGTCCGTGGTCTGGCGGCTGACCCAGTGACAGGTGCCTCTGTCCGGGACCGCGGCCTCTGTGGGCCAAAGCCGCGGACTTTCCTGCCGGCCCCGGTCCTATAGGGTACATAGAAAATAACCGGATCCCCGTACCCGAAATAACCGTTACCGCCCACAGACGTCCGGAACGCAAGCGACCACCTCCTCTGACCGGCAGCTGCTGTGGTGGTGGACCGGAGGTAACGACACACATTGCGGCCTGTACGCCCACTGGATCCGCGGACTCTCCTGGCAACCGATAACCGGAAGTGTGGTTTCTCAGACTCCGGGTGGATGCAATCCCGACCTGAACACCCCAGAGACACAAACCCCCAGTGGAGGCGTTCTTCATCTGAAGAAGGTGGTGAATGACAAGTCCCCCACCCAAATACATATATATATATATATATATATATATATATATATATATATATATATATATACATACACACCATCAAGGTAATTGGGCAAGCCTGAATTTCATACATAAAAAGTAAAAAAGAAAAGTAGAAAAAAGGAAAAAATACCACAACAATCTATTACCAACTACCTCAAATCTAATCTAGAATCATTATAAGCATTAAAAATCCCTGTTACATCTGAACTATTTCATTTCCTTTTACAAACTGAGAAATGTAATTTCTAATACAACAGCACCATCTACTGACGAATCTTGGTATTACAGCCTCAAGCTATATAAAGACATTTCTAAAAATGTAATTGTCACACATATTGAGGAGACAAAAAAAAAAAAAAAAAACGGCTAAACTAAACCAACTAAAAGTAAACCAACTCTAATTACCCAAGACCTGTTTCAATCTTTCTTCTTCCTCTCTTCAAAACATCTGGCTCATTCTGTCATCATGGGCGGCACCACAAAAAAGAACACTAAAACAAAACCAGCTAAATTAACAGAGATCTTCAATTCCCCAGCTTCCCAGTCATATGAGAGCCGTGGTCACTCTCATCGTAGATCAATCTCTCACTCTCCATCCTCCAGAGCTGACTCATTAGATGTGGAATCTAGAGAAACGAATGAACCTAACCCAATTACGGAAGATACTCTAAAAAAACTCTTCAACTCGTTTAGAGACACTATTCAATCTGACCTCAGACAAGCAGTAGGAGATCTCCGTGAAGATATAAGATCCATAACATCCAGAACAGAGCATGTTGAAAATAAAATGGCAGACTTTGCGAAGTCACATAACCTTCTAATTGACGCTAATTCAGCCCTAGAAGAAGTACAAAGACTCTCCAATAAAGTGTTGGACCTGGAAGACAGGTCCAGAAGAAACAATGTAAGAATACGTGGGATACCTGAAATTTTACTCCGGAACAATTAGCACCCTATCTTACAGATTTACTGGCTATACTACTTCCAAATCATACTACTTTAGATCTCACCATTGACAGAATTCACAGGCTTCCCAAACCAAGACATCTAGCCCAACATCTCCCAAGAGATACAATTGCTTGCATACATTTCTACCATATTAAAGATGAATTCCTCAAAGTTCTAAAATCAGCACCAACTCTCCCGGAAAGATTTAAAGATTTAGCAATCTACCCAGACCTATCAGCAACAACAATGCTCCGCAGAAAAGAATTTGCGCAATACACAAAAATTTTGAGAGACAATAATCTTCTATACCGTTGGGGTTTCCCAGTCAAAGTGATCATTACTAAAAATGGAACTCAACACATCTGTCTTACCCCTGAAGCCTTGAGAGACCTGCTACATGCATGGAACCTACTTCCTCTTCCACTACAGACCCCTCCACGGAAAGAAAATCCACGCCGGGCTCTTATTACGCCTCTATGGTCTAACAAATCCACCAGAAACAGGTCTGAAAATGACTAATCCTTCAAATATTATGACAAACTTAAACCTACTTTAATCTCCTCAATATGCACCCTTAATGGATCCGTCCCTCCTTTAATTTCTGGCTAGGACATTACCCCCCTAGTTTCCCTGAAAGAGGGAAGTTCTTAAGTTTTGTTATTTCTTTGTTTTAAGAAATGTTCTTTCTGTTATATTCTGTTTTATTGCATATACAGCCAATATGTTTTCTCGATACTATGATACGTTTGTCGTTAACAACACTGCTCACACCCCTCTTATCCCAGACCTATTGTGGGAGTTAGACTCTTAAGTTTAAATGTTTGTGGACTTAACTCTCCTTTTAAAAGATCATTAACATGGAAAGAGGCTATCTCATCTAACTGTGATATTCTCTTCTTACAGGAGACGCATCTATGCAGCGAAGACAATTTTCGTTTAAAACATATTAAATTTCCTCAAATTATCTATTCAAATAACGTTAAAAAAAAAGCAGGGGTTGCTATAGCAATCAGGGATACTGTGGCATTCAAAGAAATAGATCACATCTCTGACACACAAGGAAGGTTTATTATACTTATCTATGAAATTAACTCCGTACCATACACCCTTGTCACAATTTATGCTCCCAATAAGAGGCAAATCCCATTTATCAAAAAAAACATACAAAAAGCAAAATCTATACAAAAAGGAAGTTTAATATGTGGTGATTTTAATATAGTAATTAATAAATTAACAGATCGCTCTCTTCCCCCACCACACTACCATCCCGATCTTCAATCCTTGCTTCTAGAAGAAAACTTACATGACATCTGGAGATATCTACACCCTAATGACAGAGATTACTCATTCTTTTCCCATCCCCACACTGTTCATTCTAGAATAGATTTCTTTCTGGTAGATACTCCCCTTTTACACAATATACCAGAGGCCAAAATAGGATTAATCACATGGTCTGACCATGCCCCAATTACAAAGCAAAATCTATACAAAAAGGAAGTTTAATATGTGGTGATTTTAATATAGTAATTAATAAATTAACAGATCGCTCTCTTCCCCCACCACACTACCATCCCGATCTTCAATCCTTGCTTCTAGAAGAAAACTTACATGACATCTGGAGATATCTACACCCTAATGACAGAGATTACTCATTCTTTTCCCATCCCCACACTGTTCATTCTAGAATAGATTTCTTTCTGGTAGATACTCCCCTTTTACACAATATACCAGAGGCCAAAATAGGATTAATCACATGGTCTGACCATGCCCCAATTAGTTTAGATATTACAGATCGCTTTACTCTCAAACATACATCCCCCTGGAGGTTAAACACTTTCCTACTCAAATCACCACAAAATGTAAAATACATATCTGAGCATTTATCAGAATATTTCCAGTTTAATACCCACTCAGTAACCTCACCTGAAACCCTATGGTGCGCTCATAAAGCGTTTGTCAGGGGAATCTTTATACAACTTAATGCTAGAGCTAAGAAAGAAAAAGATAAAGAAATAAATTCCATTCTATCCTCACTCCGCAAATTAGAAGAACAACTGAAAACTTCTCCTTCACCAACTCTAATAAAACAAGTCTGAGTGTAAAAACTCACTACAGACAGCACTGCTTTACCAATATGAACGAACACTAAAAAGTCTAAACTGGAATTTTTACATAAGTGGAGATAAAGCTAGTAAAACTTTGGCAAGAAGAGTAAAAATTAAACAAGCAAAGCATAAGATCCCCTATATTAAAACACTGGCTAATAAAAAAAAAATTCGACCCCCAACAAATATCCAATGAATTCGCCAAATACTATGAAAATTTATATAACCTAAATAAAAACCCTTCTACCCATGTTCCTAATAAAGCAGAAATAGAAGCCTTTTTTCAAAAAATAAAACTACCTTCTCTCATCCAATCTCAGATCATATCTTTAAATTCCCCATTAACAGAAACTGAGGTCAGAAATGCAATTCACTCATCTAAAATAAATAAATCCCCTGGACCTGATGGTTTATCCAATGAATATTATAAGTTCTTCATATCACAACTCTCGCCTATACTCACACAAACCTTCAACCATATTATTTCTAATAAATCCCCTCCCCCAGAAATGTTACAAGCTATAATAACCACTTTACCGAAACCAGGGAAGTCATTAGACCAAACAACCAATTTTCGCCCAATTTCACTACTAAATTCAGATATTAAATTCTATGCAAAAATACTAGCCTCTAGATTAAACTTAGTACTTCCATCTCTTATAGCACAAGACCAGGTTGGCTTCGTCCAGGGACGACAATCCAGAGATGGCACTAGACGTTTTTTAGACCTTATCGAACTAGCTCTTAAATCTAAAACACCAACAGTTCTATTATCTCTCGATGCTGAAAAAGCATTCGATAGAGTAAATTGGACATACTTAGAAAGAACTCTAGAAAAATTCTGTTTCTGTGCTTTAATAAAAGATGCAATTTTATCCTTATTCACTTTTCCCTCCGCCAAAGTCTTTGCTTCAGGTTTCTTATCTCAATCATTCAATATTTCAAACGGAACCCGTCAGGGATGCCCCCTTTCTCCCCTTATCTTCACCTTATGTATGGAACCATTAGCAGAACTAATTAGAATCTCACCCAAAATAAAAGGAATAAAGATTAATAAACAAGAACATAAAATTGGTCTTTATGCCGATGATGTTTTACTCATATGCCAATCTCCTATCACTTCATTAAACTTAATTATGGAAATAATACAAGATTTCTCTAATATCTCGTACTATAAATTAAACGTAAGCAAATCATCTATCCTACCACTTAACATACCTACATCAATGCGTTCCAAAATCCTTAAATATAACTTTACCTGGGCGCCAACTGGAATCAAATACCTAGGTATCCAATTAACCCCTTCCCCAATAACAACATTAAACCTAAATTATAATGATCTTATTTCCTATCTACAAAAAGAATGTGCCAGACTATCCAATTTTCCATTATCTTGGATTGCAAAAATAAACATAGTAAAAATGCTACTACTCCCTAAATTTCTGTATTTATGCAGAACGATTCCCTACCTAATACCACAAACATTAGTAAATAAAATACAATCCACAATACTAAAATTCATATGGGGAGGAAAAAGAGCTAGAGTAGCAAAACAATTACTATACAAAAAACTAAGAAATGGAGGAATGGCAGTTCCAAACCTCTCAGCCTGCAATACAGCAGCAATATTGGACCAACTTGCTACATGTTGGAACTCTCCAAATGTACACAGATGGTCAAACATGGAAGATAATATAGTATCAGAACACAATATGAAAATTCTTATGTTACTACATTTTTTTAAAATCCCTTCTCCTGAAATCCCCTTAAAATCTATGTCTGATTCACTAGCACTATGGAATAAATTTATGATAAAAAAACAATGGATATATATAACAAAAGAAGACATTCCACTAAAATTATTAAAATTAGTCATACCATACTTACAACTAGACATCTGGCTTGTAGCAGGATACCGCTCATTAGCAGATTTCAATAATCCTAATCAAGCCATATCCTTATCTGACCTACCACCTTCCATCTCCCATAATTCAATTTTACTAACACACTATAAAAAGATAATACAGTTTATTAACAAACATAAATGGTCCCCAAAACCCAAAAAACTGACAAATGTTCACAAATTCTTCTTTAAATGGAGTGGTTTTTGTAAAGGCTATACACATTTCTATGATTTACTAACATAACACAGATATAGAATCTTACAAAAGGGTACCTTATATGCAGAAATGGGAAGAGGAAATGGGCACTTCCTTTACATGCGAACAATGGATGTCTCTCAAAACACCAATTGCATAAATCACATAGAACTTATGCGTAAAATCCACCTAAGGTGGTACCTTACACCAGCAAGATTATCTCATATTGTTCCCAATCACTCTAAATTATGCTGGAGAGGTTGCAATCAAACTGCCAACCAATTTCATATGTGGTGGTCATGTCCTAAAATAAAACAATACTGGAATAAAGTCTTTGACTTGATATCAAAAATCTCCCCCCTCACGCATAGAAATGATCCAGCACTTGCCGTATTAGATATTAATCTATCCACATTTCCTACCCATACCAGAACAATCATACACCATATCTTAATTGCAGCCAGATTATCATTGGCACATAAATGGAAGTCCCCTGATCCTCCCACAATCTTGGAGGTTATTAATAGAGTAAACTCTCAATATTCACACGAAACCTTTTTATCCCCTGTGTCCATACATAACATAAAAAAGATAAAGCTTTGGAAACGTTGGACTCTTTCAACCTTTGCAAGTTAACTGATTGCTTCTTTTATATACTTCTTATTTAGAGTGATATTAAGTCCACCAAATGTTTATTATTGGCTGTAAATTATGCAAAGATATTACTGTTTGTTTATTAAATTTGTTTACTATATGGGCCCCGTATAGGCCTACTGTTGTTAAAAATTGTTAAAATGCAATAAAAACTTAAATAAAAAAAAAAATAAAGAGCAAATATCCCCACACATATTACCGCCATACTATTGCTGACCAAATACAGTATACCAAGACTGATATTACCAATAATACCAGTATATAGTAGGGAAATATTATCACCATACATATTACCGCCATACTGTTACTAACCAGATCCTGTGTACTATGACCAATAATACCAGTACACAAGGGGGGAAATATTACCGCCACACCACAAACATCACCACCATATTGTTACTGACTAGTTTACTAAATCCAATAAAACACAGTACCAGATAAGTAACAAATAATACCACCACGCCATACTGACTAACACCACCGCTGCTACTGAATAACACCACCACATATTGACTAACACCACTGCTGATACTTTCTAATACCACCACATACTGACTAACACCACTGCTGCTAATGGATAACACCACCACATACTAACACCACTGCTGATACTGACTAACACCACACCATACTGACTAACACCACCGCTGCAAATGAATAACACCACTGCTACTACTGATTAATACCACCACATACTGATCAAAACCACCACTGCTACTGAATAACAGCACCACATACTGACTAACACCATCACTGATACTGACTACCACCACATACTGACTTAACACCACCGCTGATACTGAATAATATTCACTGTGCACAGATCACTATCACCTCATTCTGTCATATAGAGGTGGACGCAGCTCTACACAGGCTCTGTACACCATATACATTACAGTGCAAATATATCAAGTGACTCACAGGGGACGTCTTCTCTGATCGGAGTTCTTCCCTTTTCATTTTCTTCTTCTTCTGCCCTGGGCCATTATGAGAACTTCTCCGAGCCACGAATCCACCGAATCTGCCTGAGAAACATATTAGACTCCTCACTCTGGCACCATCCTCATCTCTTTACACACTGCACATGTATATCAGCCCCTTTACACCCTCATTCAATGGGTAGCCTTGACTTTTTGTAGTATATACGTGTGTATGTGTGTATATATATATATATATATATAATATATCCCTTATAGTATATGCCTGCTCTGTGTAAACACTTTATAGATTGCTCCCCTCTGCTTCCCTTATAGATGACCCTCGGTGTTGTCCATCCCCTATATAGCCTCCTTATGTTGTCCACCCCCTCTCCCCATATAGCCCCCTTATGTCGTCCAGCTTCCCCCCTCCCCATATAGCCCCCTTATGTTGTCCACCCCTCTCCCCATATAGCCCCCTTATGTTGTCCACCCCTCTCCCCATATAGCACCCTTATGTTGTCCAGCCTCCCCCCCTCCCCATATAGCCCTCTTATGTTGTCCACCCCTCTCCCCATATAGCCCCCTTATGTTGTCCACCCCTCTCCTCATATAGCCCCGTTTATGTTGTCCACCCCCTCTCCCCACATAGCCCCCTTTATGTTGTCCACCCCCTCTCCCCATATAGCCCCCTTATGTTGTCCAGCTTCCCCCCCTCCCCATATAGCCCCCTTATGTTGTCCAGCTTCCCCCCTCCCCATATAGCCTCCTTATGTTGTCCACCCCCTCTCCTCATATAGCCCCCTTATGTTGTCCAGCTTCCCCCCCTCCCCATATAGCCCCCTTATGTTGTCCACCCCTCTCCCCATATAGCCCCCTTATGTTGTCCACCCCCTCTCCCCATATAGCCCCCTTTATGTTGTCCACCCCCTCTCCCCATATAGCCCCCTTATGTTGTCCAGCTTCCCCCCTCCCCATATAGCCCCCTTATGTTGTCCAGCTTCCCCCCTCCCCATATAGCCTCCTTATGTTGTCCACCCCCTCTCCCCATATAGCCCCCTTATGTTGTCCAGCTTCCCCCCCTCCCCATATAGCCCCCTTATGTTGTCCACCCCTCTCCCCATATAGCCCCCTTATGTTGTCCACCCCTCTCCCCATATAGCCTCCTTATGTTGTCCACCCCCTCTCCCCATATAGCCCCCTTATGTTGTCCAGCTTCCCCCCCCTCCCCATATAGCGCACTTATGTTGTCGACCCCTCTCCCCATATAGCCCCCTTATGTTGTCCAGCTTCCCCCCCTCCCCATATAGCCCCCTTATGTTGTCCACGCCTCTCCCCATATAGCCCCCTTATGTTGTCCACCCCCTCTCCCCATATAGCCCCCTTATGTTGTCCATCCCCTCTCCCCATATAGCGCCCTTATGTTGCCCCCACAGCTCTGCTGTGGAGTCCCGGCAGCTTCATCACTGACCTCAGTGTGTGACGCGGCGGCTAGGACTTCCGGTTCAGGGCTCGCATACCGGAAGTACCAGCTGCCGCGGCGCACACTGAGGTCAGTGATGCGCGCTGGCCGGGACTAAACAGAGCTGCTCGTCCGGCAGGGTGGGGGGACACTCTTGTGATCGCAAGCAAAACGCTGCTTGCGGTCACGCAAGAGTGATTGACCTTATAGAAATAAGCAAGAAAAAAGCTGGACACTATGATACAGCGCACACCACTAAGTCCAAGAAAAATGCAAATTTTATTGGGACAAACAAAAAACACACCACAACAAACAAGAATAAAATCAATTAAAAAACCACATAGGTATATAGAAACTAAGCAGGAGGACAATATACTTTCCATACTTTCCTACTACCAGGGAATCAAGCATGTAACTGGTGCTCCACATGATCAAATATAAACTGTAAAGTGCATACAAGTAAAGTGGCTGGCAGAGTACAAAAAAGAGTCTATGTATGAAAAAATAGTACACAATATAAAGAATCCAAAGTGCTACAGTGCAAACGTGCAAATGAGTAATTAAGTCATTGTAAACACCAATATGAACCTCTAACATAACAAGAAGTGCCAAACCATATACTGTATGCAGCATTAGGTAAGTTACATGGGAGCAGATACCCTGGTGCAGACCCAAAGCGTATCGTCACACACAGTGACTTCGTCAGGGGTGGAGCTTAGGATGAAATGGTGTCTTTATATATCTAAGATAAATTACATTATGCATAACACATGATTATCAACTTTTGCAATTACCTGTGAGACCCTTAGAGCGTGGGGAGGGTCTCACAGGTAATGGCACAAGTTAATAATCATGTTGATAATCATGTGTTATGCATAATGTTATTTATCTTAGATATATAAAGACACCATTTCATCCTGAGCTCCACCCCTGACGAAGTCACTGTGTGTGATGATACGCGTTGGGTCTGCACCAGGGTATCTGCTCCCATGTAACTTACCTAATGCTGCATATATGGTTTGGCACTTCTTGTTATGTTAGAGGTTCATATTGGTGTTTACAATGACTTAATTACTCATTAATGACTTAATTACTCCGGAGCGGAGCGCGCTGCATAGCAGGTGGGGGCCGGCTGCAGTGAGCAGCCGGGACCTCACCGGTAATGACACGCTGCAGCGATCGCGCTGCCGCGTGTCATTAACTCCTTAAGTGTCTTAAGAGTCTTTAAGTGTAAGTGACAGGGGGAGTCCCCTGTCACTTACCGATCGGGACCCCCGCAGTGTGACTGCGGGGGTCCCGATCGGTAAAACGGACTGCCGGAGGTCTCTCACCTGCCTCCGTGCGGTCCGATCGGCGATCTGCTACACTAAGCCTGCACAGGCAGGCTCAATGAGCAGATCGCCGATAACACTGATCAATGCTATGCCTATGGCATAGCATTCATCAGTGTAGAAATCAAACTAAACTATGTAAAAGTCCCCCAAAGGGACTTCAAATGTGTAAAAAAAAAAAAGTTAAAAACACTAACACACTACCCCAAAACCCCTCCCCCAATAAAAGTTGAAATCACCCCCCTTTCCCATTATATAAATAAAACATATAAAAATAAATAAATAGATAAACATATAATATACCGTAGCGTGCGTAATTGTCCGATCTATTAAAATATAACAAGCGTCATTGCGAACGGTAAACGGCGTACACGAAAAGAGGGAAAAAAGTGCGCGGATTACCGATTTTATGTTACATTATATATATAAAAAAATTAATAAAAAGTGATCAAAACGTCCGATCTTCACAAATATGGTATTAATAAAAACTAGAGATCATGGCGGAAAAAATGACACCCGATACAGCCCCGTAGATGAAATAATAAAACCGTTATAAGCGTCACAATAGTCCCATTTTATTTATAATTAATTGCCAAAAAAAAGGATTTCATTTAAAAAAAATATATAACATTAGAGAATTTGCGTAAACCTGCATATGGTTGTGTTCGGGCTGACCTATAGAGTAATGGTATCATGTCGCTTTTACCATATAGTGCATTACGTAGACACAGGAACCCCCCAAACGTTACCATATTGCATTCTTTTTTGCGATTTCACCAATTTATATCTTCATAAATAATATATTTGGGATTCTCTCATACATGTTATGGTAAAATGAATGACGCCATTACAAAGTACAACTATTCCTGTAACAAATAAGCCATTACATGGCCTGTAGATAGAAAACTGAGAGTGCTAGAGCTCTTAGAAGGGGAGGAGGGAAAAATGGAAACACTAAGATCAAAATTTGCGCGGTCCACTGGGTTATTTTGGGCCTGGTCCTCAAAGGGTTAATTGATTTTATTCTTGTTTGTTGTGGTGTGTTTTTTGTTTGTCCCAATAAAATTTGCATTTTTCTTGGACTTAGTGGTGTGCGCTGTATCATAGTGTCCAGCTTTTTTCTTGCTTATTTCTATAAGGTTGTTTTTTTGGACACTTAGCTGCACCCCTTGTTTCTCAGGTACTATTGGTGAGCTCCCCCATATCTTATATTGGACAAGAGTGATTGACAGCGCGGGAAGCCTATGGCTTCTCGCGCTGTTAATCAGAACACTACATTTAACTGGAAACAATTGTTGCGATCACTTCCAGTTAAAAAGGAACCGAGTGGGCCCCTGAGGAGCACGGGGCCCCGAGTGGGCCCCCCAGGAGCACGGGGCCCCGGCTGGGCTTAAAGGACAACTCCCACGGGACCCCCCCCCAAAAAAAAAACACAGACACACACAGACACCATACTCACCATCCCTCCGGTGACGATCGCCACTCCATTCGCCCGCCGTCCGCCTCACCATCACCGCCGTCCAGCGAGGTCTCTGATTTCCGGGTCCTGGGGATGGAAAAGGCTGCCAGTGCGCTTGCGCACCGGCAGCCTTTTCATTGGCTGGAGCGCATCACATGGCTTCCAGCAACCTCAGCCAATCAGGGCTGACGAAGCTGGAAGCCATGTGATGCGCTCCAGCCAATGAAAAGGCTGCTGGTGCGCATGTGCACCAGCAGCCTTCTCCGTCCCATTCACTCTCTATGAAGACGCCGAGGAGGAAGAAGACCTGGACCGCCCCCCGGCTCTGACGTCGTCGTCACCAGATGCCGCCCGGGAGAAGAGGACCGTGACGATCGTAACAGGTAATGTATATATTCTTTAACTTCCGGGCGGGGGGGTCGGGGGTCCGAAAGTAGGGGAAGGGGGCCAGACCGGGTATTTAACCACCTTACAAAGTTATATAACTTTGTAATGTGTGTTAAATAAGCTAAAAAAAAATTTCGTGGGAGTTGTCCTTTAAGTTAAGACCACATTGCTGCAGTCTCCAGCCCTGTGTCCCTGGGCATGGCCCACCGGGGATTTCCCCGGCTCCCCGATAGCCCAGTCCGAGCCTGAGGGATACCCATTATCCCCGTTACTTTTCGACCTAGCCATAGAACCTCTAGCCCGACACTCTAAAGCACCTATACAAGGGTATAAGAGTTCACCAGCATCCAGTGAAATTAGCAATGTTTGCTAATGACATCTTTATATTCATGAACAATTACACATTATACTTGCTTCGCCTGTTAACTTTCTATCGTGGTATGGTGCCTTTTCGGGCTACAAAATTAACATCACCAAAAGCAAACTATTACCTTTGGGGAAGACCACTCAGCAGTTACATCCTTATATTCCCTTTATTATGCACCTTTAATACAAAAGATAACCTTGGAATTGCATAACTGGAGCTCCCTTCCGTTGTCTCTCTTGAGACACTGTTATTTATTAGAAATGAACAGCTTTGCTTGCTTGCTATATCCTCTGCAAACCTTGCCATTACTATTTAAACACATAGATACCAAAATACTTCATATTGCTTTCTCCATGTTTATTTGGAATGGTAAACATCCAAGAATATCTTTAACCAAATTAATGCTTTGCAGAGCGGAAGGTGGGGTAAATTTTCCCAATGTATGAGAATACAATGTAGTGAACATTTTTCGGTACATTATTGACTGGCTACATAACTCCTTCCACTTCTCGAATGTGGTCTTTGAACAGACACAATAATTGCCTGGAAAGTAATACGTAAACTTTTTGGGCTTCCTTTCCTGCTCTCAGCACATGCCACTGGCTAGACATCCAGAGTTCTTGAAAGATCAAGGTATGAGTTGGTTGCAGCTGTGGCATCATAAAGGGTTTCAAGGGTGCTGGAGATCTGATGAACCCGACATTATAGAGGTGGCTTTCTCCACCAGAAATACACTCTTATGTCTACCAAAGAAACAGCCTGTCCTAGGCTGAACAACTACTCCTCCATTACTAGGGACACATTTAAGTCAAAAACATAATCTTTATTCATAAATTCCATAAAAATACTGTACATAATCCAGAAAGTTTTAAAAAGCTCTATAGCCATGAACATGGGAATCAACACTACACAGGATAGGTAAAATACATGATAGGACACAAAGATAGTAAAATCTATTGCACAAAAGTATATATATTATCATTCATTACACCGGCCCTACAATAGCAGCTAAATCAGTCTCAATCTATTGCACAAAGTCCATTGACCTAAATTGTAGCCAAAAGGAGGTTGAATGTAAAGGGGGTAACAAAACCTGTGATGCAGATGTTTGCAAGCTTCTCCAACACACATTTCGAACCTGTTTTTTTCCAGGAGAAAATACAACAAAAAATCCAGTTACCATCCTGGCATAGTATGTATATAAATCGAGTCCATGCTTTTTGTACTGCCAGACTTAAGGATGTAAAAAAGGAGTCACAGCAGCACACTAAATTGCATCATAGTGGGTGACACACACAAGTCATCTATATCCATGCTATACAGTGCTCTGCGGAATACTTTTTTTCAAGATAGACCCTTAAAATTTTTTCCATAAATGGTCCACTCTGACAGGGGACGATGAGATCACTGAGGTCATTTTGGCAGGTTGGGTGAGAGTATGGAAATGTATAATAGAAGAAAAAGTCTTTCTGTCCTGTCCTTACTACAGATGGAAGGTAGTGCTTAAACAGGGCAATTTATGGTGGGGATGGATTGTGTGTGCATTTTTTATTATAAGCTTCAGGTTTTCTGCACACACGCCTTACTTTTAATAGGCTTGCGGCTGTGTGTGTGGGGGGGGGGGGGGGCGCATTGCTGTGACTATACACATTGCTGTGGCTATACAGTATATTACATAGCCATTCTGCACTCACATAGTGTCATAGCCCTTTCACCACACAGCCTGTGTGCTTTGAAATGCCAGGGCTGATTGGGCTGATTTTCAGTCCCAGTCTGGCCCTGCACGGGACAATATCTGCAAGACTTGACAGATAATTGCTCTGTATTTTGGGCATTTCATTCCAGAGAACTGGTGCAGCAGAAGCAAAGTGCCTGATGTTAGAGCAAATATACCGCTAGCTACATTGACTTTGTTTTTCACATTAACAGACCGGCGCAGGGATGTCGGTGCCGCAGTCCTTTTTTGAACTGCCACCCGGTTTATTTCCGAGCACTGTCTGGTCACGAAGCACTGGGGGCTGGTCTGCCCACTCCCGTGTCACAGTGAACAGGGTGGCGGTTCAAAAAAAGGACTGCAGCACCGGCATCCCTTCGCCGGTCTAATGTGAAAAACACCAAGCAATTAACCTAGTGGTACTTTCACTTCAAATATATTTTTTCTACCAAGATCTTTTTGGTGTCCTAATAAATGAGGATTTTTTTTAACCATATTTTCTTCTCTGAGTGCTTGATCTGGTTCCCTTTAGGAATACTTATCTTGGATCACCTCACTGCTCATTCACGTAGGTCTATACGAGCTTTGGGTTATCACAATTTTGGATAAATGCGTCTTTGTTTTTTTTTAACCAGCTGGAACATACGTTGCACTTACCCTCCTTGGTCCTCCTCCACCCTCCTCAACAATGTCTGGACGTGATCTTAGCTCTCCGGTCTCTATCAGGAATCTGTCTTCACCAGTGCCACCCCCTCCTCCCTTGCCACCACCCCAGCGCATCACAGATCCAAAGCCACTACAGGTAATGGCTGGGCGACCTGGGAGGTTCTATGTAATTTCCTCCTGTGTGTGTGTGTGTGTGTGTGTGTGTGTGTGTGTGTGTGTGTGTGTATGTATATATATAATATGTATTTTTTTTTTTTTCTAAAGTATGCTGTTTGAGTAGACAAATGTTTTACTATCTACAATGCAAATTTCTTTTTCAGAACCACAAAGGTACAACCCTGGCACTGCAAGTGCCATCCAATTAAGAACCCTGAGTTAGACGACCCATTAAAATATTTTTTCTCACTTGTTTCCGTTTGCTCAGGATCCTGAGGTTCAGAAACATGCAACTCAGATTCTACATAACATGCTGAAACAAGAAGAGACAGAGCTTCAGGTATGGTCAGTCATTAGAAGTTGGAGTTCACTTTTTATTATTTTGTAATGACATGTAGCTGCTTTAACATTTCTCCTTAATGACAAGTAAACCTGCCTTCCGCTTTTTGTGGCATCCCGGACACCTTGGGCTGCAACAAACAGGTTGGAGGGGGCCAGGAAGCCATGTTTAAGCAAGACAGAAATGCCACTTTGAACTTGACCTGTCAGCAGGAAAACAGGGACACAAATAAGAAAATGGCAAGAAAGAGCTAGTCACTGTGATTCTGGGCAAACCTTTTTTATTTTAACAGTTCTCTCTATTGGTGAGATATAAGCCTTTAAATCGATATGCAAATGAGGCTCAAGTGTCTATAATATGTTTCCTAATTCTATCTGAGGATTGCTCCCCAAATAATAAACCCCTCTTTCTCAAGTGGCTTTAAAATTTTAACTTTTACTGTCTTTGCTAAAATATATTAATATATTACATTACATAACATAAACAAACTGAGAAAAGGGCAGTTTAACGTTAAAACAGGCTGGTTGACATTGTAAAGTGCTTATTAACAAAGGTCTCTGCTATATAAGGTGCTCTAATTTCTTGCACTAAAGAGACAAGAGCTGGACATTAATAGAGTCCCCCAGCCAGGGGTACTCGTCTGTAACCATTCAAGGTGACAGGAAAAGCTCAAAACACCCGTCTCTCTCTCTCCTGGCTAGTCGCTATTGTGAAACTGTAATACTGCATAGATCCAGGGGCGTAACTAGAAATGGGTGGGCCCCATAGCAAACTTTTGATTGGGCCCCCCTCTCCTTCCGACTGACCCTAAGCTGTCCACCTGGTTCTGCAAATGTTGACAGCTCAACGGGCCCAGTGTATTGCAAGAGTGGGCAATGGGGCCCTCCTGATGTGGTGGGCCGCTATAGTTGTAGTTACACCCCTGCATAGATCTCTAATCCCTGAGCTGCAAGGGGTCTATCTCTCAGTATAAGGCCTTGCGGCGGGCCACGCGTGAGCAGCTCTAACATAGAGGGGCAGATGTTGGGGAGCACGGAGCATCACACGGGCACTTGTCACGGTGAGCCAGCAGTGCGATCAGCTGGCCACCCTGAGCGCTGGCTCGGCAACACCGCACACAGTTGAGAGATGTAGTCGTTGTTGTGCAGTGTAGAGATGAGAACCATACACAGGTGAAGACGTGTAACAGTGTAAAGGGCAACCGAGACCCAGATAAAGTAAACCAGAAATAGCTTTTACTTGTAACGCTTTAGAGGTAACTAGTTCAAATATACTTTTAGTTGTTTTGCGAGGTTTAGTTAGGATGCTGCGGATTATTGGAATTCTGGGCGTACTTGGCACAGTGGCTCAGCTGCGGTTGTTGCAGACAAGTCCTGAATCCATGGGAAAGAACATCTTATACTATACTAATATGTGGGTATGGAGTAACACGATATTAGGGATTACAGGTCCACCTAGTGGAAGAGCTAGTTGTCCTGGAGACACGGTAGCAAGTTGCATTAGAGACTCTGCCGTTGCACTTAGATAAACTAGTGACCCAGACGTTGGTACCTCAGTTACTCTTGTAGACTTCTTCAGAGGTAGCAGAAGTAAAGAAGACAGTCCCTCAGCGTAAAGGGCCAGTACACACTGAGTAAACACGGCGCAATTACGAAAACCTGCCGCGCTCAGTGTGCTGCTTTGAGCAAATGGGAGAGCGCGCGCTCGTCCGCTTCCTCTCCGCTCAAAGAACTAACATGTTAGTTCTCTGAGCGGAGAGCGGTGGCAGCGGACAAGAGCGCGTCCTCTCATCCGCTCAAAGCAGCACACTGAGGGTTTTCAGGGCGGAGAGCTCCGCGGAATTACGCCATGTTTACTCAGTGTGAAAGGGCCCAAATAATTGAGACCTGTCCTCAGCGCAGCTCCACACAGTGCTCTAGCTGGATATGGCTAGAAGTCCCGCACTAGGGCATGTAGGTCACGGTCAGCTGGCTCTGCAACATTGCTTTTTCATAGGCTGTGAACAGAATGAACAGCAGACTAGAACTGATATATGGCTAACAGGAGGGGATCTGATTGGACAGTAGACTAGGAATAACCCTCTGTGATAGTGTAAAGCTCCTTAGTTAAAGGAGACCTGTCACCCCCCGTGCCGGGGTGACAGGCTCCCGACCCCCAGCTTGATCCCCTTATACTGACCTCATGCCACCGAGTCCCGGAGTCGGTCCCGGGACGGAGATATCCTGGTGAGAAGCCGGCGCGCGCGCTGTGGAGATAGGTCCGGCGTCCATAGAGAATGAATGGAGATGTGCGCGTGCTGCTGAGATGAGTCCGACTCCATTCATTCTCTATGGAAGCCGGGCCTATCTCTTTTTTTTTGTAACATGTTTTTATTGAATTTTTAGACAACAATGGATAGGGTAGGGGAGGGGGTGGGGGAACGGGCAAGGGGGAAAGGAGAGGAACTGGGTGGGGGGGGGGGTGGCATAGGTTGCCAAAAATAATAGATACATCGACCAGTAACATAGTCATACAGAGCATACTCATGAGCCAGTAACAGTGCAATGTCAAACTTATAAACCAGGTTTCATACATTGTGCCAAAATTGGGGAGTTGTAGTGAAGATGGCAGCTCGAGATAATGTGCCTTAAGTATAATTCTGCCACCCCCAGGGAGGCTAACAAGAAGTGTTACAAACTGTCAACCTAACAAAAACAGAGAACCAAGAAAATGCAGGCCAAGCAGTGTGGGAGCAACAATAAGGGCGCGAGCCGCCCTCCAAGGCGTTGAGAACAGAGAGAGTAGTGGATAACATCAGTCGAGCACCAACCAGGTCTTATCAAACAGGGGGGCTGGACGAGAGTGATTGTTCCAAGTACCAAGTGGTATGTTGGAACGTGGTCCGTAATTTCTGTTGTAT
Source organism: Dendropsophus ebraccatus (assembly GCF_027789765.1). Lineage (NCBI taxonomy): Eukaryota > Metazoa > Chordata > Amphibia > Anura > Hylidae > Dendropsophus > Dendropsophus ebraccatus. Next base: position 37,643,413 of record NC_091466.1, read on the forward strand.
TCTGGTGGGCATAATTTGGATAAAGGAGTCCCAAAGTAGAAAAAAGGCTTTGACTTTAGACTCTTTGTGTAGGGCGGCTTCCACCCAATCCATTCTAAAAAGAAAGGTTAGCTTTTGTAGAAAAAGCCGCAGGGATGGGGGGGTCGGGGAGAGCCACTCTTGCAATATTGATTTCCTGGCAGCCGCGGATACAATGAAGAGAAGTTTTTTTGCTTCCCTTGAGCAGGGGTGGGCGGTGTAATCTATGTGGCCAAAGATGGCCCATTCAGGAGTTAGGGGCACATGTTTTAGCAGATTAGCGCATGCAAAGTCTCTAATTTGTTTCCAAAAGACCTGGATTTCCGAACAGTCCCAAAAACAATGATAAAGGTCGGCATTAGGGGCCTGACATCTGGGGCACCCAGACGACGGAATATGTCCCATTATGTAGTTTCGGTGTGGAGATATATACGCCCTATGTGTAATTTTAACTGCCATATCCCAATAGGATGCAGCAGGGAGGATTTTTTTTGCCCTGTACAGTGTATCCACCAAATCCGAAGAGGTAAGGTGGGGCATGTGTTGCAGCCATTTGGAGAGGCCATGTGGAGAGGTAGAGTAGTCGAGATTGGAGCGTAAAAAGGTATAGTAGTGAGAGATAAGTTGTGAGGCGTTTTTGGTTTTCACCATGAGATTGACTGTGAGGTCCTCCTTGTCTTGTGGCTTTATCATGTGTAGTATGTTCCTTGCATAACTGGTAGCCTGCAAGAACGGAAAGAAAGCAGAAGAGGGAAGGGCAAATTTGGCTTGCGCCTCAGTGAAGGACAGAGTAGAAGTTAGTGCAGGAGAGAGTATGTCCAAAACTTTAGTTATGTTATGATGGGATTGCCAGGTGGAAAATATGTGTGCTGGTTTTCCGTCCTGGAAGTTGGGATTACCCAGGAAGGGGAGCAGCAAGGACGTGTGTGTAGGGGGAGATCAGAGAGCCTACGGACGGCCTGCCAGGCCTTTATGGGTGGGAAAAGCAGTGGGTTGCGCCTGATGCTTTCGGGAAGTTGGTCAGGCAAAGCATGTAACACGTAGAGTAGCGAGTGTGGGGCCACGAAGCTACCTTCTATGTCATGGGATGTATAACAGGAGAGGCCATGGGTCCAGTCTCTGACTATGCGCAAGAGAGCAGCTAGGTTGTAGTTTCTGAGATTAGGGAAGTTAAGGCCACCATTATATTTTGTTTGCTCTAGGTATCGCATGGCTATTCTAGGAGGAGCATTGTTCCATATGAAACGTCTATATGTCGCTGTTATTAATTTAATGTCAGACTGTTTGAGGTATAAAGAGAGGGATTGCATGATGTAGAGAAGCTTGGGGAAGGCGATCATTTTGATTAAGTTGACTCTTCCCGAGAAGGATAAAGTAAACGATTCCCAGGGTTGTAATAAAGTTAGTGGCATACAGGCTGTTGGGGTTTCTGGTGATGAGGACTCCTAGATATTTTATGTGGGAACGTGCCCATTTTATGTTGTGTTCTGCAGCCCAGGTTGGGGTTGAGGGGCCCTTTAGAATCAAAGCCTCGGACTTGTCCAGGTTTAAAGTAAAGCCAGAGATACTCCCATACTGGGTTATAAGCTGCAGGACGTGACCTAGCGTGTGCCTAGGGTTGCGAATAAATAACAATAAGTCATCCACAAATGCCGATACTCTTATTTCCCTAGAGCCCACTTGAATACCCTGGTGGGAAGAGTTTGTGTGTAATAAACGAAGAAGGGGGTCTATGGAAAGGTTGAATAAAAGAGGGGACAGGGGGCAGCCCTGACAGGTACCACGGTATAGTGAGATCTGTGTGGAGTTGAGTCCGTTTATTGTAAAGCATGTCTGGGCATCCGTCTGGAGACAGCGCAGAGAGGAGAGAAAAACAGCTCCGCAGTTGCGATATCCAAGTGATATCTCTAAGAACTTCCAGGAGACCATGTCAAATGCCTTTTCGGCATCAAGACTCAGAAGGAGAGTTTGTGGTGAATCTCGGGATTGTGCTGCAACAGTTGCCGCCATCGCCAGACGGATGCCCTTTGTGGAGTGCCTATTGTGCATAAATCCTATTTGGGAGTCAGTCAAAAGTGAGGGGAGAATTAGTTGTAAACGGTTAGCTATGATTTTGGTTAGAATTTTATAATCCTGATTGAGCAACGAGATGGGCCGATAGGATTGTACGAGCTGAGGGTCTCTGTTTGGTTTAGGGATGAGGACCGTACGGGATTCGTGGAACTGGGGGACTTGCATGTTTTCTATATATATTGCGTTGTATAAGGAAAGAAGGGTAGGTTTAATATGTGGGAGTAAAATTTTGTAGTACTCTCCTGGCAGACCGTCTGGGCCGGGCGACTTCTGGGAAGGAAGGCTACTTATCACGGATGTTAATTCTAATTCAGTGATGGGAGTGGATAGGGCCTCACGTTGGTCTGGGGTCAGTTTAGGGGTGTCGACTTTGTGTAAAAAGGACCATGCTGCCTCGGAGTCGTGGGCTGACGCCGTGTATAATGTGGAATAGTAGTCGGTGAATACCTTGTGGATGTCTCCAGGACTTGTTGCATATGTGCCTGAGGACCTTAGTTTGAGAATAGTATGTTTCTGTTTTTGGGGTTTAGTAAGGTTGGCCAGGAGTCTCCCTGCTTTATTCCCAAAGCGGTGGAATTTGTTTTTGTAGGAGTCTATGGACCATTGAGCTTGGCCCCAAAGGTAGGCATCAAGGAGACGTCTAGTCTCTAAGTATCGTTCCTTTTACTCTGGTGTGTTAGTGAGGAGATGGGCGGTGTGGGCAGTGACCATTTCCATGTTCAGAGTGTCAAATTTTTCTAATTGCTTCTTTTTCCTATGAGAGACATATGCTATGATCTGCCCTCGCAGGACAGGCTTAGAGGCCCTCCACAAGAGACTAAGGTCGTCCGCATGCTCCAGATTTTCGTCCACATAGTTCGCCTACCCCTGCGTTAAAAAGGCCCTAAAATCATCGGAGTCTGAAAGAGAAGAGGGGAAGCGCCAGTTTCAACTGGTGCGTGTAACTATGCCAAGGTCTAAGGTCAGCGTTATTGGTGCATGATCTGAGATTATGATAGGGTCTATCTTGGCATCCAGGACGAGGGGGAATAGAGGGGTAGAAACCAAGAAGTTGTCTATTCTGGAGAAGGAGTTATGAACGTGTGAAAAGAAGGTATATTCTTTGGAGGAGCCATTTTTACCCTGACGCCCAATGACAGCACCCCTGGAGAGGACCTCCCACCGCAGGACAGGAAACCTGTGAAGATAAAAGCTTGACACACCTCTCCACACCTCAGTTCAGGTTTCCTGTCCTGCGGATAGGAGGCCTGTGAAGTGTCCCATCCGGGATGAAGATTGTTTTCATACCTCTCCGTGCCGGCTGCAGGTCCCCCGGACGGCTTTTGCCTAGTGGGGCTCCCTGAGGGAATAAGCCTGTCTTAGGACAGCCTCCCTGAGCCTGGTGATGTCGGGCCCCCTCTGTTTCCCCTCTGCTGCAGCCTCCTTGCACGTTCCTCGCCTGCCACCCCCGTGGATTCCGCGGTATACCGGGCTCTCGGGGTAGGTGGTGTGGTGCGGTGTGCTGGGGAAGTAGTGGAGCAGGGGAGCCATGTCTCTCCCTCTCCGGCTTCGGTGCGCGTCTGCACATGCGCAGGCGCGCCGACGTACGGGGTGCGCGGCGTGACGCACGTACGCGTGCTTAACACGCTGACGTCACTTCCGGGTTTCGGCCCGGGAATCATTCAAAGCCAGAGGGGGAAGGAGGGAACAGCGCCCACAAGCCTCTAGCGTCCAGGAGGCATTCTGAGACCGCTCACCAGCCAGCCAGTCAGCCGTATATCTCTATCGCTGACAGTCTCCTTCTGCTACGATGTCGGACTCGGCAGAAAGAGGAGAAAATGGACGCCGTGACCACCATGATCACAGATCATCCAGAGACTCTACTCCGGTACTTAAGAGACTCGTCCTTCTGTTTGGTGAGACCGAATCTTTTTATATGATATTAATACTAGATTCGTATGGTTTATTGTAGGGCTCCAGATCAAGTACTAGATCTACTGGGAAAGCCATATCCAAAGCACACCATAAAGAATGTGCAGAATGTAAAACTCCCCTTAGGGATGATTATGTCAGAACCCTGTGCCCATCCTGTATTAATAACCTTGTTGCCCAGGAGTCATCAGCTCTAGCAGAGAGCATTAAAAAAATTGTGAGAGATGAAATTCAACTCTCAATGAGGAGCATGACTACTTTATTGCCTTCTGCTTCCTCCTCTTCAGCACTCTTACCCTCGGTTATTCCTGTGGTATCAGATTTGTCGGGTGAACCTTCCCCTCCTCATAGGGAAGTCTTATTAGAGGAGGGCGAGATTAACCTGATAAATTCCTCAGGTGAGGATGATTCTGACTCAGGAACTAAAACTAAATCCCTGTTTCCGGTGGAGGATACTGACCAACTCATCAAGGCTATTAGAGCCTCTATGAATATGGAGGATGCCAAAATCACTCCATCGCCGGAGGACGCCTTATATGAAGGACTGGCTCCTAAGAAATCTCGTACATTCTCACTACATAATAGTATTAAATCCATCATTAACAAAGAATGTGAGAACCCTGACAGGAAGTTTTTCACTCCCAGATATTTTAAAAGGAAGTATCCCTTCAAAGAAGGAGAGTGCAGTTCCTGGGACAGACCCCCGGCCATTGACGCTGCAGTAGCCAAAATAGCTAAACGCAATACCTTACCCTTCGAAGATCTAGGGACACTACCCGACCCCATGGACAAAAGAGCTGACTTTTATAATAAAAGACTTGGGAGGCAGCAACAGGTTCCCTAAGGACCAGTATAGCCAGCACTTGTGTGGCTCGCTCCCTTAGGGTTTGGTTATCGGATCTTAAATCAGCTTTATCCAAGGATCCCTTCTGCGAAAAATTAGTAGAAGACTTCCCAATTCTTTCAAAAGCAGTGGATTTCTTAGCAGATGCTTCCTTAGACTCTATTAAGATGTCTGCTAGAGCAGCTGCTTTATCAAATTCGGCTAGAAGAGCTCTGTGGATTAAACCATGGAAGGGTGAGATGGCTGCGAAAAGTAAACTTTGTTCCATGACTCCATGACAAGACTCCTCCTCCTCTAGAGGGGGTAGACAGTCTAAAAGACCTTTTCGCACCTCCTCTCAAGACAGTAAAAAGTTTTGTGTCCCCACAAAGGGAAAGGGATTCTTTAATACCAATAAGGATAACAAACCCAAACCCCCTCCCCAATGACGGGGTCCCGGTGGGGGGACGTCTGACTCTCTTTGCTCACGTCTGGAGAAACATTTCCTCCAGCCCGTGGGTCCTGAGCACAATATCCTGGGGATTGCTCCTGGAATTCAGGAGTTATCCCGGAGTCAGATATCTTCCCACCCGGATCATTTCAGACCCCCTGAAACAGTCAGTGATAGAGTCCGAGGTTCAGCTGCTTCTAAAGAAAAACGTACTAGTCCCAGTCCCTCCTTCAGAGATAACACAGGGATTTTACTCCCCTCTTTTTTTGGTGAAAAAACCAAATGGGTCCTTCAGAGTCATTATCAATTTGAGAGATCTGAACAGACACTTAATGTACAAGAGATTTCGTATGGAGACTCTAAAATCAACAGTGAACCTCCTCTTCCCAAATTGTTACATGGCTTCAATCGATTTAGAAGACGCCTACTACCACGTCCCCATACATCCCAGTCATCAGAAGTACCTCAGGGTAGCGGTATGCTTACAGGGCAAATGGACTCATCTTCAATACAGAGCACTCCCTTTCGGGATCTCTCAAGCTCCGAGAGTCTTTACCAAGATTGTCTCGGAAATGGCAGCTTACATCAGAACGAAGGACATCCTTTTCATTCCTTATTTAGACGACTTTTTACTAGTCTCAGAGTCAACCCCTCTGCTTCTGCAACAGATTCAAGAGGCATCCTCACTAATCACTTCTCTGGGCTGGAATATAAATCATCTGAAATCCAACCTAATACCATCTCAAAAATGCATCTTCCTGGGAGTCCTCCTGGACTCTACTCCACAAACTTCCTTTCTTCCTATCCAAAAACGAGAAGCCTTAATAGGTCGGGTCCAAGACCTGTTCTTGGAACACAGTCCCTCATTCAGACTGGCAATGTCCATCCTAGGCCTAATGACATCATGTATTCCCTCAGTCCGGTGGGCACAGTTTCATTCCAGAGCTCTACAAAACAATATACTTAAACTCTGGGACAAGCAGCAGTCTTCCCTGAACCTCTCCTTCCATCTGAATTCCGGAGCAAGAATCAGCCTGCTTTGGTGGACGGACCCTGTAAACCTTTCAAAAGGGGTGAGATGGACCCCAGTAGAAGTTATAAGAATTACAACAGACGCCAGTCCCTGGGGGTGGGGGGCTCACTCAGGTCATCAGCTACTTCAGGGATCCTGGTCTCAAAATATAACCCACATGTCCTCGAATTACAAGGAACTTCGGGCAGTCCATTTTGCCCTAGAGAACTTGGCCCATGTGATATCATCAAAGGATGTCTTGATATACTCGGACAATACAACTGCTGTAGCGTATATCAACAAGCAGGGGGGCACCAGATGTCAAGCTCTACTTCACCTTTCAACTCAAATTTTCAGCTTTGCAGAAAAGAACCTTTCCTCCCTATCTGCGGTCCACCTGAAAGGGACCCAGAATCAGACAGCAGGCTTTTTGAGCAGAGTCCATCTCAGCCAGTCAGAGTGGGGGCTCAACATAGAAACCTTCAACATGATAGTAGAAAGGTTCGGTTCACCGACTGTGGATCTATTCGCAACCAGGGAGAACCGGAAACTCCAGAAATTTTTCTCCCTAAATCCCAAGGACTCTCCAACAGCAGTAGATGCCTTTGCCCAGAGTTGGAAACACATCAAAGGTTACGCCTTTCCCCCACTCAATCTCATTCCAAAAGTCCTAAAGAAGGTGATGGAAGACAAAGCGAACATAATTCTACTTGCTCCGTTTTGGCCCAGGAGACCCTGGTTCACCAGACTGAGGCAGCTATCCCAGTGTCCTCCCTGGATCCTCCCAGACAGGGAAGATCTTCTCCTCCAGGGCCCAGTCCGTCATCCAGGCTCACCTTACCTACACTTAACAGCCTGGATGCTAAAAGGATAATACTGCGAGGTAGGGGCTTATCTGATGATGTTATCAATACCCTGTTGGCCAGTAGGAAGGATGTTACTTCTACTATCTATCATAGAATATGGAGAGCTTTCCTTAGGTTTGCAGACGGTAGACAAGATCCCCTAGGACTTCCAAATATCCCTATTATATTAGGTTTCTTACAAGCAGGGTTAGAAAAAAATCTCAAACCAAGCACCCTGAAAGTCCAAATATCAGCTCTCAGCTCCTTTCTAAACTGTAAACTTGCTGAAAACTCTCTGATCAAAAGATTTGTCACAGGTGCAATTAGGCTGAATCCCACAAAGAGGGTTACGGTACCCCCTTGGGATCTTAATCTAGTACTAGATGCTCTGACAGGCCCACCTTTTGAACCCTTAGATGATCTGCCCATTAAGATCCTGTCTCTCAAACTCTCCTTTCTTTTAGCGATCACCACTGCCCGCAGGGTAGGAGAGTTACAAGCCCTGTCAGCCTTTCCTCCCTATACCCAGGTACTAGATGACAGAGTCATCATGAAGACACTTCCATCTTTTCTTCCCAAGGTAGTCTCAGATTTTCACAAAAATCAAGAGATAGTGCTTCCTTCCTTTGGTACTAATGCCAGAAATAGCAGGGAACAGTCTTTTCATACCTTAGATGTAAGGCGATGCCTCCTCAAGTACCTGGAAGTTACTAGTAGCTTCCATCAGGCCGAGAACCTTTTAGTACAGTTTCTGGGCGCTAACAAAGGTAAAGCAGCTTCTAAACCTACTATTAGTAGATGGATAAGACAGGCTATCATTATGGCCTATGAAGCACAGAAAGTAAGTCCTCCAGCCTATTTTACAGCCCATTCTACCAGAGCAGTTGCCACATCTTGGGCAGAAAGAGCAGATGCCACCATAGACCAAATATGTAAAGCTGCAACTTGGTCCTCGGTACATACCTTTTTGAGACATTATAGACTCAAACTCAGACTTAAATCCTATCTCAGACTTGTCTTTCGGCCGCAAAGTTTTGTCAGCTGTAGTCCCCCCCTAATTAGAATTACTAACTTAATCCTCCAGGGGTGCTGTCATTGGGCGTCAGGGTAAAAGCAGGATTACTAACCGGTAATCTTGTTTTCATAAGCCCATGACAGCACCCCTCATGTATACCCTCCCTAAAGTTACCTTTATAATTGGCAAATTAATTTTATTTTACTGACTTTAGTTATTATTTCCGCTGGAATACTTGTTCAGAACTGAGGTGTGGAGAGGTGTGTCAAGCTTTTATCTTCACAGGTTTCCTGTCCTGCGGTGGGAGGTCCTCTCCAGGGGTGCTGTCATGGGCTTATGAAAACAAGATTACCGATTAGTAATCCTGCTTTTCAGGCGCCATGGGTCACATAGAGAAGATTGGGTCAAGAGGGAGAGTAGTTTGGTTGGCCTGTGGTGGCTGGGTCATCTGTGACGATCTGTCCAGCTGGGGGTCTAAAGCGACATTAAAGTCCCCCCCCCCCCCCCCACAGTAGAGGGTGATGTTGTTTTGTGGTTAGTAACTGTAGCATGTTGGAGTAAAAAGCTGCATTCTGAACATTTGGGGCATATGTGTTCAGGATAAAGTATCTAGTGTCATGGATGGTGATATCCAAAAATATGTATCTGGCCTCTGGATCTATGATTTGTTTGTGAATCTTGTGGGGAAGATCTCTATGTATGAGGATGGCCACCCCTCGGGATTTCGTGGAGTGGGGGGCCGAGATACAAGTGCCTATCCATGAGGCTTTAAGGGTAGAGTTGTCTCCAGACTGCCAGTGGGTTTTCTGTTGTTTCTGCACTAGTTGTGGTTTAAAGCGATGGAGATGTGTCAGGTCTCTCTTACATTTGACTGGGGAGTTAAGTCCCGCCACATTCCACGAGAGCAATTTCAGGGTGGGGGTGTGGGTGAGTGTTGTTGCATTGGATGTTGGTGCTGTCATCCTATACCTGATCTGAAGAGATGGCTAGGTAAAAGATATAAATCAGTGGCTCCCCGACACCCGTCCCAGCGAGCAGGCATCACAGGAGCAAAAAGGGAGGAGGGCGACTCGCGCAGCCCACCGCACACTGCATGAGGAGAAATAGGAAAAAAATAAGGTTATAAGCCTGCGAAGAACATAACTTGCATAACAATAAGCAAAGAGCAACAAATACACATACAGCAGTACATTCAACATTTAAAGAGGCAGAAGAAGTAACAAGAAGAAAAGAGAAATGAGTAAACAAAAAAACGAGTTATCATCATAGGATCAGCTATGGATGAGTGTCATTAATCATTCGGGATGAAGTGACGTTTGGCAGCCGCAGGGTCATCAAAGATGAGGGTTCGGCCTTCTGAAGTGACTCTCTCAGGCGAGCTGGGTATTGTAGTTGGAAGCGAATGCCATTGTCCACCAGATGCTTGCAGACTTCTGAGAAGGCTTTACGCTGCTGGGTGACCAAGGATGAAAGATCTTGAAAAATTAGAATCCGGTGTCCTCGGATCATGGGTGGGCCCTTTTGTTTGTAGGTACGTAGGATTCGTTCCTTGGTGAGATAGTGAAAAAATTTAGCAATGACCGGTCTTGGATTATTGCGACGTTTAGCCGATTCTTTACCCAAGCGATGGGCTCTCTCGATGGGAGGCATCACTTGTTCTGTTGGAAGGTCCATGGCCTCCATCAGGTCTTGTGCTAGGACCGTGAATAGTTCCTCCCCTTTAATTGACTCAGGGATGCCAATGAAGCGGAGGTTGTTTCTTCGATTCCTATTTTCCAGGTCCTCGAGGCGATCCAGGAGTTGGTTCATCTGAGTTTGTTGGGTGGAAAGGGAGGTTTGGACAGAACCTATGTTATCCTCCGAGGCGCCGACTCTTGTTTCCAACTCTCCAATAGGTTGGGTATTAGATGTGATTTGGGATAACGCATTGTTAATCGAAGTGTGCAGGACTTCTAGACGTTTATCAAACAGTGGTAAAAGGAGCCTAGACACTGCCTGGGTGACTGCAGTAGCCTGCGCAGGGTCAGCGTTGGTGAGGTCTTCCTCTTCAGGAGGCACAGAATTTGGAGGGGAAGAAAGCTGTGTGGTAGGCGACTTTTTAGAGGACATGATGTCTGGAGAGGAAGATGGAGTTGCGACCTGGTGGGGTAACTTTCCTTTCGGTTGTTTGGTTTTACTGTCTGCTTTTTGGGTGGGAGTTGAGGAGACGGTGGACTTTGTGGTGCGTCGAGATCGCCCTGCTGTCTGGGTGAGGAATTTGTCCATATCCGAACGCAATTAAAGATTTGGCCAGTAGATGACGCTGCGTGCTTAATAGGCAGCGCCGAGTTCCCAGACAATTAGTATTGAGCACAGTAGGTGTTGCAATGCAGTTAAAGATTTGGCCAGTAAATGGCGCTGACTGCTTAAGTGGTAATGCAGAGTTCCCAGGCAATTAGTATTGAGCACAGTAGGTGTTGCATTGCAGTTAAAGATTTGGCCAGTAGATGGCGCTGAGTGCTTAAGTGGTAATGCAGAGTTCCCAGGCAATTAGTATTGAGCACAGTAGGTGTTGCAATGCAGTTAAAGATTTGGCCAGCAGGTGGCGCTGTGTGCTTAGTTGCAGCTACTGGAGGACCTTTTGAATACAGGAAATGAATGCCGGCAAAGGGAGGACAGAAGGATATATGAATGTGTTCCCGGCTGTTGTGCTCTGCATGTACCACTAAACAATAAAAGCTTCCTGAGGTGTGGAAGCCTAGTGATCCCAGCTGTGGAGCTGCCGTGTGGGTGGTATATCCCTGGGTGATGAATCAAACCGGAGGGGGGAGGAGCCGTTACTGTCACCCTCCTGCGCTGTGTGGTTAGCAAGGAGGAGGAGGACCCCAAGATGGCGCCCGGCCAAGTGGATCAGGGAGCTGAGGTATTAGGCGGCCCGGCGGTGTTTTGGGTCTGCTGTGTGTGTGGGAGCCGAGACCCCCAGTATAATTGTTTAGCTCCCTGTTAGGGATAGGGTCTGGGGTCTGGTGTGGGGGCCGCTCCGGAGCAACACTCCCCCTTCCTTGCTGGGGGGTCCGGCGGGAAGGTGGTGCGCCGATCAGCCTCCCCTGCTACCTTTTAGTGTCCTCCCGGTGGCAAGCGGTGTCGGCCCCGGTCCGTCCTTGTGAGTCACGTGGGGCAGGAGCTATGGGACTGCGGCTACCGAGCCCCGCGGTGCGCCGCTTGCTGCCAGACGGGAGACCCGCACTGCGTCTCAGGTGATGCCTCCTTCATTTCTGGGCCCTGGGTGGGCAATTTCGGGCAGCGAGTGAGGGATTTTCGGGCAAAAACCTCACTTTATATGTGCTTCTAAGGACTGAGCTCCTGACCGTGCGTCCGCTTCGGTCCGCTGCTGGCCACGCCCCCATAGCTTGGCCTATCTCCACAGTGCGCGTGCCGGCTTCTGACCAGGATATCTCCGTCCCGGGACGGGCTCTGGGAGCAGGACTCGGCGGGATGAGGTCAGTATAAGGGGATCTAGCTGGGGATTAGGAACCTTTCACCCCGGCACGGGGGGGGGGGGGGGGTGACAGGTCCTCTTTAACTAGCTCGGGGATTGGTTAGTTGAATATCTGAAGATGGTGGTAGGAAATACACAATCAATAATAGAGACATCAGTTAACCCTTACACAGTTTGGGCTATTAACTCTGCAATAGAACAGCGACATCTATTGGCGAGAGTTGTATATTTACAGACTATAGTCTGAGAAGTTAATCACACAAAAACCGACCTATATCTGTTCAGAAAAGACAGCAAAGTTTGTATGAGGCGGCACTCCAGTATATAGTGAATGAAAAAAGGTTTTTATTCACCCATCAATGTGCGACGTTTCGATCTCTCATTGAGATCTTTTTCAAGCAAAAATATCCATGAGACAATGGCTGGTATTTAACATAGAAACCCCTCCCATCCCACAGCACACCTTACTGGGGATGTAGAGAGGAAGTCACATGGGTAGAGGAAGTGTAGAGGTGTTACACTCACTAGACTCTGTAGAGCAAGGTCAAAGCCAGAACGCTCTTTATAATAGTCCAGTTGGGCCCTGGCCCTCCGCTAGGTCCCCAGTCTCAGTGTGCAGTCTAGAACCAGACTCAGGCACATGAAGCTAACCTTTTCTTCTCAAGGTACTGCCACTTGACACTATGCAGTGGTAAACCCCTCTATAGAGAGGACAAGTCAGAGATCGTCTCAACCCATGCCTTGGACAAGGAGAGTCACAGTGCAGGACAGTATCCACAAAGCAAGGTTAGGAACTGATCCGGATAGAGCAAAGTTGCAAGAAACCTATGAACTCCAAATCGCAGCATGGGTGTAAGCAGGGAACCCTCAGCATTCTGCTCATCCCAGGGAATAAGGTCTGGGGCTTGTGTCACCCACTAGGACGGTCCCCCGACACTGGTAGGGCAGTAGGTGGTGCAAAGACCCAAGAGTCAAAACACGGGCACAAGTATTCTTTCTCTCTTCTCAAGTAGTCTTCTACTTCTACCTCCAACATCCCGGCAGAGCACAGTACTACTTGGGTTGGGACTTTTACGGCATCCTCCTCTCTACTCTTTTGATTCTCTACTCTCAGCACGCAACTCAGTCCACACGACTGTACTACTCCCTATCTGCTCACTACAGATCTGGACCCTAACTTATCAAGTGTCTTTAAGTATAAAGTATTATTTCTAGGCAAAGCTGTATGACCTGCTGCACACAAGTGTTTCCCGAGTAAAGCGGATTTTACTTATGATAAAGAGACTATGTGTTTCCTCACCCCGTACCAACACAGCATACGAACATTTCTTGGGTCATCTCCATTTTCTGTGAGGGGCAGTGCCGATAGTCTGGGTGGGTCGTCATTCCACTCAGGACCTTTGTGACAACAAGCCAAGCGACCCCGCAACAACCCGGCAGGAAACAGGGTGCAGCCGGCCCTTTAAACTAAAAAAAAGGTCTGCCACCATACCTGTGTGCCCAACTGGCACTTGCTTCACAACATAACATCATTGGGCCTGGCTGTGTTTTGGCCAACCACCATAGAACTAGCGTCACACTTCACCATCTGGCAAGTGACCGGCCGTGTCACCTCCATACCGGGGGTGTACCAGCACCAGCGCACCCCCGAACGCACCGCCACACATGTGTCTCATGCTCAGCTATGCATCTGCATATAATACTTTGGAGTTCACTGTAGGAAAAATATCTGCTTGCAGTATCGGCTATTTTCTATGGTCATGGATGGAATCCATGCCCTAGAACTCTTGATTCCTCAACCAGGGGCTGTAAGAATTGTGACTCATTTAGGTAAGTTAGGAGCTTTTTCACATCTCTTATTCCACAATTTCAGTGGAGCAATACTATATACTGTATTCCCCAGAACTACCTCACCATCATTAAAACATACCTTAAAGGTATCTGTTTTGTTAGATTGGGGTGCAGTGGCAGTTACCTCTGTGTCCTCCCAAAGTGTCAAACAAGGAGGAGGGAAATTGTATGGCTCTTTTGTATGGAGCATAAACAGTGTCTTCTACCATTGAAGGTTCCTTAACTTTTGCTGATTGTAGTGCAGCAGAGTAACCAGTCACTTGTGTTGAGTGCACTGCTTCCCAACATTTCATGTACTAATTCTGTGTGGGAGTAGACCAGCTTCAATTATGTATTCTTTACTATTTACAGTCTCTTTGTGAAGTTTATAACCGAACACCAAACCCCAATCTTCAGGAGCAGATAGAGGGAGCCAGGCGAAGAGTCCATCAACTGCAGCTTAAGATTCGTCAGGAAACTACCGGACCTGCAGTATGTATAACTCCTTTATGCAAAGAAAAGCTGATTCCCTATCATACTTACAAGTGATACTTAATCTTTTTCCAGGATATTCTGCGTTCATACAATGACCGCAGTTCCACAGGCTACAAAGTAGTAGAAGGTAAGCATTGCGAGGTGAATTTATTACCAACTGTCTCCAGAAAATCTTTTAGGGTTTTTCTTGCCAAAATATACTAATGAGCAATTCAGAGGATAGCTCATCAGTCTGTTTTGCCTTAAAAAAACCCTGTACCCAATACCGCCCCCCCTTCAATCCATGTCTTCTCCTGGTGTCCATTTGGCTGCTGGTGCAACATCTTTTGTTTGCAGGGCCTAGAGCATCCTTGCTCTAGTCCTGCAGCTCCTCTCTGTTTTTCTTTCCCACATTTCTTCATGGTAGCTATGCTCCTGGACTGAATTTTCATCTTTGGCAGGCCTAGAGCATGGCAGCTCTAGGCCACCCTCTATGACCCTGCTCTGGCAGAATAAAAAAATTTTTTATACAGGAATAATGGCACCAGCAGCCAGACTGACCCAGGGACAGGACATTGATTGAATTAAGCCATGGAATTGTACTAGCAGATTGGGGGTGGGTGTTTACAGATTTGCTTAAATTTCGCTATGTAACACTATTTCACAAGTCAAAAGCAAACCCCTTTTTTTATGCCTTTTTATACACTATGGTGATTTGCATTACCTTTTAGATTGTGTACTGTAAAAATTTATTTTATATGGCCTATGATTATCCAAAAGCTCTGATATTTTGGACATATCTGTTTCACAGGGCATCTATCTGTGGATTCACAAGATGGTGACAGCGGCCTAGATTCTGGCACTGAAAGGATGCCCTCAATAAGTGAAGTAAGCAAGTCACAGCTAGTTTGGTCTAATAAAAAAATCTCCCAACTTATGGCCAAAAGGACCACAATGTGCATATGGTGTTGGGTTAAGCAGAGATTTAAATTAACTTTGATTTTCCTATTATTTACTGGTCCTTACAGGTGTATGGCTATTTACTGGATAAAGATCCTTTAAAATTGCACTTCATGGTCTGGAACTTATTCAGCATGGGATAACAAAAGTCTGAAAATTACCCCATGTCTTTGTCTTTTTTATTTTTTTTCTACTTTGCATTGTATTGATCAAAAAAAATATACTCAAAAAGGTTGGCCAATACGTAATTAATTTTTTTTATTTATGTTTGACATAGTAGTAGTAGTATAATGAGCTGTGCGTGACAGCTCATACCAGTCCTGCTTCTCTCATGTGGATCCCATGGCGTCTTGCCATGAAACTGTTTCGGCAGGCTTATGTGAGCAGGGTTTGCAGTTTTCCAATACTGTGCATATGATCAATGTAAAAATACAAATCCTGGCTTGCAACGTCCTCCTAAGCACACTCCCAATGGGATGACTGAGGTGCACTGCCTAAGTTTTTCGAGTGTTGTCTCACTCAGAGCTGTTGCTGTTCTGTAACCTGGGGTTCAGTGCTCTGCTCTTCCCTGCTCTTAGTAGGCATCCCAATGATGACTGTGGCCATGTGTACTTTCAGGGCTGTGAAGTCTGAGTCATGGAGTCAGCGCTAGTTTTGGCTGGAGTAAAAAAAAAATGCAGACTTCAGCTTTAAAAAAATTATTTCAAAATTTTATAATTGAGTTTTGATATGTTTTTATAAATGTTCCTCACCAATATATTTTATGTTCTATCAATCTAAGGAGCTTATTTATAAAAACCAGAAAAACCCTTCCATACATTTAGTTTCCTCCATATATCAGTAATAAAGCATTGGCCCTATTAGAAAAGGGTGGTCGGGGAGATGTGGTCGGTCACTATTTGAAAGTTTGTTTCTGAGCTAGAAGTAATGTTCTCTTCCAGCTTACTGGATGATTGTATATGAGCAGCAGTGTATTATGAAGATATCCTGTGTAATATAGAGGAAGAGGAGAAGCCATAAATAGTGCAGCAATAACCTCTATCCTGAATATGGTGTTTTCTCTCTGGGAGAAGATTGTGTGTTTTTCTTTAGTGTCCCCTTTATATCACTATGGCTGACCCCTCTATATCACTATGGCTGACCCCTCTACATCACTATGGCTGACCTCAATAGCAAAGATATCTGGCATTGTTACACTGGCACTGCACCCACACACAGGAGAATCTGCTTTAATTTGTTGCCTTATTCACTCAGAAATTGCTGCAGGATCATGTAGGACATTAGGAAGAAGCTGCTGAGCCAATTCTACTTTACACAACAGCAATGCAGAATGATCTGCACTACAAGTCCCAGATTCGCGACATCAATGGCTAGTAAAATTGCACTGGATAACGCTGTGTTTGGTGGTGCTCACTATATGTAAATGTCCATAATAGCAAATAAAGTTTGAAGAAACAGTAGTGGCAATTCACCAATACAGATTCTTGTATAGATTCCTTTATTTAACGCATGGACAAAGACATCGGGTGTCCAGAAAGATGCAGGTGCACCTGCATCTTTCTGGCGGACGCCCGATGTCTTTGTCCATGCGTTAAATAAAGGAATCTGCACAAGCATCTATATTGGTGAGTTGCCACTACTGTTTCTTCAAACTGTTTGCTAGTATGGACAATTCTACTTTACACTAGTCAGACAAATAAATCACTTGGTGTCTGACTGATCATTTATGAAGGAGCAGGAGTCTGAGTTGGTCCTGATAAAATTCAGGAGTTTGAGTCTGAGTTGGAGTTAAAGCTGCGGCTTACCGTCTCCACAGCCCTGTGTACTAGTGAGCAGACCATTGAATACTGGCACAATCAATTGCACAGATATGCACATGCACAGCCTAATTTCCTAGAAAGACTGTGCAGTCAACTGGGTACATCTACATAGCTCTGCATTGTTTCATTTGCTGTGAAAATAGAAAATGGACAGGCACTTCCTGGTGTGGTTTGTCCGACAAATGGACGTGCTCATGCAGAGTAGTGAATGATCCCACTCACCTGATGTGGTTGTGCAATATCATAGGCACAACTCTTCAAAGCACATGGATAAAGTGCAGTGCACCTCTTCGAGGTCCATTACTAGCAATCCAGTCCCCAGGGCGTGTGAAAATCAAGCAGAGACATCAACCCGGACCAGGCAGATAAAAGAGGAGAACTTCCTCATAAGATGACAGCGCAACCATCCAAAAATATGTAAAAAAAAGCATGTATGCCAAATGTGAATAGGACATAAACATGCATAAAAATAAACCAGCATAAAAATAAAAAAACATTGCGTTTTGGCTCAGTGTTATTTCATAGAGCCTTCTTCAGGTAACATAATATTGAAACAAAAGACCAGTGCAGAAATTAAGTAGAATGTAAATCAGTATAACTGTAGTCAGCATCTTTAATATGGCACCTAGAATGCTTATTTATCTGGCATGTAATTTAAAACAATTCCATGCTCCATATCCCTTGACAGTCAAGTGCTTAAGGTCTTTATTGGTAGGTCTACAGGATTCTGTTAATCACCTCTGAGGAGGTAAATTCGTCTTATGATTTGGAATTTTCTTTTATATAGCTTCTTGGCAGTTCACTGAATGCTGGATCACTGGATGACAATACTGATACACTCAAGAAAACCATGAGTTTGAGGCTGCTTCAGCATGTATGAGTAGGGGGACAGCAAGAGAAGGAAGAAAAAAAAATTATAATATGAAGGACCTTTATTAACCTCCAGGTTGGTGTTGCAGAGAACCGTGAGATCGTGGCCTTGGATGCGTCCAAGGCCTTTGATCGTGTTGAATGGCCATATCTTTGGAGGGCAATGAATACCTCCAGGTTGGTGTCGCAGAGAACCGTGAGATCGTGGCCTTGGATGCGTCCAAGGCCTTTGATCGTGTTGAATGGCCATATCTTTGGAGGGCAATGAATACGTTTGGAATAGGTCAAGGGTTTATGGAAAAAGTTCAACTGCTTTACAGGAATCCAAGAGCTAGTTTGGTTATTAATGATATAGCATTTGAACCTCTTACTATAGCTAGAGGTACACTACAAGGCTGTCCCCTCTCTCCCACTTGGTTTTGTCTCTGCATAGAGCCCCTGGCAGAATGGGTGAGATCTTGTTGTCAATATGAGGGGTTTGGTATTTGAGGGGCCCAGGAGAAGATAATGTTATATGCCGATGACTTGCTCCTCTTTGTCTCCAGTCCAGAAACAAAATAGAAGGATTCCAGAAGATGGGTGGTCTCATGGGACTGGAGATAAACTGGACCAATTCATCATTATTACCTCTGGATAGGGAATTGAAAGAGCTGGGAGAAAACTTAAAGTGACTCTGTACCCTTAATCTGACCCCCCCCCCCAACCGCTTGTACCTTCAGATTGCTGCTTTTAATCCAAGATCTGTCCTGGGGTCTGTTCGGCACGTTATTGTCCTAAAAAACAACTTTTAAACTTGCAGGCCTGCGCCCAATGGCCGTGGCCTAGATTGTGTATATATTAGGCTGGCACAACCTCTCTGTCCCTCCTCCCCACTCTTCTCATCATTAGAAATGCTCCAGGCAGATTTTCTACTATTCATCACCTGTGTCAGCACGGCACATGGGCTGGATCGTTAAGGCGCCTGTGTAGTTTTTACTGCAGAGGAATAGGAAAAATGGTGAAGAGGGCGGGGAGGAGTGACGGAGGGGTGGTGCAAAGTTAGGGCACAGATACTTCAAGCCACGGCTGTTGCGCTCAGGGTTGCAAGTTTAAAAGCAGTTTTTTAGGACAATAACTGCATCACCTGCTGAACGGAGCCCAGGACAGATCTTAGATAAAAAGCAGCTATCCGAAGGTACAAGTGGTTTGGGGGGGGACAGATTGTGGGTACAGAGTCACTTTAGGGGTTCTCCCTAGAGAAGGAGTCTTGGAATCTTTGGGTGTGTTAGTAACCAAAGATCCGGCAGGATTCATTGACAAGAACATTCATCCTCTGGTCAAAAAATTGGAGAACAAGATTAAAATCTGGGGCACAAAAGAGTTAGGCTGAAATATTCGCATTTCTATCCAAAGCTGGCAGTTTTCCTCTCCCTGACTTTAGGATCTATCATCTGGCCCTACAATTTGCTTTTCTGATTTCCTAGAAGGAATCAGATTGGCAAAAACTTCAGGGGGATAGGGAGGAGGATATATTTGTCAGGTAGAGTCCGGTGGTCTGAAATTTCTGAGCACTTATAAAGATTGGTTGGGAGTGCACATAGGGAAATTATGGGATGCAATAAAAAGGATTTGTAGGGTAAAGTATAGTTTGGAATTTACACGCACTCGGGATAATTTACCAGGGCCGGATTAAAGGGAGGGCACCAGGGGCACGTGCCATGGGGCCTCCACCACTAGGGGGCCTCCACCAGCCCAAACCCGGAAGTGGTGTCTAGGAGCCAGTCCCATGCGCAAAAAGCATGTGGAAACCCTACCTGGACACAGTACTGGCTACACTGCATGCTGTCCAGGGAGGGAGGGGGGTGTAGGGTTAATCCTGTGTAAGCATCTCCCTCCTGGCAGGCTCAGACCCCCCCTGGTGGGTCTTTGAATGGATTATTCCTGTCAAGCTTCCGGGTGCCTGTCTCCTGCCGAGGTCCTCACTCACCCTTCCCCCTCACTGAGGAGAGGACAGCGCAGGACCTCTGCAAGGAAATCTGATCTCTCCAGCAGGGATATGACATCATGGAGCATGCTGGAGGATCTGTCACAGTGGCTGACAGGCTGAAGGATCAGAAAAGAGCCAGAAGAGAGAAGACCTGTCATCTGCCCAGATCAGGTGAGTATGAGGTTTTGTTTTGTATTGGCACATCAGAGCAGGGGTATGTACTATAGGGGCATATATCAGAACAGGGGTATATACTATAGGGGCATATATCAGAGCAGGGGTATATACTATAGGGGCATATATCAGAGCAGGGGTATATACTATAGGGGCATATATCAGAGCAGGGGTATATACAATGGGGGCATATATCAGAACAGGGGTATATACTACAGGGGCATATATCAGAGCCGAGGGCATATACAATATTACTATATGGAGGACATAGCAGGGGATCCTACATACAGGGGGTAACCCTCATACCTACTCACCCCTCCCCCATCCTGTCTCTAGGGCCTGGCATCTTCCTCTGGACTGCAGCCTCTAGGGACCATCATATGCAGAACAGAGGAGGATGCTGAGCCATACAGCCAGGAGTGGGGAGGGGAAGGTGCTAAGTCCCCTACAATAATCAGCCACCTGTATAGATTGCTGTATGGTTTATTTGTGGGGGAAGAAAATGTGTGTGTGGGGGGGGGGGGCAACAAAATTGTTGCCCAGGGCCTCCACCAACCTTAATCCGGCCCTGTAATCTACGGTTAGAGGAGTTTGGGAAGCTCTCCAATGCAGAATTTTGGGAAAAAGACATTTTGTTATGGTTAAAAGATTTATTTGAAGGTGGTTTGCTAAAAAAGTATGAAGATTTAGGGTTTAGTAGCTCTTACGAATGGCGATATGCATTTTTTAAAAATGTGTGAAAAAGATAAATTTATAGTAAGACACAATGAGGGAATAAATACAATTAAAGATTTAAGGGTAAATAAGAAACTGCTTAAAAATGTAGAAAATCATGTGCCTAATCGCACTGTGTGTGTGTATAGTCCTGCACCAAGTCGCTTCCCCTTGGTCAATCCAACATAAAAAATAGAATGATCAGGACACTTTACTCTTCAGAAATTTTTCTTATTTTACTTTTTTCCGTTTTCTTATGCAATATAAAATAACTTCTTGTAAAAAAATATAACATAACACATCACCACAGTGCGCAGGATTCAGGAGTTTCAGATGTTCAATCCAAGTTCCTGGCCGGCTCCATTCCTCCTCTGAGTCTCACTATCTTCAGACGGTATGATGACGACTGAGCGTGCTGCTACGTTTCGGGGTCCGCCCCCTTTCTCAAGCATCAGATGAGCATCTGCTGAGAGAACCTGCTGATATGCCACAGAAGCCAAATACCTTAGGAGTACATTGATGCCAGAACCGCTCCTCTGCACTGCTGCATTGTTGTGATTGATGTGATTTTCAGGGCCTATACAATACGTGTTTGTTATGCTGATATTGTTTTTTTCACCTTATATACATGTGTGGGTGCGCCTGGTATTGCTTCTCTGTTTCTCAGTGATGGTATGTTCATGGTTTGGAACATAGGCAGCATCCCAATAGTATTTATAGTAGCTCCCACCGTGTTTTGTATAATAACAAGTTTATTAATAGCATCTAACTGGTCTGTTGGCGCCAGACCTATTAATGGTTGGTAGGGGATCAAATACTTATTTCTTTCTTGCAAATAAATTGATACAATGAGATTTTTTGGTTTATATTTTCGATATTCTATTTCTCACTGTTAAAAACCTACCCTCAAAATAATAGACTGTTCATGTCTTTGTTAGTGGGCAAATATGCAAATTTAGCATGGGATCAAATAATTATTTCCTTTACTGTATACACCTGGAAAGGCAGACCATCTGGACCTGGTGATACATTGCCTGATATGGACTTTAGCGCCTCCTCTAATTCAACTAGTTTGATGTCGCTATCCAAACCTCCCCTCTCCCCTTTCGAAAACTATCAATTTTCCCCAAATATCTTTTATGGGTTCTATGTCCCCAGTGTCCTCCGTGTCATACAATTTAGTCAAGTAATCCAAAAATCTCTGCCCAATAACTGCATCACTTTGATTCAGTTGTCCCTTAATAATTAGAGATTTCTTGAGTATCCTGCTGACTGGACAGCATCCTTGCCCTTCAACAAATCTGCTTTGACCTAAAAAAGAAAAATTGTACTGAGTGTACTGGGCTTGCCCCTTTTTTTCCTACACTACCTGAGCACTATTGTTGGCATATTTTTGGGTGCGAGGATTAACTTCTTGGCGAATTTCAGTCTCCTTAGCAGTAGCGGATTGTAATAGGTCCGTTTCGCACAGTAGCCCAGGGCCCTTAACTCCTGAGGGGCCCATGGCCCCCCAAACAGACTTATGTTCAGCCATGATTTGGATAAAAATTGCTGCTTTTTACCGCAATTTTGCACAAATCAGGGAAAAACAGTAGCAAGGAGACAATGCAGCAACATTTGAAAATATATTGAAGGACCTTATCATGTGACAATGATGTCACCACAGGTCCTTTACAAGCTGTATTATGGAGGAAAAAGACTTAAGTTAGTGCCGCCATAGTTACAGTGGGTTGG